>NC_064639.1:852006651-853208317 GCF_023864345.2 Schistocerca serialis cubense | reverse complement strand
TATTGTTCATCTATCTAGGATCTCTACCAAGTAGAACTAATAGAAGAGAAAGAGGAGATACTATGTAGAGCGGGACGTTTCGTCACAGCATCGTTTAGCTGGCGCGAGAGCGTTATGGAAATGCTCAAGAGACTCCACTGGCAGGCGTTACAAGAGAGATGTTGTGCATCACGGAGAGATTTACTACTGAAATTTCGAGAGTGCACTTTCCTAGAAGAGTCAGGCAACACCTTACTTCCCCTCACATATGTCTCTCATAATGACAATGAGAAGAAATTTCTGGAGATTAGTGACAATACAGAGGTTCTACCGACAATCATTCTTCCCATGTGCTATTCGCAAGTGGAAGAGAGTTGGAGGGCTCAGTTAGTGGTACAAAACGTACCCTCCGTCAGACACCATAATGTGGCTGGCTGAGCGTGCTGTAGATACACTATTTTTCATGCAATGATGAGAGGTTCAAGCATTTTCAATACTACAGACAGCCGCAGTAGGGGGGCTATGTTCATGTAACCCCAAGTACCATTATCCAAGATGGCGCCAATGATGTCATCCAAGATGACGCCATCCAAGATGTCGGATTTTGGCGGGAAGATAGGTCAATTGGGCTACATCCACTAACCTAACCCCCACCCAGAGAAATGGTGGGACGTTCAAATTCCATTAGGAAAATGCAACACACTGTGGTTACCTCTACTAACCTAAGAAAATGGCGGGAAAATAGGTCAATAGGGCTACCCCCACCAATCGAAGTCATCTGACCGCAACCTCATCCTATGAACTGGCGCCAAGTTTGAGTTTTGCCGGTAAAGAAAGGTCACTTGGGCTAACTCTACTAACCTAAGGAAATGGCGGGAAAGAAGGGGCATTTGAACTAACCTAAGTAACCCGACCGCCACCTCTTCCTAGGGATTGGTGGGAAAAGGAAGCAGCCTGCACTGGGCTGCTGGAGAGAGGAAGGAGTGTTGGAACAATTTATTTAGAGATGCAGTATATTTATCACAGTGATACAGAACACACACTCTGACATGCCTCACAGCATACAGACCTGCAAACTACTCCTAAGTTACTCATGTATAATGCTCTGCACACACTCTTGCTAATTGTAAACTGTCAAAATAACGCATTGCACAGCCTACAGACCTGCAAACTACTCATAAATACCTTTATGTCTAGAGAGCCAAACAACCCATAAATTGTCAAAATAATAATCCATCTAAAAGACTCTGCAAACAGTCTTTATCTAAACAACTAGAGGCAGCACCACCATCCAGTGTGTTCGCCATGAGGTCTGGACTCCAACTGACCTAGTACACAGAACCACCACCAGAGGGCACTGTCGTCCATTCTGTGACATAATCAAAGATGGCAGCCATGACATCAGCTGATGACGCAAGTATCGTTATCCAAGTTGGCGGCAAATAGTGTGTCCACCACGAGGCCTGGACCTAATACACAGTACTACCACCAGAGAGCGCTGTCGTCCATTCCGTGATGTAATCAAAGATGGTGGGGAGAAATGGTGGGAAAACGACTCTGCCTGAGCTGGACATAAGTTTTTATTTTGCAGGCAGTGTTTCCACCATGAGATCTAGAGTCCAACTGACCTAGTACATAATACTGCCACCAGAGGGTGCTGTCTTCCTTCATGTGACATAATCCAAGATGGTAGTCTGGAGGGGGATATTGGCGCTAAAATGACTCAGCCTGCGCTGGGCTGCTGCAGAGAGTAAGGAAGGAGTGTACTTTATTTATTTTGGAACAATTTATTTAGGGAATCATTTTGAGAGATAGTATATTTATCACACAGATACAAAACACATGCTTGGGGTCACACCACACAGCCCATGGATCTGTAAACTAATCCTAAATAACACTCTGCAGACATGCAAACAACTCCTAACTTACCGAAATAATTTCAGTACAGACCTGCAAACTGCTCCTAAATAATACAGCACAATAATGTGTAGACATGCTCAGTACTCGTAAACTGTCCAAATACTTCATAACACAGTCTACAGACCCGCTCACAAAATAATGCAACAGACACGTGCAGACACTGCCCACCATCTCCTGTCCACTAAACTGCACAGGAGGCTACCAACAGCCACAAGAAGTGACTTGGCCGTCATCTGTCAAACCACACACAGGCGCCTGTTCAGATCTTGCACGCATGAGGTGGTGGAATCCCTTTCATACTCAACACCTGAGAAATTCCTCTCAAAATACGTGATCACTTAGGCGCCATTGATGACGCGACTGGACTAGAAAGAAGACCTATGTGGAAAGTACAGACACTCCAAGGTGGGCTGCACATGTGTGAGTTCGCCACTGCTAGCATGGACCCTCCCTCTACCTTCGCTCTGGCGAAGAGCTTATTGCCAAGCGACAGTGCTGAAATTCATTCCAGAGTAGCACAAGAAGCTTTGTCCCTAGTGATTCTAACGGACCATGCGTGACTTGTGGTTGACGCATTGCCGCATGTAGCTACATACTATCACAAGTGCATCCAGCAATGTTCTCAATGTTATACTGAAGCCATGTGGCTATCTAAATAATAACCAAATCGAACTCTAGTAAATTACATGGTGTCACAGAAATACATAATGTACGCTTTTGTAGGAGTTTTCATGATGTCTTACCTTGTATGCAAGGAAGTTATTACCCTAACAGAACCTGTTTAAGAAAATAGCGCATAATAACATCGAATGCACTCTTACTAGCGGTCCTAACGTGATACCCAGTCCATCACGTGTTACCCTTCCTGCTTTCAACACACACAAACGTTCCCACCACTATGCAGAGACTCCTATATCCCAGCACAAAGGATGTCTTGTGAATGAATCGAACATTATGATTGGCTCTTATCGAGTTTACCTGCCGAATTACTGATGCTTCTTTCTGGAGATGAGACTTTCAGAGGTAAAAACTATTTTACACAGATCGCCATATTGCAGCGACAATTAAACCCTGTAAAGTGCCCCTACATATTGTCAAATACAGAAGGACTCCTACTCAATTACACTGATCTCCTACCGACGACAGGAGGTTGAATATTAGAATGTGAAACCGACCTGCGACCCATCAATATATCACTGTATACCCTACATATCATCAAATATGGAAAGACACCTACTCAATTACACTACTTTCCCACCGAGGACCGGAGCTTGAATATTAGAGCGTGAAACCAATATCCAACCCAGCAATGTATCACCGCCTACCATCTCGATCTAGTAAATTTACAATTCGTATCCTATGCCATACAAAATCAGCCCTTTTATGTCATTTGTACATATACCGTGATGACAGACAGCACAGTACGTATACTCACACCAGTAGATATTTATCACAAGGTTGGGTGGGCATCCACCCCCATTGTGTGACCAGAGCACCCTCAGTGGATCGAAGTCACTCTCAGAACTATTCTGCAAATTCGGTCTCGTTTCCCACCTCAGCACAGGTGCATTACTGTTTCTGGTCCAGACATGCCTGTTTGCTTGCTCGCTTTTCTACACCCACCTCCAGACTCTAGGATTACAAGAACATATCTAATTTCGCATAGTTTGCTGGAATGTCATACTATTTTCGCAGTACTTCTCGATATCAAGCACACGGCAGCACCCTACCGATCGCTTGTGCAACATAATTCCCAAAATATAGACTGGAAATTATTTGTCTACAAACCTCAAACTTTAGCTAGGTGGGGCATCCTGTAAACCACTGACTAACTGGAAGTATGTCACGTCTGCTAAGACATTTACACGGAAACTCGAAAAAAAAACATAGAGGAAACTGATATTTCCACTCGCTAATACCGATGTCGGTGTTGTAACAGATTCCAAATCATCCTTATAATTTACAAGGTCAACTAAGGTGTTTCTCATATATAGAGAACTGGCAAATGTGTCTCCCACATGCTAGATGCACACACCACAATCGATCTTTTCTCAACTAAATAAAATCGCGAAATGTGCAGAAGCAGTCAACCGAACAATTTACTTGGGAGGGAATAACGGTCCAGCACAAACGCAACTCCATATTCAATTTCAACTTTCCACGTGATCACGAAATCTATCCAACACATACTAAGTAATAGTTCGCTATTCGGTAGTCTAGAGGACAACACGTTAATTCATCTACATTCCTACACTCCAACAGGCCCCTCTGCTCTGACAGCTCCTACTGTTAACGGGAAACGTGAATCACCACTGCACAGATCACTGGCGCTGCAGGCCGAGCATCCTAAGAAATTGCTCACATATATATTTTATCCCTGTACTTACAACTAAATGTTACGATCGCAGTGTCAGTTGAACGACATTCGACAATGAGCGAAGCTGTGGCTCTGGAAATAGAAATATCAGTACCATTCTTATGACTTGACATACTCTTCCTTTGCTATCACAGTACTAGACATCAAATCCATACATTACTTACGAATGGACATAGTTATTTCCTTTGTATATGTCGGAACACAAACATATACTTTGCCTGATGCTCAAGGCGGACCTATCACACACCCCCTACTACTTAGTATAATACTTCGTCAATAGCTGATTACCTGTGATACTGAGAGGAAATCGCGATGGGTGGACATGTCTCATATAAGTTTTTCTTGTGAGTGATACCACTGTGTCTTATAAAGAGAGCTGTAATCGTCTCATATGTTAAAAAACCCGATCGCGACAACTACTGTATGTTACTGTCACATGTGGTCTTGGTTCTACAGGTGCACACAAGTATCCATGTTAAAAGCTATATAGGCTTTATAAATTGAGGTACAACATTACCTCTGAATGAGGTGGTTCTTCCAGACAAATACCGAGACGGTGATTGTAGAAATGTGTATTATCAGACCAGCACAACAGTTACACGTCGCCGACGGTGCAACCTCGTAATAAAATCGCTGAATTTTGAAAGTGATTCGGCTAAGGAACGTGGTATGCAAGCGCTATTTGCAACTCCCTCACGCCGCCCCAGCTAACTATTTCTCCAGTATTTGTAACGCATTCTGTCTCGATGCCATATCACATTTCTGGCACTCACATATCTCGAAAACGAGCCACATTTCTCGAACCTATCTGCTAGAGTAAAATTCCAACGTCGTTTTAGGTAGCCCCTTTGTATCTTGCAACTATCCCTCAGACTCAGCGCTACCGTCCCTACAGATTTGCGCATGTGATTGTTCCAATGTAAGTCAAAACTGAGTAGAAGTCGGAGAAAGCTACATCTATCACCGTCGTCAACCCATGTAGAAACAGGTGAAGCTGAGCTACTGTGACAGAACTGTGTTTGGATCGTTTGATGGAAATGAAGCCTGATTCTGCAACACCAGGTAGTATAAAAGACAGTAGGAGAGCTGGGGGAAGGATGTGGATTTTGCTACTGCATTGTGGTGCTTCTCCAAACTACAAGCAGGTACTACAGATCCGCGTCCCTCAAGGTTCATTCACGCCTATCACTTCAACATTCTGTCATCGTTATTCTATTCCATCAGCCAGAGAAAAATTATGAACTATAAAAATTCAACTAACTTCATCCGATAGAGAACAAGATTAGATTTCTAACACATCTCTCTCCACCCATATATCGAAACCAAATACCACATGCGTGCAGGCATCGAGCACATGTGACGATTCTATTAAATATAGTGGTATTGATCAACTGCACAGACCAGTTTAAGGTTTCATCACCCATACTGTAGGATGATGACCGTATCCCACAGACTATACTGTAAGTCCCAAGAGACGCTCACTGTGGCCCTGTGTCGTTGGTTGAAACATTGTTTTCTAACATGCTTTGTACACATACATTTTCTTTTTCTGTCCTTGCTTCGAATGTCTGTGTCAGGTCCTAAACTGACATTAAGACACTCTGATGCACGGCCTCTCACAGAAAACTAGACATCGCACGGTGTAAACCATTTTGTTACTGCAGCTATCATAACACATGACACACGGTGGATGATTTTAAATAAAAGACAGTTACAACATAAGGAAACTAGAAGAGTTTGGCTGCATTTTGGAGAGTTTCCAGACTGATGTCCGAAAGTGATTAACGACCTCTACTTTTAAACTCATCTGTCACAGTTACAGAATAGATGATGGCTCTGCGTTCCCTTTTGACTGATTCCTCATATTGCACTCATGTACGTGATCACTGTTTTGGTGCTAGTAACCCCCAGAACGTGTCACCCATCCACAAATCGTCTGCTGTGTTATAAAGGTTAAATTACGTGCTTGTATTCGTAGCACTGTCAAAAACAGTACCATATCGTTTCATAGTATAAACACGCGTTATATGTCGAAGTGCTAATGTTTTTCCAAGGAAAACTGACAAATACATTGAAAATCTCTTAAAAAGTAAAGTATGACGCCAAAACCAAGTGTTTTTAAGAAACGTGGGTTTCTTGGTAATAGGGTTTACAAGAAAGGGAAACATTGTGTTCAACATGTGGCGTGTGAAGTTACAGACAATGAAATACAGGAAAACTCGTCAGTCTCTAGAGAAACACCCATTGGTGCTTCGAAGATGAAAATAAAACGTTGTGATACATAGTTTTCTCAAAACGAAAGTGGTGTAAATGGCGGAGTAGTGTAGTGGTTAATAAAAAAGAAAAATAAAATAAAATAAAAGGTTGAAAATGGTGGGAAGGAATGGTGAATAAAAAGGGGGTTTTAAAATCGTAAATGACCGTGAAAAAGGGAAAGAATGAAATGCAAATCGGACTTCGTATTACAGAAAAGCTATCGGACTTCTTGATTCGGAAAAGCTATTGTTGGGGTGGTCCTTGTGGCGTTTTTGAGCAAAAGTTAAACCAATTTCCACTACAAAAATTATTGAAAAATGTAACTGACAGGGGGAAACGGCGTATATAAGAGTTCATCCTTTACCATGTTAACATGTCTTCTTTCGTGCGGCTTCCAGGTCTTCAAAAATCTCCTACTTCATTTCTGCGTGAAAAGTCTGCTCCGAAATCTTGCAATAAGTTTCATTGTCCAGGAATTTCTAATGTATACAAAACCGTCTTGATATTAAATGCAATTTGTTATAGTTGTTTCTCTCCATCCTTCGAATTTCATAACAACTTCCACAATGTCTACACATTAATAAGTTTTTTCGTCTTAATCAGATCACGTCTGCATTAAGCTTCCGCTCTCGAGAGACAATAAAGAAACGGATCGAAAAAAAAGAGTTACAATTTTAGAATTTTCTCTGCCGTCGAGCGCTCATACCGCTGCGACGGTATAATTTATGTCTGAGGGAACGAGTGTACCGCGGCGAAATTCAAAGTCCCGCTACAGTAGGTTATATTCTGATAGATTTACACACACTAAAAAGGGTGTTAGATGAATGTGTATGTTGTAAAATATGTGGAGGGCCAGTTAGTTTACATGAAGACAGTGAGGTATCAAATGGAGCAGCCAGGAAACTTACCTTTAATTGTGGCAGTTGTAAATATACTCATTCACTTTGGAATTCTAATAAGTCTAGAGATAACTATTTTGAAGTAAATGTTAGGTGGTTTTGTGGATTGAGAGCTATTGGCAAAGGACACACTACAGGAGACGCAATGTGTGCTGTGATGAATATTCCACACCCACGTTGTAAAATGGACAAGTGTGCAGGATTTATTGGAGCTGCTGTGGAATCTGTTGAATGTGAGTCAATGAGGGGAGCTGCAAACGAAGCTGTTGAAATAAAAGATGGTATGACTGACATATCAGTAGCTTTTGATGGCACTTGGCAGAAGTGTGGCTGCAGTCCGAAGAATTCTGTTCCAACAGTGATCAGTGTGGATACTGGAAGGGTAATAATTTTCAGATTTTAGCCAAACATTTTTATAAGTGTAAATCATGGAATGAAGAAGGACATATCTGTGACAGAAATTATAAAGGAACAAGTGGTGGTATGGAGTCCTCTGCAGCTATTGAAATCTTTAGTTGATCTGTGAACGAAAGGGGAGTGTGTTACACCAAGTTCTTAGGTGATGGAGACTCAAAAGCAAATAACATTGTAGTAGCTGCTCAGCCTTATGATGAGAAGATTATCACAAGACTAGAATGTGTTCGTCACATCCAGAAAACGATGTACACCAGGTTGAGAAAGCTGAAATAAAGTTTGAGAGACAAGAAACTTTCTGTTGATAAAACATTAAGAGGCAGGCTGACAGGCAAAATTATTGATGAACTACAGCAGTATTATGGAATGGCTACTAGAAATAATAGTGAGGATTTGTTGAAAATGAAGCACGCAGTATGGGCTACCTTCGTCCACAGACTGTCAACTGATGAAAAACCAGTTCACCATCTTTGCCCTCCTGGACCTGATTCATGGTGCAATTACTGCAATGCCCAGTACTCAAAAAGTTCACACAGCCATAAGCATTCCATCCCAGCAGCAGTCATGGATATCATAAAACCTATTTACTGAGACCTGGCAAATCCTGAATTACTGAAGAAGTGTCTGAATGGTCAGACTCAAAATCCCAATGAGTCATTCGATAATCTTATATGGACTGGCTTACCAAAAAATGTTTTTGTTGGAATGCAGACTCTGAAGTGGGGGGGGGGGGGGGGGGGAGGGGTTTAGTGATGCTGTTATTGCTTTTAATGATGGCAACATTGGTAGGGTGAAGGTGCTACAGCATATGGGAATTAATCCTGGAGGAAACTGCATCAGAGAACTTGAATGGATGGACAAGGTTTGCATTGATAAAGCAGAGAATGCAGCACAGTTGGCCACTAAGGAGTCCAGAAAGAAGAAAGGAAGAAAAAACTTGTAAAAAAATCAAGAGGGTGATATCCTGAGTCTACTGAACTAAAAGAAGAACATAATGTGCATGTATAATAAAATTATTTAGTACACAAGATTTTAACTGTATAATTAAAAAATGTATTTCCGAAAGCAGTGGCTGAAATGCAATTATTGTAGTTCAGTAAACGCAGAAAATACAGTTTAATGTCCTGTAAAAGTTTCATGTCAATGACTACAGTGGTTCCTGACATACGGGGAAGCCAGTCACTATATTTAACACTGACAGGGTAGGGCATTCCAGCTCCCCTTTCACATAAATTATTTTATAAAAATTCGTATATAGTATAATTATTATGAAAAGCTTGTGCCAAAATCAGTTTCAGATTCTGAAGAAACATCCACTGGAATCTCATCCAAGGCTAAAGAGCGCCATTCATCTCCACTTTCTGCATTTCAGGTAGCTTAGCAGACAGTAAAAGATCTACTAGTGTTGTAAAGTAGGTGAACTTCTCTCTCTGTATGAGGCAAGGCTCCTTTTGGACATAATACATATAAATGTTCTAGCAGAGGGTTATTAATATTAAGTCACATCTGAATTCCTTTACATCCACAAATTAAGAAGTTGTGGCATTTCTCGATAAATTCACTTATGAGACAGAGCCAAAACACCCTTCAACATCATTGCTTCCATAAGTTCTACAAATAATACCTGCTGTTAATGTCCAAAAAATTGGTCTCATTGCAGTCTCTACAGGATCCACAATGATTGTATACAGAGACTCTTTGTGAACAAAATCCTGTTTCATTTAGATTAGAAAAATGTCATTATAGGTTTTTTCCCTTTTTTTCCTTAAGTTTAGTACTAGAACTTTTGAAAATTGGAAGTAAGCGTTCATAGTATTAAATTCGGGCAACATACTCTTTAGAAATTGGAAATACACTGTAATAAATGTATCACGGAACAAGTTATGATCCCTTTGGGCTTACTAACCTTTAGTGTTGCTTACTGATCAATAAAAGATACAATTAGTGCATCCCACTATTCCAAAAGTTGTTCCACAATGGAAAGAAATGAAAGCCAACGAGTCTGTGCTGGATGTAGTATTTTATGTACTTTAAGCTGCATACATTGTTGAAAGTGAACTAGCTCAAATTGCCATTTGGAATTTAGTTTTAATTAATTATGTACATCTCTTGAAAGTTCCTCTTAACAATTAGGAAGTCTCCAGAATGAGATTTTCACTCTGCAGCGGAGTGTGCGCTGATATGAAACTTCCTGGCAGATTAAAACTGTGTGCCCGACCGAGACTCGAACTCGGGACCTTTGCCTTTCGCGGGCAAGTGCTCTACCAACTGAGCTACCGAAGCACGACTCACGCCCGGTACTCACAGCTTTACTTCTGCCAGTACCTCGTCTCCTACCTTCCAAACTTTACAGAAGCTCTCCTGCGAGCTTCTGTAAAGTTTGGAAGGTAGGAGACGAGGTACTGGCAGAAGTAAAGCTGTGAGTACCGGGCGTGAGTCGTGCTTCGGTAGCTCAGTTGGTAGAGCACTTGCCCGCGAAAGGCAAAGGTCCCGAGTTCGAGTCTCGGTCGGGCACACAGTTTTAATCTGCCAGGAAGTTTCAATTAGGAAGTCCCTTGAAACCATTGCTATCACACAAGTGAACTGAATGACAAATGCATTTTGTTAACATAATTCCACAAAGAAACTTTCGGTTGACTGGATACCGAATTGTGTTCCCCTACCATAGCATTTGCGCCATCTGAGACAAAACCAATGATGTTCTCTAACGGAATATTATGTTATACTAAGGCGTAAGTGGCTTGTCATTATGCCAGTCAAATTGAAGAGTTTGCTAAATATTTACCCTTCCATCCTGTAATAACAGCATGCAACAACGTAAGCAGAATTGACTGTAGCAATATCGGTACTTTCATCTGTCAAAGTGGAGAATTTTATTTCTTGAAACTTGGAAATAATATCATTTTTATGAGAAGGTGCGATAGCATTTATTATAATAGCCATGCTTTTGTTCCTTTTCATAACGACATTTTGTGCTGCCAGTATCTTAGAAAGAGGAAACAAACTTTTTAACGTAGGTGTCAAATGATCATTTGATCAGGGATGCCATTAGCTGCTAGACCTGCGGCAATATTAAGCTTGGATTCCATTGTTTGTTTGTCGAGCATTGTTCTGCCTTTAGACAGAAACTTTGCAGAAGTTAAGCATTAATTTTCTATGATACCCAGTGGCGGCTGTTTTGAAAGAACACAAAAGTGGGTGAACATCCTAGCTTTTGACATCTTGCAGATTTACTTGTTATTTTTCTTTAAATGTCCTTCAACATAATGTAGATGCAGTAATCTGAAGTACACAGCGATAAATCTAACACATCATACTACACCGCTACTTCTCTAGAATCCGTGAAACTTGGCATCAAAATCATTAGACCTCCTTTAGTTGTGCATGCTGTAAGGAGCTTTTACTCATGCACAGATGGCTTGATGTAATTGCTTTTCAAGCCTAATACATATGGGATTGATATACAATGTGTACGGTTCATGGCGTGCACAGATGGCCCTTACCACTCAACTATAAGTTTATGTCAGTGCCATCAGATGGTAGCACAATGCAGCAAACTGTTATCCCTGTTCACCTGGCGTAAATCACGCTAGACTGTAGCACACTCCTCAGATATGCCAGTTCACTCATTATATAGTAAAATTAGATCAGACATCAGTATGTGTTATAGTTATACTCATAGTAATGCCTAGTTTGTGGGATTCTGAATGAGATATACTATATTAAGTTTTGGATTTTATCATGCAGTAATTCATTTGAGTCGTTGAGAACCATAAAGCACATCATCTTCGACTGTGAAACTGTAACATTTATTCATATTTCTGACATGTGTTGATCTGATGGTGCACCAGGGTTTCTATGCAATACATTTTATACATTGAAGGTTTACTTAGCTAAAACAGAGTCGGTGTTTGATAAAAAATGTTATATAAATAATAATAACAATTAATAATAATAATAGTAATGAGCCCCGTGGAGGCTCGGAAAAGAATAGGCCTTCGGTATGTTCTGCCAGTCATAAAAGGCGACGAAAAGAACAAACCACTAATAGGGCTAACGCCCCTTTTAGTGTGATTAGTTGGTTCAGGACAGAACTAATGAAGCCTCGGACAAGCGCTGTCATGGTCGGGGACGACGCTTGAACCCTATGCTCGTCCACAATGGTAACGACACAGAAAATGATTTAAATCCAAATAGAGGTGTTTTGCAGGACATGCTTCCTGCAACCACTCTAGAAGGAAAACAAAGACAGAGGATGAAATGGTCCGATGAAGTTAACCGACACCTTATGTTCTGTTATTACCAAACAACAAACTTAGAAACCAACACAACTGGATACAGATCACAAGTATACACAACATTTAATACCAGATACCCAGAATTAAAAATTTTAACAGATCAACGACTAGCTGATCAAATTCATGTAATAATAAAAAATAACAGGATACCCCAGTCAGAATTAGAAAACATCAAACAACAAGTACAAGAAATACTGGAACAAAATAATGTGCAATCAGAAGAAGAGGAAAATACAGTAATGGAATCAAACATCCCAGAGCAAACAAACAAAGAACAACACGCATCAATTAAACAATCAGAGGAAAACAAAATCTTAGGACAGCCACGAGAACAAGCACAAATAGAACATGAAGTGACACACATGTTAGATATAGAAGAAAAATTTCAGTTGACATATATAGAATACAAAGACACAAATACAGGCATCAGACCATTCTTGCATAGACCACAAAATAACCCACAAGTCGAAACAACAATAACAACCATGAACACAATCATACACAACAAAATAAATGAAAATATAACTATGGAAGAGTTACAACTACTGGTTTATGTAGAAGCACTCACTACACTAAATATACACACTAGGCAGAGATCAGAACCAACCAACACACAGAAGAAACCCACAAAACCAGCATGGCAACACAGGCTACAGATCAGAATAGAAAAACTGAGAAAAGACATTGGACAGCTAACACAATTTATAAGAAATGAAATATCAGACAAAAAACGAAAAAGGTTAGGTAAAATCTCACAACAAGAAGCGATAGAGCAATTAGATGAAAAGAAGCAGAAATTACAAGCATTGGCCAAACGACTTAGAAGATACAAAAAAAGTGAAAATAGAAGGAAACAAAACCAAACATTCAACACAAACGAAAAGAAATTTTACCAGACAATAGATAACACACACATTAAAATAGACAATCCACCAAACATAACAGACATGGAACACTTCTGGTGCAACATATGGTCAAACCCGGTACAACATAACAAACACACATGGTAGATACAAGCAGAAACAGACTCATACAAGATGGTACCACAAATGCCTGAAGTGATAATTTTGCAACATGAAGTCACCCAAACAATTAATTCTACGCACAATTGGAAAGCCCTGGGAAATGATAAAATAGTAAATTTTTGGCTAAAGAAGTTCCCCTCAACACATTCACATCTAACTAAATTATTTAACAATTACACTGCAGACCCATACACAGTCCCTGATACACTTACACGTGGAATAACTTATCTGAAACCTAAAGATCAAGTAGACACAGCAAACCCAACAAAATATCGCCCCATAACATGCCTACCAACAATATACAAAATATTAACTTCAGTCATTACACAGAAATTAATGACACATACAACACAGAACAAAATTATAAATGAAGAACAAAAAGCCTGCTGCAAAGGAGCACGAGGATGTAAAGAGCAACTGATAATAGATACAGAAGTGACATATCAAGCTAAAACTAGACAAAGGTCGCTGCACTACGCACACATTGATTACCAAAAAGCTTTTGATAGTGTACCCCACTCATGGTTACTACAGATATTGGAAATATACTAAGTAGATCCTAAATTAATACAGTTCCTAAACATAGTAATGAAAAATTGGAAAACCACACTTAATATCCAAACAAATTCAAATAATATCACATCACAGCCAATACAGATTAAGCGTGGAATATACCAAGGAGACTCATCAAGTCCTTTCTGGTTTTGCCTTGCTCTGAACCCACTATCCAACATTCTAAACAATACAAATTATGGATATAATATTACTGGAAAATACCCACACAAAATCACACATTTGCTATACATGGATGATCTAAAACTACTGGCAGCAACAAATCAACAACTCAACCAATTACTAAAGATAACAGAAGTATTCAGCAATGATATAAATATGGCTTTTGGAACAGACAAATGTAAGAAAAATAGCATAGTCAAGGGAAAACACACTAAACAAGAAGATTACATATTGGATAATCACAGCGACTGCATAGAAGTGATGGAAAAAACAGATGCCTATAAATATCTAGGATACAGACAAAAAATAGGAATAGATAATACAAATATTAAAGAAGAACTAAAAGAAAAATATAGACAAAGACTAACAAAAATACTGAAAACAGAATTGACAGCAAGAAACAAGACAAAAGCTATAAATACTTACGCTATACCAATATTGACCTACTCATTTGGAGTACTGGAATGGAGTAACACAGACCTAGAAGCACTCAATACACTTACACGATCACAATGGCACAAATATAGAATACATCACATAGATTCAGCAACAGAAAGATTCACATTAAGCAGAAAGGAAGGAGGAAGGGGATTTATCGACATAAAAAAACCTACATTATGGACAGGTAGACAATTTAAGAAAATTCTTTATAGAACGAGCAGAAACTAGCAAAATACACAAAGCAATCACTCATATAAATACACTGGCTACACCATTGCAATTTCATAACCACTTCTAAATCCTTTAGATAACATATCATCAACAGATATGAAGAAAGTAAATTGCAAAAAGAAAACACTGCATGGCAAGCACCCGTATCATCTAACACAGCCACACATCGATCAAGACGCATCCAACACATTGCTAAGAAAAGGCAATATATACAGTGAGACGGAAGGATTCATGATTGCAATACAGGATCAAACAATAAACACCAGATATTATAGCAAGCATATTATTAAAGATCTAAATACCACAACAGATAAATGCAGACTTTGCAAACAACAAATAGAAACAGTAGATCACATCACAAGCGGATGTACAATACCAGCAAATACAGAATATCCCAGAAGACATGACAATGTAGCAAAAATAATAGATCAACAACTTGCCATACAATATAAACTAATAAAACAACACGTTCCCACATACAAGTATGCACCACAAAATGTACGGGAGAATGATGAATACAAATTATACTGGAACAGAACCATTATAACAGATAAAATAACACCACATAACAAACCTGACATCATACTCACCAATAAAAAGAAGAAATTAACACAACTAATCGAAATATCCATACCCAATACAACAAATATACAAAAGAAAACAGGAGAAAAAATTGAAAAATACATCCAACTGGCTGAGGAATTCAAAGAAATTTGGCATCAGGATAAAGTTGACATCATACCAATTATACTATAAACTACAGGAGTCATACCACACAATATCCACCAGTACATCAATGCAATACAGCTACATCCAAACGTATACATACAACTACAGAAATCTGTAATTATTGATACATGTTCAATTACCCGAAAGTTCATAAATGAAATGTAACATATACCGTACAGTTAAAAGGAAGTCACACTTGATCAAGGTCCGTATCACTTTCCATTTTTAACCAGACATAACGTCTGAGACAGAAAAGAGAAATAATAATTATTATAAAACACCCATCAGTCCACATAACATCTTCACTTTATCGTTTTTTCCTTCTTTTTTTTCCTTTCTAGAAATTCTTACCCCCGAGCTATGCATGGCACAATACTAACACCTCTTCCTCTTTCTGAGCTCAACATCTCACTCATTATGGAGGGATGCTGACTCAGTTTAAGAGGATAGCAAATGGAAAGTTGTGGTGCAGAAAATGGCCCAGAGATCACCAGTGAGTGTGTGTGTGTGTGTGTGTGTGTGTGTGTGTGTGTGTGTGTAGTGAGTGAAGTGTTATGGAACAATGTATGTATAGTGTGTGCAGTGACTGATAGTGAGATATGAGTGAACAATGTGCGATTACATTATTTAATAAGTAATTTGTAAAAAACGTATTGTATACCAGGAGTAAATCTAATGATTGTCTCTAATTAGAAGTCTGTAAATATTTATGTATACAAGTTACATTATTTTAAATTGATCTAAATTTGTAAATACTTTGACATGTTCTATATCCTTGTACAAAGAGATCTACGGATGATTAAAGCTACTACTACTACTACTACTACTACATGCTGTAGGCCCACAATGGATATATGAACATTCATGAAAGACTGTCTCACTGGTTTCTCTGGTATTCACATAAACGTGGGATCAAAGACAGTGTGCTGTTGGGCATTATGGTTCTCGGCGCTTCATTTGTATTCTAGTGAAGTGACCTTGTTTTTACACAGTGCTACTTGAATTTAATCATTTCCACAAATGGCAGTTTGGAGTTGCTTGTTTACTGTGCAGGAATCGGCCGTCGTATGCAGTATTAAGATGAACTCCATTGAATCTATTTTAAGTGCTAACAGAAAAGAAAATTACCAGGAAGATTTAGTCACAAAGGAACTAGAGCCTCCCAGACCAGATCCGTTGACTGAGAAAGTGACGAAATCAAATAACTGAGTCTCAAGCGACCATTTGAAAAGGAACGTATAATCAGTGTGCGATTTGTGCTTTTACCAGTGGGGGGGGGGGGGCGGATGTCTTAGGGGGTTAGTATAATTACAAATGTTACTAGTTTGGACCGTGGCGTTATCCATGGTTAAACAGTTATTTATAAATAGATGTTAATGCCGAAACTCACTATTCACGCGTATGCACTATCAAAAAAGCCATCCCTTGTTATATCTTTAAAAGTACATTATAGGTAAAGCTTATTTACAAAAATCATCTTCATACAGGTATACGACGGGAATTCAAAAAGTAAAGGCACATTTGTGAAAAGCTGTACTTATTCTGATGATAGAAAACTGAAACATGCGTTATTTTTCTACATAACATCCCTGGACTTCAATGCAGTTTTCCCCACGTTTTACAATTTTGTTTTTATTTCATCAGAAAATACGTTTTTCGGTTGCATCTGTAACCAATTTTGCGCCGCAGCAATGACGTTTTCATCACTTTCAAAGCTTCTTCCCTGTAGTGCTTCCGTTAAGGGTCCAAACATGTGAAAATTACTTGGAGCCAGGTCTGTACTGTATGGTGGATGTTTCAGCACCTCGAATCTCAACTCCTTTATTGCGTCGGCTGTCCGTTTGGCAGAATATGGGCGAGCGTTATCTTGCTACAGGATGACACCTCTTCACAGTTTTCCACGACGTTTGGATCTGATTGCAGGTTTTAGTTTCGTACGCAACACATCACATCCATCATACAATACAGACCTGGCTCTAAAGCCTCGTTTACGCTGGGGCGACGTCTTGCAACATTGTGGCATGCTACGGAAATGTGGCGTGCGTCGTCTTGTAGCATGCTACAACAGGCAACATCTTGCGGCGTACGTTGCATGCGGCAGGTTAATTTATACCAAAGCAGCAGAATTTGTGACACACGTGTGTCGGTCTTGCAGCATAAAGGATGATAAAGTATCGCAGAGGCAGCCTACTTGGTACTTGCACATGCAGCTAACAACGGAAATGAAAACCAAAGGAAAAGTAAACGATGGTGGAAGAGAAGAGTATTTAAAGAAGGTCCACGAAATAGTATCATAGGAACTAGAAGCAGACGATGGTACGTTATTTAGTAATGTGTGCTTTCGTCCCAGGCGCGGCAGTCCGCGCCATACCGTTGCCAAAAGGTGGCCTAACGGTAAATGTTCGCACAGGTACCGGGCCGGTCACCACCCTGTGGGTGGGACTTTCAGCCCCCAGCTCACCCAACTCTGCGGTACGACTGCCGCGGTATGACTGCCACACTGCTTCCCTCGCAAGCTCGCAAGTAAACGGATGACACACCTTAGACGTAAGCAACAATGACAACATGATGATGATGATTTAGTTCTAAATGTTTTGAAATGCTTAACTACTACATAAAACTTTTTTCAAAATTAATAAGCAAACATATTAATAGTATTAATAGTAAGACTGTATTAAAAACTTTCAGTGTTCGGCTCCACAAATTTAAATTATATGTAAAGTTTTACTCCAGTACGTGGGAAATAAACATCCCAGGTTGGGATGCATAAACTACAGCCAGAGGAGGGGATGGTCTGATGCAGAGGGGGGGGGAAATCCCCCCCCCCCAACCCCCCCTGCAAATCGCACACTGGGTATAATAAGCATAAGTTGTCTGGGTGAAATGTAGTAATGTCGGATTTTCAGATGAGAAGTTAATCCATTAACTAATACATATGTTAGGGATCTTGTACATTTGTCTGGAAAAATAAAAATCCACGAAACTCCCACTTACAAAGAAATATGGGATGTAGACTAGTGAAAGCTTAAACATCATTTCATTCTTGCCTAAACTGTACTTATTATGTACAAAACAAGAAAATCCCACAAAACAATTCTTCCGGTTTTCTGCAACTTATGCATAATATTATTTTTGGCAGTGGCTGTAGTTGTGTAAATAAATTGGTATGCATAACTGTTATACAGCAGGCGCTATTAATTTCACACTCTCAAATTTATCTGAATCTAAAAATTTGTGGACAGCAGGAATGTATAGTTACTCACAATCCGCCACTGGTGATACCACTCACTATATCAATGTGCTTTTTTGAATGCTTATTGTTCTTTAATGCAGTTAGAGTAGCTACTATAGAATCATTATAGTGTTTACATCTTGCCTTGTAGCAATTATTAGAATGCTTTGTTATCCATGAATGAAATACTGTATCCTCCTACCATGCAATACGATACTGCTGAAGCCTGTGATGACGTTTCTCGCTTTTTGGCAACTGACCTCTTCGTGCCTTCTTTTTCTTTTCCATAGAAACACTGCACATCGCTTCATCACTACTTGACATTACACCTGCTTAATAAATCACACAAAATGTATGTTGTTTGACAGGGCGTGTTACATATCGAACAGTGGACAAAGGGTGTCATTGAGAAATACCTGTGCAGTAAGTAGTCAGGTTTCAACTGACTGGGCATTAATTACATGTGGTGTTCCTCAAGGTTCCAACTTGGGCCCATTGCTTTTGCTTGTATACATTAATGACCTCTCATCTGTTACATTGCCAGATGCTACGTTTGTTTTGTTTGCAGATGATACAAACATTCCAATAAGTAGCAAGTCAAGTCCAGATTTAGAAATAGCTGCTAATCAAATTTTCACTGACATTAATAAGTAGCTTAAAGCTAATTCACTGTCATTAAAGTTTGATAATACTCACTATATGCAGTTCAGAACCTGAAGGAGATTTCCTTCCAGCATGTGCATAACATATGCAGACATGCAGATCGAAGAGGTTGACAGTGTTAAATTTCTGGGATTACAAATCGATAATAAATTCCGTTGGGAAGGGCAGACCACACAGTTGGTTAAGGCCCTAAACAGGTCTGTATTTGCCATAAGAATTATGTCAGATGTAGGAGATATAAATATAAAAAAATTTGCATTCTTTCATTCTATTATGTCATATGAGATCATATTCTGGGGCAACGCATCAAACCAAGCAAAAGTTTTTAAGGTGCAAAAGCGTGTGATAAGAATCATTTGTAGTGTAAATTCAAGAAAATCCTGTAGAACCTGTTGAACGAACTTTGTATTCTAACCACTGCTTCTCAGTTAAATTTGTTGCAAGTAATACATTTCTGTTCCCAACCAATCGCTCAATACATAGTATCAGTACTAGGATCTAAAATCACTTAACTTGGTCCAAAAAGGGGTCCAATATTCAGGAACACAAATTATCAGCAAATTACCAGCAACCATTAAAAACATGGTTTTAGATAAAGCACGGTTTAAACAGAGTTTGAAAGACTTTTTGATAGGCAACTCCTACTCCATAGATGAATATCTAACAGAGATTGTTAAGCCAGCTTAAGTAAAAATGTTTGTTAGATTTCAGTTTTGATAGCACTTTGTCACAACAGTCAGGATTAGGTATTTTGTGTATGATAAATGTATTAATAATGCGTAACAGTGTTTCATTCTGACAACGTGCTACTTCTGTAAATGTTAGCTGTTCCAGTTTACCACATTGTATTCACCTATTTCGACAATTTATGGACAAATGATCAGGGTAGTAAGTATTATACTTAACTGTTTTATGTTTTTATGTTATACTCTCTGACATGTTCCACACCCACGAGAATCATCTCATTTTTTGGGTCTAAGGAACGAAAACTGAATCTAATCTAATCTGAGAATGATTGTTAAATAGCTCATAGCACAGCAGCTCCGGTATAACCACGTTTAATGAGAAATAATATATTACATGAAGCACCTATTAGAAATCCATTGTTAGTTAAATACTTAAGTATTAAGCCGAACTGTAATGTACGCACTGAGCTAAAACAAACCTTACTGCTAAACAAGGTCCCTGCGTGGCGCATGTATCGGAAGACGAGCTTACACTCAGCAAAATAATCTTAATGTGAGCGTAGTTAGTTGCTGGGCTTGTGCTTCGTAATCATTTCATAGTAATCTAATAATATATGCAAAGTTGATTGGTTTCGCAACAGTGCCTCTGTCAGAAAGTGTAACTCCCAAAATTATCATATTTTAATGTATAATCATCCACTTAATCTCTTAAGTCATACAGGACTTGAAATTACGGTATTCGTATTATCTTTATCTTACACTTAACAACCCTGCTTAGTGATTTGTGCTGAGTGATGTCAAAGACCGAGGCATTTAATTAGTTAGGGGACTGACGATCTCATCTAAGTCCCATAGTGCTGAGAGCCATTTGAGCATTTATAAAGTTATACACTCCTCCTTGTCTGACTCATCAAGTATGGAAGTCATGTCGTACTGTAGAGGTTGGCGTCAATACAGGGCATCTCAGAACTTCTTGCGGGAAATTTTTTAAACCATACAATATTGTTGTTATTTGTGCACGACTTATGTTTCCCCATGCGTTAAAAGCGATTTGAACTTTAAACAACTGAGGAAAGTTTCAGTTGACAGTTAACTGTTGCACAGAGGGATCAGCGATTTCGTAATACCGTCACCCGAGTTCTTCATGGGCATAATGTAATCTAGGATGCTTCATATGCCCACAAAATTATTGGGCATTAAATTACCTGGAATAAGAAAAAAATAGAAGTTGAAGATCTTTGTAATACGTGCGTAATATTAGTGTATTATTTGGGTCCATTAATTAACAGTCCACTGATATTTGAAGTACATTTGTGTAAGGTATCAGAAATTTCCACTACAATGGAAACTCTTTTTGTTCTTGTGTTCTAACCGCATGTTGAAATTTTGTTGGCTGACGAAGTGTGTTTACTATTTCAATAAACAGTCAAAAATATCAACCCATTTTTCTGTGCGTTGTTACATTTCTAGGACTACTGACACAGTCATGAAAATCATTGAATTTTGAGCAAGCACTATTAAAGGATTTCGTTCTCGGTAGTTCTATAGTGGTAGTTCTCCTTTAACCAGAGTGTAATCTGCTGAAGAAGTCTGGTGTACGAGCAGTTATCTCTGCTTAAATTTGCAGTGTGCCAGTGTCGCAAGATGTCAACACAGTCGTCAAAACATTAATGGCCTTGAAACGTTTGTCAAGTTTGACGTTATTTTATGCGTTTGCCACTCACAGCTGTCAGAGTGTATTTGTTTGAGGTGTATTATATCGTTCGTTGGACATGTCATCAGTACTCGAAAATGCCTATTTGCGGCATAGGCTGAGACAAATGGATCAGCTGTATCCGGAACCTTCAACATTTGGGCACTGTGACTGCACATCATATTCTTACTTTGCTCTCTCTTTAGTCCTGTTTGTGATGGGGGCCGTAATAACCGTGCTTGCTCTCGGAGACGCCGACGGGTACCTATTTTCTAACTTAGGTCACATGTGGCTCGTCGGGCCAATTTTTATTTGCTCTGGACTCATGATTGCAGTGAAAAGTATTTTATATCTCAGAAGAAAAAGTGTCATCCAGATGTTACTGCGGCAGCGAGCGCTGTTAAGGGTATGTTCTATTTCTGTGTGTTGAGGTTTTGCAGATTCGCACCAGTAATAAAATAAAGTTTTCAGCCTGTCGACGATTTATGTTCCTGAAGTCTGATGTGTTAATATGAACAAATTCTGCAGTCCTGGTTCTTTATTTGAGAGAAACATCTTAGAAATAGTGTTATTGACTTTGAAGGGTTGATTTTTTTGAATTGTGATTAACGAAAGTTTTGGCAATCTCACCGTTAGTTTCTTAATTCGTACTTAGGAGGAGGAGGTGAAATACAAGGGAGCTAATATGTGCAAGTGTTCAAGATAGGTGACAACACAGTATTAAATGCTATTTTCAACTTTTCGTGAAAGAATTCATATTGATCATCACTACAATTCCATAGCAGTATGTACATACTGAAAATTTTATATTACGGCACAGATCACTGTTTTCATAAAAAAATCTTTTTGTCATAACATATTCATTAGCTTTGTTAGCTCTCAACTGAACTATCACCTTGCAACATAACGTGGACCTCAG
Organism: Schistocerca serialis cubense; assembly: GCF_023864345.2. Lineage (NCBI taxonomy): Eukaryota > Metazoa > Arthropoda > Insecta > Orthoptera > Acrididae > Schistocerca > Schistocerca serialis. The sequence continues at coordinate 853,185,820 of NC_064639.1, read as the reverse complement.
GCTATGTTAGACATCCATCTCATCACCACAACTGTCATTTGAAAAAAGTCTAAAACAGAATTGCATCTTCAATACACAAATCATCTCCACTAGACCAATGTAGGTCTAGCACACAATATCATCTACAGTACCGTCCAGAATACTTAAATGACATGTTGTTAGAGAACACACTAGCTATTAAATCTAGAGTGCAGAAACAAAAACATTACAGATGGCAGGTGCATAACATTGCAATCACTCTTAAAATAATATGCCAGTGGCTCACAACATGTCATGGCTACCATGCAGCTCCCCAAGTATAGTCAGAGATCACAGTATGTATGTGTGTATGTATGTATGTACATAAGTTTATGTATGGGTATTGATGGAACCCTATTTCCCTGATACTTCTTTTATTTGGGAACTCTTCATATCAGTGTTTGTTACCATTATGGGTCCTGGCATTGTAGGTCACAAACACAGCCTTTCTGGGGCCCCTCTGTGAGGATTGGACTTCATCCACAGAAAGAAAGGTAGTTGTGTTGGGTAGTAGTAGTAGGTAGTAGTAGTAGTAGTTAAATGTTGACTTGTGATAACTCAGTGTCTTAGACGGGGCATCTGAAATTATGTTGAATACTTCATTTTACCCTTAGTGATATAATGGTTGTTTAGTACCATCCTTGGGTCGACAGAAGCGTCCAATCCCAAGCGTCGGCTTTGACCCAGTATGGTACTTCAAAGGCTTGATTTTAGGCATTGAAGAGACTTCATGTTGCTACCATTTATCTGCTTCCAGATGGCCCTCAGTCTCCTGTCAAAAGTGCCTATAAAAGATAGGTTTCCTCCTGTCAGTGGTTTTCGTAATTCAAGAGGTGAAGTCATTTTCCTGTCATATATAGCACTTTTCTCTGTGCTCCCATACACACAAGCAGATTTTGTAGTGATCAGCACATAGAACATGTCCTTAAGGATTAATACTGAAAAATGGTTCACTTTTAATTGTAACTCTATGTACATCCTCAGTGGGAAATCTGGAACTGTTTGATTCCTTACTATGCTGTCTGTCAGACAGCAGCAAACAGTTAATAATCTTTGAGGACTTCAGTATAGATTTTCTAAAGTATTCTGCCCAGAAAAATGACCTAGAAACCTTATTTTCACCCTACAATTTGATCTCTTAAATTAACTTCCCAACATTGGTGGTTAAAGGCAATAGAACCCTAATTGACAGTGTTTTCATTGTCGAAACTCAGGGCAAGAAAATAACTGTTTACACTGTAACAAATGCTTCCACTGATCGTGATGCACAGTTAGTTAGCATAAATAAGATAGGGCCTTACAGTATGGATACTCCTCAGTGGAAATCAGTTGGAATAATTAAAGACTCCAGGACAAATGTGTCTGAGCACACTTCACAAGGACGACCTGAGATGAAATTTATAATGAACTAAATGCTAACATAAACTCTAATCTGTTCCACGATAAATTCATATTATTATTTGAACAGCTGTCTGCATAAGCTAATCAGAAAAGGAATTGTACAACTATGTAAACAACCATGGATCATTAGGGGGATTGAAGTATCTTGTGAAAGAAAAGAGAAATGTATCTGTTGTTAAGAACAAGTGGAGGGAACAAACATAAAAACAGTAAGAAGGTGTACTGAACTGTGGGGAAAAAAAAAAAAAAATAGAAACATAATGGTTCAGGTCAAGATGAATGGTCCAGAAACAAGAAGTGCAATATAGAGAAGCCAGGAAGAGAAATGGGGCCATGGTGAAATAGTTAGTGTTGGACTGTCAAGCGAGTGAACTGTGTTCAAAGCTTCCAAGTGCCATATATGTGTCTGTGTTGTGGTGTAACGTGTGCTTGCAGCAGTGTGGTATATGGGAGGGACCTATGACGACAGTTGATTCTGCATGACTACTCTTATTAGCAGCCAAAAGAAAGTGACTTTTGAATAGGAACCACAAGCATTTGATGACAAGGCAACAAGTCATCCAAATCTTCCATAGGAAAACGCATTTGATGTTTCATGTATGACATTAGCGACAGTATGTGTCTCATATGATAGGAATCTCTTATTGACGGAACTTGTTTGTATGACTCATAAGCGAGTGAGATATGCCTCCTTGCCCAATGTAGGTGGTGGCTATGAAGTCTTTTGTGATGTATTTCTTGAATAAAAATCTCTCGGTGTACATGCCACGTCAATTCAGGATAAAACTCCAAGCTTTCGACCACTACCTCCATGGTCGTCGTCAGGGCTAAAACTGACTGTCGTAAACTAGCGAGGCTCCCACTTTTTATATGCAAAGGACAGCTTCTGATTGGTTGGAGTACGCCTTAGCAACGGCGATATGGCACGTAGTGAAGTGGTGCCCTCTGCTTCCATAGATGTAGTTTCTATCCAGCATTGCTTGCAGCGTCATCCCTTGAATCAGGAGGTCAAGTGCGGGAAGTTATCGTCTGCGATTTTTCTTTATCCAGTGCACTCTTCCAGGTGTTGCTAAGTGCATAGACGTTGTCTCTGTTAAAGTTATTATCGCTAAGTCTAATTTTAATTCTTCCCAGATCACACAACTCCCAGTAATTCGATGCGTGGGCTATTACACTGGTTTCTTCAAATAAAGATTTTATGCTTGTTAAGCAGGCTATGCTCAGCCACCGCTGATTTTTCCAAATACCTGTATTTCAGGTGGCGCTGGTGCTCGGTGCAACGGTCGGCAACAGTTCTTACCGACTGGCCCATGTTATTCTTGCCGCATTCACAAGGAATACTATAAATTCCCAGCACCCTTAAGCCAGGACTATCTTTCACTGGTCTCAACATTTCCTTAATTTTCCTAGGTGGGCGGAAAACTGGTTTAATTCCTTGCCTCTTTAGGACTCTGCCTATCTTGCTTGTTGTAGCACTGCAAAATGGAAGCCGCGCTATGTGTTGGTCCTCTTCTTGTTTATGGACGGCATCGTGTCTTACTTTCTTGGACAATACTGATTTAATTTCACCGGCAGAGTAACTATTCCTCTTGAAAACAGTCGTCAAATGGTTAATCTCGGGACTGAGGTGGTCCTTGTCGGATCCGGGAAGCTGTCGAAACTAGACTTAGTGATAATAACTTTAACAGAGACAACGTCTATGCACTTAGCAACACCTGGAAGAGTGCAGTGGATAAAGAAAAATTGCAGAGGATAACTTCCCGCACTTTACCTCCTGATTCAAGGGATGGCACTGCAAGCAATGCTGGATAGAAACTACATCTATGGAAGCAGAGGGCACCACTTCACTATGTGCCATATCACCGTTGCTATGACGTACTCCAACCAATCAGAAGCCGGCCTTTGCATATAAAAAGTGGGAGCCTCGCTAGTTTACAACAGGCAGTTTTAGCTCTGACGACGGCCATGGAGGTAGTGGTCGACCAGACCAGAATCCTTTATAGCAGCAAACATCAGCTTAGCATTTTGATGGGTCTCACATACACAAACATTGGGTGTACCCCTTGCACTTACAGGCACAACCCATTTTGGCCGAAGACTGAAAAATGATGATAAACCTACTTTGGTATTGGGATACTTTTCCTTGAATTCTACATATAGTTCTGATATGTTGCATAGCAACAGTCTGTACATGTACATTTCCCATTTTCACCATTACATAGTCTTTTTTTTCCAGGCATTATTCGGCTGTAGTCATTATTTTCATAAAACTCTGACACTAGCACCTTTATTTCTGAACTCGTTTGCTTACCCTGAGCCAGTTGTGGAAGCACTCCTTGGGTTGCTTTTATTTTCCTAGCTTGCTTTACCATATATGTAGAAACATTGAATTCCTTTGCAGTTTAGTCAATAGACCAGCTGGAAGGTGCAAGGGTAAGAATAGCTACTTTTTTCTGCCGTGTGGATACGGCACATTTTTCTTTCAAATCATGCACAATTTTGTCCAAATCAGAGCATTTATGGCATGATTTCTGTTCCGTTGGAGCAGATAGTTCTTCCTCTTCTACCATTAGTGTGTCAGCTATTTTGTGTTTTAATTCCATTTGAGCTTCTTGTAGTTTTCTTCTACCATAGCTGGGCCTGTCTCTTTTCCCAACTTCATGGGAGACAAACCAAGAGCAGTCCCTGAAGTATTTAGTTGCTCATCCACTGTGGTGGTAGGTGGCTGATACTCTTCGTCACTGTCATGTAAATTATCAGAATATTCTTAATTTTTTAGCAGTGTAACACACCTGGAACATAACTTTTGTCCTAGTTTCATGTTAAGTCCCATGCACTGATTCACTTCCAACACTGATTTTATATCAATTTCTCTGAGGCTACACTTCACTGTCTTCTTATGAATCCGAAATGGATCAAAACAACTTCTTTGTAGGAAAGAATACTTATCCAGAAACACTTTCATATGATGATAACAAACACTAAAGTTTCCTGGAACTGTACTTCTTGTGCCCACATGTTGTATCCAGGATCTCCATAGCAACAAATCTTGGTCTGATTCATCCAGATCATACAGTACAAAGCGAATGCCACATTTTGTTCCATATGTTGTTTTATGACATTCAGATACTGCAACTTGTTTGAACAAAAGCACCACTAGTACACTCTTCTGCCTCCATACTGACTTTCCACAACAGTACTGACCAGTCAGAAGTAGAACCTTAAAAACATGAGTAACCTGTAATTGTTGCTTGTTTCCTTTATTGTTCCTGCCTAACAATGACTCATTCTGTCCCTGAAAACTACCATTGTTTAACTTTCTTTTGCCTAATGGTTCCCAACAATTGCTGCAGCTTTATCTGAAACAAGCTGTCTGCATCATCACTATTACTTGCTAAATCATGTTAAAGAAACGTAACCAAATATAATTGTCAACTTTTATTGCACACAAATGCCTTGCAATAACAAGTTGAAATTTTGCCACATATTATATTATGGTCTACTTATGCGGTGTTTGAAATTTGGCTTGGATATCACTTGTCACTTTTGTGCTACCACGCTTAGAAAATCCATGTTTTTCAGGTAATTTTTCAAATTTTTGTATTTTCGTGTGTATGTAACTCTATTTGTGTGACTGATATGGGCAAGATGAGTTCTGTGTGTGTTTAGGCCACATTAAGCTTACCACAAAAAATTTATACCCTTTTTGAGTGAATTATATTTGGCATAGAGGGCACCTACAATATGTACCTTTTAACATATTACATTTTTTTAATCACATTTTGGAATTTTTTATTTTCCCTCAGAAAAATGTTGTTGGTGTTTGGATTCATAGAATGTCTTCTCTAAGTGGATGTTACTGGGTTGTAAAAATTTCACTGGACTTTGCGGTATAGTTCCAAAGTTATTAAGACCTGAAGTTGGGTCTGAAGATAGAGTGCCAGATGCGGGTTGCTATTTCTGGGTAATGCCACCTTCTTTCACAAGTCATAATTCTGGAACTAATTGACAGGGGAACTTAAAATTTTGTACATGAGTGTTCCACACTTGGTAGCATTGGTGTGCTAAATTTCAGCCAAATCTGAGACTATCAGCTGGAACATTTTCTCAAATTGGTTGAATTGACATGGAATGACCCAAAAGTTATACTTGGTAAATTAGCCAATACTGTTTTGGAAACCATTGTAGCCAGAAATTATGTCCTCGCATGAACACCACCCATACCAGCCTGCTTATGCAACTGGAGAACAGCCCCCCCCCCCCATCCCCCCCATCCGTCACTGGTCTTGCTGAAGAGGAGAACAACCCCCCCCTGAGATGTCTTCCTCCTGTATTTTAAGTGACTCTCACACAAATAACAGTTAATGGGAGAAAGGGGTAGAAGTACTGCACCATAGAAAGATCCAGGCATTCTGATACCCAGCTATGTGGCCCATCAAATTGTAACAAAAATTAAAATCCATCAAAGAGAAAGAAAAAAAATTATATAAATGAAATACACATTTTGTTGTGTCATTTGACCTTGTTCCCTATATTAGAATAGTATGGGTATCACACCAGTCCTGTGGGAAACTACGGAAGAAACAGTGATACAACCGAACTGGCTTTCACTTTTATTGCCCCAACTCCCCTCCCCTCTTTTAGCACTAATACAATGTAATTGTAATAAATATTCCTGCTATATAGCTGAACTCACTGGTGTTCCTCTTCTTCACCTTGTGTGTTATACTGCAACAATCATGGTTATTGGAAGATCACCTCTTATAATCAAAAGCTACCAATTACCACTATTGTGGGACCAAATGTATCGTCGGCCTTGTACGTTCATAACTTCTGTTTATTCTGTAGTTCTATGACACGACACTCAGCAGATCATCATCTGCAACTGCCCATGTGTAAGACATGGTATGTGTGCAAAATCATGGTTACTGTTTTTGTCCTACAAAATCCTATGCTATGCCCTTAAGCAGAATGTATCCCACCCACACACATCCAGAATTATATCTGGATAACCTACGGCTGGAAATTCTGTACGACTTTTGCTTTGTAAGACTGTAGTTTGAAAACAGACTGACATGGTTACTACACATAAAGCAGCTCAAGACAACTTGTATATCAATATCAGATTCCATTAGCTTTCTTGGAAAGATATCTTGGAGAGCAGATTAACAGTTTCAAGTAAAAGATTACAAGTCGCTTATTTTAACTCAATCCGCCAATGGATGTGTCCCATATGGGTCAGTAGCAGCTTCCATTTTAGGCCTGCTGGGCTCCATGCAGCACAATGGAGTCCACCTTGCAACTGGAGCTTTCTGCACAAGCCATGTTGAAGACTTTCAGAAGCAGGCATTCCACCAATGAAGGTATGCCTTCAAGAACAGTGGACTAATTATGAGGTTAATCCCAAAACTAAGGTGTGCAAAGTACTGGGGCCACAGGAAAACAGTTTGTGTGGCAGTTGGCCACACTGTTTTTTCCTTGTTTCTTCACTCTCTGCAGAAACCACTGCAGATCCACTGGAGCTTTCAGTCTTGGCTTGGCAGCCAAATGTAATGGAAATCTTGTTGCTTGTCCTTTGAGATCAGCGGATCAGTCCTGATGAGCTCTGAAATCTCTGCAATGTTGTTCCTGAGGTTTCTCGAAGCACCATTCACTGGACTTTCAACTGAAGTGTCAAAATTTCAGACGGGTCCAAATAAAGCTGACAGTAGATTACAAATGGCAACACCTTGAAACTTCTGGCAGTTTCTTCAATGCTAAGCAGATTGCTAAGTCACGGTTGATGAAACCTGAGATTTCCACTTTGCACATGGGACCAAACAACAGTCATGTGAGTGGTGCCATTCTGATTCACTCGTGCCGCAAAAATCCAAAAGAACACAGTCTGCCAGTAAAGTCATGGCAGCTGAACTTATGGATCGAAAGGTTATATTGTTGGTTGACTTTGTTTCCTGGGGCAACAATAAATGCCAACAGGTATCGTCAGGTGCTAAAAAAAAAAAAGGTCCATATGGACAATTGAGAACCAAAGAAGAGGAATGCTGGCCAAGGGCATAAGCCTTCTCTTCAGCAATGCTCGCCCCCACATCACCAATCAAACTGTGAACCTTCTGCAACAATTTCGATGGGGCACCATGAACGATCCACAATATAGTCTGGACTTAGCACACAATGACTACCACTTGTTTCCTTGTTTCCCAAGTTGAAAGAACTCTTGGCTGGAAGGCACTTCAGTGATGACGACAATTGAAAAATGAGGTCCAGTGCTTCTTCAATAGCATGGTGTCGGGATGCTACGATAAGGGCATACAAAAACTGTTATAGCATTTACAAAAGTGCATCGATCGAAATGGCAATTTTGTGGAAAAATAGAAAAATGTTCAATCTTCAAAACTATATGAAATTTATTGTAAATAAACGTTTCTCTATTTTTTTTTTTTTTAAAATAGAGACCTTATTTTTGGGATCATCCCATATGTGCTTGAGACTGGTTGTAGGCTAGTTATCTTACATACTTTTCCAGAATCCTGACATCTGCCAGCTTATGAATCATTTGAAAACACTGAGAACAGTTCTGATTGGACTAGAAAAAAATGCATTAATAGTTCTACTTCTGCATGACCACACGCCTGCCTACCTCACAGTCACAACTTCTCCTTTTCTGTGTTCTCCAGCCCACTGTACGAATGTGCCTCAGAAATGTCGCCAAGGATCACACAGACGCTATTATTCACTGTAGGTTATATTTGCTCCTCTGTGGACATACAGTGTTGAGTCCAATACATACTGATGACTACAAGTACAATGAGCAATTGGCTGTACCTTTTATTGAATGAAATTTGTACGAACAATGCTCAAGGTTAAATCTAACTTTGGCTCAGAAGGGGGTAAATTATGCTGCCACAAAAGTCTTTGATCACTTACCTAATAGCATCAAAAGCCTGACAGATAGCCATATAGCATTTAAAAGGAAATTAAAAGAATTTCTTAATGGCAACTCCTTCTAATCATTAGATGAATTTTTGGATATAGTAAGTGGGTAATTTCCCAACCCTCACAAAAAAAAAAAAATATTGAGTGTCATGTAATATTTTGTGTAATGTAACATCTTGTATAGACACCTTTTATTAACCTGACACGTTCCACATCATTACGAAGTTTTGTATTCATGATCTATGGAACAAGTACTAATCTAATCTAATCTCTTGCAACCCTTTATGTGCAGTATCTACATTGTAGATGTAGTAGCAATATGGATAACTCTCACACATTTAAAACCTCAACCGACCAACAATATGCTGTTGTGTAATTATTCCCTCAGTAGTTGTAAGATGATTGATAATTACTCTCCAATTCATCCAATTAGTCTTACCCATTCATGAACTTTTATATGACCTCCACAATAGACATGCCACCATGGTTTTTGTCTGGACATTGAGCCTCATAAGCGTCATGGAAAATAAGGAAGCCTCAACAGGGACCTGCTACCACCACTGTTTATGGAAGCTTAAGAGTGGATGCTTCTCAGACACCATATCTTACAAAAATGTGAAGACTAGTGGGTGACCAGCATGTGACCAATCTTCATACTATCTTCCTATACTTGAAATCAATCTGTATCACCCATCCTATGTTGAATGACTTTTTCATTTTTTAATATGACGCACACTAGTGCATGTACAAGGGGTGAGGGCACATTTTACATCACAATTTGTGTCCCAGGGGAGCCTGGGTGCCCTACCCTGCATGCTTCGTGATGCTCTACCTTTATGTGGAGAGGTCCCTCGTATTCCTTTACCATAACTCTTAGTTCATTGTATTTTAGAAGTAATATCATGTGGCACAGTCATTGAACTGCCTCTATCCTATATTACGTGTAAGAATTTACTGCTTGATCGCTGATTATAAGGATTTGTTAGTTGTAAGGCTATTGAGCCCATATTACCTTCTTTTATCATCCTCATTGATCTATCAAGCTATGCAATCTTTGCAACATGTTGGGCAGTTTCCCCCAGAGAAAATAATAATGTCATCTAAATAGCCAGACATTCCCCGAGCTTAGAGTCCTCATGACTCACTATCTAGCAGACAATGGAATCACTCTGGGGCATTTTTTAATCCAAAGGCCATGTTGCAACATTGATCCTTGGTAGTAAAATACTTGCATCATCCAATGTTGTTCAGGCTGTCTGTAATATTTGGTAATGGAGATACATCAAATACTGTAAATTAATTCAGCTACCTATAGTCACATCAGAAATGATACACTTGTCCCCATAGACTCATTTCTTAAGTATGAGCACTGTTGGTGCTTCCCTCAGACTCACTCGTTCCTCTATAATTCTGTCTTAGAACTACTGGTTTACCAGTACCTCCACTATGGGTTTAAAGAAATATGGAATGTGATAAGGTTTTCTGTACATCAGTTGCAAGTTCCTGGTGGGAACCCAGTGCTGGGTAGCAAATGTTGCTGGAAGTGTTACATCAAGACTGAATAATTTGGCATCCGCTTCAAGAAGCACAGCCATTTTTTCCATCTATCTTTTGGCAAAATGCCACTTTTCCTCATAGTGCAATTTTGTCAACATCTTTCCTTGGCTGTGGCCCATGTAAACTTTTGTCATTTTCCAAGTCTTCTTCAGCTAATTCTTCAAGCTTGCAGTCAGTGTTCTCCAAGTTAATTTAGCCTCAGCTTATCTGAGATTATCCAGCCTGACAAGAATTATGCAATGCCCATCATGCCTGTGAACATACGATGGAGTACTGCATACCAAGAGGTACACCATGTTCACTTCATCACTATCTGCCAGTGGCTTCTTAGTGGACAATACATCCATTGACAACATGGCCCGGACATCTAGTGATATTTCTTTTTTGTTCATTTTGGAAATATATCACGGAAGTTGAGCTTAAGGGAGTATTACCACGTCTTATCAGTTCCATTAAGGGCTTTATCATCATCTCATGTTAATTTGGCATCATCGGTGGTGGTTGTGACTGTAATTGTAAGCTCCATGAAGAACAAAACCCCACTGAGCTCTACAGTATTCCACTTCAAGTCAACAGACACGCTTACATTACTTCAACTAGTCTGCTGAAAGTATAGTAAGATGGACATACAGGGTGTTGCAAAAATGTACGGCCAAACTTTCAGGAAACATTCCTCACACACAAATAAAGAAAAGATATTATGTGGACATGTGTCCGGAAACGCTTAATTTTTATGTTAGAGCTCATTTTAGTTTCGTCAGTATGTACTGTACTTCCTCGATTCACCGCCAGTTGGCCCAATTGAAGGAAGGTAATGTTGACTTTGGCGCTTGTGTTGACATGCGATTCATTGCTCTACAGTACGTAGCATCAACAGGTTAGTGTTAATCACGAACGTGGTTTTGCAGTCAGTGCAATGTTTACAAATGCGGAGTTGGCAGATGCCCATTTGATGTATGGATTAGCACGGGGCAATAGCCGTGGTGCGGTATGCTTGTATTGAGACAGATTTCCAGAACGAAGGTGTCCCAACAGGAAGACGTTCGAAGCAATTGATCGGCATCTTACGGAGCACGGAACATTTCAGCCTATGACTCGCGACTGGGGAACACCTAGAACGACGAGGACACCTGCAATGGACGAGACAATTCTTCGTGCAGTTGACGATAACCCTAATGTCAGCGTCAGAGAAGTTGCTGCTGTACAAGGTAACGTTGACCACGTCACTGTATGGAGAGTGCTACGGGACAAGCAGTTGTTTCCGTACCATGTACAGCGTGTGCAGGCACTATCAGCAGCTGATTGGCCTCCACAGGTACACTTCTGCGAATGGTTCATCCAACAATGTGTCAATCCTCATTTCAGTGCAAATGTTCTCTTTACAGATGAGGCTTCACTCCAACGTGATCAAATTGTAAATTTTCACAATCAACATGTGTGGGCTGACGAGAATCCGCACGCAACACAGATTTTCTGTGAATGTTTGGACAGGCATTGTTGGTGATGTCTTGATTGGGCCCCATGTTCTTCCACCTACACTCAATGGAGCACGTTATCATGATTTCATACGGGATACTCTACCTGTGCTGCTAGAACATGTGCCTTTACAAGTACGACACAACATGTGGTTCATGCACGATGGAGCTCCTGCACATTTCAGTCTCAACAACAGATTCGGTGACCGATGGATTGGTAGAGGCGGACCAATTCCATGGCCTCCACACTCTCCTGACCTCAACCCTCTTGACTTTCATTTATGGGGGCATTTGAAAGCTCTTGTCTACGCAACCCCGGTACCAAATGTAGAAACTCTTCGTGCTCGTATTGTGGACGGCTGTGATACAATACGCCATTGTCCAGGGCTGCATCAGCGCATCAGGGATTCCATGCGACGGAGGGTGGATGCATGTATCCTCGCTAACGGAGGACATTTTGAACATTTCTTGTAACAAAGTGTTTGAAATCACGCTGGTACGTTCTGTTGCTGTGTGTTTCCATTACATGATTAATGTGATTTGAAGAGAAGTAATAAAATGAGCTCTAACATGGAAAGTAAGCGTTTCCGGACACATGTCCACATAACATATTTTCTTTCTTTGTGTGTGAGGAATGTTTCCTGAAAGTTTGGCCGTACCTTTTTGTAACACCCTATATATTGTCTGACACGAAGAACATGCAGTGTTTTTCTTATGTAAGGGACTAGGTGGAATTTGTCATCATCAGGAGATTTTTGCAATAACACAGCTCTCAGGCCTTCTTTCCTTTAATCTCCGTGTAGTGCACTTATGTACTTTTGGTTGTAAATTTTTAAATTTCTACAGCCAGCTTTATCAGATGTAAGCAGTATGAGGTAAACATTCTAAAGTATCCCAGGAAACTCCATATTGCTGCAATAGTTTTTGATTCAGAAGAGTTTAGAACATATCACATTTGTCCACACTGTGTAACAAGTCCAAGAAAATCAGCAGTTTTCATCAAGAACTGGAATTTTGCAAAATTAATTCCTAATCTGTGTTGTGCTGCAGTTTTCAGTGTTGTTGAAGTGCCTCATCCTAATTCTTTGCTTGTATATATAGAATGTCCCAGGAGGAATAGACAGTATTCAGGGACATGATAGGAATGATCATTCGATGCAATAAAGTGTAGTAAACATGAGCCTTAAACTGCACACCTAAAGAGCTTTGAGGAAGTCTTCATCTTTGATACTGTGAAAAAAAGTCTCTTCTTCTGCAAGCTCTTTGTTTTTTATTTATTTTTTATTGTACATGTCTAGTTCTGTAGGACCAAATTGATGAGCAAATCTCCAAGGTCATGGAACATGTCATTACATGAAATTACAACATAAAAGTAATAACTGATAAAATAAAATGTTTATGAAACCAAAAAAAGACAAGCCATAAGTTTGTCTGTCTCGTGGGCCCCTACCACCACGGCACAGCGCGTCCCCAGGTTGCGGATAGGGGATACGGCCTTCAGATATGAAGGGTAGCTGCGAATACAAAAAATAAGCAGTCGCGGACAGCCGGTGGGGAGCAGGCGATGGCGTGATGAACCATCCCTGTTGCTTCTTCTCTTACTATCAAATCTATTCATCAAGAATCAGCAACATTAATGGGAATAGGTCCCTTTGAAGTAAAATATTCCGAAGGTAAACTAGGTTCCCATTCGGATCTCCGGGCGGAACCTACTTTGAAGAGATTCAGGCCGAAAGGAACTTTCAGGTTGGGAACATGGAATGTTAAAAGTTTGAACAGGCCAGGAATGTTCCAGACATAATTAGACGAATTAAACAGATACGATGTAGACATTATAGCTATTCAAGAAACTCGATGGCAGGGGGAGGGTAGCATAAAGAGGGGTAACTATACATTTTTCTATGGAGGTGCAGAAGCTCACAGTTTCGAAACAGGTTTCGCAGTACAGAGAAAAGTGCTTCATGCAATCAGAGATATAAGGTTCATTAGTGACCGACTATCAGTTATAGTGTTGTCCGGCAGGTGGAATAGACTGTTGTTGTTGTGGTCTTCAGTCCTGAGACTGGTTTGATGCAGTTCTCCATGCTACTCTATCCTGTGCAAGCTTCTTCATCTCCCAGTACCTACTGCAATCTACGTCCTTCTGAATCTGCTTAGTGTATTCATCTCTTGGTCTCCCTCTACGATTTTTACCCTCCACGCTGCCCTCCAATACTAAATTGGTGATCCCTTGATGCCTCAGAACATGTCCTATCAACCGATCCCGTCTTTTGGTCAAGTTGTGCCACAAACTTCTCTTCTCCCCAATCCTATTCAATACTTCCTCATTAGTTATGTGATCTACCCATCTAATCTTCAGCATTCTTCTGTAGCACATAGACTAGTAGTAATTAATGTACACGCACCAACTGAGGACACTGAAGAGGTTGTTAAAGATGGCTTTTATGAAGAACTATATCAACTATGAGACGAGTACTCCTCGTATGATACAAAATTAATCATAGGTGATTTTAATGCGAAGATAGGGAAGGAGGAAGCATTCCGGCCTACAATTGGGAAAGAAAGTTTGCATAACATTTCGAATGATAATGGCACAAGGGTGGTTAATTTTGCTGTTTTAAAAGACATGATTGTTGAGCACATATTTCAAAAGGAAGGACATTCATAAAGCAACTTGGGTCTCTCCGGATGGACACACCCGAAACCAAATTGATGATGTTCTTGTAGATTGAAGATGGCACACTAGTATAGAAAATGTTAGGACTTTCAGGGGAGCAGACTGCGATTCTGATCATTTTCTTGTAGTTGCCAAAGTTCACCAACGACTATCTACAGCAACATCAATGTGCCACAATGCAGAACTTCTTAGGTTCGACACTGACAAGCTAAATGATGAAAGCTTTAGAAGAAGGTACATGATAGAAATTTCAAATAGGGTTGATACTCTCAGTACACATGAAGATCAAGACGAGGATGTAAATAAACAGTGGATCACTGTGAGGAATAATATCAAAGAGGCAGCGAAGGTCACAATAGGTACAATTAAGAAGAACAGGAGGAAACCATGGTTTGATGAGGAATGCAAGAAATTGGTAGAGGAAAGGAGAAAAGCGTGATTAGATTGGGATAGAATGGGAGACAGAAAACAAGAGAAGTTCTTGAACTTGAGAAGGGAAGTTGGTCGTAGGCTACGGGCTAAGAAGAGGGATTATTTGAATAATAAAATTACAAAAATGGAAACAAACAGTAATACAAAAAAAACATTAAGGAACTTTACCTAGACATAAATGGGTCTAGGAAGGGCTTCAAGGCTAGGACAAATGCACTTCGAGGGGATGCTGGGGGAATACTGACAGACCCCAGTGCTATATTAAGTAAATGGAGGGCGTATTTTGAGCATCCATTAAATGTACATCAGGAAGCAGGAATGAGCAGGCGTACGAAATACATAAAGCAGAACCCCAGATACCTGAGCCAACTTTAAAGGAAGTAAGAGATGCAATCAACAAATTGAAAAACCATAAAGCACAAGGATCAGATTGCATAACTGCAGAATTAGTTAAAATGGGGGACAGAAATTGGTGGAAGTAGTTCACAAAGTGATAACTAAAGTATGGAACTCAGAGATGATACCTGAAGAGTGGCAGGAGTCGATTCTGATTCCAATTTTTGAGAAAGGTGACAAAATGGATTGTAGCAATTATAGAGGGATATCGCTATTACCAGTATGTTCCAAAATTTTCTCGAATATTCTGCTCAGTAGATGAAATTGTGGGGGATTACCAAGCCGGCTTTCGGAGGAACAGATCAACTATAGACCAAATATTCACCCTGCGTCAAATTTTGGAAAAGAAATGGGAATACAATAAACCAGTTCATAATCTTTTCATAGATTTTACAAAAGTAGATGATTCAGTATTGCAATCAGAATTGTACAGAATTCTTTTGGAACTTGGAATACCAAAGAAGTATGTTAGACTTATAGAAGCGAGTTTGAAAAACACAAAAGGTAGAGTATGCGTGGAGAAATTGGAGTCGGAAGAATTTGTAATAAAGAACGGACTTAAGCAGGGAGATGCCCTGTCTCCGCTACTTTTTAATTTAGTCCTAGAATATATTATACGAACGGCAGCAGATAATTCAGAGGGTGTGGAGTTAAATGGAAATATTAAGATATTAGGGTGTGCAGATGATCTAAACATCATTAGCGATAGGAAAGAATCTGTAACAGCAAATGCAAATGCGTTAATCAAGTCTAGTGAAGATGTAGGTCTAAGGATAAGTGAAGACAAAACTAAATACCTGGTTACTACTAGAATGCCAACAGCAGTAGATCAGGAAATGTTAAAAGTTGGAGACATGCAGTTTGAAAAAGTGAACACATTTAAGTATCTAGGTGTGGACATCACTTCGAGAAATGAGATTGAATCTGAACTGAAGAAGAGATTACGGGCGGGAAATGCGTGCTACTTCTCACTGAATAGATTACTTTCATCACGGATATGGTCTAGGAATTTAAAGATTAGAATATACAGAACTGTTATTCTACCAGTTATGCTGTATGGGTGTGAGACTTGGGCTCTCGTTGTGCAAAATGAAAAGCCGTTTCGAGTATTTGAAAACAAAATTTTGAGGAAAATTTTCAGAGCAAAAAGGGATGACATTAGCGGAGAGTGGCGAAAACTGCATAACAAAGAGGTTCACGAACTCTATTCAAGCCCTGACATAATCAGTATTATTAAATCACGTAGGCTGCGATGGGCGGGTCACGTAGCTCAAATGGATGAGAGTAGGGCAGCGCGCAGAGTACTGGTAGGGCACCTAGAAGGAAAACGTTCTGTGGGGAGACTGAGGCGTAGATGGGAGGACAATGTGAAGGCTGATTTGAGGAGCCTAGGTATTGAAGGTGAATGGAAGGAAATAGCCCAAGACAGGGACAGATGGCGAAAATACGTTGCTGCGGTAATGGACTCTCGAGTCCGGTATGACCAATGAGTAAGTAAATAAGTAAGTAAGTAAGTATAAGTTTATGTAGATGCAATCAACAATATAATGCAGGAATCACCTTAATTTTTCAAGGAACTCCTTGACAGAATAGTAGGAGTGACTTATGAGGAAACTCTTCAGTTTTGATTTGAAAAGCATATGGATTACTGCTAAGTTCTTTTTATTCTTGAGGTAGCTTCTTCAAAAGGGATGCAACAGTATACTGCACACCTTTCTGCACAAGAGTCAATGAAGTGCAATCCAAATGCACAAAGGATTTCTGCTCAGTATTAACTGAATGAAAGCTGCTAATTCTTGGTAATACGATGATGTTGTTAACAAGAAACGACAGATATTGAGAGGCCAATGTCAGAAAATGCAGACTAGTGAACAGAGGTTGACAAGAGGTTCGCAACTTTACACCACTTATTGACCGAACCGCCCATTTCCAAGCCAAAAATATTCTTTGAGAATGGGAAGATTTTCTCCAAAAAATAATCCCATATGTCATAAATGAATGAAAATAAGCGAAGTAGACTACTATTTGCTAATAATGCAACTTCAGTACATCTCAAAAAGAATTGTCAAACCAAATACTGCAAAATTAAATATTAAAATTCATATAATATTGTGGAGTTGACTCATCCATTCCTTTTTTTAGGTCCGCTGCTGCAACAGTCACTGAGTTACTGTATGTCCACTGTAACTTGGTGTTTTATGCCAAGAATGACTAAATTGAACATTATGTTTCAGACTTTCTTTTTATTATATCACCTAGTTTTTAACCATTTTATGTAGACTAGTGTAATAACAGATCAGTCTTCTTACATATTTCATACAATTTGCCAAGTCTGACATGCTTACTGCATGAATTTACACAAAGTTCGCATTAAGCAATTACATGCTTCATGTACAAAATTTCATAAGACACTGACGTACACCTTACTTCATCGAATAATCATAAAGTACTGACCTTCTTGTGCTTACATGGCTGCCCCTTTTGTATACAATTCCGAACAATCCTCGGTATTACCTCAAAATTAATGACTCATTTCAACAGTTGCACTAGCTCTTATAGAGCAGATACATAGATGAATTTTCAAGCATATAACATTTTAAGAGTGTACAAATGCTCAAAATATGAAGTATTAACAATATTTTTACTATTTTTATTAAGTACAAAAGATATATGGTTCGGAAAATGTTCCTACCAATGTATATGTTTCCAAGTCTCCCATTGAATGTGGCAAAATAGGTCTTTTATTTATTATTGACAAAACCCCTAAAGAACTGCCTATGTTTACATGCCACTAATAACATTTATAACATTTTTGCTAATTACATTTTAATTTTCTAATCAGTTTTGATTCTCTCAGTTGGTTTTTCCTTTAAATACCACAGATTTTAATTTAAATACTGTTTTAACACAAATCCATCTCAGTTTCAAATAAATGACTTTGACCATTGTACTCGATCATTTGTTCCAGATTTCACCTAATTACATTAATCCTAAATATTCCTACCAATTACAGTACCTATATGCTTCAATACAATTATTATTTAGTAACCAGTTTCATTGTAACGATTTTATAAGTATAGGTTTTCCCATACCACTACCCGTTTTTTTACATAATTGATTCCTGTTTATTTCAAATTGGATCGAAAAATATGTGTTTTAAATGGGTTTCAGTGGACTGTTAAATCTCACATTAAGTCTTTGAACAAGATCCTGAACGTGGGCTTTCCACGACAATTTACTACCTATCTGAAAACCTAGAAATTGTAACTGTTCAGTTTCACTAATCACATGCCCATTCTGTGAAATTAAAAAATCGAGGTTTGTTGAATTGTGTGTTAGAAACTGTAAAAACTGAATCTTGAGATTTAGTGTATTTTCTGCAAACCATGAACTGCACTATTTGAAACAGTGTCAATGTTGCACACATCCTTTACTACCAAGCTAGTGTCATCAGCAAACAGAAATATTTTAGAATCACCTGTAATGTTAGAGGGCATATAATTTATATAAATAAGGAATAGAAGTGGCATCCCCCATTTGATTATACCCCACTCAGGCCCCACATCATAGCCATTCTCAACACTGGATACGACCTGTTACTGTCTGTTGTTAAAGTAAGGGTTGAACCAATTGTGAACTACTCCCCGCATTCCATAATGGTTCAAGTTCTGGAGCAATATTTTGTGATCAACACAATCAAACACTTTAATTTAATCAAAAAAGATGCCTAGGGTTCGAAACCTTTTGTTTAATGCATCCAGTACCTCTCAGAGAAACAAGAGTATAGCATTTTCAGTTGTCAAACCACTTCTACAACCGAACTGTACATTTGACAGCAAATTATGTGAAGTAAAATGATAAATTATCCTTACATACACGGCCTTTTCAATACTTTAGCAAACACTGATGGCACAGAAATGGGTCTAAAATTGTCTACATTAACACTTTCTCCATTTTTATAAAGCGGCTTTACTACTGAGTACTTCAATCGTTTGGTAAATTAATCACACTTAAAGGAAAAATTACAAACATGGCTAAGAACAGGGCTAACATGTGCAGCGCTATACTGTAATAGTCTGCTAGGTACTCCATTATATCCATGAGAGTTGTTAGTTTTCTTTGATTTAATTATTGACTCAATCTCCCCTGTGTCAATATCACAGAGGAATATTTCAGATATCAGTCTTGGAAAGGCAATTTTCCAATTGAGCTATATGATTCCCTGTAGAAACTAAGTTTTTATTTAATTCACCAGCAATGCTCAGAAAGTGATTCTTAAATACTGTACATATATTTGACTTATCAGTAACAGAAATATTTTTACTATGAACTGACTTTATGATATTTACCTTGTGCTGCTGACCAGACACTTCCTTCACGACTGACCTTTGGTTTTAATATTGTCCTGTGAATTAGCTATCCTATCTGTGTACCACATAGTCTTTGCCTTCCTAATAACATTTTAAGCACATTACAATACTCCACTGCAGGTCTGGGGGTTAGTATAGATCTGAGGTATTCCCGCCTGTTGTAAGAGGCGACTAAAAGGAGTCTCACACTTTTCGGCCCTATGAGTAAATCCCAGTCTATGGTTTGACCTGCCATATTCAAAATTCTACAGAAGTGCGGGCCATATGGGGAAGGATGCCTTATGTGGTGCATGAGTTATCCATAGTGACCTTAAATTCGATCTCCTGAATCTCTTGTGGCTTTGCATCGCCACCTGCGATTCAACTATTTGAGCGAGGACACTTTCTGGGTTATGTCATCTTCTTCCGTTGTCTCCTGTCGTCTTTCGCCCCCATGACAATATTGGATGTCTCTGTGCCCAATATCCAGCATGGTAGCCAGTCTGTTGTGGTGGGGCTGTCATGTACCCATTTGGTGGTAGCCCCCTGACAACACAGGGATTGCACTGCTGATGCCTGATCAGTAAACTCCCCATGTATGCCCTGTCTTCCTGGTTCATCAGGACTCCCAGCAATGGCCATCATGCCTGTTGGTCATTGGTGTGGCTGGGTGGCACCCGTGGGGAGAGCCCCTGATCGGAGTGGGTGCCATCAGGAAGGATGACCCACAATGAAGCGGACTAAGTCATCTCTTGCTGGTGACCATACGTTACCAGCAGCCTATAAGTAGGGCGAGATCGAATACAGTGCCGACAGTTATGATCCTATATCATTTCCCTCCCTCATTATACCATGGGAGGAATGTAGGGCTATAGAATGGAGAGAGCTATATTCACCTCAGTTTTTAGTCTGTAGCAGAACTAATGGGGACCCCTTTCTACCTACGGAGCCTCAGTTTTTCATTGAGCACCTTGAGGGATTTACTGCTATGACGTTAAACCATACGTCCCTCTCCCTATGCAGTGCTTTAAGTGCTGGAAGTTCTGGCACAGGTCTTCCCGGTGCACTTCCAGCGCCACATGTCAGGACTGCGGACATCCACTGCATCCAGACACTCCCTGTGCACCTCCTCCCACTTGCATCAGCTGTGGAGAGCACCACTACCCCTGCTCGCCAGACTGCTCAGTACTCCAAAAGGAGCAGAAAATCATGGAGTAAAAGACCCTGGACCGGTTGACATGTAGAGAGGCTAAACGTAAATTTGAAAGATTATACCCCATTTGGTTGACGTCGACATATACTACTGCTACGTCACCATTGCTGTCCCAAGTGCCAGTGGTTCCTCACTCTGTGCCATGAACAGTGGACCCTCTGGGCCACCAGAATACATCTGCCCCCTTGGTGGTAGGGGGCAAATCTTCCTCCGTTTCACCCAAAGCACCTACTTCATGACCAAGCTGCCCCCCCCCCCCCCCAAATGCAGTGGACATCAGTCCCTTCCCCCCTGCCCCGGAGAAGCAACAGCCTCTTTCGGCTCCTCTTGTGTGGAGGGGGTCCCTTGGAGCCCTCTCTCCCAAGTTTTCCACTAATGCCACGGCAGACACTTGCCAGTGGCTCAAGGAGCCAAAAGCTGCTGGATGAAGAGCTTCAGTCTTCCTCTGTGCCTGAAGCTGCTTTGGAGAAATCTTCCCAGCAAGCCCCTAAAGAGAAGCGAGACAGCAAGCAAACTAAGAAGTAGTCTGCTAAGCAACAGGACCCTCTGGTGGCCCCAACACCACCACTCACTATCAATTCTGCATCTGAAGATGCAGTGGAGATCTTAGCGCCTTCTGGAGACCTGGATCTCACTGATGGCTCATCCACCATGGAAATGGCTACAAATACTCAATCTGTGGCATCAGGTAACCCTGAGGCATAACCTGCCTCCTTGCATGCTTCATGCATTCCCAGCCTGATGATATCATCATCCTCCAGTGGAATTGTGGCAGTTTTTTCCACCACCTGGCACAGCTACGGCAGCTCTTAAGCTTTGCACCTGCTTTCTGCATTGCTCTCCAGGGAACCTGTTTCCTGGCAATGTGGACCCCTTCCCTCCGCAGCTATAGGAGATATTACAAGAACTGTAGTGACTATAATAGAGTGTCATGTGGAGTTTGTGTCTATGTCCTGAACTCAGTATGCAGTTAACCTGTGCCCCTTCAAACCCCTCTTGAAGCTGTGGCTGTCAGGATGAGGATGGCACAGGAAATACTTGTCTGCAACGTATATCTTCCTTCAGATGGTGCAGTACCCCTGAATGCATTTACTGCACTGATTGATCAACTCCTTAAATCTTTCCTACTTTTGGGAGATTTTAACGCTCATAACACCTTGAGGGGTGGCACCGTGCTAACTTGCTGAGGCAGAGATGCCGACAATTTACTGGCACAACTCGACCTCTGCCTCTTAAATACAGGTGCCTCCACACATTTCAATGTGGACCATGGCACATATTCGGCCATTGATCTCTCGGTTTGCTGTCCTGGCCTTCTCCCATCTATCCACTGACGAGCACGTGATGACCTGTTTGGGAGTGACCACTTCCCCATCTTCCTGTCACTGCTCCGGTATTAGGCCCACGGATGCCTGCCCAGATGGGCTTTAAACCAGGCAGACTGGGACGCTTTCACTTCTGCTGTCACCGGAATCTCCCTCACATGGTAACATCTCGATGTGGTGGTTGAGCAGGTAACTACAACGGTCGTTTCTGTGGTAGAAAGTGGGATCCCTCATTGTTTCAGGGTGCCCCCAGTGGAAGTCACTGAGGCAATTAAGGAGTGTCGGCGAGCTCTACAGCGGCGTAAGTGGCACCCTTGCCTGGAGCACCTCGCCCGTGTTCGCCAGCTTATTAAAAGACAAACAGGAGTGTTGGGAGAGATAAGTCTCAACCATTGGGCGCCATATGTCACCTTCCAAAGTCTGGGCAAAGATCAAATGAGTTTTTGGGTACCAGATCCCAACAGGTGTTCCTGGTGTTAACATAAATGGCGTGTTATCTACCGACGCAAACACGATTAGAGAGCACTTTGTTGAGCACTATGCTTGAGCCTCTGCATCAGTGAATTACCCCCAGCCTTTCGCACTCTCAAACAGTGGTTGGAAGGGAAAGTCCTCTCGTTCACTACACACCACAGTGAACTCTAACGCCCCATTTACTAAGTGGGAGCTCCCCAGTGCCCTTGCACATAGCCCCGACACATCTCTTGGGCCAGATCAGATCCACAGTCTGATGATTAAACATCTCTCGTCTGACGTCTGACTAAAAATGACATCTCTTCGTGATCTTCAACCAGATCTGGTGCAATGGCATCTTTCCATCGCACTGGCGGGAGAGCACCATCATACAAATGCTCAAACTCAGCAAAAATCCGCTTGATGTGGATAGCTATTGGCCCCTGGAGTCACGTGGCATACTGGCTCTGTGCCAGGGTGGTTTCCACCTGGGTCGTTCTACCACAGATAATCTTGTGTCCCTCAAGTCTGCCATCTGAACAGCCTTTTCCAGATGCCAACACCCTGTTGCCCTCTTTGTTTAATTACGAAAAGCGTATGACACCACCTGGCGACATCATATCCTTGCCACATTATGTGAGTGGGATCTCCGAGGTCCGCTCCCAATTTTTTTCTAGGATTTCCTGTCACTTCGTACTTTCCACGTCCAAGTTGGTGTCTCCTGTAGTTCCCCCCATATCCAGGCGAATGATGTCCTGCAAGGCTCTGTATTGAGTGTATCTCTATTTTTAGTGGCCATTAAAGGTCTAGCAGCAACTGTAGGTCCGTCTGTCTCACCGTCTCTTTATGCAGACAACTTCTGCATTTCGTACTGCTCCACCAGTACTGGTGTTGCTGAGTAGCACCTACAGACAGCCATCCACAAGGCGCAGTCATGGGCTCTAGCCCACGGCTTCCAGTTTTCGGCCACAAAGTCATATGTTATGCACTTCTTTCGGTGTTGTACCGTTCATCCAGAACCAGAACTTTACCTTTCTGATGATCCCCTCACTGTAGTGAAGACCTATCGATTTTTAGGACTGGTTTTCGATGCTCGATTGACTTGGCTTCCTCACATTTGTCAGCTTAAGCAGAAGTGCTGGCACCACCTCAATGTCCTCCGCTGCCTGAGCAACACCAACTGGGGTGCAGATCACTCTACGCTGCTGCAGCTCCACAGAGCCCTTGTTCAATCCCGCCTTGACTATGGGAGTCTGGTTTATGGTTCATGGCCCCCTCAGTGTTGCGTTTACTCGACCCAGTGCACCATCGTGGCGTTCGACTAGCAACGGGAGCAGTTAGGTTGGGTCTGGTGACCAGCGTCCTGGCGGAGGCTGGAGCCCCTCCATTGCAGGTCAGACATGCACAAGTGCTCATCAGTTACATTGCACACGTTCATAGTTCTCATGCGCATCCAAATTATCGTCTCATTTTCCCACCCACGGCAGTTCATCTCCCACATCAGCGTCCCATGTCAGGGCTTACAATTGCAGTTTGCGTCTGACCTCTTCTATCTGAACTGGAGTCCTTGCCTTTACCACCTATACTCGAGATCCATTCGCGTACACCTCCATGGTGTACATCTAGGCTGCAGTTCTGCCTGGACCTTTCACATGACCCAAAGGACTCAGTTCACCCCACAGTTCTCCGCTGTCAGTTCCTCTCGATTCTTGACAAGTACCAAGGGCATGAAGTGGTTCACACTGATGCTTCGATGGCTGATGGTCATGTCGGCATTGCGTATATCTATGTAGGACATATTGAACAGCATTCCTTGCTCAATGGCTGCATTGTTTTCACTGCCAAGCTAGTGGCTATATCTTGTGCTCTTGAACATATCCGTTCGTGCCCTGGGGAGTTGTTTCTTCTGTGTACTGACTCCTTGAGCAGCCTACAAGCTATTGACTAGTGCTACCCTCGTCATCCTTTGGTAGTGACCATCCTGGAGTCCATCTGTGCTCTGGAATGGTCCAGTCATTCAGTGGTGTTTGTGTGGACCGCAGCACATGTCAGAAACCCAGGCAACGAACTTGCAGACATGCTGGCCAAACAGGCTACACGGGAACTGCTAATGGAGATCGGCTTTCCAATAACTGACCTGCATTTGTTTTTATGCCGTTAGGTTTTTTGGCTCTGGGAGATGGAATGGTGTAGTCTCAGTATGCACAATTGCGTTCCATTAAGGAGACTACACGTGTGTGGCAGTCCTCCATGCAGGCCTCTCACAGGGACTCTGTGGTTCTCAGCTGGCTCTGCAATGCCCATGCTTGGGCGACTCGTGGCTACCTCCTGTGCCGTGAAGACCTGATTCAGTGACGGTGCGGCACCTGGTTGACAGTGGCTCATATTCTGGTGCACTGTCCCACTTTGACTGTCCTTTGACAAAATCTTCGGTTACCGGACTCGTTGCCGCTAATTTTATCTGACAACCCCTCATCAGCTGATTTAGTTTTACATTTTATTCGTGAGGGTGAAGTCTATCATTTGACCTACGGTTTAGTGCATGTCCTTTGTCCCTCTGTGTCCTCCACTCTAGTGCTTTTAGGGTGGAGGTTTTAATCTGTTGCAGAGTGGCTGGCTTCTCCTTGTTATTCTCACAGTCAGCCAGCCATGGTAATCTGTTTTGTCATTTTAATCTCTTCTATCTGCTTCTTGTGTTTCTGTGGTTTTCTTCTCCTCTTTTGTCCATTTAAGTGCTTGTTGCCCTTCCATCATTCTTGTGGTTTTTCCTTTCTCTCCGTTTTGTGCTGTCCTTGTGGCATTGTTTTATTCGGAACAATGGACCTATGACCTAGTAGTTTTCTCTCTTCCCCCCTCTTTAAACCAACCAACCACCTTACAATACTGTTTGTTGTGGACTATAGCAGCTTGATTGTGACTACTTCTAACATTTTGATATAATTCCTGCTTTGTTCTACAGGATATATTTATCCCTCTAGTCAGCCATATATACACATTTTACTGCTGTTACCAATTTAGAACATTCTAATGGAACCAACATTTAAAGAACATGAGGAATGTGTTAATTGAAAGCATTATATTTATCATGTATGTTATTCGCACTATAAACATCCTGCCACTCTTGTCCCTTAAAGAGGTTTAAAAAACTCTCTACTGCCATTGGATTAGCTTTTCTATATAGTTTGTAATTATATTGTTCGAGTATAAAAACCTTTTAGAGTTAAAATTTGTGCATCATGGTCTGAAAGGCCATTCACCCTTTTACTAACAGAATGCCGATCTAGTAATGAAGAATGAGTAAAAATATTGTCTATGACTGTGCTACTGTTCCCCTGCACCCTGGTTGTAAAACACACAGTCTGCATCAGATCATATGAATTTAGATCTTCCAACATGCTTTTTTTGTGCACAGTTACATACAAAATTAATATTGAAGTCACCACATATAACTAATTTTTGGCACTTCTTATAAAGTGAACCGAGAACCCTCTCTAGCTTGAACAGAAATGCTCTGAAGTCAGGGTTAGGGGACCTATAGACAAAAACAATTAGAAGTTCAGTTTCACTAAATTCGAATGCCCCTGCACAATGTTCAAAAACCTGTTCAGTGCAATGCTGTGATCATCTATGGACTCGAATGGAATACTGTTTTTTATGTACATAGCCACTCCCGCCACTCCACAAAGATCTTGAAAAACAACCAGCTAATCTGAACTCTGGTAAAGGAACTCTCCAAATTGTCAAATTATTGAAGTGGTGCACCCATATACCAATAATGTCTGAGTCAACATTTAATACCTCTTGTATTTTGATGAAATATGCTAATTCCTCCGCTACTTAGATACCTGACCTCCTCTGAAGGTGATTCCTTTGTTAGAGGGACTTCCTTTGAGCAGGGATACCTATCAGCTGACTTCAGTCTAAAAAAGGTGCAGCACTAACACCAATTACTACAGGAATTTTTCCATGTGTGATCCCATCACCGCCCACTACACTATCACCTATAATCTTTGCCAGCCTCCCCTTCCCACACCTATTGAGGTGCAGGCCATGCCTAGTGATACCTTATCTATTGATAGACTCAACTGGCACCAATGTGAGCCGTACCCTGCGCTGTCTGTGCCTTCTCGTGTTCCGTGTTAACACACCTAATAGCAACATTAAGATGAGGCTGATCATGATGCTAAAACTATTGCACTAAGTGCACATTAGTGCTGCCAGTTTGAGCAGCTATTTTTGGTAGTTGGACCAAAGCAATATAAAAAAACCATTAAAATGGGTTCTAAAATGCATAACTTAAGAGCTATAAGCACTTATTCATCTTCGCTAATGCAAGACAGGTCTCTTCTACCGAACAAATGTTCATAGGTCTTAAGATATGCATTTTAGAGGCAATATTTACGAGACAATTTTTTCTTATTTTGGCCCATACTACCTTCTGCCAAAATATGGAAAGCAAAGAGGATGCAGTAGAAGAGATTTGTTTCACAGTGTCCAAGGTGAAGTGCTCATAGCTTATAAAACATGCATTTTAGAGCCTATGTTTACTAGGCTTTTTTGGCTCAAACTATCGTGCCTGTCATATCCCTGAATATTGACCATCACCCTTGTGACGCCTTGTATATTGCTTTCATATATATCTGTTGCAGCTGAATTACTGTATGGTTGCTAAAACCCCAAGTGATTTACTGAGGAATAATCAGGAATACAAGTTTCAAGAAGAGTAGAGATGAACGTTTGAGACACTTAAGGTTATCCTTTCATTAAGTCCAGTTTTAAAAATCTACAATAAAAAATACAAAACTGTACTACACACAGATACAAGGGAAGAAGGCCTGGGACCTGTATTAACTTCTGAAATGTTTTGAAAAAGCTAGAGTATTGAGGTATGGTTGGACCTCTCTGCAAATATAAGATTCTGAGTCAGTCAGAATTTGAATCACAAAAAAGCTTTTCCACTGAACATGCCATCTTGAATTTTGCTAACCTCATATTAAAATATCTGAATGTACATGGTGACAAGATACACTCACTAGTGCTTCTTTGCGAGCCAGTGTTTCTTTGCGAGCAGTTTAAGGCATTTCACTGTAATGACAGACTGACTTGAGATGGTGAGCCGACTTTCCTTGCTGGTTAGCTTGCTGCTGCATCCTCCTTTTCTCTTCTTCTCCGAATTATATCTGCTAGGAACAGGAATTTCTCAAGACTCTTTCTACATATAAAAATAAGCAGACACGCAGTTTCTTTTGCTTAGCTTCACAACGTATATTTGAACATCAAACATTTACAAGACTCATTCACCACATAAACAAACACTATCAAGTAAGTCTCTTCATGTCTCCAAAGGTTAAAAACAGAGAGTATTTACACGTAAGAAAAGGTTGGCTTAAAATCCAAGTCCATTCTCATTGTGTATCTGAACACACGTCTTAACCTCTCCATGTCCAAAATGAACAGTAATTAACAAGATTTCAACTGTTTTTTCCCACTACAATAGTCAAAATCATAAAAAAGCACAGAATACATAAACACTCCTTGTCCTTTCACTACGGCTTCCATGGCGCGACCGGCAAACACTTGTCGGTGCCATTCGATCGCCATGTCTACGGTCTTCTTATTACACGCTTCATACCTGCACACACAGACAGGCGACTCGCAGCAGATAAGCTCTCTCACACTTGTATTTAAAATATCATCTGTTCAAGATGGTAGAAGGCCGAATGATTCTAGAATTTACCCGGAAATTATCAAAGCACTACAAGATGCCATCATTCTTATGGAGAAATCTAAAGTTAATTGATTTCGTGGTACAATGAGTAACAAGTTCAATTCATATTTTTCTGATAGAAAGTGGAAGGTCATGTTAGATTGATCATGCAGCTGTCTTTGAGTGGCGACAAATTACTACTGCTATGCATTTAATTGTTCAGTTCTGGGATCACTACTGTCCTAGATATAGATAAAATGACCTCCCATCTTATGCTTGTTAGATGGAAATAGTGTTATTGCTGTTGATGCGAACATCATAATGAAACCCAATAGAGCTGCAGCAACAGGAACAATAAATGAATATTCAAAAGTGTTATTGTTTGATTCTCGGTAAATGATCTACCACTTAACTTAGGAAAAAATACAATTCATTGAATTCTTTATATCATTAGCTAGTCCTGAACAGTACAGAACTGGTGAAAGAAAATATGCAAAACTGATTTTTCAGATATCCTTGTGTGCACATTGACCAGAACTTGAATTCGAAGTTAGGTGTTATATATATTCCAAAATGCTTGAGTTCAGCAACATTTCCTCATTGCGTAATTGCTGATTTTGGTGATGAAAGCATTAGAAAATTAGCTTTCTTTGTGCACTTAGATTCATTGATATCATATGGAATAATTTTCCGTGAATTCCATGTGCAGTATTCATTGCACAGAAATTTGCTGTAAGGAAAAATCTGATATCCATCCTTGACCTTCATGTTGGCAGACTTTTCAAAATTGGGCTTGCTTGTAACTGCCTCACAGTAAAATAATTCTCTTATCAAGTTTGTTGTGAAGATTCAGGCACAATTCGAAAATAATAGTTGCACTGAAAAATATAATACTAGGAACAAAAATAGCTCCCACTGTCACAGCTGGTTTGTACTTTGTTAACATTGTCCTTGGAGACATGATTGGGGGTCTGCCATTTGGTTAGATCGCTCAGTAACTAGTGCCTTGAGTGCTTCTAAGGATACTCCATCTTTGGAGAATATGTTTCCACTGGTAGGCTTGCTATCTAGATGTTTTCCACGGTATTATAATTCATTTTCGTTGCCAGGAAGTGTCGTCATACGTTTTAGCTAGATGGACAGTCACCATGTTCCTCAATACACTGTAGTTTCTCTAAGCACATAACTTTTTATAACCTGTACTTATAGTGCCATTATACCGTTGACAGCTTTTGCCTTGTAACTATACTTGGTCTTGTTGGCACTGATGTGTACCAAAATAAACTGGCATTCCAATTAAGCAAACCCTATCATTGTATTACCACACCAAAATTGTGCTAGTTTTCCTGTAAATGGTCAGACCATAATGTTTATCAGTACAGAGGCATCCATAAGAATGTAGACACTCTTTGATAGTCAATATTAATCAAACAAAATGGCATACCGTTATAATTCTTGCAGGGGGGGAAGGGGATGAGGCTATTGTGTGTGTTCAAAGTGACCCCCATTAGCAGCCAAACATTGTCAATGCCACTGAACTGTTGACTGAACTACGATGTGATAGCCCCACAGGACACCTCAGTGGTTGCTTGTAACTCATTCAGTGTAGCTGGCTTCTGTGGATAAACTTCATTTTTTCAAGGTCCCCCATAGTCA
The DNA here is from genome assembly GCF_023864345.2 of Schistocerca serialis cubense. Lineage (NCBI taxonomy): Eukaryota > Metazoa > Arthropoda > Insecta > Orthoptera > Acrididae > Schistocerca > Schistocerca serialis. The sequence continues at coordinate 853,156,228 of NC_064639.1, read as the reverse complement.
AGAGGTGTAAGGTCTGGAGACTGGTGGGTACTCAACAGCTTCTCTTTGCCTACCCATTTTCCAGGTAGATTTTCATCCAAGTATGCTCTTACATCTCTGTGGTAGTGAGGAGAGCACTATCTTGTTGTAGGTAAAATCTTTCATTTCAAAACAACTCTCGGATGACAGGTAAAATCGATGTTGCAGCATATGAAGATACACTTCAACAGTTACGGTACCTTCAGAGGAGAATGAGGCAATCAAACCACATGAATAAAGTCCACACCATGCATTAACACCCAGTAGATTAACATGTTTGTGCACGTGAACATGAGGATTTTCTGTAGCCCAGTATAATGCAGTTGTAGCGGTTTACAGTACCATTCAATTTGAATTGCACCTTGTCATACCGGATAACCATCCTTGCAAACCATTCATCCTTGTGAAGCATGGCTTCAAACCACACTGAGTGCTCCGCCCTTCAATCCAGGTCATTATCATTCATAGTGTGCAGTGATCTTGGAATATACTCTTTCCACTTTGCAGTCTTCAGAATTTGTCATACACTTGATCAGCTTACCCTGCTTTCATGTGCACCCTGCTTCACAGATATTTGAGATGATCTATTAAAATGCTGCAACACAGTAGCACTCTAAGCTGGCTGGGCCTGTTGATGTTTTTGGATGGGCAGGCATTTCCCTATGCACTTCCTGAATAGTAATGTCGGCTTCAAATTTATCCCAAATACTACCACAGTAGTACAAGTTTATATGCCAACTAGCTCCGCAGATGACAAAGAGATTGAAGAAATGTATGGTGAGATAAAAGAAATTATTCAGACAGTGAAGGGAGATGAAAATTTAATAGTCATGGGGTACTGAAATTCGATAGTAGGAAAGGAAGAGAAGGAAAAGCAGTAGATGAATATGGAATGGGATTAAGGAATGAAAGAGGAAGCTGCCTGGAGCATAGCATAATCGTAGCTAACACCTGGTCTAAGAATCTTGAAAGAAGGTTGTATACATGGAAGAGGCCTGGAGACATGGGAAGGTTTCAGATAGATTATTTAATGGTAAGATAGAGATTTAGGAACCAGGTTTTAAACTGTAAGACATTCCCAGGGGCAGATATGGACTCTGACCACAATCTATTGGTTATGAACTGCAGATTGAAACTGAAGAAACTGCAAAAAGGTAGGAATTTAAAGAGATGGAACATGGATAAACTGAAAGAACCAGAGGTTGTAGAGAGTTTCAGAGAGAGCTTTAGGGAACGATTAACAAGAATGGGGGAAAGAAATATAGTAGAAGAAGATTGGGTAGCTTTGAGAGATGAAATAGTGAAGACAGCAGAGGATCGAGTAGGTATAAAGACAAGGGCTATTAGAAATCCTTGGGTAACAGAAGAGAGATATTGAATGTAATTGATGAAAGGAGGAACTATAAATATGCATTAAATGAAGCAGGCAAAAAGGAATACAAAAGTCTCAAAAATGAGATCGACAGAAGTGCAAAATGGCTAAGCAAGGATGGCTAGAAGACAAATGTAAGGATGTAGATGCATATATCACTAGGGGTAAGCTAGATACTGCCTACAGGAAAATTAGAGAGGCTTTTGGAGAAAAGAGATCCACTTGGATGAATATCAAGAGCTGACGGAAAACCAGTTCTAAGCAAAGAAGGGAAAGCAAAAAGGTGGAAGGAGTATATAGAGGGTCTATACAGGGCGATGTTCTTGAGGACAATATTATGGAAATGGAAGAGGAAATATCTACCATCACGTATCGGAATTTGACAGTGGCAGGGTTGCGACCCATAGAGACTACAGCTTCTAGGGTGCATAATATTGCAGCTCATCAGTCGCACTCTGACAACTGTCCTGACTTATGAAGATGGAATGGGAGATATGATACTGCATGAAGAATTTGACAGAGCACTGAAAGATCTAAGTCGAAACAAGGCCCCGGGAGTAGACAATATTCCATTAGAACTACTGACAGCCTTGGGAGAGCCAGCCCTGGCAAAACCCTACCATCTGGTGAGTAAGGTGTATGAGACAGGCAAAATACCCTCAGACTTCAAGAAGAATATAATAATTCCAATCCCAAAGTAAGCGGGTGTTGACAGATGTGAAAATTACTGAACTATCAGTTTAATAAGTCACAACGGCAAAATACTTACATGAATTCTTTACAGACAAATGGAAAAACTGGTAGAAGCCAACCTGGGGGAAGATCAATTTGGATTCCGTAGAAATGTTGGAACCAGTGAGGCAATACTGACTCTACGACTTATCTTAGAGGATATATTAAGGAAAGGCAAACCTACGTTTCTAGCATTTGTAGACTTGGAGAAAACTTTTGACAATGTTGACTGGAATGCTCTCTTTGAAATTCTGAAGATGGCAGGGGTCAAATACTGGGAGGAAAAGGCTATTTACAATTTGTACAGAAACCAGATGGCAGTTATAAGAGTAGAGGGACCTTAAAGGGAAGCAGTTGTTGGGAAGCGAGTGAGAGAGGGTTGTAGCCTATCTCCGATGTTATTCAATCTGTATATTGAGCAAGCAGTTAAGGAAACAAAAGAGAAATTTGGAGTAGGAATTTAAATCCATGGAGAATAAATAAGAACTTTGAGGTTTGCCAACGACATTGTAATTCTGTCTGAGACAGCGAAGGACCTGGAAGAGCAGCTGAACTGAATGGACAGTGTCTTGAAAGGAGGATATTTGATGAACATCAACAAAAGCAAAATGAGTATAATGCAATGTAGTCAAATTAAATCAGGCGATGCTGGAGGAAATAGATTAGGAAATGAGACACTTTTAACTAGTAGATGAGTTTTGCTATTTGGTGAACAAAATAACTGATGATGGTCGAAGTAGGGAGGATACAAAATGTAGACTAGCAATGGCAAGGAAAATGTTTCTGAAGAAGAGAAATTTGTTAACATTGACTAGATTTAAGTGTCGAAGTCTTTTCTGAAAGTATTTGTATAGAGTATAGCCATGTGTGGAAGTGAAACATGGACGATAAATAATTTATACAAGAAGAGAGTAGAAGCTTTCAAAATATGATGCTTCAGAAGAATGCTGAAGATTGTATGGATAGACCACATAACTAATGAGGAGGTACTGAATAGAATTGGGGAGAGGAGGAATTTGTGGCACAACTTGACTAGAAGAAGGGATCAGGTGGTAGGATCGTGAGTTTAGTATTGGAGGGCAACGTTAAAAATCGTAGAGGAAGACCAGGAGATGAATACACTAAGCAGATTCAGAAGGATGTAGGTTGTAGTAGTTACTTGGAGAGGTAGAAGTTTGCACAGGATAGAGTAGCATGGAGAGCTGCATCAAACCAGTCTCTCGAATGAAGACGGCAACAACAACAACAACAACAACAATGGCAAATTATTATAAATGTTGGTGGCAGAGTTCTGAACACATTAAGCTATTGCCGTTGTATCTCCAGCATGTTTTCGTAATTCCAGTACTACTTCAGTATGACCTTGTGTTGCTCAAACAACACTCTTACTTCATTCATTGCTTAACTGTCCTACTCTGGAAAATGCACACCAAGATCTCCTGAGAAACTAATGGAATACGCTACCACACACAATTGCAACAATGTCATTTTGTTCCAAAGATATTGACTGTCAGAGTGTCTACATTTTTTCTGGACCTCTCTGTTTATCAATTTTCCATCACATTCAGTGGAGTGATTGTTATAGTGAGTGATAACAACAGTTATTATGATATTAATTGACAAACGTGCCACAGAAACTTGCATACTTTTGCTATGCAGTTCATATTGCTGATTAATCACTGCAAACAGTTCCAACAATAAAATAGGTAGGAGTAACTATGTGGAGCAACTTAAAATGTAACGACCACATGAAAAATAATTGTGGAAAAAGATGCCAGGATAATATTCACTGGAAAATTTGTAAGGCTATGGACTCGTCTTCGAAAGAAATGATTTCCAAAACATACATTCAAACATTGCTTGCATATGCTTTATCAGTCTGGTACCTTTATGAGATTAGATTAATAGAAGAGATACAAAATATCCAACAAAGAGTGGTGAGTTTCATCAAGGATTTATTTAGTAAGTGAGAATGTTATGGGGCTGCTCAACAAATTCCAGTGACATATGCTAAAAGAGAGGTGCTGAATAGCGCAGGGTATTTAACTATTAAATTTTGTCCCCCTACACACTTTTCATGAAATAAGCACAGTGAAAAAAGTCAGAGAAATTAGAGCTCATATGGAGGTTTAACCCACAACCATTATCACCATATGACTTTCTCACATGGAGCGGGCAAAGGGGAAAAAGGGTTTGAAAAGTACCCTCTGCAGCACATTGTATAGTGCATAGATGTAGATAGAAACGTGCACAGTTCATTGTTAAGCTCACAACCAATTGCATTACTTCGGATGTATTACATATTGCTATTATATAAATTTTATTAAATCAGAACCACATCATGACCACCAGGAAAGGCAAAGAGCACTTTATGTAGCTGGTTACAGAAACATTGCTGTTTTAAAGATATGAGGCATAATTACAGACTGCTCCTTTTTACACCAAATAAATGAGGTAAAAGAGGGTGCCAAAATGAGAGGACTTGCTAATATCTCTTTATTCTTAATTGGTTATCCCAAGTGTTATTTATTATCATCTCTTCACTGCTCAATTGTATAAGATAATAAGCTTTTAGCGACTTATTTTCTTTTACTATGGCATTATCATTTTTTATGATCAGAAACACATACTATAGACTACAATAAAAGCTATCTGTGTGTGTTGTCAACTGTGTTCTTCTCTCAGCAACTGAATTAAAAATATTTATTGAGTAATGCATGCTGTGAGATTATTTCTCTGTTAGTTTTTGTCTGGGATGTCGCAAGACTTATTTTTTAATGTTAAATTATGCTGCTAGTCATTAAAGTTATAACACCACGAAGACAGCATGAAACAAATGTCAAACTGGCATGAAGCGTCTACATGCTTGGCTATGCAAATAATTAGCATTTCATTTCATATGCAAAAAGTAGGTATGAGCAGTTCCATCTGCATTGTGTGAATAAGGAAGGATTGTACAGTTGGTTTCTCAATCAAAAATTGCATTTAAATTTTGGTTGTTTGTGAGACCACCATTTTATATCTTATGTAAGGAGAAATATCTACCATCACGTATTGGAATTTGACAGTGGCAGGGTTGCGACCCATCGAGACTACAGCTTCTAGGGTGCATAATATTGCAGCTCATCAGTCGCACTCTGACAACTGTCCTGTTAATACAGAATTGATGAGTTCAGGAGACCCATACTAAATCTTGTGCAGGACCTCAGTGGCCCTGTGCAACTAATTCCTGAGGGGACATACGTATTGCTCACTCAGGTGTACAGGTTGTACAGCTTTGTTCCATAATGTGAGTCAGTAAATGGGCTCGTTTGTAGAAAAAAGCCTATCCATGCAAACACTGTGATGGCACCTCAAGCACCACAGATGGTGACAACTTTCCGTGATGCATCAGCAGAGAGAGGCCTGCTGGCAGTTGTGGGCCCATTGACACTTCACACAGGATTGGCATCATGTTCACTTTTTCAGATAAGTCCCGATTTGCATAAACAACACAGCTGACATACCCGTACATGGGGACACCAGGGAAAAGTGAATGTTGCCAGGTTGCATTCATCATCGTCACATGGACCCAAGCATCCTGTGTGCCCACAGGCGAAAGTATTAATATCCCAGTAGTTAACTACCAAAGCATTCACAACAAACTGCTAGAGTTTGAGGTGCTCCTGAAAAGCAGTGAAGCTTACTCAGTACTATGTACAGAAAACTGGTTGAAACCTGAAATTTATAGCAGTGAGAAATTTAAGTGTATAGCAAAAGAAAAGGCTAATAGGGAATGGAGGTGGTGTATTTTTTGCAGTAGACGAACTTTAACCCACCAAGAAAAAAACTGAAGCTGCATGGGAGATTGTGTGGTCAAGACTCAGTGTCGAGGGTGGGCATATAGTGGTAACTGGATCCTTCTGTCACCACAAGACTCACCTCCTGATGTAACAAAAAACTTAAGAGACAACATCAGTTTGCTTGTAGGTAAGTTTCCCAGTCATACTGTAATCATCAATGGAGACTTTAATCATCCAACAGTCAAGTGGGAAAATTACAGTTTTGTTGGTGGTGGACATGAGAAGATATACTGTGAAACATTACTAAATGTCTTACCTGAAAACTACCTAGAACAGGTAGTTTGTAACCCCACTCCTGATGGAAATATATTAGATCTACTGGTAAGAAATAGATGTGACATCTTTCAGGATATGCACATAGAACATCATATCAGTGATCACGATACAGATGTGGCAATACTGATTACCAAAATGCATAGGACAGCTAAAACAAATAGAAAGATATGTATGTTCAGTAAACTAGATAAAAAAGCAATAGAGTCATACCTAAATGAGGAACACGAAACTTTCAGCACAGGAGAGGGGCATGTAGAGGAACAATGGCACAAGTTTGAAAGAATAGTTGGCCATGCACTGGATTGATATGTGCCCAGCTGAACAGTTCATAATTGGAGATACCCTCTGTGCTGCTTGAAACTTCTAAGAAACAGAGACTACAGCATAATAAGTGTAAATTAAAGCATAGAGCTATAGACAGATACTGAATGAAACATATTTTGGCTGTGTAGAGGGCAATATATGAAGCCTTCAATGATTACCATAGCAGAATAATGTCAATTGATCTCTCAAGAATCCCAAAGAAATTCTGGCTGTATGTAAAGGCTGTTAGTGGCACCAAAGCTAGTTTCTAGCCACTTGTGAATGAGACAGGAACTGAAATTGAGGGTAGCAAAGCAAAAGCTGAAATGCTTAACTAAATTTTCAAGTGTTCCTTTACAGAAGAAAACCCAGGAGAATTGCCCCAATTTAATCCTTGTACCGCTGAAAAGATGAGTGAAATAAGTGTTAGTGTCATTGGTGTTGAGAAACAGCTGAAATTGTTAAAATTAAACAAGCCTCCAGGCTCCAGTGAAACCCTATCAGATTCTATACTGAAATACAGCTGAGTTAGCCCCTCTTCTAACTATAATGTAATGTATATTCCTGGAACAAGAAACCATGCCCACTAGTTGGATCCCCCTACAGGTCCGGGGGGTTAGAATAGGCCCGAGGCATTCCTGCCTGTCGTAAGAGGTGACTAAAAGGAGTCTCACACGTTTCGGCCTTTATGTCATGGTCCCCTGTAGAGTTTGGCTTCTGTTCTTCCAAATTTTTTCGAAGAGCAAGCTAATTGGGGAAGGGCGCCTTACGTGGTGCATTGTGTCCATCATACACTGAGACCCATTGCATCTTTCATCAATGTGGATATGCACTTTGGCTCATTCTCCAACTGTTGGGCAAGATCACCCTCCTGGGTGCATATTTTTCCATCAACTGTGCAGTATCGTTTTCTACGCTGACGATGATGATGGACGTGTTTGCTCGGTTGCACCTGATATCCAGCACGGTAGCCTGTCCATTGTGGTGGGACCGCCATGTACCCTGTTGGCTGTAGCCCCCTGACCACACAGGGATCGCTCTGCTGATGCCTGTGCCGTTAACTTCCCATGTATGCTGAGGAGTAGATGCCCGTCACCTTGGGGCATCAGGACTCCTGGCAATGGCCAACCGACCAGGTGGCCTTTGCTGTGGCTGGGTGGCACCCATGGGAAGGACCCCTGGTCGGAGTGGGTGGCATCAGGATGGGAGACACACGATGAAGCGTAGTGCATCATCTCTTGCTGGTGGTCAAACACCAGCAGTCCCTAAGCAGTTACGGGCTCAATTCAATGCACAGAAATACAGCCACAAATTGTTCCCCTCCCTGGCCACACCATGGGAGGAACTTCAGACTAAGGATGGCAGCAGCTCTTATTTGCCCTGGTACCTTGTATGAGCATTTAGAGGACGGGTTTGGGGAGGTGGAGGGCTTGTCCAAAATGAGGTCTGGGTCAGTCTTGATCAAAACAGCATCCTCTGCCCAGTCACGGGCGTTACTGGCTTGTGACTATCTGGGGGATGTTTTCGCTAACCATCACGGCCCATAAGAGCTTGAATATTGTCCAGGGTATCATATTTCACAGGCACCTTCTTTTGCAGTCTGATGATGAGCTGCACACCAATTTAGAGCAGTGAGGTGTACGTTTCGTTCGGCGTGTCCACCAAGGTCCTAGGGATAATCAGGTTGCTACCAGTGCCTTCATCTTGGCCTTCGAAGGTGATGGTCTACCACTGTGATGTAAAGCCCTATATCCCTCCCCCAATGCAGTGCTTTAAATGCTGGAAGATCGGCCATATGTCTTCCCACAGTACTTCCAGCATCACATGTCGAGATTGCAGACGCCCATCACATCCCAATACTCCATGTGCCCCGCCTCCCATGTGTGTCAGCTGCGGAGAGCATCAGTCCCCTTGTTTGTGTGACTGCAGGATTCTCCAGAAAGAAAGGAAAATCATGGAGTACAAGACCCTGGACCGATTGACCTACACTGAGGCTAAGAGGAAATTTGAACACCTACATCCTGTACGCATGACATAGTCTTACGCGGCCACTACAACAGTTCTAGCTCCATCAGCTCTGCCAACCCCCATCACCTCTCAGAGCCAGCAGACTACACCTCCCCCCTTGATGATGGAGGCGCTTCCCTCCCTGTTGCTCCTGCACCAGCTACTTCGGGAGCAACTCCCCCCCCCCCTCCCTCCCCAAACCATCAGGGATATCAGTCCCCACTTATGTGCCGGAGAAGCAAAAGTCTCCTTCAGGTACTCTCGCCAAAAAGGGGTCCCTTGGGTCACTCCCTTTGCAGGTTTGTGCTAGTGGAAAAGATTACACCCACCAGTGGCTGAAGAGCCCAAAAGCAGCTGGTCATAGGGCTTCACACTCATCCTCAGTCCGAGAGACTGAATCAGTGAAGTCCTCCCAGCCAGAGAAACCCAAGGAGCAGCGAGAGAAATCCAAAAAGAAGATCCCCAAGACCAAGGGAATTGCAGTGGCCCCCATACCACCGCTACCTACAAGCTCTGCGTCTGCAGATGAGATGGAGATTCTGGCGTCCACTGAGGACCTAGAGCTCACCAGACCCTCAGACACAATGGATATAGACTGCTCAGGCAATAAGTCGGTGGCAGCAGGTGACCCTGAGGTGTAAACTGCCTCATTGTATGTTCCATGCGTTCCCAGTCTCACAATGACATCATCCTCTAGTGTAATTGCGGCGATTCTTTCCACCGCCTGGCTGAGCTACGGCAACAGTTAAGCTTTCAGGAAACCTGGTTCCTGGCAATGCGGACCCCTGTCCTTTATGGCTATAAGGCATATTACAGGAACTGTAGTGACTATAATCGAGTGTCAGGTGGAGTTTGCGTTTATGTCCTAAACTCAGTCTGTAGTGAAACTGTGCCCCTTCAAACCCCTCTTGAAGCCGTGGCTGTCAGAATAAGGACGACACAGAAAATAGCTGTCTGCAATTTATATCTTCTTCCAGATGGTGCAGTACCCCTGAATGTATTAGCTACACTGATTGACCAACTCCCTAAACTTTTACTACTTTTGGGAGATTTTAATGCCCGTAACCCCTTGTGGGGTGGCAGCATGCTTACTGGCTAAGATGTTGAAACTTTCCTGTCTCAGTTCGACCTCTGCCTGTTAAATACTGGGACCACCACACATTTCAGTGTGGCTCATGGTTGTTACTTGGCCATTGATTTATCAATTTACAGTCCAGGACTTCTCCCATCTATCCACTGGAAAGTACATGACGACCTGTGTGGTAGTGACCACTTCCCCATCTTCTTGTCACTGCCCCGGCATCAGGCACATGGATGTCTGTCCAAATGGGCTTTAAACAAGGCGGACTGGGAAACTTTGACCTCTGCTCTCACCATTGAATCTCCACCAAAAGGGAACATCGATGTGATGGTTGAGCATGTGACTACAACAATCCTTTCTTTGGCAGAAAACACGATCCCTCACTCTTTAGGGTGCCCCGGTGAAAGGCAGTCCCTTGGTGGTCGCTGGAATTCGCTGAGGCAATTAAGGAGCATCAGTGAGCTCTACAGCGGCATAAGTGGCACCCTTCCCTATAGCCTTTAAATGGCTCTGTGCTTGTGTTCGCCAACTTATAAAATGATGGAAGCAGGAGTGTTGGGAGAGATAAGTCTTGTCCATTGGGTGCCATACGTCACATTCCCAAGTCTGGGCAAAGATCAAATGAGTCAGATGATTAAACATCTCTCATCTGACCACAAGCGACATCTCTAGTCATCTTCAACCGGATCTGGTGTAATGACATCTTTCCATCGCAATGGCTGGAGAGCACCATCATTCTGGTGCTCAAACCCAGTAAAAACCCACTTGATGTGGATAGCTGTTGGCCCATTAGCCTCGCCAATGTTGTGTGTAAGCTGTTGGAAGGTATGGTGTGTCGGCGGTTGGGTTGGGTCGGGTCCTGGAGTCGCAGGGCATACTGGATCGATGTCAGGGCAGCTTCCACCAGGGTCTCTCTACCACTGATAATCTTATGTCCCTCAAGTCTGCTGTCCGAACAACCTTTTCCAGACGCAAACACCTGGTTGTCGTCTTTTTTGTTTTACAAAAAGCATATGACACCACCTGGCAACATCATATCCTTGCCACATTATATGAGTTGGGTCTCTGAGTCCCGTTCCCCATTTTTATCCAAAATTTCCTGTCGCTTCATACTTCCCATGCCCAAGTTGGTGCTTCCCCTAGTTCTCCCCATATCCAGAAGAATGTGGTCCTTCAGGGCTCAGTACTGGTGTTGCTGAGTAGCACCTACAGGCAGCCATCCACAAGGCGCAGTCATGGGCTCTAGCCCACGGTTTCCAGTTTTAAGCTGCAAAGTCGTGTGCTATGCACTTCTGTCAGTGTTGTACCGTTCATCCGGAACTAAAACTTTACCTTAATGACGATCCACTCACTGTAATGGAAACATATCAATTCTTAGGACTGGTTTATGACACCCGATTGATTTGGCTTCCTCACCTTCATCAGCTTAAGCAGAAGTGCTGGCAGCATCTCAATGCCCTCCGCTGCCTGAGCAACACCAAATGGAGTGCAGATCGCTCTACGCTGCTGCAGCTCTACAGAGCCCTTGTTCAATCCCACCTTGACTATGGGAGTCTGGTTTATGGTTCGGCCGCACCCTCAGCATTGCGTTTACTCGACCCAGTGCAGCACTGTGGCATTCATCTAGCAACAGGAGCATTTAGGATGAGTCTGGTGACGAGTGTCGTGGTTGAGACTTGAGTCCCTCCATTGCAGGTTAGGCGTGCACAACTGCTGGCCAGATAAATTGCACATGTTTGTAGTTCACCTGCGCATCCGAATTACCATCTCCTTTTCCCACCCACAGCAGTTTATCTCCTGCATCAGTGGTCCAGGTCATGGCTTCCAATTGCAGTTTGTGTCTGATCCCTTCTTTCCGAACTTGAGTCCTTGCCTTTACCACCTATACTTGAGGTCCATTCATGTACACCTCCATGGTGTACACGTAGGCCATTGCTCTGCCTGGACCTCTCACGTGGCCCTAAGGACTCAGTTAACCCCGCAGCTCTCCGCTACCATTTCTTCTCGATTCTTGACATGTATCTAGGTCATGAAGTGGTTTACACCGACGGCTCGATGGCTGATGATCACATCGGCTTTGCGTATGTCCATGGAGGACATATTGTTTAGCATTCCTTGCCCAATGGCTGCAGTGTTTTCACTGCCCTGCTGGTGGCTATATCTTGTGCTCTTGAGCACATCCATTCGCGTGCCCTGGGGAGTTGTTTCTTCTGTATAGTGACTCCTTGAACCAGTGCTACCCTCGTCATCCTTTGGTAGTGACCATCCAGGAGTCCATCTATGCCCTGGAACGGTCCAGTCATTCAGTAGTGTTTGTCTGGACCCCAGGTCACATTGGAATTCCAGACATCGAAATTACTGACTGGCTGGCCAAACAGGCTACACGGAGCCCCCTGCGGGTTCGGGGGTTAGAATAGGCCCGCGGTATTCCTGCCTGTCGTAAGAGGCGACTAAAAGGAGTCTCAAACGTTTCGGCCTTATGTGATGGTCCCCTCTCGGGTTTGACCTCCATCTATCTAAATTATTCCGAAGAGCGAGCCAATTGGGGAAGGGCACCTTACATGGTGCACTGTATCCTTCGTGCATTTAGACCTATAGCCGTCTTTCTCGTCGTTGCAATGGTGTCCCGCTCGTTTTCGATCTCTTGGGCGATTACCACGCTGCACTCTGCAGTGTTTCTTTTAACTGTGACGACGACCTTGGCCATTTTTGCACCTAAGATCCAGCACGGTAGCCAGTCCGTTGTGGTGGGGTCGCCATGTACCCTCTTGGTTGTAGCCCCCTGACAACACAGGGATCGCTCTACTGATGCCTGCGCCGTTCACTCCCCACGTATGCCAAGGAGTAGATGCCCATCTCCCTGGGGCATCAGGACTCCCGGCAATGGCCATCCTGCCAGGTGGCCTTTGCTGTGGCTGGGTGGCGCCCGTGGGGAGGGCCCTTGGTCGGAGTAGGTGGCATCAGGGCGGATGACCCGCAATGAAGCGTGGTACATCATCTGTCGCTGGCGGCCAGCCGTCAGCAGTCTCTAAGCATTCGAGAGCCCATTTTAAAGGTAACGTTTATGACCCCAAATCGTTCCCCTCCCTCGCCACACCATGGGAGGAACGACAGGCATTGCGTGACACTGAGACGTATTCGCCCAGATATCTTGTCTGTACCAGAGCTGATGGGGAATCTTTTCTATCCGTGAAGCCGCAGTTCTTTGTAGAGCATTTAGAGGACAAGTTCGGGGAGGTGGAGGGCTTGTCCAAGATGCGGTCTGGATCGGTGTTGATAAAAACGGCATCCTCTGCCCAGTCACGGAGGTTGCTCAATTGTGACAAGTTGGGGGATGTTTCCGTTAGCATCACGCCGCATAAGAGTCTGAACATGGTCCAGGGTATTATATTCCACCGGGATCTTCTTCTGCAGTCCGACGATGAATTACGCGCCAACCTCGAACGACGAGGTGTTCACTTCGTCCGGCGCGTCCATCGGGGTCCGAGGGATAATCAGGTCGCCACCGGTGCCTTCATCTTGGCCTTTGAGGGTGATGTCTTACCCGAAAAGGTTAAGGTGATGGTTTACCGTTGTGATGTGAAACCATATATCCCTCCTCCGATGCGATGTTTTAAATGCTGGAAGTTCGGGCACATGTCATCTCGCTGTACTTCCAGCATGACGTGTCAGGATTGCGGACGTCCTTCGCATCCCGATACTCCATGTGCCCCGCCTCCTATCTGTGTTAACTGCGGAGAACACCATTCCCCCTGCTCGCCGGACTGTAGGATATTGCAGAAAGAACGGAAGATAATGGAATATAAGACCTTGGACCGGCTGACCTACCCCGAGGCTAGACGGAAATATGAGAGGCTCCATCCTGTGGCAATGCCGTCGACCTACGCCGCTGCTGCAACGACGGTTCTCCCGTCATCACGAATCGGCTCTAAGATCGGTCAGCATCCACCGGCCCCCTTGCTTGTGGGGGGCACTTCACACCCTGTTGCTCCTGCTCCATCTTCTTCAGGAGCAACACCCTCCCAACCTTCGGGGACATCAGCTCCCCCTTCCCAGCCGGAGAAGCGTAAGACTTCTTCGGCTGCTCTCGCCAGGAAGGGATCCCTTGGGGACCTCCCTTCGCAAGTTCCGACCAGTGGCAAAGCGGACGCCCGCAAGTGGTTGAAACAACCGCCAGTCCCTGGTCGTCGGGCCTCGCGGTCGTCGTCTGTCCCTGAGACTGACCCAGTGAAGCCCATGCAGCCTGAAGAGCCGAAGGCACAGCGTGATAAGCAGAAAAGGAAGAAAGTCTCCAAGACCAACGGTAATGCGGTGGCACCGATCCCGCCGCTCCCTACAAGCTCTGCCTCTGAGGACGAGGTGGAGATTCTGGCGTCCGCTGAGGACCTCGCTCTTGCCGGTCCCGCGGACGCAATGGATGGCATTTGCACGGATGCTCCATCGGCGGCAGCAGGTGCCCCAGTGGCGTAATCTGCCTTCCCAGTCCCGTCACGCCTTTCCCAGCCATGGACAACACCATCCTCCAGTGGAACTGCAGCGGTTTCTTCCACCATCTAGCTGAGCTCCGCCACCTTATCAGCCTTCACCCTTTCTTCTGCATTGCTCTCCAGGAAACTTGGTTTCCAGCAATGCGAACCCCCGCCCTCCGTGGCTATCGGGGTTATTATAAGAACCGAGCAGCTTATGAAAGGGTGTCTGGTGGCGTCTGCATATATGTCCTTCACACTCTGCACAGCGAGTCTGTCCCTCTCCAGACGCCTTTAGAGGCTGTCGCTGTACGCGTGTGGACGCCACAGGCTGTTACCGTCTGCAGTCTTTACATTCCACCGGATGGTGATGTCTCGCAGCATGTCCTGGCTGCACTGGTCGCCCAATTGCCGCCACCTTTCTTGCTATTGGGCGACTTCAACGCTCATAACCCTCTGTGGGGTGGGTCAGTGGCAACAGGTCGAGGCGCCATCGTTGAGCATTTATTGTCGCAGCTCGATCTCTCGCTGTTAAATGATGGTGCCTTCACACACTTCAGTGTGGCGCATGGCACCTACTCCGCCATTGACCTTTCCATCTGTAGCCATAGCCTCTTACCGTCTGTCCAATGGAGTGTGCATGACGACCTGTGTGGTAGTGACCATTTTCCGATCTTTTTGTCACTACCACAGCGCCACTCTTCTGGGCGCCCTAGCAGATGGGCTATGAATAAGGCTGACTGGGACTTGTTCTCCTCCACTGCCGCTTTTGAGCCTCTCTCTACCGATGACATTGATGCGGTGGTTCAATCGGTCACCACCGGCATCGTTACTGCCGCCGAATCTGCCATTCCCCATTCCTGTGGGTCCCCTCGGCGGAAGGCTGTGCCTTGGTGGTCGCCTGAGATCGCTGAAGCGATTAAAGATCGCCGGCGGGCGCTCCAGCGTCACAAGCGACACCCCTCCCTCGACCACCTTATCGCCTTCAAACGGCTGCGTGCGCGGGCCCGCCTCCTTATCCGCCAAGGCAAGAAGGAGTGCTGGGAGCGGTATGTGTCCACACTTGGCCTCCATGTCACTCCATCGCAGGTCTGGGCCAAGATTCGACGCGTCTACGGCTATCGGCCACCTGTCAGCGTCCCTGCGCTCTCACTGAATGGAGCAGTTTGTACTGACTCCGACGTCATTGCCAATCGCTTAGCAGAGCATTTTGCTTTGAGTTCCGCTTCTGCGAATTACCCCCAGGCCTTCCGCTCCATTAAAGAGCGGATGGAACGTCGGAGCCTTTCGTTTCGCACCAACCACCCAGAATCTTACAATGCTCCATTCAGTGAGTGGGAATTTCGCAGTGCCCTCGCTGCTTGCCCTGATACCGCTCCTGGGCCAGATGGCATCCACTGTCAAATGCTGAAACATCTTTCAGTGGACTGCCAGCGGCGCCTTCTCGATCTTTACAACCGTCTTTGGGTCGAGGGGGAGTTTCCGTCGCAATGGCGGGAAGGCATTGTCATCCCCGTTTTGAAACCTGGAAAGACCCCTCTGGAGGTGGACAGCTACCGTCCCATTAGCCTCACCAACGTTATGTGCAAGCTTCTCGAACGGATGGTGAGCCGGCGCTTGCATTGGGTACTGGAGTCTCGGGGCCTTCTGGCTCCGTCTCAGGGTGGGTTCCGTAAAGGCCGCTCCGCCACCGACAATCTGGTGAGCCTGGAGACTGCCATCCGTACTGCCTTTGCCCGCCGTCAGCACCTGGTCGCTGTCTTTTTCGACATGCGGAAGGCGTACGATACGACATGGCGCCATCACATTCTTTCTACGCTTCATGGATGGGGTCTTCGGGGTCCTCTGCCGATTTTTATCCGCAATTTTCTGTCGTGTCGTACCTTCCGCGTGCAAGTCGCGGCCTCGTATAGTTCCTCCCACGTCCAGGAGAACGGTGTGCCACAGGGCTCTGTTTTAAGTGTCTGTCTGTTTTTAATAGCCATTAACGGGCTTGCTGCGGCCGTGGGAAATTCTGTCTCCGCTTCCCTGTATGCTGACGACTTCTGCCTTTATTACAGCTCTACTGGCATTGCAGCTGTTGAACGTCAGCTACAGGGCGCTATCCGTAAGGCGCAGTCTTGGGCTGTCGCGCATGGGTTTCAGTTTTCGGCAGCCAAGACCTGCGTTATGCATTTCTGCCGGCGCCGAACAGTCCATCCTGAGCCGCGGCTTTATCTTGCCGACGAACTCCTTGCTGTGGTGGAGACCCACAGGTTTTTGGGGGTGGTTTTCGATGCCCGGTTGACTTGGCTGCCTCATATCCGGCAGCTCAAACAGACGTGTTGGCGGCATCTCAATGCACTCAGGTGTTTGAGCCACACCCGCTGGGGAGCCGACCGCTCTACCTTGCTACGGCTCTACCAGGCGTTAATCCAGTCCCGTCTGGATTATGGGTGCCTGGCATATGGCTCAGCCTCCCCGTCTGCGTTGCGGGTGCTGGACCCAATTCTCCACAGCGGGATACGCCTTGCCACTGGTGCTTTCCGCACCAGCCCTGTGGACAGCTTACTCGTGGAGGCAGGTGTCCCTCCCCTGCGGTTCCGACGCCAACGTTTGCTGGCCGCTTATGCTGCCCATGTTCTCAGCTCGCCCGGGCATCCAAATTATCGTCTCCTGTTACCGCGATCGGTCGTCCATCTGCCAGATCGTCGGCCCCGGTCTGGTTGTACAATAGCGGTCCGCGTCAAAGAGCTTCTCTCTGGGCTTCAGGTTTTCACTGTTCCACCTACTTTCCGGGCTACTTTGCATACACCCCCATGGTGTGTTCGTCGCCCTTGCCTTCGGCTGGACCTGGCACAGGGCCCGAAGGACTCAGTCCCTCCAGAGGCCTTCCGCCGCCGCTTTTATTCTATCCTGGCCACGTATCAGGGCTCTGGTGTTGTCTACACTGACGGTTCGATGGTTGCTGGTCGTGTCGGGTATGCGCTCACTCTAGGGGACCGTTCCGAACAACGTTCCTTGCAGGATGGCTGCAGCGTTTACACTGCTGAATTGGTCGCCATCTTTCGTGCCCTCGAGTATATCCGCTCCTGCTCAGGTGAGTCCTTCGTTATCTGTAGCGATTCCCTGAGCGGTTTACGAGCTCTCGACCAGTGTTTCCCTCGTTCTCGTCTGGTGATGGCTATCCACGAGTCTCTGCATACTCTTGCCTGTTGCGGCCGCTCTGTGGTCTTTGTGTGGACCCCCGGTCATGTCGGTATCCCGGGTAACGAACATGTTGACCGCCTGGCGAAAGAGGCCACCAGCAAGCCATCTCTGGACCTTGGCCTCCCAGAAACTGATTTGCGGGCAGTCTTCCGCCGCAAAATCTTGGCGCTATGGGACGATGAATGGCGCGAACTGCCAATGTCCAATAAACTCCGTGCTGTCAAGGAGACGACGGCTGTGTGGCGGTCATCCATGCGAGCCAACCGCAGGGACTCCGTCGTCCTTTGTCGGCTCCGCATTGGCCACTCCCGGCTAACACACGGTTATTTACTGCGCCGGGAGGACCCTCCTCTATGTCGCTGTGGGGCAGATTTGACAGTGGCCCACATTTTGCTGGCCTGCCCCCTTTTAGCTGTGGTCAGGCAGACATTTGCGCTGCCTGCTACGCTCCCTGCCCTTTTAACAGACGACTCCACTATGGCTGACTTAGTTTTACGTTTTATTCGGGCAGGGGGATTTTATAGTTTACTCTGAGTCTTTGTGTTTTATTTTATTGTTATGTATTGATTCTGGCCTTTGGCCTATGGTTTTACACTGATTTTTTAATGTGTTTCTACGTGGTTGGCCTTTCCTTTTTTCTGTCTATGGTCGGCCAACCACCGTCACACTCTGTGTGGTTTTAGTTTGTTTTGTCTTGTCTTGTCTTTGTCTCAGTATCTCTTGTTCTGTCTCGTCTGTGATCTCTTCTGTTCCTTGTTTTTATTCTCTGTGGGTGTTCTTTGTCTTTGGAAAAAGGGACCGATGACCATGGCAGTCTGGTCCCTTTAATCCCCCTAAACCAACCAACCAACCAACCAGGCTACACGGAAACCACTTATGGAGATTGGCTTTTCTGCAACTGACCTGCGTTCAGTACTATGCCACAAGGTTTTGTGCCTTTGGGAGATGGAATGGCATAACCTCAGTTTGCACAACAAGCTGCGTGCAATTAAGGAGACTACGAATGTGTGGAATACCTCCATGAGGGCTTCTCGCAGGGGCTCTGTGGTTCTCTGTTGGCTCTGCATTGGACGCGCTTGGATGACATATGGCTACCTCCTGCGCTGTGATGACCCACATCAGTGTCGGTGCAGCTCCCGGCTGACAGTGGCCCATATCTTGGTGAGCTGTCCTCCTTTGACTGCCCTGTGAAGGAGTCTTCAGTTACCGGACGTGTTGTCATTAATTTTAGCTGACAACGCCTCATCGGCTAATTTAGTTGTATGTTTTTTATGTGATGGTGGGTTTTATCGTTCTATATAAGTTTTTGCACTTGTCCTGTGTCCCCTTGTGTTCTCCACTCTAATGCTTTTAGGCTGGATGTTTTAATGTGTTGCAGAGTGGCTGGCTTTTCCTTTTTGTTCTCATGGTCGGCCAGTTACAGTCATCTGCTCTCTTTTTTTTACTCCTTCTACCTGTTTCTTGCTTCTCTCTGTGGTTTTCTTTTACTGTTTTTCTCAGCAGTAGCGTTGCTTGTCCTTCTGTCGTTCTTCTGGTTCTTCCATTCTCCTGTTATTGTGCTGTACATCTCCTTTCTTTTCTTCTTTCCCTTATGTAATTATTTTACTGGGAACAAGGGGCCAATGATCTTGCAGTTTGGTCCCTTTCCCCCCTCCTTTAAACAACCACCACCACCACCACCACAACAACAACAACAACAACACTAGTTGGAAGAAAGCACAGGACACACCAGTTTACAAGGAGGGTAGTATAAGTGAACCATAAAACTGCTGTTCAGTATCCTTGACGTTGATTTGTTGTAGAACATATTCTGAGCTTAAAAATAAAGGGCTATCTCTGACAGAATGACCTTCTCCATGCTAACCAGCTTGGATTCGGAAAACATTGATCATGTGAAATCCAACTCTCACTTTTCTTGCATGCTGTACTGAAAGCTTTGGATAAAGACAGTCAGGTAGATGCAGTAATTCTTGATTTCCAGAAAGTATTTGGCTTAGTATCACATCTATGCTAATTAACAAAAGTATGATCATATTGGGAATCAAGCAAATTTGTGATAGGCTTGAGTTTTTCTGGTAGAGTCATCAGATGTAGAAGTAACTTAGGGTGTCCCTAGGGAAATGGGTTGGGACCCTCCCTGTTTGTTACATATTAATGTCCTTGCAGACAATATTGATAGTAACCTCAGACTTTTTTGCAGATGATGCAGTTATCTGTAGTGAAATACAGTTTGAAAGAAGCTGCATAAATATTCAGTCACACCTTTGTAAGATTTCAAAGTGGTGCAGAGGTTAGCATCTTGCTTTAAATGTTCAGAAATGTAAAATTGTGCACTTTACAATTAAAAAAAAATAGTGGTATCTTATGACTATAATGTCTGTGAGTCACAGTTGGATTTAGCCAACTCTGAAAAATACTGTGATGTAATACTCTGTAAGAATATGAAATGGAATAATCACATTGGCTCAGTCATGGGTAAAGTAGGTGGCAGAGTTCATTTTATTGCTAGAATACTAGGGAAATGCAATCAGTCTACAAAGTAGATGCCATACAAAGCACTAGTGTGACCCATTGCAGGATATCACTCAAGTGTGTGGGACCCGTACCAAATAGGACTAGCAGGGGGTATTGAAAGTGTACACAGAAGGGCAGCACAAATGGTCACAGGTTTGTTTAACCCTTGGGAGAGTGTCACAGATATGCTGAAGAAACTGCACTGGAATACTCTTAAAAATAGATGTAAACTATCCCGAGAAAGTCTACTAATGAAGTTTCAAGAACTGGCTTTAAATGATGACTCTAGGAAGATACTAGAACCTCCTGTGTTTTGCTTGTGTGAGGATCATGAAAAAAAGGTTAGATAAATTACAGCATGCACAAAGGCATTCAAACAATCATTCTTCCCCTACTCCACATGTGAATGGAACGGGAAGAAACTCTGACAGGCGCAGTGGGAAGTACCCTCTGCCATGCGCTTCACAGTGGTTTGCAGATTGTAGATGTATATGTAGTGTAACAGTAGACCACATGTCTTTGCTATCCTGATATCTCAGTACAGAAGGTGTTGGACTACTGTCCAGGCCAACACATTCTGCAGATCTCTCATTGAAAACATCTGGTCATTGGTTCTCAGGAGACTGGAACACTCCCACTTCCCACTTGCTATGACTGATGAACTCTTTCAAAATTTGATTAAGCTTGCTAGAAGAATACTGAGAGGGACCTTTTAGGTGAATTCCATTCTGCTAAGGAACACGCAAATTTTTGTTTAAATCTGGTTAGGGAATGCCATTAATTCTTTGAAAAGTTGCAAGAAAAAGTGCAGTGAGTCACTCAGTGTTCACATACTTTTATCTAACCTTTACTTTCAAAATCTAAACTCAAATCAGCAGAAGAATAAAACAAAAATATTCGCAATTTAGTACCATCACACACACACAAAAGTTTTTCCTTTCTCTTTGGCCAATACCTAATATGTCTTTTTCCCTCCCACTATCTAAGAACTTACATATCAGCATAATAAAATAAACTCACTAGTTCCTCACTATATTCTTTGAAAGGAAGGGAGTTCAGTGTGTTCATACATTACCAATCGGTTATCACGTTACCTCTGACCAGAATGTGTGCGCCTCAGACAAAGCCAACTCTAGCAATATCAATTAAAAATTCAATGTCACTTCCCTTTGTGCAATAATACAACTTACATAAATATAATGAATTTTTTAATAGACAGCTGCTTCAGCAAGCAGAGAAATTACTCCATAGATATGCTATTTCTTCAGTGGCCGAGCGCTAGGCTTCCCAGGCTGATCACTAAAGACACTGCCACTGTGCTAGGCTGAGAAGCGTTTTTATCTCACAAGCTCAAGATGTCAGTCATATCGTTTCTGCTAACCAAAATTCCTTGGTCTTTCACAGCTTTCAAAATGAGTTTATGGTGATTATTTTTTTTTATTTTACTGGCAGTTAATTTGTGTTTCCTTAACAACCATGCTTAACAGGTAATTGCAGATATGTTAGGTCCAAATGCTTGTCTTAGTGACGAAAAATTTAATGAACAGTTGTTGGATTATCACAAAACTTTATATATAATACAAGGAGTATCAGTATTGTCCAAATATTATTCTTCATTGTTACTTGGGTATTTTGAGTTTATAGGTGAATATATGATAAAGTTTTAACAATTTTGACATTTAATGTACAACCAACTCTTTTTTTTTTTTTTTTTTTTGTAAAGGTGTGTGGAAAATATTGTTGTTACTGACTCATAGTGCTATTTTAAGATGTTTCAACTCTACTGGACTGTCTAGGGACTACAGGAGTTAGCCCAGCAGTCAAGAAGTCAACAATCAGGCTGTGTAATACGCAACCCAAGCACTGTCACATTGCCACCAACATATGAAGCCCTCATGGGCACTACTGAATCACATGGTGGTAGCACCTCAACAGAAGCACCTCCACCTACATATGAGGAAGCAATGTTCCTCATGGGTGATGAAAAGCTGTGTGTTGTGCTTGATGATCCCAAATATCCTACTACGTAAGTACTGATTATATTTTTTAACAGTACCAGTAAGAAATATTTTTATGTCTTTGAGTTTTTAGAGTACATTCACAGCTATTTTTAGGGTGTGGGAAACGTTGTTATTGTTAAAGTGCATAGTTGCCAGAAAGGAACAACAATACTTTTTACGAGGACAGTAATTTAGTGTAAGTAATCATTTACTTTGTAACTTCTACCAATGAGGATGAAAATGTGTTTTATTGCGTGTAGTCTATTCTTCGTATTGTGATAAATGTCATATTGAGATTATTAATAATGTTCATTTTGCATGGCAGAAAAAAGTGTTATAAAAGACATTTGCAAATAAGAGACAGAAAGTACATATATATATTAATAGAGGGAAACATTCCACATGGGAAAAATATACCTAAAAACAAAGATGATGTGACTTACCAAACGAAAGCGCTGGCACGTCAATAGACACACAAACATACACACAAAATTCAAGCTTTTGCAACAAACTGTTGCCTCATCAGGAAAGAGGGAAGGAGAGGGAAAGACGGAAGGATGTGGGTTTTAAGGGAGAGGGTAAGGAGTCATTCCAATCCCGGGAGCGGAAAGACTTACCTTAGGGGGAAAAAAGGACAGGTATACGCTCGCACACACACGCGCGCGCGCCGCCCCCCCCCCCCCCCCCCCCCCACACACACACACATCCATCCGCACATACACAGACACAAGCAGACATTTGTAAAAGTGCGTGGAATGTTTCCCTAATCTTTCCCCCCCCCCCCCCCCCCCAACACAAGAACAAAAGGTGTAATGGCTGTGCAATACGCCTGATTTTGTTGATATATGTGTAAATTTAGAAACCAAAAAACCAGTTTGCTAATTCAACCTCCTTTTTGACATTGAGGGAACTGAATTACTCATCTGGTACAATAATCCAATACTGGAAATACCTAGGTAGAATAAAACCAATGGAATGAGTAAAAGTAGCCACTCATTATATACGCCAGACGAGGTGGGGGGGGGGGGGGGGGGGGGGGGAAACAAGGAGAAGGAGGGAGGAGGAGGTAGTAACATGAGGACAATAGATGTGGGAGTGGGACAGAGGTTATGGGATATTTGGGTCAGAATACTGTGGGATCAAACATTGCTGTTCAGGAGATTAGCAATTCAGTCTCCTTTATGTGCATGTCAACTGTTCAGCATCTTATTATAGGTGATTGGCAGATAAATAATATTGCAGTGGCTGCTTTAGTGAATTGATTGAAAGCAACTGAATGTTTTCTTTTATATAACATCACCTGGACTATGGCACAGCCCAGCCGCTCTGTCAAATCCTACCTACAGTGCTGCTTTCCCACTTCACATTTGGGAGAAGCTCTGGCAGTAGTTGTATAATGGGAGGGAAACATCAGTGACATTGAAAGCTTGAATTGGCCCCTAGATGTGTGCTTGGATGGCCTAATTGGAGAAGACAGTTGCTCGTGACAAGCAGGGGATCTGAGATTGGAGTCAAGTTTGGCACAAATATATGAAGAAAGGTAAGAGTTTTGGGCTTCCACTGACATGATGAGATGATATCCAAGGCACAGTATAGGTGGAAGGCAGTGATTCAGAATCACCTGTACAACTTTAATGTGTGTTACAGAATACATTTCTTCATTCTTGCTGCCAGGAACTAGCTCCGAAAATCCCTTACACTTATTGAAAGGTTTTCCCTATTAGGAGGAGTTGTGAGTAAAAGTCTAGATCAGAGACAGTGGCCCACTAACATGTTTCATGGTGCAGTGTTGTCAGCGTTCAATGTGAGATATGATGGGAAGGTGTATCATTTGCTGGTTCTAATGCAATCAATGAGGGAGCAACAGACAGTCGACATGTTTTGAAGGAACATTGTCACATTCTCACATCAGTACATCACAACCTCTGAAATCTTTAAACATTCTAATGAAATGATGACAGATTTTGACAGTCAGTGTTATTAATTTAATTTAATGTGCGCTATTATTTTTGACCGAGATACAACCTTGTAATTTGTGACAAAATCGGAAGAAAAATGATTGACAATGGAGATTATTAATTTAATCTTTGTGAGTAAAACAGTTATATTAGAAACAAAACTAGGCCATGGAGTAAGCAGTAGGTCGGTCTGTCACCACAACCAGGTATTTTATCTTTCACATTCTGTGGCTTTGCCAACTCACAACCAAACTGTCACATTCCAACCTAACCACCTCATAATTCATGATGTACATGGAAAAATGTCAAATATTTATGACAATGAAGATCATAAATTTAATTGATAAAATTAAATGCAAGCTATGCTGTTATGGCCCAACCTAACCACAACCTCATAGTTTGTGACATACTCATTTAAAAACAAAAACAAAAAATTGGCTATGCAAAACTGACATGTTGCCAATCTGTGACCAGTGAAGAAATACAGCCATGACTGCTGCTGGCCCTGACATAGACTTCTAGAATTTAGTGGGAGTTGTGATTACTGCACAACCCATGAATTACACACGGCTTTCAAATTTTAGCTGTCATTGGTTCAGTACTTGAACTGAAATAAAAAAGAGCCAGAAGACTTTGTCAAAATATATTGTGTCAGGCTAGATAGAAGTTACGTTGGCCAGTGAGGAATACTTCTAACTGTTATGTGGATATTTTGTGAGCTCTTCATTTAAAAACAATTGCTTGCAGTCTTTTGTTTTGAGATCACTTCCTGTGATGTAATAAGAAATTTTTCTCTTACAGTTCCAGTTCGCACCAGAGGAAAGGCTCTCAGTCTACCTCAAGGAGTCAAAAACCTGGTGATGCAGCAGGTGCAGACTAAGATTGTGAATAGATTTTTATTCATACCATGTTAGCCGTTGTGGTTATCAGTGCTGTAGTGTCTTAAAAGATTTTAAGACAAGGGTAGGTGGTGTCAATAATGAGACGACTGTTCAACTTGGAAACATTTTATGACATTTTTGCTAGTATTTTTGCACCACAAGTGTTTAAACACAATGGAAACATATCCTGTGATGGAATACATTTTTTCTACAGTATTTTGAAGTAATAGTAATGGTAATATTTATTTACTGCACAAGATTTGGCAACTGGAAATCTGTAGCTCTCTATTGGAGTAGTCATTTCCATAACACTGTGAAGGTGATATTACAGTTAATTAGTTTTTAAAGTATCTAAAAGTTTTATGAGGGATGCATTTTCTTCATTAGAGTGCTTAATACTGCTGTCTTCACTAATGTAAAATAACATAGGTATCTATGAGAATGCCTTTATAGTGGGATTGAAAAAAAAATAGTGTCATTATTTCTGTAATAGCAGTTACTATTGCATTTCAGATATTGAAAATGAAGTGAGGGAGAATTTAGGTACAGTGCTGTACCTGTAACCTGTAAGTGGAAAATGATATCCCTGTTCAAACTGTGTTCAGAGACTACAAGCTTCTGAGCTAATCAGAATAAGAGCAGGCTTTGTAGTAAGTAAAAAAAAAAAAATGTAAACAGTGATTCTCTTACTTGAGGTGCCAAACCTATTAAAATTAGTAGTTTTGGGGCAATTGCTGGTAAACATTTCTATTCTTATTTTCAGCAATTCAGGATGATCAGAGTTGAAAATTGATTCAGATGTCCTTACATTTGAATGCATATATCTAAATTCTGGAATATTTCTTTAGTATCAATGTTAATAGATTTAGTGTATAATGTCTTATTTTTGATAGATGTTACAGGTGAGCTGTTAATCATTAAATCAGGAGAGGTACATGACAAGAGATATTTTGAAATAGTACTCTGTTCTCAAATTTGATGCATGGCCTTTTGTTACTTTAACCTTCACTAGCTGATAGACAGACGTGTAAAATATTAATTTCTTTATGTCTGTGGAAACTGTTCTCTCCATCTCTCAAATACACTTTGAAAAGTAAGGTCTGTGATGCACTATGAAAGTCAGCTGCAAATATCCATGATTTTGGTTTGTGTGTATTCAAATTAAGCAATATTTTCTTTGTAAATTAAATGGCAAGTAAATTTCTTAAATTCTAAATAATAATATATTTCTTGAAAATAACATCAGGCAAACACAGTTTTCCTTTCTTTTTACCTCTCTAAAATATATAACATGGGAGATAATACTGTTGGAAAATTGTTGTTATGATTTTGGTGGTAGTGTCAGGAATCAGTCTCTTATATTGTACACTGTTTCTCTAGAAATTTTGTGGCCCATTTTGTGCTCTTTACCTAGTGTTATCTCTCAACTATCTCAGAGAAAAGTCAACATACTTCACTTCAGGCATGAGAAGCTTCTCTTTATGTTTGACTGATCTATTGATGCAACACATTCTCGTTGCACTAATTTCTTGAAATTTAATCTGAGTGTTGTTTTGTCTGCTTTAAATAAAAACTATTTACAGACTTATATGGGTATAGTACACTTATTATACAGCTGTGTCCATTGTTATTCAAAAGTTTAGCTATGAAGTGCCTAGAAATGTGTACATGAAATAAAGTACAGTGAAGGTTATTTGAAAATTCAGTTGTATTGGGGCTATCCATTCTGGTTTTATATATATTGGCAATATCTTTGACAGTTTTATAGACAATAGTTTGGTGCACCTAACAAGAGAATTACTGTATAATTTAAGTCATTCTATACAGCCTATATAATTTGATTCATGCTTGGCTGTCTGATATTGTACAAGATATGCACAAAACTTAATAATCAAAATTCTACTGACCTCATCTTGCTACAAACAAAGTGACTATAGAAAGGTAAAGATAAATTTACAAAAAATTAGGAAACTTTAAAATGCTATTTGGACTAAAGTGATGGACAGGCATGTGCCATGTCTGGAAAATTGATAGGCTGTAAGTATCAATAAGATTCTAAAAACAGCAGCAACTTGAATTGGTGGGTAACAATTTTGCATTTTGAGGTACGTAATGATAATCTTGCTGGGTCACGTGGTATACCAATTTTATTGTTGTGAGATTTTTTTCCAAAAAAAAAAAGGTCTTGTAGTAGCATAATGACTTTTCAGTATATTTTGTTGTCAGTTATACCACTCAAAATATCTTGTGCAGCCTTTGAACACTATTGTATTGGCTATGAGCTGTTAATTATTCTGTCTAACTTGTCATACAGTGATATGTTGTGTTTCTTTTCCGGTTTACATACATTGGGATGGTTGGCATGAACCAATTTCCCGAAACTAAAGGTTGAAGTAAGATAAATAATAATGCAGTAAATATGTGTAGTGTATTTTGGTTACCTTCTGTGTTTGTGTCTTGAGCTTGGAGTGATTTACACTTCACTGGCTTGTGTTTTGTCATTGTTCTCCCACTCAAATTGTGAGATTATTTCTTTCATTGTAAAAATCAAGTTTTTTCCAGCATCAGCCTGTATGTGACCTGTAATTTTGGCTAATGTGGCAATAATCGATTGTGTCATAATTTGAACATTCAGTGTGATAGCTATTTCCACTTAATTTTTATATTTTCATTTACTAGATGAAGTTCACATAAATACTGATTTAATTGCCTGTTATGCTGCTGAATTTAATTTAATTCAGCTGTTTCTCTTCACCATTCCCAGTTGTATCTATGATGGATACAGGGCATAATGTTTGTATTGATGTTTTTTTTTTTTTAGAAAATGAACTGTGTACCTTCACGAGAGGAATCATTTCACAACCCATGTTTTCTTAGTTCCTAGATTTTTTTTTTTTTTTTTTACATAGTAAAATGGTAAGATTTCTTAATGAAATTATTTTGGGCTTTTTTTGGCATGATCTTTTCCATGAAATCAAAAATGTTTTTGTAATTGTTAAATTTTTTATTTAAAGTCAGAAACATTAATTTGGAAATTTTAAAAACATGAAATGTGGTTTATTTTAAAATTCCTTGGAGTTATTTTGATAACAGAATAGGCTGTGTCATATTACATTAAAACAGTGTCATTTACAATTATGATTGTTACCTTATGATTATCTGTTGATCAAATGCATTCTTGGCAACACAGTATTTCTGTGCCAAAGCAACTGGGGCCTGTTGTTGCAATGGATGTAAGGCATATTGTGGGAGCTGAAAAGAATAATTTTAATTAAGAGTTATGTGAAATTAAGTGAAATTACCAAAGAGAAGTCTCTGAAACAAGAATGTAAGATGGCAAGGTATTGTTGCATGTAAAAAATTTGCTTTGTGTGATGTAGCTTGGTATCTTTACAATTTTATTATTCTACTAGTAGAATATTTTATGTATTTATAAGTGAATTGTTGCTATTACATTCTTATGACCTCATATAATGCCTGTTTAATTTTGTTGCTTATTAGGCCCAGAGATAAAAGGGGGAGTACTTATTTAATTTATGATGTTGGAAGCTAACTAAAACATATAGATGCAACATTATAGTTTATTAAGTGTATAAAAGGCCTGATTCAGTGCCTTTCTTTGGATTATCACCACCTTTACTCAGTATGAAGAGCATAGTGCTTACCTATAAAAAAGTCAGTAGCTAAATGAGAAAAGTAAAGATTTAAATGATAAGTAAATAAATATAAATCATTATTTATCATGTATTTTGGTGTATACTATTGAATAGAGCTGTAGATGATATATGTTTGGAATATTCCAGCATCATAGCACGATGTGTTTGCTATCTCTCATTTGAAAATCATATTTTGTTTCAATAAAGTATTATTACTGTGAAGAAGGAAAATACCCTCATAATTAAATAATCATGTGTAATGCCCAGTTTTATATAGAGTGAGAGTAATTGCAATTAGCAAAATGCATACTTTACACTTAACAACTGGGATTTGAACACAGTATTGCATAATTCGTGAACACTTTAAGACTGAATAGATGGAGGATTAATATTCTGGTGCTGAAAATTCCAAGATCTCATTGAAGTAAATTGTCACTTTCTTATTTGATTCCTGTGTTATTAAATCAGTTTCTTGGAAACAAAATAATGTATATACATGGTGGCATATTCCTCCAATTCAAGTCAGTTCCTGATTAAAATAGTTTTATTAAAAATACTCTGAAGTGGATGTTACATGCAAAAATAAATAAATAACAAACTTATACTTTTTCGCTGGTCGACATTGTGGTACTCCTTTTTTTTTCCGCCTGTGGACCACAATATAAATTTTATTTAGAGACAGGACATTGATTCTGGAAAATTCTTCTTTTCCAAAATGAATTTTTCACTCTGTAGCAGAGTGTACTATGTTGTTAAACTTGCTTCTGTATCACACTCATGCACAGGGCTTGAACAGCCAGAGCAGATATGCTGGTGAACTGCTGTCATGTTTGGAAAATAGGAGAGAGGTACCACAGCAACTCAAGTTGTGAAGGTGGGTCACAAGTTATCAGAAAGCTCTGCTAGAAAGGTCATTGGTTATGAAAGGCAAAGGTTCGGATTGAAGTTTCTGTCAGCACACAGCTTTTATCTATGTGTTTCAAACTTGCTTTGGTGTATCACAGATGTTTCGAAACTGGTGGTTCAGAGGTATTACTGTGGTGAACCCACTAGGTTCATGTGAATTCAGTGATATTATGAAATAAGTAACTAGTTTCTATGTTTTGCATTCATCTGTCATCAAATAAGAATTCTACCATTTGTGTGCATCTATTTCAGTTACTAGGTATATTATTAGATTTTATCCATTTCTCTTTGATGACTTTCAAATACTTATACTTTTTAAGCGAACATGTGCAATGGATATTTGACAATAGTAAATGTTCCTATGAGCACACTTTTTTTAGTAAGATTTCAAACTAAATTACACAGCTATTCTACTTTTTATGTAGCTTCATGTTGCAGAGTATTTGTACTCTGTACTGCTCTTCAGGAATGCCTGCAGCAGGGTTTTTCAAAATAATTGTTTGGTGGAAAAAAAGGTTCCACAAAGATATTATTGATGTGGGAGCAGAGATGGAAGTCCGACAGTGAAATGTGACAGAGTAGTTGACCAGTGAAACACATTGTTTCAAACATTCAGAGCCAAAAGGTAATTGTGTATAGAATCATTTTTATTTTGAAAAAGAAATTTTCTCTAAATTTTATGTTTCCTCTGTACAGTTAGGCGTTGTGGTGTTCTGATAGTGCTTGGGTTACAGTTCTGTTTGTGCTCTTATTTGGAACATTTGATGGGACAAAACTTTTGCGTTTGAATTTCTAGTGTTTCAAGGATAAGTCTGTGTGCCAGTTGTTTGCATCATCTTATTTCTCAAAACCATGCTTACAGGTTTATATACTGTTCCAAGAGTCAACGAATATATTTCTTATTGTCAATACAGGAACTCTTAACATTTTGCTGCAACAACTCCAGAATTTCATATCTCTGTTTCAGTTTGACATTGGTAAAAACTTTTAAAAAATTGTGATTGTTATTGTTATCAGCTGTTAACTATATGGCATAAAATGTTGCACTCCTGACTCAGGAGTGTAAGGCAGTAATGTTTCAGCATTACAGTGTTTGTTACAAGTAACATTTCACTGGTACTGGCAGGTGCTGTAAAGCTTTTACCATTTGTGTTTTGGCCATTCTTCTATTTGTTTCGAACTGTGTGAGGTAATATTTGGTATCAAAAGGAACATTCGTACGAGGAAACCGTAAAATTATGAGACGGGGTTAAAGGCCAGTTACTTACTGTCAGGAGTCTCCCCTCTTCCTCAAAACAGTCAGGTCTCATCTTGGGGTATGTGATTTGCCCTCCTTTTGTTATGTTATCCAACTTACCCCTCTCTCCTGCCCAAGGAAATAACCATTCGTTCCAAAAGCTAGGGTTGTGCCATGTATTTGTACATGTGCCCATCTGCCTCCTGAAGGTAAATTTTAAGGTAATATTTTCCATCATATACAGCTAACATCTGCTTTTAACTTATGATCTGAAAAATAATTTTAAATAAACATATACAGTCTTCATCTTGTTCCATGCATATTAAGATTTCCCTTCCTTTATTAATTTACAAAGAGGAATAATGAACAATTTATGAAATTTTTCTGTTGTGTTTGATGAAAAATATGTTGTTTGGTACATAGCTGTGTTGGTAATTCTGTTTTTACAGAATTTACAGCTAGGTTGGGTATTCAGAAATGTATCATTTGCAGATTGTGTTGTGTAATGTCCAATACTAGTTAATGACATGTTGTATGTTAATTATCCAAGAAAGAAATACTTTTACAGTGATACTCATCATTTGACAAACCATCCTTGTATGTACATTATTTTTTGTTATAGTTGTTTATTTTCACACATTTCTATAGAACTGTTACTAAACACTTCTAGTCAATGTGCCAAAGAAAGAGTTAACATTGCAGACTTGCTCTGAAGGCAGTTTAACTAACTTCATTTAAGAGCAGGAGGAGGAAAAGAAACAAACAATTATAATTGCCATGCTAACTTGTTCCTCACAGTAAAACTTGGAAAAAAAGTGGAGCAATATTTGTTTGACATTAAAACCATTCTCTACAATGTTATTGTTCGTATTGTAGCAGTCTTCACGTACCCTCTTGTGTGTTAATGATATCTTGGAATTAAGAATATTTAGTATGTTTGTTATGAAGCCATCATTTGCCAAAAATATTTAGAAAAATGTGCTACATTTTGTGTACATGGTTTATAGCTTTGATTATTATGTTCATGTATATAAATTTGTTTATCAGCATTCCTAGGTGAAATTTTGTACTTTATATTTCTGGAAACCATTCTTGTAAGATTTAATTGAATATTAAAGGCTTAGACTGTTTGAATATGTGGTATTTTGATTAAATACAAAGCCTATTAGGCAGTATAAAAATTGCTATTGATTTTTTTTATCATACATGTTTGCATGGTATAAAATGTTATTGGAATGAACAGTGAAGGAGGATGATCTGAAACATGAGAATGTTATGGGATAAAATGCTCAAGGAAATAAATGTCACTGATTACTACCAAAACATTTGAAAGTGTTGTATCTTTCATGATAAATAATGTTCATAAAGTTACTGTTTCTGTGTCATTAGTGGATGAAAGAAGACTATTAGGGATGTGCTACAATGTTCATCTTCTTGTTTCTGTGTCCACCCAGTCATCACCACTACCTCTCTACAGTGTGTAGTTGTTTTAGAATTGAAAATAATTAAAGAGAAAATAACAAAACTATTATGAAAAGGACATACTGCTACTCATTGTAAAGATGACATATTGAGTTGCAGAGAAGCAACTGTTACACATTGAACTTCCAGCCAAAGCATTCTTCACTAAAGAAAACACACACACACACACACACACACACACACACACACACACACACACACACACACACACACACACACACACACAAATTCACATAAGCAGGCAAGATTGCTGTCTCTGGCCACTGTGGCCTTTTCATAATGTTGTTGATATTTCAAATTTGACTTCCCATTATGTAAACAGAAAATAAGTGTTATGTTGTCTTCATTCTTCTCATTACTTGTATCCTAGGATTTCCCATTGCCATATTAGAAACACATATGAACAATACTGTGGAAGACATTTTATATGATACACTGCATAGTAGCTGAAGTCTCAGTTTATTACTGTTCTCTGTCCACTTCACGCCTAGCAAAAATCCTTATATCTGTAGTTTCCTTAGTGGCATTATAAGTTGGTTGGACAACAGAAATTACAGCTTATTGGTAGACAATTGACAACTTGTTAAGTTCTACAAATAAATAAATAATGCTGAGAAAGGTTTGTGTGTATCTGATGATTGTGATAAGCCATTATGGTTCAAATCCACGCATATAACAGAAAGGTTGTAAAAGTCATTCTTTTCAGATGTAAAAATATCAGGACCAACAAATGTATTTGTTGTAGATTTAAAGTAAATTCCTTCTGGCAATAAGACTGCAAGATAGAAAGAAATCAAAGGCATGGTGATTTGTTTAAAGTGTGCTTTCAGTAATACAAGAACAAAATAAGGAATGATGTGAGAAATGAATAGCATTGGAGCATTTGTGACTTCCACAAAGCACTGTGGGGAAGCCATAGAGAATTTCATTACCCTTTCGTTGTCTGGGTTGTGCCCCCTTAACCGTGAGCAAGGCCAGGCAATTTCTAATATAGGGAAATTACTCTTGATAGACCCTGAAATGCAAGAAATATTGTGTATGAGAGTGCTTCACTATATGCTATAAACTCACCTGCTGCATTTATCTGTCTATATAAAGACTAATTTTTGGATTTTGATACAGTTTTCACTTACAGGTAGACTGATTCACAATGAAGGTTTTTGTACATAATTTACAAATATTTTGTGCAAATTGGCTGAACTCTGATGAAACAAGTTTCCCCACAAGGTTTTCTATCTGTATGTGAAAGCTGATGTCAGGAACTACAGAAGGGATTTTGGTATGGATTTCATTAATAGACAGAATGATTCAAGAGGAAGGTTTGCGTATATAATTTACAAGCAGACATTTACTGATATATGTGCAAAGCTTAGGTGGGTTGCTAGGATCAAAATAAAATATTTGTTTCTCTCAAGATTCATAAAGTGTCTTCTAATTTAACGACATTACGACTCTTAGGAGGTAAAAATATTTCAAATTGCTGGTTACCGTTGTGTCTGTAACCACAATGTGTGGTCAAATGTATAGTGTCAGATGACGGGGTGAGAAGCCAAGGGGTACAATTGACATTTTTGGAAAAAAGGAGGTAAGTGCAGAAATGGGTACCTAATATTTGTAAAATTATGGTGGCCAAGAGAGGGAAGTGTATCTTGCTTACAGAAGCATCCTTATTGTTTGAAGGCTAAGAGGTATATATGAAATGGCAAGGACGGCAGAGTATAAATGCAGTGCTACTGAGTTATGAAGTGAAGTTTGCTCGTTCAGTGCTTATAATGATAAAACCAACTTCATTTACTTTGTTCAATAAATATTAATATTATTTTTATTCCAAATTGCTCATAAAATATGTGAGTGAACAATAACTATGATATCTCCAGAAGAGGACTTTTTGGCAACACATCTCCGAAGGTGAGTAATTAAGTATTCCATTAATATTATTGTCTTGTGTTTAAATTATACACTTTAAAAATACATATACATATAAAATTCAAGTTAAAGGCTGTTGATATTATTTGCTAGAATGATATGGTTTTCGGTTGTTTTTTGCTACAGACCAGACAGATGATGATGCTTCATACGAATCAGAGATAGATAGTGTAAATAGTAACTCCAGGGGAAACCCTATTGATGAAGGTGATTTTCAGTAAGTGATGCGAAACAAGAAATAAACAAAGCTGTAGTTTGTAAAAATTTTCAAGTCAGAGTTGCTCCCTACTTCCGATTGATACTTGTCGGTAGAAGTTAGAAGACGTTGTGCCATTTCTGTTCTGCTTGCAGCCACTGCCAACCATAGTAAGGAACTGAATAGTCATAAGTGCTACAAAAGCCTTAATCATTAATTACAAATTCATTACTACGACTAAGAAGTGCATTATTTTGAATGTGAACGTCTCTATAATATGCTTTCATTCAGCACATTACTTCTGTGCATCATTTCTACCATAGCAAATTATCAGTATGATGTATGAAGTTGGCAGCACTGCACAGAAATATCTCGCCTCACCTTCCCTTCCCTGCAGGCATTGTAGTGCATGTTCCTTCTATTCACGCATTCCTTTTGATGAAACTGCCCAGAAAATTTTTACATGCTTTACGTTTACCAACAATTAACAAAGAGTGAAAAATCAAAACAACTTTAATTACCTCAGAAACTAAAACTAACCAGACTAATGTATAGCTCTGTGCTTCTTCTTTTCCGGCAAAAATGAGGGGTTGGATGAAAGTGAATGAAACAATGGAGAGCACACAGTTTCTGAGAGAGTAAAACATTTGGGAAGAATAAAAACATAAAGAACCTATTTATGGAATAGAGTAATATCATCTAGAAAACTCAGTGAAGACAAAGTGTATATGGATTGCAATGGAAGGTTGCGTGAAGGGAGATAAGATAAGTGTGTTCAGTCACAACTGCCAATTCAAGTGCAATCCAAACAACAGTGAACAAAAAAGACAGGAAATATTTAAGGAATATTGGTGTTCTAGTAACTAGGACCTGCAGACCTCCTCCTTAAATTCTTTGGTTGCTGTCAGCGAGCCGAGTAGAAGGGAAGGAAATGCTATAAAAAGAAAATCTGTTAGCCAGGGCAGAAGGGTGTGCAGAGTTGTTTTTGAGGACCCTAGGTGCATCTAACAAGAGAGTAACAGATGTGGCACAAAAGAAAAACACTTTGACCACAAATATTTCACATAAGGACAAGTGAGGCCATAAAACCCCTGGAAACAAGCTAAAGTATATCTGCTAAAGCAACACATTAGAGCAAAGTACAGTAGCCACTATTCACACCAGAAAGCACCAAATGAGAAATATCTTGCAGGAAACTTAAACCTCAAGAGTATGTACCAGCTTTATAAGGAATTTTGTGAAGGAAAGGAAACCGAGCCAGTACAGGAAACCTTTTACTGCCATATTTTGAACAAATGCTTTAATCTTATCTCCCACAGGCTATATACAGACACAGTTTCTGTGTGTGATAAGGTGCAAAATACCATTGATCATGGA
This sequence comes from Schistocerca serialis cubense, assembly GCF_023864345.2. Taxonomy (NCBI): domain Eukaryota; kingdom Metazoa; phylum Arthropoda; class Insecta; order Orthoptera; family Acrididae; genus Schistocerca; species Schistocerca serialis. The sequence goes on along the minus strand of NC_064639.1, from coordinate 853,120,809 downwards.
TTACCTGGTGAAAAAGGTGATGCTCTTGTTCAAAAGGAACTTCAGAAAGCAAGAAGTGCTTGGGAACAACTAGTAGAGGCAAAAAAATTGGTTGCTAAAGAGTCTTGACGTGTGACTTACAGAAAATGCTCTTAACATCAGTTCTGACATGTTCATGAGCTTATTACTCTCAAAAACTGTGAACTTACAATTTGTGTGTACTTGATTTGGGAATGGAAAAAGCCATCATGTTTGTGTGGCAAAAACGTTAGGCTTCCCGTGGATTTCAAGAGATAAAGTCTTGTTGCACTGACATTTATTAACAGTTTGCCACCAAACATCATGCATCTCACTGCATTTAATGACACTGCAGGAGGACAAAACAAAAGTCAATACATAGTGAAATTTTGGCTCTATGTAGTCAACAACACTCACATTCAGATCATTGTCTGTAAGTTTCTACGTTTTGGCCACTCGTTTAATGATTGTAGCAGAGACTTTGGAAGAATTGAGTGTGCTAGAAAAATTTCACAAAGGGGTATTTACATTCCTCGAGACTGGAGTAATGTAATCACCAATACATAAAGATATTTTGGGTGATAAGGATTTTATCACATTGGACATGGTTGAGCCATTCTGTGCAAAATCTGTAAAAGGAATTCAAAAAATGCAGTGTCTGCACTTCAAAAAAGATGAACCATGGACAGTGTCTTGTAAATGTATATTTTGAAGATTTTGAACTCTTCACCTACAGTATAAAGATAAATACATTGGAAGAAATGTTCAGATACTCTGAAGTCGTAACTTGCTGAACAACTCTGCCAAAAATTACGGCAAAAACGTACAAAGATTTACTGAACCTTCTGTCATTTGTGCCTCCTGGTCATCACTGATTCTGCACAGAACTCAATGCTGAAGTCCGTCCGCAAGAGGAAAGGAATCAACTAAGCTTGCGGAGGAAAACCATAAGAGAGAGAAACAACCATCGGTCTTTGTCAGTAGCATGTGCAGTGCATCATGAAGAACAGTCTATCTCAGAAGACGAAAATGACAATATGTTTGACAGCAATTCAGATTAAGAATGTAATAATACAAGAAGAATTTTAGGATTGATTCTATTACTTCATTTAATTTATTTTTTAAACCAAAAGAGAAATATCAGGAACTTACAGTTTATCTATAATTAGAAAAGAAATTTTTTTCTAGGGTTGTTTCGAACATTCAGTATTATTGTATTTAATGTGCATTATATATTATGATCCACATTAAAGTAAAACATTTGAAAAATCTTTTAATATTTCTTTGAGTTCATACCTTCCTAACTCTCGCTTGGAAGCAAAGTGGTACAAGCGAAGCCCATCATAAAATTATCAATGATCATTGTCAACTGACTAAAATATTTGCTACAGTAATATAAAGCATAAAAATACTAAACAATATCTTTAAATGATCTGCTATAAATTTTTCTATATTTGTTGTGGAATCAATTATGCAACCTCAAGTTTAAAGTTGATTATCTCAAAACTAACTTTTTGTCGCTTGTACCCCTTGGACACTCATATCCTCATTAACAGCAATAAGGCAGCACACACAGTTTAGTAACACTTGCTTACTTACTGGCGTGTGTTCTGTTAACCCATACTAGAGTCTTTATAAAAAAGATTGCAGCATTTTTTGTGAAACACTGGATATATACCATGACAAGAGCCATCCATGTCATTGAAACTTTAGGGGTGTGCGACACCACATGAAACTGACACTTGGGTAAACATTGCAACATGATTCACAATTAATAATTTCTCTTCTACAATGTCAAAAGAAAGAGAGGGGGATGCATGTCTATCATTACACCACACTACAATAATTAGATCTGAATACAGTGGGCAGTAAATAAGTTCGGACAGAATACAGGTCATGGATGTATATCCTACATAAGAATTGGAATACAATGTGTAATTTCTGTTGCTTATCTAACTTTGGTTCTGTGCATGTTATTTGTAAACTGAGATCTTTCTCTGAAGACTCATCCTTTAGAAAGATCAAGACTGAACACGGACTTGATGGGGAAAAAATTAATTGGCAGGGAATTAAAGTATTATCACTCAGAACACCTGGCCAATAGGGACATGTCTTGTATGAAGAAGAAAGAAGGAAAAAAGGAAAAGATGTGAGATAGACTGTAAGGCCAAAGGTAATACATTGGTAAGTGCTGTGTCAGCTTCACTTAAGAAATGATGAACAGAGCAAAAAGAGAAATATCAGGAACTTACAGTTTATCCATTCTTTCATTCAAGCATCTATCCATTTATGCATTCACACATCGTGTCCCATAGGTCTTATCATGTAAGAGAGCTTTTGTGGATGTGGAATGACCCTTATACATTGACAGAAGCAGCCACTGGAGGCTATTTCGGAAAAGTATACTAATCACAAATTGTGACTGCTGATTTCCCAAGTTAAGATGGCTATTTTTATATATATATATATATATATATATATATTTATATATATATATATATATATATATATATATATATATATATATATAAGTGACTCGGAAATAACAATATAAATAAACTATAATAAATAGGTAAAGAACAAACTGTTAAAAGTAGGGCCACGTACTGTGAAGAATAAATAAAAGTAAAATAAGATAGTATTCTGACAGATACCAGAGGAGGAACAGAAATGGAGTGTTAGGCTAACATGGGTCAAATCCAAGATTACAGCAAGTTTAGGATTTTTTGGAGCACAAACACATGTATCCAGAATTATGGAAAACTTGTGTTGAACTGGAGGGTCCAAATGGCCAATGTAGCATAGCAGGCACTTTGATCCTTCAAGCCATACTGAAAGCATTATCTCCAACTAGATAGTAGTTACCTCAAAGATCAACAATATGTATAAGTCCATTCCTATGTTTTGCCAATTTGATGTTTGTCACCTCCAAGTAGAAAACCATAAAATGAACACATCACTTGATAAATGACAAAAGTTGTTTTGTAAGTGTACTACCTTTAATTTTAAAACTTGTTTTGGTAACAGTGGAGTAGGTGATGGTGGGTGGAAGCTGTTCATCATGTTCAAATGCCTTAAAAACTGGGCTTATCCTGTAATCGCCAAAGCTAGAAGTGCTGTTATCTATTTTTAAGTATTTATGTTACTTACTTGCACATTCCATGGAGCATAATATTGTAAATTCTCATAATATTATGGAGAAAATCAGTTTTATAATTTGTTGCACAGCAGGGCCAACTCCTGGGTTGTGCACATAAACTTTTATAAGTTATTACTTGGCACAGACAGCAGAGAATCACGTTCGGCTCATACACTGTATCATAACTAGTATCTGGAGTAATCAAAGAGAGCAATGTTCCAGAAGGCAGGGTGCAGCTCATAATATATTTCCATTGGGAGCCAAACCATTATCAAGAACTGCAAACAACACAGTATGAAAGCACAAAGTGCATCATTTGCAAGCCTTGCAGTATGCAACTGTAATATGTAACTTCCAAGCTGAGCCACTACATGTCATCCTAGCACCGACAGAAATTGTGAAGGCAAGCAAAACTGGCAATAATTGATACACCATCGTGGGGGAAAGTTTGCTGATACCTGTGGATAATGAGGGCAAATGACTGCATCGCTGGCTATGATGACATTACGTCCATCTTAAATACAACCATTTCAGAAGCCTCAGTCTAAATGTGTAATCATCTTGTCTGCATTTCTGATTCCAATGAAATGACAGTCTCGCTAGTTACAGGGTAACTTGTTTGATGAATTGGGATGTGCTGCCAAGAGAAGACTTCACCTCTGAGACTACAGTCAGCCAGTTGTAGTGGAACTTATCCACTGCAAGACGCCACTGCTGTCTGTTCACTGCCATCGTTGAAGTAGAAACCAATGTATCTGGGCTTTCCCCTGGTTTAGACAATACCAAGTGACTGCAAACTACTGCCTACAATATGTTGGGTGAGACACTTTTGGGCAAAACCTACAATATGTTGGGCGAGACACCTGAGTGCAGGCCCCATGATATGCTGTTGGTACATATCCATCTTTGAGACTGCTGGGGTGGGCTACATGAGCTGCCAGTGGTCCACAGCAGGTTCGTGCCTACAGACTTCTTTCTGGCTACCTGACCGACATTGCCACTGGGTCCTGAAATGCACAGTGACTACAGCTAACAAAGCGCTGTTTCCGCATTCCTTCTCACACTCTAGTGTGCAAATCAGTATGTCTTCTGCCGTACCAGAGATGACAATCCATACTGTAAAATCACAAGTAATAAATATGTTTCCAGATGACATTGTTTCACTGGCATTTTAGAGCTTATGACAACCACCAACACCAGCTCCCGATCTCAGCCTCCTGCACAAATAACATCACCATCTCACCCACTCAGCCTCCCCACTCACACTCACTAAAAGTCCTGACCCAAGGGGTGACTGCTACAACTGGTGGTTAGAAGTGGACCACCAATGGACACTGCTACAATCAGTTTCTGATGTCGCCGTCATCACAGCAGCTTCAATCAGTGTGCAGCCGACATGGCCATTTTCATTATGTCATTCAGTGGGCATAGTGGCTTGTAAGAATGTTTATTTTAATCTGAAGGCAACGTGTATACAACCATGTTAACCTCCTGACTTGTCTGCTCTTAAGGGTAACTGTCATGAGTCGTATTTAACACCTTCAGGTTGTGTGTTTTGCAGTCTTTCTGGCCATGAGCTATGTGCATGAAGGCTGCACCAGCCAAGTGTTTCACTTGCCAATGATGGGGTTATTTGGATTGAGATTGTAGTGAATGTAGGTGGGCTATGATATGCTGTAAGAACTAGAGTAACTTGTGTATTTTGTAATCTGTAGTATAAACCTGACATGATTGCATTTTGTGTTTTGTATTTCTTTATTGTTTGGGCAGTAGTAGAATACACAAGATCCGGGTAGAAACATGTGCACTACTAGGTTGGCTGACTCTGTTGCTGCCATGGAGAAGATCATTAGGTTACAAGCAGTCCTTAAATAGGAAGCTGGGGAATTAGAATATTACAAAGAACAGGCAGAGGTAATGCATGCTGAGAAGCAAAAAGTACTAGGAAAACTTGAGGACGTGAGATCACCTTTTCCTGGCAAGGCAACAGAGGACATAACCATGTTTCTCAATGATGTCTGAGCTGCAGCTGAGTTGAGCTGTTGGTCTGATGAAATTTGCCTTCTTATGACCAGACTGCGGGTGACCGGAGAAGCTAAGGCATATGTTACTTACCATGAGACCTTGCAGGATGCGCAGACATTCAACAGCTAGCTGAGGGTTACAACAGTGGTATCATAAGTAAAACTGCAGTTGCTTCTTCAGAGGGAAATTAAATATGTTGACGCAGAAGCATAGCAAGTATGTTGGAAACCAATACAGTGCTACACTAAGAAGCCAAGAACCAGGCTCTTGATGTATTTGTACTTGATATTTCCACTGAAAAGTCATGTGGGGTTAAGAGAGAGAATTCATCTAATTTGGTCCCACCTATAAGAATTTCCACACAGCTGGAAGAGAGAGATATAGCAGTTAGGGGGCATGGTGACCTCCGTGGGTGTGCCTGAGTAATAAAATACCATAGGTGTGGTCATGAGTAACACATCTAACAACACTGTCATCAGTTGGAATACTACAAGTGGGAACGAATGGGTTATAAAGCATTGGAGCACAGGAGTACCTAAGAAACGGGAGAATTGCTATCAGCAAAATCATTTATTAAACACAAACGAGAATGTATCAGCCATCAGAAATCATTCCCAATAAAATGTAGTGCTGCTATTGGTGCCAAGTAATATCGGTTTTTAATAGATACAAGGATGTGTGTATCAGTTGTTGCACTAGATCTCTTGGGTAGAAACAGATGACAGTCTCTGCTTTACAGTTACTTGGAACAACACTGTTCAAGTTTAGCACAGGCGTTAAGACTTTTTTGAGCACATGGTGGTGTTGCCACTGGCTGGTGAAGGGTATTCTGCAGTTCTGGGCTTGATTTCATTATTAGACAGCAGGCTAAAATTCATATTTTGCAGCTTACAGTTGGGCTTGGAAGGACTTTGTTTCTGCTGGATGATATCACCGCAATGAAGGTAGTGTTGTTATCTGCACTGGGTACACTCGCACTAAAGGTGGGTTTCCTTGCTAACGTACCATCAGATACAGGGAATGTAGTTTGGGTCTCAGTGAGTACACACTTACTGTAGGAGAGTTATGTGTGTTTGAGTCACTTGAAGATAATGAGAGTTTGGATACAACACACTGTTTTGTATGCAGAAGCATAGCACAAATAAGTAACATGAATGGTGAATGTATGGTTCTGGTTAACGTAGATAATTTTGGTGTGGATGATGCCACTCTACAACAGGGCTTAAAGCTCACCACATTTGATGTTTTGCATGAAGAAGATAGAGATATGTCATGTACTGACCACACAAACAAGCATACTGTCAATGATTCTGCGTTATGTGACAATGAGTCATCTGGAGGGCAGTGATCGTAGAGCTGTGGAAGCACTCTTGTTACAGTTTAAGAATCTGTTTAATGCACAGTGCCCATTAGCCATGACACTGCTTACCCAACATCGCCTACTGACATGAAATAGAGCTGTGGTTTATAGGAAGCCTTATTGTGTATTCCTATGCAACTGCAACAACTCATGGAAGAATTCATCGACTGGCAGCTGGTAGAACACAATGATAGTCACTCATGGTCCTGGTCCTGAAATATTGTTTTTGTTGCAACTATAGATACTCGAATACTGACCACATATCCCTCCATATCTGCATCCAGTGATGTCTGTGGGCCGAGGGCGACGCAGTAGCCGGTCGGCACCATTGGGACTTCGTGACCTGTTCAAGCAGAGTTTAGTTTTACATACTTGAACATTCGAACTACCACTGACATCTATCCAATACCAAATATCAAGGAAATGCTCAATGACATAGGCAAATGCAAATACTACTCCACAATGAGCATGCAGAGTAATTACCACCTGATGGAGGTAGTGCCAATGCACCAACCACATTCGGAGATTGATAGATGCGGTTTTGTGTGGTCTAAAATCTAGAAAATGCATGGTAAATTTCAATGAGAGGCCACATTACTAGGGAAGAGGGTATATGGACTGATCCCCATTTAGTGTCAGTAATCTGAATTTCCAACCTCTCAAACAATGAAACAGTTACAGTCTTTTCTGTGGCTCTGTAACTATTGCTGAAAAATTGTCAAAAACTTTATGTAAACTGCTCAACCATTAAATCATTTCCTGAAAAGAGTTGCTATATCTGAATGGCCACTGGGACATGGTGTGCCTTTCAGACTTTGAAAAAAGCATGAAACAAAGACCCAGACTGGTGTTTTCTAATTTCGACAAAGAATTCACCCTTTCCTGTAATGCTAGCGATAGTGGTTTTGATTGCGGTCTCTGTCAGGAAATAGATGGTAAAGAGTGTCCTGTAGCATGTAACACTGAAAATGTAGATAAAATATCTTCTGCACCATCCAAAACTTTTCTCCGTTTAATATCCATTGATAACTTGTACTGTACTTCTGATTCTGAACCTGTAAGCTTTGTTACAGAAACTACATTTAATACATAATTGATGTAATAGTATATTTATTTCTGACAGTATGTAATCGATTGTAATTATAATGAAAATATTGTAAATTGCTGGGTAATAGCCAAGGGAACTTTATTTAAATGTATCAATAGCAATGATGAAATGGCTGTAGCTTTACTGTTGTTTATCTTTTGGTCTGGAGAGTCTCTGCTTGTTGCAAGCAAAGAGGAAGCAGAACAGCTTGAGTCATGAGAAAGTCCAGAAATGTTTGTTGGGCACTCCCACTGAGGCAGTTTGCAGCTATGATCGTGCCAATGTATGCTTACCAAAGTTGTTAACACGCAAGTATTGAGAGCACAGTAGTAGCAGACAGGTGGAGAAGCTGCAGTTCTGACTCGTGCCTGTCCAATAATTACCTGTGGCTCTGGAGACGGATCGAGGTTCTCAACGAGCAGCAACAGTGACAGCTCAGCATTGTTGTCAGCTACATTCTTCATCATCCATACAGCTACATCGTAAGACTGTTAAGTGGAAAATTATAAACTTATTTAGGCATTACCCAGAGGCATTTCTTTCGCAAAGTATCATTAACTTGAATAATAACCTGTAATAGTTTAAACTTGTTGGGCACCTGTGTTGTCATTGTCCTGACATTATTACCAAACGGAGTCCGTTTCCTTCCCAGGCAATCACTAAGTGTCATAAAATTATGAAAATTGACCAACTATTTATTGACAATTCTGTGTGTTTGCTAATTACCAGTTTCAGTCTAAAGTTTTTGCATCAGTAACTGTTCATTCTTTTATTGCATAACAGAGGCTTAACTAATTTGCAATTTTGAGTATTAACTTCATTTATTTAAAGTAACATAAAATTTCACTGGCAAAACTAATAACTAAAGATACAGCACTAATTAAGAGTGCACAATTTCACTTATTCTTATATTTCAAGTAAAATTAGCTGCTCATTTGCTTTCAGTTCAGTCTTTCAGTAATCAAAAGTAAATTGTTTGCTCTTCTCTAAATTTTGCGTTATGTTACACTGAGATTACTGACACTAATTTTTTCCATAGCAAAGCTTTAGTTGGATTTATTTAATCAGTAACTCCATTTAACTTTACTTTCAAAATTTAGTATTTCAGAATAAGTAACTGCAAACACAGTGCTTTCAGATTCATTTATTTTCTCATGAACTGTTGCACTGTGGAGAAGCCTGACAACCTTCTGTTGCCACACTAGTGGTTATTTGCATAAATTTCTTTGCCATTACCTTTCTTAAGATTCTGGAGATTCATTGCCCTAGCAGGCTGGCGACCATCCTATTATCCCCATTTTAGCTAATCAGTGTTTTCTTTTGCACAACACTTTCCTTCAACTAACTGGTGTTATTTTCCTTCAGTAACAATAGCCTCACATACTTTAAAATGTCATTAGGCAAATGCGATCAGGGTCATTTATAATGCAATCCAGTATGCTGATTAGGAAGAGGGAGGTTATAAGCATACACATCTAATTAGCTAAACAGAGTGGAACACAGTTTATCTACCATTGAGAAGGAAATGGTGGCAGTGATCTATGGGATCACTTACTTTCGATGTTATATATACAGGCAGAAATTCAAAGTTGTAACAGACCAGCTTCACTGAAATGGCTACTGGGTTTGAAGGATCCCTGTAGCAGGTTGACAAGATGTTCTCTTAAGTTGAGTGAGTTCGTCTATGAAATCATTCATAACACTGGGAAAAACATACAAACATGAACACTTTTTCTTAGCCCCAAGGTCATAGTGCTATAGGCGTTTGTGAAACGCGTGAGTGAGTGGCAGAGAGTGCAGATAAGTGACGCAGACTGTAAGGAATTCAGGTTGCATGTGCAGTTTATAATGCACAAGGGCTTATTATGCTAGTTAGCAAAATGTAGACTGTGCCTAATGGTTCCGTTTTTGCTGAGCAATGAAGAAATGCAACAGGCATCTGACCGTGTGTCGACAGGTCATGGTGGTTGAAGAGTGACAGAGAGAAGGGTAGCCAAAAAGTTTGGAGGCAGATGAGAAAATGTGATGTGGAGCAGTACGTTCAACGAACTGATGTTAACTACAAAAAATTTCATTTCTTAAAGACTGCCAGAGGTGTCAAAACCTTTTTAGAAATCAATAGTGTCATATATCAATGAGAAACTTTCAACTTTCAGCACAGATCAGCAGCATGCAGAGGAACTATGTCTCAAGTTTAAAAGAATAGTTGATGATGCACTGGATAGATATATACCCAGTACAACAGTTCCATGGTACACAGTCACTGTAAAGAAACTTGCAAAGAAACAGAGATTCCTGCATAATAGTTGTAAAGCAAATTGCAGTGCTATAGATAGAGAAATGCTGAATGAAAAACATCTGACTGTTAAGAGAAAAATGCATGATGCCTACAATGACTACCGTAGCAGAATGCTGTCAAATGATATTTCATGAAACTGTCCATCTTGATAGCTCAGTGGCCAGCACAGCAGAATGCCAGGCAAGGGGACTGGGTTTGTTCTCCACTTAGGGACTGGGTTTGTGTTATCTTCATCATCTTATCATCCTCAACAATATGCAGGTCACTGAAGTGGTGTCATCTAAAAAGACTTGCACCAGGTGACTGGTCTACCAGACGAGAGTCCCTCACCACATGAAATTTCATTTTCATTTCACAAAACCCAAAAAAATTATGGTCATATGTAAAGGCTGTTAGTGACACCAGAGTTAGTGTCCAGTGGCTAGTGAATGAGACAGGAACTGAAATTGATGGTAGCAAATCAAAAGCTGAAATGCTTAACTACATTTTCAAATTTTCCTTTGCAAAAGAAAACTCAGAACTGCCCCAATTTTGTCCCTGTGCCACTGAAAAGTGAAATATGTATTAGTGTCAGTGGTGTTGAGAAACATCTGTGGTCGTTAAAATTGAACAAAGCTCCAGGTCCCAATGGAATCCCTGTCAAATTATATACTGAATTTGCAGCTTAGTTTGCTCCCCTTCTAACTATAATCTATCATAGATTCCTCAAACAAAAAACTGTGCTCAGTTCTTGGAAAAAAGCACAAGTCATACCTGTCTACAAGAAGGATGGTAGAAGTTATCCACAAAAATAGAGTCCAATATTGCTGACATTGATTTGTTCTAGAATCTTAGAACATGTGCTGAGCTCAAGCATAATGAGGTATCTTGAACAGAATGATCTGCTCAATGCCAACTAGCATTTATTCCAAAAACCCAACTTGCACTTTTCTCACATGACATACTGAAAGCTTTGTATTGAGGCAGGCAGGTAGATGCAGTACTTCTTAATTTCCAAAAAGCATTTGACTCAGTACCACACCTATGCTTATTTTCAAAAGTACATAATATGGGTTATCAAGTGAAATTTTTTACTGGGTTGACGACTTTTTGGTAGGGAAGATGCAGCATCTTATCTTGGATGGAGAGTCATCATCAGATGTAGAAGTAACTTCAGGTGTGCCCCAGGAAAATGTGTTGGGATCCTTGCTGTTCATGTTGTATATTAACGACATTGCAGATAATATTAATAGTAATCTCAGACTTTATGCAGATGATGCAGTTATCTATAATGAAGTACTGCCTGAAAGAAGCTGCATAAATATTTAGCCAGATATTGGTAAGATTTCAGAGTTGTGCAAAGAGTGGTAACTTGCTTTAAATATTTAGAAATGTAAAATTGTGCACTTCACAAAATAAAAAAATTTAGTATTCTATACTACCAATGAGTCACAGTTGGAATCGACCAGCTCCTACAAGTACCTGGATGACAACACATTGTACTGATATGAAATCAAATGATTACATAGCCTCAGTCAAGGGTAAAGCAGGTGTTACACTTCAGCTTACTGATAAAATACTGGGGAAGTGCAATCAGTCTACAAGGAGACTGCTTCAAATCACTCATATGAATGGTTCTGGAATATTGCTCAAGTGTGTGGAATCCATACCAAATAAGACTAACAGGGGATATTGCATGTATACAGAAAAGGGCAGCACGAATGGTCACAGGTTTGTTTCATCATTCTGTACGTGATTGGAACAGGAAGAAACCCTAATAACCAGTACAATGGAACACACCCTCTGCCATATACCTCACAGTGGTTTGCAGAGTATATGTAGATTTCTGGGTTTTATATCGATGACAGCTGTTAATGACTAGCAGGATAGTATTGTTGCTTCATCATTAGTGAATAACTGGATTTTTAAATTTGGTATACCAGAAACTTTACTGACTGATCAGGATATGAACTTCTTGTCTGATTTTAAGAAACACCTGTGCCATATAATTTGCATTCACAAGTTACGGACAAGTCCCTTCCAACAGCAAGCAAACGGGCAAATGGAATGGATTCATAGAACAATTTCAAAGGTGATGGGTCATTATGTTAACAGCCAACATAAGATTAAGACACACACCTCCAGTTTATAGTTGGCATGTACAGTGCCAAGGTCACTCACCACATAAGGATGTCTACAGAAGATAAATAACATCTCCCTTCAACATAGCTACTGAGAGGTAAACTTGATGCAATACAATGACATACAGAGGGGTTGGAACCTCAAACACATTTTTAGAAAGTAGGTACCCACTGGTTTTACTCAGTTTTTATGCCACAGACTAATCATCAACTGTTGTGAAGTTGGGAAATCTAGGGGCATGGAAAAGGATGGAACTTCAGGGTAGCGGTATGTTTATTAATGGCTTGATGGGTGCTGTAGCATGGATGAACTATTGGTTCTAACAACCGTTACTGGTGAGACCATGATCAGTATATCAACAACGATGTTTTACTGGCCAGAAAATCATTTGAATACCAAACCTATCCAAAATCTAATATTTCTTAATGACACTTTACATATGGAAATCCTACACTCAACAGATGAACTTATTGCATCAGAAAAGGGGTGTATTACTACAGAACAGATATTCAAATGCATCCAACATTTCTGAGAAAAACTGCATCAGACGATTGTCACTATAAGTGTTCCTGTGACTTGCATAGCCATGTTTCTTATATCAACTTATACACTCTACCTACATTGGAGGCATAAATCTGCGAATCCTCCAGACCTACCTTTGCACCAGTTCCCCATAGAATGGCTTAACACCGTTGCTAAGAAGTATGAACTGAAACCAGTGGTACCAATACTTGCAATTAAATTATAACATGTAGAATAGAAAGATATTGACCATGTTAGGGAGTAAAACCGAGATTTAAGTGGGGACAAATAATGTAACTCACTCTCATGAGGATCGCATAGTATAAACCATACATGTAAAATGAAGTTGTCTAGGGCAACATAACAGTAAAATATAAGATGAATTTATTGAAGAAGACAGAATTGTTGAACAGCAAGTCCAACTTCTACAATGTGCATATAACTTTTTAAAGTTATTATTTGGTACAAATGGCAGAGAATCAGAACCAGCTCGTACCGTGTGTCATAACTGGTATCTGGAGCATGCAAAGAGTGCATTGTTGTAGAAGATACAATGCTGCTCACAATTCATTTCCACACTGAGCTGGGTCATAATCAAGAAGTGCAAACAATGCAGTATGATAGCACCTATTGCATTATTCTGCAAGCCTTGCAATATGCAGCTGTAACTTGTAACCTCAACACTCAACCTCTTCACAGCTTCCTAGCACTCACAGAAAGTGTGAAGGCAAAGGGAATCAACAATAATTGATACACAACAGTGGGAAGAAGCCCACTGACACCTCCAGATAATGAGGGAAAACGACTGCTTTGCTGGCTTCGATGAAATCCTGTCCAGCTTAAATACGAATGTTTCAGAAGCCTCAGTTTCACTGTGTGGTCATCCCGTCTGCATCTCTGATTTCGACAAATGATAGTCTCACTAGTTAGAGGATAACTTGGTTGACGAATCATGATGTGCTGCCTGCTGCCAAGACAAGACTTCACCTCCGACACCACAGTCAGCCAGCTGTAGTGGGAGTTAGCTGCTGCAAGCTGCCACTGCTGTGTGGTCACTGCCTTGATTGAAGAAGATGTGGACGAATCTTGACTTTCCCCTGGTGAAAGGCCATAACAAGTAATTGTAAACTACTGCCTGCAACCTGTTGGGTGAGATACCTGTGGGCTGCCTCCTTGGCTGTATTCTGTGTAGCTTATTTGGGTCCTGGGCTTCCACCTTCGTGACAGCCACCATCTGTGATATGCTGATGGCACACATTTAAGCACATGTCCATCTTCTAAGAGTGCTGAGGCAGGTTGCACTAGCTGCCAGTGAGCCACAATGAGTTTGCTCCTGCAGATTCTTGTCCCAGCTACCAGCATGACGTTGCTGTTGGGTCCTGACCTACCTGATGGCCACAGCTGACAAAGTGCTGTCTCTACATTCCTTGTCACACTTGAGTGTGTGAATCAACATGCTTTTGTCATGCTGGAGAAGCCAATACCTATCATAAAATCACAAGTAGTAAATATGATTCCAGACACCAGTGTTTCACTTATGACTTATACCATATGACAACCACTCACACCAGCTCCTGAGCTCAGCCTCCTGCACCAATAACACCACCACTTTACCAGCTCAGCATCCACATCTACTAAAAATTCTGACCCAAGGGGTGACCACTACAATTTGTAGCACATATATTCAGAGGAAAATATGGTAACATGTTGACTTTTTACATGACTTCCAAAGTTTTTTTATTATTTTTATTTATAAGGAAATAGTGGCTTATACATAAATAGATTCAGGGGCTATTGGCAGTATGTACAGCTGTTTAAAGAGCTGTCTTCAAGACATTCTAGAATGGCAACACATATTATCTTTATTAAATACTGCCATGCAAGAAATATTTTTTTTCCTCAGTGACAAGTTACCCCAGAATACCGTATCATAGGATACTAGTAAATGAAAGTAGAAAATGTAAGTGTACTATTTTACAATTTCAACTCCAAAATGTAAACGTAACATGTAAGTTGCAAAGAACATGCATTTAAGACCTGTAATACATGACTTCCAGTTCAAATACTTATCAATATAAACACTTAAGAATTTCGAATATTCTATTTCATTTATTGATTCATCCTCATAAATTATTTTAATGCTGTCATGAGGTCTTGTACAGTACTTCTTTGTGTATATTGTGTTTTACCTAAATTTTGTGACAGTCCATTTGCAGAGAACCATTATTAATTCTCAGTGAAATAGTATTTACATTTTCAGGTCATAATTGGGCTTGATTACAGTACCTGGAATGTCAACAAAGTGAACTATTTCTGCTTCACTAATATACAACAAAAACACATGAAGTGGTACATCTGTAGACATTCTATGGTACATTCTAAAGATTCTATTTCCCACTTTCTAAAGATTCTGTTTCACCATATACAATTTCTGATTTTCTAAAGTGACAAGCAGAATCCTTCCACTTAGATAGATGAAAACCATTTACTAGCAAGATTTCTGATACATAATATTTCAGCTTCCCTATGAGAGTACTATGTACTGCCCAATCAAATGCTTTTAACAAGTCATGGAAAATATCAGTTGGCAATATTTCATCATTTAAATTTTGTGTAACCTGATTTGTGAATTGAAAAATTAACACGTTCTGTGGAGGGAGACCCTTTTGAAATATGTGTGTTATAGTTCATGCATACATATTTTTTCCAGTACCTTCAAGGAGGAAGTAAGCAGGAGGCTGGTTAATAGTCCTTCATATCTGCATTGTGCCTTTGTTGTAAAGTGGTCTGACCATAGCATATCTCAGTCAGTCTGAAAATACCCCCTGTGACAGGGACATGTTGCACACATGACTGAATACATATATGTATGTGAAGAAGAGGAATTTAGTATTTTAGCTGACATACTGTCAACTCTGTAAGAGTGTTTTGTTTTGATGGAGGTAATTACATTCTTAATGTCTTTGGCAGAGTGTATTTTGTCAGTATGTATGAGGCATTGCTTCTGGCTTACATTCTATTACTTTATCCATTGAAATGTTCATGACAATCTTCTGACCCGCTTCAAGATAATGATTTTTAAATACATTGGGCTACCTGCCTGTTATCATTTAGTAAATGGCTGTTTCCTGCAGTGACATATTTTGTGACTGATTTTCATGTTTCTCTTTCAACTATTGGCCATAGAGATTGAATTTCAGTATCTGATTTCAGGCATTGTACAGAGAGTTTTTGATTTTTGTATGACTTGTAATATGTAATCAATGACCAATTCTGTAGTCAAATGGTTAACATTGCTGACTTTGGTGAAGAATGACATGGGTTTGATTCCCAGTACCCTCTCAGATTTTTTCTGAGGAGGGATGCCTTGTTATGAGTCCGCTCACCTCTTTTGAGCCCAAATGACGAGCTGCTTGAATATAGAAGCAGTGGCATCATCAGGGTTCATCTACTGGCAATAACAGTTGGAGGGATTGATGACATACTGATTAAATGTCTCAAAATCATAGATTGCTCTTCACATTGCCTTGCAAGCAGCAGATGCTCAGTCAGTACAGGCCTAGTGCCTAATCTTTGAGTGGTGTGGTGTGTGTAATCAGTCCTACCTCTCTGTTGGTCCTAACCATTTTAAATCGTTTCCTTTTCCTAGTACATGACATGTGAATTTTGTGAACTGTGTTTTATTCATCTTATGATGTACATTTGCAATCTTTTTGGTTTGCATACGGAAGACACGTCAAAAATTTATAATAAAGTTACAATGATTTTTACATTGTTAAATAATAGCACTACAATAAATAATAACACTATAAGGATATTTCTTGGAATATGTAACTCATTGTATGCAGCTCACATTTCCAGTTTGTCCTGCATGAATTCATCCACTGAATAATAACACCTCAATGTCAGTACCTCATACAGCTTTCGTTTAAGTGAACCTAAATTCATCTGCATCAACTTGTTCCCTTATAATTTAATACAAATTTTCGTTCTCATGTGTTGAGGTCCCTGGGCATACAGTCTGAGGTGGTGGGTGGGGAGCATAAAATTTTCTTTGTTTCTAGTATCATGTGAATGGACAAAATGGTTTCAGTCAAATAATTCATGTCTGGTGTACAAAAACATAATAATATCATATACACTCCTGGAAATTGAAATAAGAACACCGTGAATTCATTGTCCCAGGAAGGGGAAACTTTATTGACACATTCCTGGGGTCAGAAACATCACATGATCACACTGACAGAACCACAGGCACATAGACACAGGTAACAGAGCATGCACAATGTCGGCACTAGTACAGTGTATATCCACCTTTCGCAGCAATGCAGGCTGCTATTCTCCCATGGAGACAATCGTAGAGATGCTGGATGTAGTCCTGTGGAACGGCTTGCCATGCCATTTCCACCTGGCGCCTCAGTTGGACCAGCGTTCGTGCTGGACGTGCAGACCGCGTGAGACGACGCTTCATCCAGTCCCAAACATGCTCAATGGGGGACAGATCCGGAGATCTTGCTGGCCAGGGTAGTTGACTTACACCTTCTAGAGCACGTTGGGTGGCACGGGATACATGCACACGTGCATTGTCCTGTTGGAACAGCACATTCTCTTGCCGGTCTAGGAATGGTAGAACGATGGGTTCGATGACGGTTTGGATGTACCGTGCACTATTCTGTGTCCCCTCGACGATCACCAGTGGTGTACGGCCAGTGTAGGAGATCACTCCCCACACCATGATGCCGGGTGTTGGCCCTGTGTGCCTCGGTCGTATGCAGTCCTGATTGTGGCGCTCACCTGCACGGCGCCAAACACGCATACGACCATCATTGGCACCAAGGCAGAAGCGACTCTCATCGCTGAAGATGACACGTCTCCATTCGTCCCTCCATTCACGCCTGTCGCGACACCACTGGAGGCGGGCTGCACGATGTTGGGGCGTGAGCGGAAGACGGCCTAACGGTGTGCGGGACCGTAGCCCAGCTTCATGGAGACGGTTGCGAATGGTCCTCGCCGATACCTCAGGAGCAACAGTGTCCCTAATTTGCTGGGAAGTGGCGGTGCGGTCCCCTACGGCACTGCGTAGGATCCTACGGTCTTGGCGTGCATCCGTGCGTCGCTGCGGTCCGGTCCCAGGTCGACGGGCACGTGCACCTTCCGCCGACCACTGGCGACAACATCGATGTACTGTGGAGACCTCATGCCCCACGTGTTGAGCAATTCGGCGGTACCTCCACCCGGCCTCCCGCATGCCCACTATACGCCCTCGCTCAAAGTCCGTCAACTGCACATACGGTTCACGTCCACGCTGTCGCGGCATGCTACCAGTGTTAAAGACTGCGATGGAGCTCCATATGCCACGGCAAACTGGCTGACACTGACGGCGGCGGTGCACAAATGCTGCGCAGCTAGCGCCATTCGACGGGCAACACCGCGGTCCCTGGTGTGTCCGCTGTGCCGCGCGTGTGATCATTGCTTGTACAGCCCTCTCGCAGTGTCCGGAGCAAGTATGGTGGGTCTGACACACCGGTGTCAATGTGTTCTTTTTTCCATTTCCAGGAGTGTATGTACAAGGATGGCAGAGTTCATATTTTAAGTTTTCTAAATAATGGTCGACATGGTTCTTTGTGGTTTCCAGTGCACATATTTTGAGTTATTTTTTTCTGTATTTTTAGTATCCGCACTATGTTTGTTGAGTTACCCAAAAAACAATACCATACCTAATAATGGATTCAAAGTAGCTTGCAGATGCTACTTTTTGTGTGTCCATGTCAGTTGCAGTTAATAATATATGCATTGCAAATGCAAAGCTGCTCAGTTTGTTTGCTAGATATCCAATGTGTGCCTGCCAGCTCAAATTTTTGTCTACATTTAAACCTAAGAAATTGACTGAGTCAATTTCTTCTATAGCTTGGTTGTTGTGTACAGTCTTAATCTGCTCTCATTTTGACTGTTTGGTTTTGAACTGCGTCATGTGAGTCTTAGACATGCTTAGATTCAACCCATTTAGCTGAAACCAAGTTTCTAAGGTACTGAGGGTTTTGATCACAGATTTGGGAATTTTCTCCAAATCCTGATCTTCACCTAAGACAGAAGTATCATCTGTGAACAGAACTGATGGGGCACTGATACTTAATGGTAAGTCATTAACATAGAAGAGAAATAGGACTGGGCCTAATATGGAGCCTTCTGGAACACCCTGAGATATTATTATTATTATTAATATTATTATTATTATTTTCCAGTCAGAAAAATAATATGCACCATTTGAAGAGATGCTAACTCTTTGCTTTCTGTCTGATAAGTAGGATTTAAGCCATTGTAGGGCACTGCTGCTAATGCCATACTTTTCAAGTTTGTAAACAAGCAATGCACAATTTACAGAATCAAACGCCTTTGTGAGGTCGCAGAAAATTCATGCTGTCTTATTTCTCTTGTCTAATGATGTACGTATTTTCTCAATGAAACTGTTTACTGCATATATGGTGTTTTTCCCCTGCTGAAAACCAAACTGATTGTTTAGAACAGCAAAATATTTTGCAATGAAGTTTTGGATTTGTGCAACAGCAAGTTTTTCAGATATTTTAGATAGGACTGGGAGAATCAAGATGGGACGATAATTCCCATGATCTCTCTTGATACCCTCCTGAAGAGTGGTTTGACTTCAGCATATTTCAGTACCTCTGGGAAACAGCCGTCTTCAAAACACTGATTTATTATTTGAGCCTCGTGGGTTTGCAGTTCTGTTGTGTACCACTTTAATAACTTTGGTGGGTGTTCCATTCCAACCTGCAGACTTTTTATTTCTTACTGCTAGACTAGCATTATCTACATCCTCCACAGAAATTTTTTTTTCAGAGTTTTCACCTAGGCCAAAGGGCTTTACTTTGTTGTGACAATCTGTTACATCTACATCAGACTTTCCTACATTTATAAAGAATTCATTAAAGTACTCTGGTATCTGAGTTGGACTTAAAATAGTAGTTCTTTCAATGTCAATTTGAAATTTATTGGTTACAGGCTTTAACACCTAACTCAGATTTAATGATTGACCACACAGCCTTTGTCTTATTTTTGTGATTTAAAATCAGTCTGTTATTTGCCAGTCGTTTTGCTGCCCTGACAGCTCTTTTAAATATGGTTTTATAGAGTCTAACATATTTAACGAAATCAATAACTTTATTGTATTTTAGTTCTCTTGCAATTGCCTTTTACTTACACAGGAAATTTTTATGCCCTGGGTAATCCACTTTAATTTATTTGTTATTTTATTGCTGCAGAGTCTAGGTGGAAATGTTTATTTAAAGAAACCAAGAAAACTATTTAGGAAATTCTCAAATTCTCAGCCAATCACACGCTGACCGAGCCCTCTCCAGGATGACAACGTGACCCAATGGCCCCAATGCAAAGAGGATATAAGCATCACGCTCGACTGATCGCAGCCCAGTTCAAGAGTGGCTTCAAGCCTAGTCATTACGCTTGTACTATGTAGCGTTGTCTATACTGAAGAAACTTGTTTATTTCATATGTTTCCCTTTGCTTGCAACACATCTGTGTAATCACAAAGTTAAATATTGTAATCTTTTCCTTCTATAATAAAACTCATCAATACAATTTGTTTGAATGTTGTCTAGTGATTCGAGAAAACAGGTGTCCTATGCACCCTATCTTTGATGACTAGGCTGGATTTAACATAACTAACTTTCAGATGCTGCCCATGGATTGGAGTTACATGGCCTTTGCATGGTAGCTGTTTAAATGACTTTTTGTCAACACTGTTTTATTGGCTAAATCAATATCTACCGTCGCAGAGTGAAGGGGCAGACAACCTGAAACCAGTCCAGGCAGGTGGACAGATTGTTTAAAGGAAAAAGAGAGAGCAATCTACCCCACCCCATATAGTGCATTGGCCAGGTAAATAAAGTTAAGTGTTGAATGAACTTCAAAAGCAGCAGTGCAAAACCCATGTTAGGAAAACCAATGTGTGTTCAAATTAACTTAGAAACCAAAGTGATAGGAGGAGGGCTTAAATCCAGTGCAGAACTGTGAACAATATTAGCGGAGGTTCAGGACTGAGCAGGCAGAGAGGGCAGAGAACTTCAGGAATGACAACAATACCAGCAGGGAGCAGTGTCAGTAGCAGATTGGCACAAGGAGCAGTTGGCAGCCATGGACAGTGCCGCGCAGTCCCAGAAACTGGATTGGAGTTGACAGCCTTTGGAGGATGGATTCACAGTAGCATTTTGACATGTTGGCAATGTGGAGAAAAAGCTAAGTAGTGTTTTCCTTCATTTGGTGTGTGTGTGTGTGTGTGTGTGTGTGTGTGTGTGTGTGTGTGTGTGTGTGTGTGTGTGTGTGTGTGTGTGTGTAAAGAAACTTGTGAATATAGAGAAAAGTGATAAGCCTGTAATAAGTGAAAGGAGGAAGGGTGTAGATTTTAATGATGCAGTACATGCAGATAATAATATAAGAAGAAATTTTAGTTTTGATGTGTCTCAGATTAATGACAGTGATTATCCAAATTCAGTATCTAACATGGGGGAAGCCATAAAGGAAATAAAAAGTGAATCATATTTCGAAGTTGATGAGAAAAATAAAAATACTCCTGTTCAAGAAATAAGTAGGAATCAGGTAGCTGGTCCTAATGTTAAATTAGTACTATTTATGGTCACTGAAGTGAAAATAGAGCCGGCATTGGGGGCTGATGAGCAGAATGTTTGCATTGCGACTATCTTCCAAAACATTATGATACAGATGGGGGTATTAATATTAAAATAAATTAACTTTGGTCTGAAATGAATAGCAATATGAATACAAAGATAAGTGGACTGGGCAATGAAATGGACAGTAAAATAAGTGGATTAGCTTCTCAGATTAATCAGGGGTTTATAAACCAGTCAGAAGAGTTTGATAACAAATTGAAAATTTTTAAAGAGGAAATTCAGAAGGAAAAGGGTCACAGAATTTCAGGCTTAAGTGATTCTTTAAAAAAGGCAATAGCCCAGCTTCACGGAAGCATGAGAGGTCAAATTTACCATGTAAAACAAGAATGCAAGAATGATGTTGTAACAGTAAAAGGTGAACAAACTACTCATACAAAGCAAGTTGCTGAAGATTTTAAACAGCTAGTACTGATTTGACCAAAGTACAGGCCAAGTAGGTCATGGTGAAAAACAGTGTAATGAGGATCATAAAACTCTGGCTACTAAAATTAAGGAGGAAAGCGATAACTGTAAAATGTTTGGAGGGTAAGTGTGTTCAAAAATAACTGATTTAGAAACTAACTTATTCCAATTTAGAGCAGCAGTAAATGTGAACCTACAAGAGCATGACATTAGGCTAACCAACGTAGAATAGAGAATTAGTAACAGTAGTGCTCATGTAATAATAAATAGTGTTGCAGAATCATCTGAAATTGCCTATGTTAATGACAGACAGTTTTTGAGATTTTATGCCAGTAAAACTGTGATCCCAAAGAGTTCTGGAGTGATTTTGAGAATGTGTTGCCTACGTTATGGCAGGACAAACAGAAAATAGGCTTTGTGGTATTTAATATTATGGGAGAAGCTCGTGTTTGGGAAAATTTAGCTGTAGACAAGTAAGACAACATGGAAAGTTTTAAACAGGCTTTCTTTGAGGAATACTGGAGGAAAAGAAAACAAAACCTACAGTGAAGAATTTTAATGTCAATTCAGTGCCACATAAAAGTGAAATATGTATATTAGGAGATAGCCACGCCAAAGGAGTAGCCAGTATAGTGATAGCTATGCAATCGCATTACAAAATTACAAGTGTTGTAAAATCAGGTGCTACTCTTGGCAATATTGTGAAAAACTGTGAACAGTTAACAAAAAGATCCTCTGTCAGTGTCATAATATGTGTGCTCCCTGCCGCCGTTGGATAAGCAGCTGCAGCAGCAAGTCGTATACTCCTAGCTCACTCATTTGTTACATAGTTTAATTCTTAATTTCTTTGCGTGTTTTTGGTACTTGCATTGTTTAATTCATAAATTTCGGGCGTATTATAGTATTTGAGAGTTGTAGCATCGTGTTTTAGTACCTGAATAGTGTAAATTCGCATAGTCGTTTGTCTTCTGTTTTTGTTTCGAACGGCCAGTGTCGGTTGGTCACAGTCAGTGTGCTCCCTGCCGCCATTGGATAAGCAGCTGCAGCAGCAAGTCGTATACTCCTAGCCCACTCATTTGTTACATAGTTTAATTCTTAATTTCTTTGCGTGTTTTTGGTACTTGCATTGTTTAATTCATAAATTTCGGGCGTATTATAGTATTTGAGAGTTGTAGCATCGCGTTTTAGTACCTGAATAGTGTAAATTCGCATAGTCGTTTGTCTTCTGTTTTTGTTTCGAACGGCCAGTGTCGGTTGGTCACAGTCAGTGTGCTCCCTGCCGCCGTTGGATAAGCAGCTGCAGCAGCAAGTCGTATACTCCTAGCTCACTCATTTGTTACATAGTTTAATTCTTAATTTCTTTGCGTGTTTTTGGTACTTGCAGTGTTTAATTCATAAATTTTGGGCGTATTATAGTATTTGAGAGTTGCAGCATTGCGTTTTAGTACCTGAATAGTGTAAATTCGCGTAGTTGTTTGTCTTCTGTTTTTGTTTTGAACGGCCAGTGTCGGTTGGTCACAGTCAGTGTGCTATCTGCCGCCGTTGGATAAGCAGCAGCAAGTCGTATACTCCTAGCTCACTCATTTGTTACATAGTTTAATTCTTAATTTCTTTGCGTGTTTTTGGTACTTGCATTGTTTAATTCATAAATTTCGGGCGTATTATAGTATTTGAGAGTTGTAGCATTGCGTTTTAGTACCTGAATAGTGTAAAATCGCGTAGTCTCCTTCCGCCGCCGAGCAGTGTGTCAGCAGTGCACAAGTAGCAGCATTACTGCATTTACTAGGCAATCTTGTATTTTAATAACCGTTTAAATTTTGTGTCGATTTGTTTGTGCTCTCTGTAGATTAGTTCAGACGTTCTTTGCACAACACTTTTTAGCATGGATAGGGACTGCAACTGCTGTGTTCGGATGCAGCCTGAGTTGGCATCCCTTCGCTCCCAGCTTCAGGCAGTGTTGGCTTCAGTCACACAGCTTGAGGCTGTTGCCAATGGGCATCACTGTGGGGGTCCGGATGGGGGTTTGTCGGGGACGGCCAGCTCGTCCCACGCATCCCCCGATCGGACTACGGCTGTGGTTGCCTGAGATACTGCCCGTATTGAGGCTGATCCCTCACCTGTGGTAGAGTGGGAGGTCGTCTCAAGGTGTAGCAGGGGGCGAAAGACATTCCGGAGGGCTGAACAGAAGGCCTCTCCAGTTTGTCTGATGAACCGGTTTCAGGTTCTGTCTCAGGCTGATACTGATCTTCAGCCTGACATGGCTGCTTGTCCTGTTCCAGAGGTTGCCCTCAGTCTGCAAGATCTGGGCGGTCGCAGAGGGTGGGCTTACTGGTAGTTGGGAGCTCCAATGTCAGGCGCGTAATGGGGGCTCTTAGGGAAATGGCAGCAAGAGAGGGGAAGAAAACCAATGTGCAAGCCATGTGCATACCGGGGGGAGTCATTCCAGATGTGGAAAGGGTCCTTCCGGATGCCATGAAGGGTACAGGGTGCACCCATCTGCAGGTGGTCGCTCATGTCGGCACCAATGATGTGTGTCACTATGGATCGGAGGAAATCCTCTCTGGCTTCCCGCGGCTATCTGATTTGGTGAAGACTGCCAGTCTCGCTAGTGGGATGAAAGCAGAGCTCACCATCTGCAGCGTCGTCAACAGGACTGACTCCGGACCTTTGGTACAGAGCCAAGTGGAGGGTCTGAATCAGAGGCTGAGACGGTTCTGCGACCATGTGGGCTGCAGATTCCCTGACTTGCGCCATAGGGTGGTGGGGTTTTGGGTTCCGCTGGGTAGGTCAGGAGTCCACTACACGCAACAAGCGGCTACATGGGTAGCAGGGGTTGTGTGGCGTGGGCTGGGTGGTTTTTTAGGTTAGATGGCCTTGGGCAAGTACAGAAAGGGCAACAGCCTCAACGAGTGCGGGGCAAAGTCGGGATATGCGGGGACCAAGCAGCAATTGGTATTGTAATTGTAAACTGTCGAAGCTGCGTTGGTAAAGTACCGGAACTTCAAGCGCTGATAGAAAGCACCAAAACTGAAATTGTTATAGGTACAGAAAGCTGGCTGAAGCCAGAGATAAATTCTGCCGAGATTTTTACAAAGGTACAGATGGTGTTTAGAAAGGATAGATTGCAAACAACTGGTGGTGGAGTGTTCGTCGCTATTAGTAGTAGTTTATCCTGTAGTGAAGTAGAAGTGGATAGTTCCTGTGAATTATTATGGGTGGAGGTTACACTCAACAACCGAGCTAGGTTAATAATTGGCTCCTTTTACCGACCTCCCGACTCAGCAGCATTAGTGGCAGAACAACTGAGAGAAAATTTGGAATACATTTCACATAAATTTTCTCACCGTGTTATAGGCTTAGGTGGAGATTTCAATTTACCAGATATAGACTGGGACACTCAGATGTTTAGGATGGGTGGTAGGGACAGAGCATCGAGTGACATTATACTGAGTGCACTATCCGAAAATTACCTCGAGCAATTAAACAGAGAACTGACTCGTGGAGATAACATCTTGGACCTACTGATAACAAACAGACCCAAACTTTTCGACTCTGTATGTGCAGAACAGGGAATCAGTGATCATAAGGCCATTGCAGCATCCCTGAATATGGAAGTTAATAGGAATATAAAAAAAGGGAGGAAGGTTTATCTGTTTAGCAAAAGTAATAGAAGGCAGATTTCAGACTACCTAACAGATCAAAACGAAAATTTCTGTTCCAACACTGACAACGTTGAGTGTTTATGGAAAAAGTTCAAGGCAATCGTAAAATGCGTTTTAGACAGGTACGTGCCGAGTAAAAATGTGAGGGACAGGAAAAACCCACCGTGGTGCAACAACAAAGTTAGGAAACTACTGCGAAAGCAAAGAGAGCTTCACTCCAAGTTTAAACGCAGTCAAAACCTCTCAGACAAACAGAAGCTAAACGATGTCAAAGTTAGCGTAAGGAGGGCTATGCGTGAAGCGTTCAGTGAATTCAAAAGTAAAATTCTATGTACCAACTTGACAGAAAATCCTAGGAAGTTCTGGTCTTACGTTAAATCAGTAAGTTAGCTCAAAACAGCATATCCAGACACTCCGGGATAATGATGGCATTGAAACAGAGGATGACACGCGTAAAGCTGAAATACTAAACACCTTTTTCCAAAGCTCTTTCACAGAGGAAGACCGCGCTGCAGTTCCTTCTCTAAATCCTCGCACAAACGAAAAAATGGCTGACATCGAAATAAGTGTCCAAGGTATAGAAAAGCAACTGGAATCACTCAACAGAGGAAAGTCCACTGGACCTGACGGGATACCAATTCGATTCTACACCGAGTACACGAAAGAACTTGCCCCCCTTCTAACAGCCGTGTACCGCAAGTCTCTAGAGGAACGGAAGGTTCCAAATGATTGGAAAAGAGCAAAGGTAGTCGCAGTCTTCAAGAAGGGTCGTCGAGCAGATGCGCAAAACTATAGACCTATATCTCTGATGTCAATCTGTTGTAGAATTTTAGAACATGTTTTTTGCTCGAGTATCATGTCGTTTTTGGAAACCCAGAATCTACTATGTAGGAATCAACATGGATTTCGGAAACAGCGATCGTGTGAGACCCAACTCGCTTTATTTGTTCATGAGACCAAGAAAATATTAGATACAGGCTCCCAGGTAGATGCTATTTTTCTTGACTTCCGGAAGGCGTTTGATACAGTTCCGCACTGTCGCCTGATAAACAAAGTAAGAGCCTACGGAATATCAGACCAGCTGTGTGGCTGGATTGAAGAGTTTTTAGCAAACAGAACACAGCATGTTGTTATCAATGGAGAGACGTCTACAGATGTAAAAGTAACCTCTGGCGTGTCACAGGGGAGTGTTATGGGACCATTGCTTTTCACAATATATATAAATGACCTAGTAGATAGTGTTGGAAGTTCCATGTGGCTTTTCGCGGATGATGCTGTAGTATACAGAGAAGTTGCAGCATTAGAAAATTGTAGCGAAATGCAGGAAGATTTGCAGCGGATAGGCACTTGGTGCAGGGAGTGGCAACTGACCCTTAACATAGACAAATGTAATGTATTGCGAATACATAGAAAGAAGGATCCTTTATTGTATGATTATATGATAGCAGAACAAACACTGGTAGCAGTTACTTCTGTAAAATATCTGGGAGTATGCGTGCGGAACGATTTGAAGTGGAATGATCATATAAAATTAATTGTTGGTAAGGCGGGTACCAGGTTGAGATTCATTGGGAGAGTCCTTAGAAAATGTAGTTCATCAACAAAGGAGGTGGCTTACAAAACACTCGTTCGACCTATACTTGAGTATTGCTCATCAGTGTGGGATCCGTACCAGGTCTGGTTGACGGAGGAGATGGAGAAGATCCAAAGAAGAGCAGTGCGTTTCATCACAGGGCTATTTGGTAACCGTGATAGCGTTACGGAGATGTTTAACAAACTCAAGTGGCAGACTCTGCAAGAGAGGCGCTCTGCATCGCGGTGTAGCTTGCTCGCCAGGTTTCGAGAGGGTGCGTTTCTGGATGAGGTATCGAATATGTTGCTTCCCCCTACTTATACCTCCCAAGGAGATCACAAATGTAAAATTAGAGAGATTAGAGCGTCCACAGAGGCTTTCAGACAGTCGTTCTTTCCGCGAACCACACGCGACTGGAACAGGAAAGGGAGGTAATGACAGTGGCATGTAAAGTGCCTTCCACCACACACTGTTGGGTGGCTTGCGGAGTATAAGTAGATGTAGATGTAAATGATGTTTATCGTAATGAAAGCCATCATGCAACAGGTGCACTCAAAGAAGCTTTGGAAAAACTCTCACATATAAAAGTTTTCATGCTTAGTGCTCCTCATAGGCATGACTTAATAAGTAGCTCGTGTGTTAACTTAGAAATTAACGAAGTCCACAGGAGAATATGAAAAATCTGTTGCAGTTTCCCACAGGGTACCTTTATTGATGCAAACAGCATGGAGAGAGGTCACTTTACAAAGCATGGTATGCATAGGAACACACAGGGAAAGGAAGCTATTTTCAAAAAAGTGTTAAATGCTATTAACTGCAACACAGTGGGAAGTCATGCTGTAATCCCTCTGCCAGTAAGCTTAATAACAAAAATGAAGGAAATGAATGCATCAGAAGTTTCAGTAGCTAATGCTCAGATGATCCAATTTCATCATCAAACAGAGTAACTCAATGGTTACATGTACTTCAGAAGAAATCAAAACTGAAGAAGAAAAGGCAGCAGTTCAACCCTTTGAACTTACAGCAACACTACTTGTGCACCCACCTACATGCAGTTCATCAAAAATATCATCGTCAGCAGAAAGGACAGCTGCAACAGCAGTAAGATCTCTGGAACCTACAGTAACAGCAGTCCTAACCCCACCTACAAGCAAGACAATAGCTTCATCATCTTCAAGGGGAAGCATCAGCTCAAGGTAAATCAACAAGCAAGTCAACAGCTTCATCATCTTCAGTAAAGAATGCAGCATCTCCTGAAGAAAAATCAACATCCTCACTGAGAACAGCAGGTTAATGTAAAGTTGTGTGTCCTCCTCATCTGAAGGATTTTTTTAATCACAGGCATGAGAAAGAAGAAACCACTCAAATAGGTAATAACCCAAACAACTTCTCCATTTTTCATCAAAACATAAGGGGAATAAGAAGCAGACTAGATCGATTAAAAGTTAACAAAAATGACATAAACTTTATGAACAATGCTTAGATCTTACGTTTCTCAGAACACCATATTACAGAAGGAATTGAAATGTTACATATAGACAGCTATAGCGTTGCTACCTAATACTGTAGAGACAGCATGGGAAAACGTGTAGTAGCTAGTTTCATGAAAAATAACTTTTAGATCTATAGATTTGATTTGATTTGATTTATTATTGGTCCTGTGGATCATACAATTTGTACAACAAAGCACATCATGATATAGGACAAGTCAATTTGAAAAATTATGTTAAGATGGTATATGACGATAGATGACAGTAGTGGCACATAACTCACATAGCAGAATACATATAGGATATACCGACAAAATATAAAAAAGGTGGTGTGTGATGAGAGATGACAGTTGGGCATACTGCAAATAGCAGAATACATGTAAGAGATTCAGACAAAATATGAGTAACAAACAATAATTAAATTATCTTACTAAGTAGAAATATTTACAAGTGAATATACAGCTTATTACAAGTAATTAAAATATTGTGGTACACAGTTCACATAGCAGAATACATATATGAGATACAGACAGAATATAGATAAGATGCAATAATTAAATTATCTTACTAAGTAGAAACATCTACAATTGAATAAACAGCTTATTGCAAGTAATTAAAATTTTGTTTCAAAAAATTCATGTACGGAATAGACACAGTGATTTAGTAGCAATTCATTTAATTTAATTCTCATTATTTTTGGGTTTTTGCTTGTTTTTATGTCTGTTGGGAGGTGACTGTATATTTTACTGCCCATACATTTAACCCCATTCACATATAATTTTGTGTTGTGGGCTACAATTTGTAACTGTGTTTTGTTTCTGGCGTCATGTGTGTGGCGGTCTGCATTACTGTCGAGGACGTCCAAGTGCTGTACTGTAAAACAAGCTAGTTCCAATATATAGAGGCATGGCAGTGGCAGGATTTTTAGCTGTTGAAATAGTGGTTTACAGTGTTCAGTTCTTTTTTTACATTTCATTATTCTTACTACTTGTTTTTGTAACTTGAAAATTGTGAGAGAATCAGAGCTCTTTCGCCAGAAGATTAGGCCATAGCTCAAGACAGACTCAAAAAGGGCATGGTACACCAGCTTCAAGGTATCTACACTGGCTGTGTCTTTTTATGATCGTAATAGATAGCAGGTTTTACTAAGCTTTTGTGACAATGCCTCAATACGTGGTTTCCAATTTAGTGTGTTACTGATGGTAAGTCCAAGAAATTTGGTGTCCTGCCTGTTCGTAATGTCATCTTTGCCGATAACTATAACTGCATTGAAGGGGGTTAGATTTTGTCTACTATGGAAGTTCATACTTACAGTTTTTTGAGTATTTATGAGTAGTCTATTTGCTTCAAACCACAATTGTAAATGACAAGTAGTTTCATTAACTGCATCTTGCAAAGTGTCACCTCTACTGGTATAGATGTAGATTGCATTGACCAACAGTTTGAAGTATGTGCAGTAGAAGCAACGCTAAACAGTTCAAAATTAATAGTGGTTACAGTCTACAGGGCACCAGGAACCAATTTCACAGCTTTTATCATGCAGTTAGAATTGTTTACTATCAACCTTATTTTAAAAAAATAATGACATTATCTTACTTGGGGACTTTAATGTCAACTTTGCAACTGAATGCAACAACAAAGTAGAGCTCCAGAATTTGCAGAGTTTCTACAATCTTACATTGGTGGTTGACTTTCCTACTAGGACCACACCTGACTGTCCATTTCTAATAGACAATATATTTTTAGATATAAGCTTATACCAGAACTTCACTGTCACCACGATCTTAAATGGAATATCAGACCATGAAGGACAGCTCCTAACTCTACATGACTACAGACCTCTTGAGAAAACAGACGCATCCTGGAAGGCAATCAGACTTATGAACAAAGAGGCCCTGGAAATTTTTAAACATAAGCTGCAGCATGAAGACTGGAATTCAGTGCACAGAGTAGACGATGTTGATAGAAAGTTTAACATATTCATAAATAATTTCCTATCCCACTTTGAAGAAGCTTTTCCTAAAAAGTTTGTTAGGAACAATATTTCCTCATCCTTAAAGAAGCCATGGCTCACAAAGGGTGGATGTAAATGTAAGAGGGAACTTTATATTGCAACCAGAGGGTCCAGGGACAGAGAATCAATCAGCCATTATAAAATGTATTGTAAAATCCTAAAGAAAGTTATTCAGGCAAAAAAACACTGTATTATGTAAAAGAAATTGATTACTCCAATAATAAAATAAAGACTGGCTGCCAAATGGTTAGCAAGAAGAAAGGGAAAAATAAAAGAAGACCCGTAGAAAGCTTCAAAATCAAAGACGAATGGAATCTTGTACAAAATCCTTAGATCATAGTTGAAATCTTTAATAAACACTTCCTGTCAGTGTCTGAGCAAATAGGCTGCAAGGGTTCTGTGAATGATG
This sequence comes from Schistocerca serialis cubense, assembly GCF_023864345.2. NCBI lineage: Eukaryota > Metazoa > Arthropoda > Insecta > Orthoptera > Acrididae > Schistocerca > Schistocerca serialis. The sequence goes on along the minus strand of NC_064639.1, from coordinate 853,089,989 downwards.
CCTTGACCTTTTTGCAAAATGCTGTCCCTAAAAAAATCATTCAAATGCATATTAGACCTATTACAGCATCATAAATTGAAAGAACAATTGCCTCCATGAAAACCAAGAACTCCTGTGGAGTAGACAATATTTCTAGCAAATTGTTAAAACAATGTTGTACTTTTGTAAGTGGTACATGGTATCATATTTTCAATGCCACTTTGCAACAAGGAATTGTTCCTGATAGACTAAATTATGCTATCGTGAAGCATCTCTTTAAGAAAGGGGAGAAAACTAATGTTATAAATTTCAGACCAGTATCTCTCCTGGCTGTGTTTTAAAAGGTACTAGAAAAACTTATGTATTGTAGAATTTTAGAACACCTACATAAATCCAATATTCTTAGCAAACATCAGTTTGGTTTCAGGAAGGGTCTGTCCAATGAAGAAGTGATATATGCCTTTATAGATAAGGTTTTGGAATATATAAATGAAAAAATGGTGACAACAGGGGTATTTTGTGATTTATCTAAAGCCTTTGACACTGTGAACCACCCAATACTATCACTGAAGGCAAATCATCTAGGAATAAGGGGTGTAGGAAATAACTGGCTTCAGTCATACCTGACAGATAGGAAACAGAAAGTAGTCTTATATAAGTCAGAAAATTTGTGTGGTGGCATGATTTCCTCAGAATGGAGAGACATAAAATGTGGAGTGCCACAGGGCTCTATTCTTGATCCTTTACTGTTCCTGTTATATATAAATGATTTACCTTATTCTATCATGATACAGCGTAATTTTACCATCTTTGCAGATGACACGGACATAATGGTTAATGGTCATAAATGGGAAAATGTTCAAGAGTCTGTTAATATTATTGTTGTAGATTTAATGAATTGGTTTACTGCTAATGGTCTTTCACTAAACCTTAGTAAGACTAATTATATTCAGTTCATCCCAACTGCCAAAATTGAGGAAGAAATGACTGTTAAATATGCCATACAGGTCATAGAAAGAGTGGAAGTAACAAATTTTTTAGACGTGAAGATTGAGTGTAGAGGAAACTGGTCCCATCACATTTCAGATCTTTACAAGAGACTCAGCTCTTCAGTTTTTGTAATGCGAATCATCTCTGACAGTGCAAACTTCAGCATTAAAAAAGCAGCATACTATGGTTACTTCCATTCTCTGATGGCATATGGAATTATTTTCTGGGGAAATCAACCTCTTGCAAAGAAAATATTCATTGCTCAGAAGCATGTTGTAAGAGTGATGTGTGGTGTAAATCCTAGATGCAGTTGCAGAAGGCTATCCTGGAATCTGGGAATTCTTACAACTACTTTTCAATACATATATTCACTTACGTGTTTCATAAGTAAAAACACTGATTTATACTAATGTAACAGTGAATACCATCAATACAACACAAGGAGGAAGCATGTTTTACACACTGAAGGTAAAAATTTGAAGGTTGTGCAGAAGGGTGTACAGTACTCTGGTATAAAGATATTTAATGCTCTTCCCCCAGAAATCAAATGTGAAATAGCCAACAAATCTATATTTAAAGAGCTTCTGAGGCAATTTCTTTTACAGTTTGGAAGAATTTCTGAAACACAGTGAGAAACTGCCTTAAAATAAAATAAGATGTTTTATCATATAAATTGAACATTAAGCTGTACATTCTTGTCACATATGTAACTCTTTTAGTGTTAACTGCTTATATTTAACTCTCTGGGTTATATGACCTTTTCATATTTAATGTACTATGTTTCAAACTTTGTAATTTGTAGGCCTAAGATTTCTCATTTCATCTTATTGTGTTATGGATCATTATAGTACTTACGTAACTTTCTAATCTTTGCTTGTAAACATAGTGTATAAGTACTTGTCACTGACAATGTAAAAATTGACACACGCTACATCCATGTGAAATTCTCACAGTGGATCCATGGTGTAAGAAATAAATAAATATGAAACAGCTTTTGATCAGGTGAAAGTTTAACCCGAACTCATTCTATACCCCTAAACATTTTTACAAGAAAATCCTACCTTAAGGCTACTTTACCATTTTCTACCTTTTTCAAAATACAACTCTACTATAATTTAACCCTAGCAGCACAACCAGACTTTTTTATCGTCCAATGAAAAGAGGAGAAAATATTAAGACAGATATCATGCTATCTGAAACAAAATTTAAATATAATTTTTAGTTAAAAATAAGAATAAACAACACATGTTTAATGTTTTATAGGAAATAAATTATTTAAATTTGTTAAAAAGTCTTTCCATGTTAAATCATTTTATGTAGATGCTTTACACTTGTAAAATTTATAAAGTAGTCAGGTTAAAATTAAACAGTGGAAGCACCAGGTAGGAATATGAAAAGTGTGGGGAAAGATAGATACATATCGTAAAGACCTGTCAAGTTGGAGACAGGCAAATAGTGAATCTAGGAACCAGGTTAGCAAGAGGGACGTTACCTGATGAGATTGTGAAGCAGGATATTAGTTTCACTGAGGACTGCAATACTAAAGAGGATCCTATAGGGAACATGGAAGAAAGCACTGTATAGGGGGCAAACATAGCAGAGGACAAGGATTTACCAGTAGATGAAGTTTTAGGTCATGTGACTAGGGCCTCTCATCAGGTACACCATTTGCCGGGTGCAAGTCTTTCGATTTGACACCTCTTCAGCAACTTGCACGTCGATGCAGACGAAATGATGATGATTAGGACAGCACAACACCCAGTCGTTGAGCGGAGAAAATCTCCGACTCAGCTGGGAATCAACTCCAGCCCCTGAGGATTGACATTCTGTCGTGCTGACCACTCAGCCACCAGGGGCGGACGAAGTTTTAGGTAAAATAGAGGAGATTCTGTCTGATAGTGATGGAGCAGTTTCAGATGTCGAAGAAGGTGTAAGTAGAGTAGAAGAAAGCTCATTGGATAGTGATGCAGCCACAGAAGTAGATGAAGCTAGAGGTTATTTTGAGAATTCTGAAACATAAAAGGAAGTGTTTCCAAATCTGAGAGGATCAGAGAAGAAGAATTTTTGAAGAAATGTTTTGACTAGTCAGTAGTACACAGATTAATTAAAGCTGTCAATATTAAAAAGGAAAAAGACCCCATAAATTTATATTTTATTTTCGCAGAAGGTATAGGATTTGACTGTCAAGAGGTAATGTGGGATTTATTGGAAGAACCAGATCCTGAAATTGTTAAAGAATTATCAGGACAAGCGATAATAGAGGTTGTAGTTTCTAGTGAAGAAGTTCCTTGCCTATCCTGCAATGTCAAAAAATTTTGTAGATGCTATTGCCAATCAGAAAGAAATAGTTATGCCTGTTTCCAGAATAAACAGGTAAAAGTAAGAAAGCAGTAACTCACAAGCTTATGTTACCTGTGAAGATACAGGGTGAGCAACTGTACCAAAATTTCCCGATAACTTTCGTGTTAAGTTTGGAGGTGTTGGCTGGGGCACATATTCTGAAAAAATACAAAGGGAAGGTTGATTTTGGGAATAACAAAGCTGTCATTACTGTAGATGGAAAGTGCTTAACAGTACCATTTGCAGGAAGAAAGTGATATCCAGCAGGTGAGCAATGTGATGTACCTATACATTGGTGCAGGAAGAAGGAGGATATCATGGGGTACAATGAACATGGAAAAAGAATACAGAAAGATGATAGGGCTAGTAATAACTAACTGGCCTCAGGAGATGCACATTCTTAGTCACATCAGGTGTTTGATGAACAGCAGGCATCCTGAGTTATTGGCAATGTTATTTCCTTTTCATTTTCGTATTGTCAACCTACCTCTCCTTCATTCAGAACTTTTGCTATCAACTGTTCTTTCTTTGCTATTTTGTGTACATAGTGTTTTGCAGAATATAAAAGTATAAACCAATTTTGAAAAAATTTCAGTATTAACTAAAACAGTAGTAATATACTAAATAGTGGATGAGAATAAATGAGGAGAAAATTTGAAATTTTGTAGAATAAGGTAATGTAAAATGTAGGTGCGATGAAATGTTCTTTTAACCTATTTACGTAAATGTTTCAGAACAGAGACAGTGCTGTTGTTATTGTCAGTGTACAAAGCCAAGAGATTTCATACAGAGATGATGGTGCAGACATTTTGTGCCTCATGACAACTGCAAACTGAGACAGTTATTGTAAATGTTTTCAGCAACCTTTCATTCACCTTCATGCTGCCACCCGAACAGCCGTCATTGCCACATCCTCTGGAGGCACACTCTCCTGGAACTACAGCAACAACAGCTCGATTCAGACAGTGCCCCAACAAAATCAACTCAACCTCTTCGCAGAAAAGCTTCTGTAAAGTTTGGAAGGTAGGAGACGAGATACTGGCAGAAGTAAAGCTGTGAGTACCGGGCGTGAGTCGTGCTTTGGTAGCTCAGATGGTAGAGCACTTGCCCGCGAAAGGCAAAGGTCCCGAGTTCGAGTCTCGGTCGGGCACACAGTTTTAATCTGCCAGGAAGTTTCATATCAGCGCACACTCCGCTGCAGAGTGAAAATCTCATTCTGGGAATAGAGTTGCTGATTTCCTTTCACGAGTCAACGCCGTCCATTCACTGTCAGACCTCTCCGAATTGCCTAACCTCCAACCCATCGACGAGGAAACAAAACCTGATTTCAGGCTCTATTTCTTCACTACACTTTGTCCGCACCACCTTTCCTAGCATTTCTGGTGAGATCTGGCGCGACTACAGTATGGGCACGTTATGCCCCCTCATCCCAACCACACTCCGTCAAGCTGTCTTCAGCACACTGCATAATTAGCTCACCCCAGTGTTCGTGCGTCCGCCTGCCTCGTAGCGGAGTGCTTTGGGTGGAGAAATGTCAGCAAGAACTGCCAGCAATGGGCACGCTCCTGCGTCGCGTGCCAATGCTGCAAAGTACAGAAGCACACTTCACCCCCCCACGGCGCCTTTTCGATCCCTCCTGGGCGTTTCCAGCATATTCATATTGACATTGTCTGCCCTATCTCTCCCTCTAACAGCTTTCGTTATGTTCTCTCGTCTATCAACCAAACCACTCGCTGGGTTGAGGCTGTCCCCCTCCCCAATATTATGACATAAACTGTTGCTCGAGCTGTCGTCGAGTCATGGGTATTGCGTTTAGGATGTACAGCTATCATCACGACTGACCAGGACAGACAATTTGAGTCAGCCCTGTTCAACGGGATTTGTAACATTTGCGGCATCTGGCGCCTCCGTACCACAGCATATCACCCGCATAGTAATGGGCTAGTTGAGTGCTAGCACCGTACTTTCAAGGCGGCTCTTCGATGCCATGACTCTCTATGGACGGAGGCCCTTCCCCTTGGGCAACTCAGCATTTGTGCGATCTATAAGGAAGACCTGAAAGGCACAATAGCTGAGTTCATATATGTCCAGAACATTGTTCTCCCTGGCGAACTTGTGAGCCCTTCCGCTTCTCTCCCTCAGTCTGACTTACCTTCTTTCGTGGACCGTGTCAGACGCCACTTCATCACCCTCCGTATCCTCGGCCTGCCAGCCATTCCTGCCCTAAAGTTCACGTTCTGAAATCTCTGGACAATTGTATGTCATGCTCCGAGATGACACTGTCCTTGCTCCCCTCCAACCTCCATATACTGGCCTGTACCGAGTTCTCCGGGCTCAGCACACACCTATGACATCCAGCTGAAAGATTCAGCTGTTACAGTCTCTCTCTACAGACTTAAGCCTGCTCATGTCGAGCTTTCTTCTACCCCCCCTTCAGGCCACGACCACGCCACTCACTGTCATGGCTCTGATCACTCCCTCCACGTCGGACTTACACACTCAATCGAATGACTTCCAGCTCCAATCATCGAGCTCTCCTCCGACCTTGCCCTGTACGCCAGTCTCACACACTTGATCGAGTGACTTCCAGCTCCAATCGTCGAGCTCTCCTCCGACCTCGCCCTGTACACTGGTCTCACGCACTCCGTCGAGTGACCACACACTCCCCACGTCGAGCTTACCTACGATCACACCCTTGCCGGTCCCTTTGACCTCTCCAGGGTCGCCTACGTCGCCCTGTCGAGGTTTCCACGCCCCCCGTCTTGAATGTGCCCTCGCTCGAGGTGTTTGTGCCTGTCCCCCTGGACATAATCCACGACATCTCAATAATACTGCACGATTATACATTGTTCGTCATGTGTTTCTCTTCATCCAGTGCTCATGACGCAACCTCCGCCATTCCCTGCCACCTGAAATCGACACCAACATCTACACTCCTGGAAATGGAAAAAAGAACACATTGACACCGGTGTGTCAGACCCACCATACTTGCTCCGGACACTGCGAGAGGGCTGTACAAGCAATGATCACACGCACGGCACAGCGGACACACCAGGAACCGCGGTGTTGGCCGTCGAATGGCGCTAGCTGCGCAGCATTTGTGCACCGCCGCCGTCAGTGTCAGCCAGTTTGCCGTGGCATACGGAGCTCCATCGCAGCCTTTAACACTGGCAACATGCCGCGACAGCGTCGACGTGAACCGTATGTGCAGTTGACGGACTTTGAGCGAGGGCGTATAGTGGGCATGCGGGAGGCCGGGTGGACGTACCGCCGAATTGCTCAACACGTGGGGCGTGAGATCTCCACAGTACATCGATGTTGTCGCCAGTGGTCGGCGGAAGGTGCACGTGCCCGTCGACCTGGGACCGGACCGCAGCGACGCACGGATGCACGCCAAGACCGTAGGATCCTACGCAGTGCCGTAGGGGACCGCACCGCCACTTCCCAGCAAATTAGGGACACTGTTGCTCCTGGGGTATCGGCGAGGACCATTCGCAACCGTCTCCATGAAGCTGGGCTACGGTCCCGCACACCGTTAGGCCGTCTTCCGCTCACGCCCCAACATCGTGCAGCCCGCCTCCAGTGGTGTCGCGACAGGCGTGAATGGAGGGACGAATGGAGACGTGTCGTCTTCAGCGATGAGAGTCGCTTCTGCCTTGGTGCCAATGATGGTCGTATGCGTGTTTGGCGCCGTGCAGGTGAGCGCCACAATCAGGACTGCATACAACCGAGGCACACAGGGCCAACACCCGGCATCATGGTGTGGGGAGCGATCTTCTACACTGGCCGTACACCACTGGTGATCGTCGAGGGGACACTGAATAGTGCACGGTACATCCAAACCGTCATCGAACCCATCATTCTACCATTCCTAGACCGGCAAGGGAACTTGCTGTTCCAACAGGACAATGCACGTCCGCATGTATCCCGTGCCACCCAACGTGCTCTAGAAGGTGTAAGTCAACTACCCTGGCCAGCAAGATCTCCGGATCTGTCCCCCATTGAGCATGTTTGGGACTGGATGAAGCGTCGTCTCACGCGGTCTGCACGTCCAGCACGAACGCTGGTCCAACTGAGGCGCCAGGTGGAAATGGCATGGCAAGCCGTTCCACAGGGCTACATCCAGCATCTCTACGATCGTCTCCATGGGAGAATAGCAGCCTGCATTGCTGCGAAAGGTGGATATACACTGTACTAGTGCCGACATTGTGCATGCTCTGTTACCTGTGTCTATGTGCCTGTGGTTCTGTCAGTGTGATCGTGTGATGTATCTGACCCCACGAATGTGTCAATAAAGTTTCCCCTTCCTGGGACAATGAATTCACAGTGTTCTTATTTCAATTTCCAGGAGTGTATATGCATTCATCTTTGGACTCTAAACATTATCTTTGACTGTTCTGCCATGTTCAGTTCAGTTCTTTGTGATCCCTGTATGTGTTAAGGTTAACAAATGAACTATTGCTAATTGGGTGTGATTATTGGTACAACCAACCCGGTAATCCTCCACATATGTATTATGTAAAGCATATGCAACAGTAGGTGTTAGCCTTAATAGGTAAAGATTTCCTAAAAATTATGAAACGTGTTTACGAGTATTTGAGAGTAAAACTGTACAGATTCATGATCATAAGCAAAGAACTTACATGGTAAAGAGAGTTGTTTTTAAGCAGTAACTTGCTGGAGTGAATTTGAGTTTGAAGTGCCTTTTAATGATTGCTGTTTTTGAATTTGAATTGGGTAAAGATAAGAATAGTTAGAGTACCATTTATTTTCGATTAGTAAAGGTTAGTTCACTTTTTACTGAAAAATATTTTCATGCGGAAATATATATAATGAATAATACTGTAGTGGAGTAATGTAACTACCATACTGAATATGTAAAGGATAACATTCTTCTTTGCAGAGAGAAAAATAATGACTTTTTGGCTTAGACGTACTATATTTTGCAGGTACGCCCATAATGGAAACCGGATATGAAACTCACTTGTACCTGACAGATGAGTGGACATTGATGGTTGTCAATTACTGAGGTGTGGAACTGAGTAAATGTGAAAAGAAGTTCCCATGCCGTTTCATTGAAAAGTAGGCGCTGAAAATATATAATTTTTATAGACGCTCATGACAGCAATTTTTTTTTATGGAGATAGGAAATGGTTCCCCTTCTCATACTACTGTCAAATAGAACAAGGACGCCAACAATAGCCCTTTTTGTGAGAAGTTAAAACTTTTAACTAAGGATACATATGGGAGAGCACAGGTCGACCCCCCCCCCCCCCCCCCTTCTGTGGCCAACCACATTGCCACCCGCGCCGCACCCGCCAGTCAGCCCGCATGCTATTCGTTTGTTTTTTTTGTCAGTCGACTCAACTGAATCGAGTTATCAAGTAGTTGTACTTTAGTATGTAGCACTTGAGTCTACATCATCATATTTTATACATTTCTGTTGGGCACATAGATAGCTAACACATACCTATGAGAAAAGTCGCAGCCATTGTGGTGTAACTTTTTTATATATTAAGATGGCATTGTCTTGTATATGTGTATAGTCAGTTTAAATAAAACTTTCTTAAACTTTGCATGTGACTTGATTATTTTTTATTATGGAAAAGTAAAGGTAACTCAAGATATCTTTAGCGCCTCCTCCTTGAGGTTTTCCTGTAATCGCCCTCTATAGCATCTCTACGTTGTGTAGATTATGTAATGTTCTAAAAGTTTTCTATAGTTTACAGTGAAGTAATTTAGTAAGTTTTTTATTCAGAAAATTTCTTTCTACAACAAAAATGGGAATTTTGTAGGACAAATATTTTTTAAAAAAATTTTGTAATTAATTTTATTGTATTGCTGCCAAGTCCAAGCCATAAAAATGTGAAGTACTGTTGTAATAGAGTTAAATGTTTTGTAAATTTTCGTTTCTCAATAAGCTTTTTGGCATCCAAAAATGAAGTAAAGAATCCATAGGAAATTAGTTTTTGTTTGATTAGTTAAAATTATGTCTAGTAATAATTTTGCCACTATATGAACCTCAAATGCACTTGAAAGTTATTTTTGGTTCTTAGGGGGAGTGTAACATAGCAAATAATTACGAATGGTCACCTTACATTGAGAACGTAGCTTGCTGTGGAGCCAGGAGGAGATGAGATATTCGTTTTCACCATGCTCCACACTTGACACAGGCTACTGGGCCGGGTAAGAGGTATACTTGACAGATGCTGCATGCAGTACATTACACATACTCCTTGTGAATGTGAAGAAGTACTACTAAATATTAATCAGACTTTTTCATACTGGATAAAAGCACCATAATTCTCAAATTTCAAATCAATAACTTCATTACCTTTGGAGATATAAATTTTTACCTAACACACATAATAATTGTGCTGGCATTGTGGACCCAAGTAGAGATTGTAATGTGTTCATCTATAGTATCAATTAAAACTACAACCAAGAGGATAGGTTCATATAATCTAATTTTCTGGAATTTTCTTTGGTTTCAGTGCCACAGATTTCTGACATAACTATAGCTTGCATCACGTTGGAAGGCGGTCCGATTTTCAGCTGTTCTGCGGTTCCCCCACCATTTTTGCCAGTAGCCAATAAGATTCGTTCTCTTTCCGAGTGGCTAGCCACGAGTTACAAACTGGACCGCGAAAATCTCTCTCCCACGTGCTGCGCTTTTGCCACATTATGCGACAATGCAATTTCATTCACAGAACGACCGAATTATTCATTCAGATGTCGATGTTACCTTCTCACAGCAGTATAGCTGCGAATTTGTATCTGCAAACGTTTTAGTGTGACTTACAAACGAAAACGTGATGTGACGGCAATGAACGTAAAGTTCCTCACAAGCAAATTTAATTAAATTGCGTGCCTATAGAGTATCGTCTTAGTCGTAGGACTGGTTTCGTGATTTCCTGTCAGAAAGATCACTGTCTGTAGTAATCGACGGAAAATCATCGAGTAAAACAGAAGTGATATCTGGCGTTTGCAAGGGGGTGTTTCAGGCGCTCCTCTGTCCCTGATCTAATAAACGATTTACGAGACAATCTGAGCAGCCCTCTTAGACTCTTTGCAGATGATGCTGTGATTTACCATCTTATAAAGTCATCAGAGATTAAAACAAATTAGAAAACGACTTAGAGAAGATATTTCTATAGTGAGAAAAGTGGCAATTGACTCTAAATAATGAAAAGTCTGAAGTCATCCGCATGATTACTAAAAGGAATCCGCTACATTCGGTTTGCAGGATGAAACACACGGTTCTAAAGGCTGCAAATTCAACTAAACACTTAGGGACTACAATTACAAATAACTTAAAGTGCAGCTATCACATAGATAATATTGTGTGGAAAGCAAACTAAAGACTTCGATTCGTCGGTGGAACATTGTTAGTAAATGCAACAGGTCCTCTAAAGAGATTACTTACACTATGCTTTTCCGCCTTCTGGAGTAATATTGCTGTCAGGTGTGGGATCCACAGCAGATAGAATTGCTCGAAAAAGTTCAAAGGAGGGCAGCTCATTTTGCATTTTCGCGAAACAAGGGAGAGGCTGCCACGGATATGATTCGCGAATTGGGATGGCAATCATCAAAACAATGGCGTTTTCCGTTGTGGGAGGATTTTCTCATGAAATTTCAGTCGCCAGCTTTCTCCTCAGTGTGTGAAAATACTTTGTTGGCGCCCACCTGCTTAGGGAGGAATCTTCACCATAATAAAATCAGAGAAATTGTAGTTCGCAAGGAAATATAAGAGCGTTCGTGTTTCCTGCACGCTGTTCAAGAGGGAAACGGTAGAGAAATAGATTGAAGGTGGTTCTATGAACACTCTGCCAGGCACTTAATTGTGAATTCCAGAGTGATCATGTATATGTAGATGCTTCATAAGCAGTCGAGGAGGTTTATGTCCCATATTTATAAATTCTTCAAATTTTAAACTGAAACCGTTATTTCTATCTTTGATTTTTTTCAAGGCTCAAGAACGAACTGCAGAAGCACGTGTTGGCAAGAGAACTGTACAGAGAATAGTAAACAAAATGTCGGAGCTGTACAGAGAACAGTAAACGAAAGTGTCGGAGCTGTAGAAAACTCAGGAAATTTTGTTTTCGTGTCGCCTGAAAATCATCGAAATCGCAAGAAACCTGTAATACAAATACGATGTTTTAAAGCGCTTCGTGTTTGAAATGTATATAAGGGAACACCCAACATCACAAAAACTTGTTACCATTATGCCTGAGCAAATTGGCTTCAAAGGCAGCACTCCGTCAGTGTAAAGAATTTTAGAATGCATTGGTTTTAAACATGTTAAGAAGAGAGTTTTTAATAGAAAGAAGTGACATAGAAGCAGCACGAACCACGTCCGTTATAAAGATGCACGATGCAAGAGGAGGAGGTCTACAGTGTATTACCTTGTTGAAACATGAGTTAATCAGAATCATTCCATGAATACCTGCTGGAAAATGAGTGAAGGTACTGGCAGTTTTAAAGTTCCCTTATTTGCATGCTGGCTCTTCTTCTGATTTGGTTCCTGTAAGTAAACTTCTATTTAGATATAAGAAAATAGCAGTGAATGCCTTGTTTTGTTTTATTGTATTTTTTTTGCATGGAGACACCAACTGGTGTCTTTTGCAAACGTCATATCATTTTTTTTACAAGTTTAGTACAATATATATATATATATATATATATATATATATATATATATATATACAATAATTTATTTTAGTTTAATATTAATATTCACTTAAAGAGTATAAACACTTGTCAATCAAGAAATGTTTCAGTTTCACTTTGAATAAGTTCCCTTTGTGGCACCTTATAGAGCTCAGTAATCTGTTGTACCATATTTGACCACTAATGCATGGACTATGGTCTGTTGTTTTTAATTTTGTTCTTTGTCTGTAGTAGCAGTCTTTATTTCTTGTATTATAGGCATGCATATCAGAGCACTTTGTTTCTTTGTTTTGATGTGTCACAAAAAATATAATTAATTTGTAAAGATACAGTGAGTAGACTGTGAGGTATTTATGATGAACAAAGATTTCCCTGCATGAATCTCTATACCCTAATCCATGGATAATTCTGATTGCTCTTTTCTGTGGGGTTAATATTCTGTTCATATGTATGTCGGCAGCACAATCCCAAATCTCTATCCCGTAATTAATCTGTGGAAAAATGGTTCCATAATAAATTGTTTTTAATGTCTGATGTGGAACTACTTTTGATAACTGGCTGATTAGATGTAATGAACTGCTGATTTTATTGCATAAAAATTTGATATGGTTTACCCATCTTAGATTTTCATCTAGGTGAATACCTAGAAATCTGCAGCCTTCTGTGTCCACTACTTCAATTCCACCTATGTTACTGATAGAGGTTTGGTGTGAGTTTGCAAGTTTAAATGGCAATAACTGAGATTTACTGATATTAACTTTCAAACCTTGATCTTGGAAATAAGTAGTTATTTGCTGTAGTCCCTCAGTGGCTACCAACATTAACTCATCATTTTGTTTACCAAGAAATAACAGTGAGGTATCGTCTGCATAGGTTACCAATTGGGAGTTGAAAGGTTGCTCTATATCATTTATGTACACTAGGAAAAGGGAAAGGGCCCAAAATTGAGCCCTGGGGTACACCTTGTGTGACTGTCTCATATTTGGACTGGAAATTAATGATCTGATTATTGATTTTGTAAGTCAGCTTTGTACACTGCTTGCGATTAAATAAATATGTAGCCAACAACTGCATGGATGCAGCCTTTAGATTGTATGACTCAAGTTTACTTAAAAGTAACTCATGGTTTACCGAGTCAAAGGCTTTAGTAAGGTCTAGAAATATGCCAGCTATTTGCATTCCTTGATCAAGGGCACCATACATTTTGTGAAGAAATTCCGTAATTGCTATGTTAGTACTATGATCTTTCCGGAATCCGTGTTGTGTCTCTGTTAGGAACTTATTTTTCAAGAAATAGTCACTAAGTTGTGTCAGCAGCACACCTTCAAATACTTTGCTGAAGACAGGTATTAATGATATGGGCCTGAAATTTGAAACCTCTTCCTTGGATCCTTTTTTATGCACTGGTTTAACTGTGCTCCATTTCAATACATTTGGAAATGTATGTTCTCTGATACTGCAGTTTACCAGGTGGGTGATTATTTTAACTAATTCCTTATTACATTTTTTAATCACGATACTACTCAAACCATCCCATCCAGATGAGAACTTATTCTTTAGGTTATTTATTATCCTGCCTATTTCTTTTTCACTTACTTGTTTGAATTCAAAAGGTGGCTCTTCAAAGGGGCAGAGCTTTACCTCACTACTCACAACTGTGTTATTAATTGGACTAACAGCTGCAGATGTAAAGTATTTATTGAAAACATTGCAGACTTTATTAGGATCTTTAATTGTGTTTCCTTCATGTCTTATAATTAAAATTTCAATTTCTGGCTTCGGTGTGGCTTTGCAAAATTGATTTACAATTCTCCACGAGGTCTTGGCTATATTGTCTGATTGAGCTATTTCACTGCTGTATATCTGTTTTCTTAGATTTGAAAGCTCTTTCTTAAAGATTTTCTTGGCTTCGTTGTACTTGGCCTTAAAAACCTGCAGGTTTGTTGACTTGTGTAACACATCCAGGTCCTGGATGTTTTGCCTGAGTTTTATCATATTTGCTGGAAGTATCAGTCTGTTGGTTTTTGCACTTTGGTTATGGGTGAACAGTCTTTGTATTTTCTTAACAGGGCAGCATCTGTCAAAGTGTCTTAGCATAGTATCATAGAATTTGGCCCATTTGTTTTCAGATCCTTCAGTCTGGTAAACCAGATCCCAGTCCTCTATAGCTAATTTATTTCTTAAGGCAAGGATGTTACCCTCTTTTAGGATTCTTTTATTTTCGATAACTTTTGTCATTTTTGGGATGCTTGTGTTTACATACTCTACAAGCTGGCATTTGTGGTCAGAGTAGTGAAAATCCATATTCCAGCACCTAACACTGTTTTTAATATGTTTACATAGTATAACGTAATCAATTCTGCTAGATATGGACTTTGTTTCCCTGGTATCACTATTTACTACATTTATGAGATTATATGAGTTACGAGTATCTATCAACCTCATATTACACAAACTGGAAGATTTTGCCTCAATATTCAGATCACCAAGTATAGTTAGGTCCCTGGGACCACAACGTCCCACTACTCTACTAAATATGTCTATGAAGCTAACTACATCCGCCATTGGTGGATGGTAAATCCCAATAACTTTATGTTTTCTCATAACCTCTCTACACTCTTTGGTGTGGACTTCAATGACTGTCACTTCAATCAAGCCTTCTTTGTTGTACTGGTCTAGATAGTTTATTTTCTTGTACTCGAGATTCTCACTAATGTAAACTGCCACACCACCACCCACGCCGTCACTTTCAAGAAGTGATTCACTGAACAATTCTTGCTGTACCTAGCTTCGAAGTAGGTCATTATTATTATTATCGTGCCAGTTATCATTCAGCTGCTACAGAGATATGACCAAGTACGAGCACCAGGGCAGGCGATGTTGTGCTGTGGCTGGTATATATATTCCGGACAATAAAAGCCAGACTTGTGCTGAACTCTTGCAGCTCGTTAATTTATAAAAGTCACGCGTCAAAATGTGCTGTTACTATAATCAGATTGAATTAATTTGCGCACAGGTTACAAGCTATGTGGGAAAAAAATTAAGATAACAGACACTGAAAGGTTTGGGCTTGAAGCAATACACAGCATCCCCCTACAGCGTGGGCACATGTGTTTGTCACGCTGAAAAGTTTCAAAAATAAGACTTTCACAGGGGGATGAAGATGGATAAAAGCCTTGAACTTATCATCCTATTTGCAATCAAATGGTTTGGACATGGACTCAGGTAGTAGATTGTAGTACGATGCAAACTTTGAAACAAAGTAATGACTTTTCCTGGTTTTAAGACTCGTGATTTAAAACCGTTTTTGTCAACACATCAAGTATTCAGACCATAATGTTTAACATATTGCCCGAGGAGAGCTGAAGCTTTTCCCTACCTGTTGTGTTACTTGCGATAATGCGGCTGGCTAAATTCGTCAAAAACTCCAGTATTTCGACGCATAAACCCCTGTCATTCTCATGGCAGGAGTTGGAAAATGCCTTAAAACTAAAGGGAGGATTACCTGTCGAGATATCGGTGGTTTTCGACGTTATCGGTCAGCATTGCGTCGAGTTATTCACAAAAGATGGTTAACTGTTAGCTTCTTCAATGGATCATAAATGCGTTCTCCCACTGTAATGTCGAACGAGTTAGTTTAAACTCATAACGCCAGTTGACATCGAAAAATATAACATACTGACAATTTTCACGATAGTCTTTTGCACTAATGTTTGCTACCAGTAATTATTTTTTACGCATAGTGATTTACACTGAACAGCGGTGAAACACACCCATATATGCGCATTATACACATTAAAAAAATATGGAGTAGAACCGGTTGTCAAACAAATATAATGATTTCGGTTTGAGTTTGAAGTTTATTTTGTTACGCATTACATTTTTACTTGTAGTACAGTCCAAACCGCAATAGATGGCAATTATTGCAACTATTTTCGATGATCTTGTCGTTAGACAATAGTCTTTGTGAGAAAAATTGTTCTTGACGTCTTCGCAAAGCTGTAACAGCTGTTCTCGCCCTCCGACATCACACAGACAGTTGCTGTGGAGCAATGGACACAACCTCAAGACTCAAAAGGAAGATTTCTCTCGTGTAGAAATCGGTTTTAAAATGTATTATTCCCTCATAGATTCGAACGTATAATACGGTGTACCGAAGGCAAATGAACATGACTGTTGTCTGCAGCAGCATAGTTCGTCAAGACGGATTTCGTTTGCCCGCTATCCGACGTACGCATCCACAAACCTCAACCCCTCCACACTCTGTCTCTATGCACGGAAGCGTCGTCTTGCGTGAAGCGGACTATAAAACCACACTCATGCTCATAAATTAAGGATAATGCTGATACATGGTGAAACAACGCTCTGGTGGGCGGTTTAAGGGTTTAAATCACCTCGGGGTATGACCATGCGATGCATTTGACCTGCGGTCGTCATAAGGTAGCGCTGGCAGCAGTCCACATATGCAGAGGTGTGTTGGTGCATGTCAGAGTATGGTGCATTGAATAAGTGTGCAGACGTTTTCAGACGTGCTAATGGTGACTGTGTGTTGAAAATGGCTCAAAGAACACATATTGATGACTTTAGGAGGGGTAGAATACTAGGGCAACTGGAGGCTGGTCAAACACAGCAGGTCGTAGCACGGGCCCTCCATGTACCACAAAGTGTGATCTCAAGATTACGGCAACGATTCCAGCAGACAGGAAACGTTTCCAGGCGCTGCAGTACGGGACGTCCACAGTGCACAACACCACAAGAAGACTGTTATCTCACCATCAGTGCCCACAGACGACCCTGGAGTACTGCAGGTAGCCTTGCTTGGGACCTTACTGCAGCCACTGGAACAGTTGTCTTGAGACACACAGTGTACAGACGACTAAACACACATGGTTTATTCACCCAGAGACCTGCTAGGTGCATTCCACTGACCCCTGGTCACAGGAGAGCCCGTAAAGCCTGGTGTACATGGTCATTGGAACAGTAGTCCAGGTTATGTTCACAGACGAGTCCAGGTATAGTCTGAACAGTGATTTTCGCTGGGTTTTCATCTGGCGTGAATCAGGAACCAGATACCAACCCCTTAATGTCCTTGAAAGGGACCTGTATGGAGGTTGTGGTTTAATGGTGTGGGGTGGGATTATGATTGGTGCATGTACACCTTGCATGTCTTTGACAGAGGAGCTGTAACAGGTCAGGTGTATTGGGACGCCATTTTGCACCAGTATGTCTGCCTTTTCAGGAGTGCAGTGGGTCCAACCTTCCTCCTGGTGGATGATAATGCACGGCCCCATCGAGCTGCCATTGTGGAGGAGTACCTTGAAACAGAAGATATCAGACGATTGGAGTGACCTGCCTGTTCTCCAGACCTAAACTCCACTGAGCACGTCTGGGATGCTCTCGGTTGACGTATCACTGCACGTCTTCAAACCCCTAAGACACTTCAGGAGTTCCGACAGGCACTGGTGCAAGAATTGGAGGCTATACCCCAGCAGATGCTCGACCACCTGATCCAGAGTATGCCAACCCGCTGTGTGGCCTGTGTATGTGTGCATGGTGACCATATCCCATATTGATGTCATGGTACATGCGCAGGAAAGAGTGGTGTTTTGTAGCACGTGTTTCGGGATGGTTTTCTCATCTTATCACCAATACCGTGGATTTGCAGATCTGTGTCGTGTGTGTTCCCTATGTACGTATGCTATTAGCGCCAGTTTTGTGTAGTGACACGTTGTGTGGCACCACATTCTGCAATTATCCTTAATTTATGAGCATGAGTGTACATCGGAAAATTATTATTTCACCGTGCTTTGGTTGTGCGAGTGTTTTGGAGAGACTAAGAGACTGAATGGAGGGCATACATACACTCCACTGGTCGCGTCGCTAGGAGGAACATTGGAGGTCGCTTTGTATCTGCGAGATACAGAACCAACGTTGCACCATTACATTCAGTTCACCCCAGATGTTGGAGAGAATAAGTAAACAAAACGCAGAACAAACCATGTATGTGTTAGATATTAGCAACAGAACATTAATTTATGAAAATTAGGAATAGAACCTTTATGTATTAACATTTAGAAACTTTACTCAGTATACAGTATTTGTATCTAGAATATAGTAGACCTAATGAAACAGGTAGGAAATTAGTATAAAATAATGTCCTTTTTTGAGAAAGTAAAATAAAAACGGAAGATGTATCATCAGCCATTGTTTTCGATGTCTTCATCAACGTCACAACCATTGGGACAAAACATTGCACAGTGTTGTAGGCATAAATATTGACCACACCCTTTGCACTTGTACCGAGTTATTTATTTATTTATTTAGTCCTTCAAATCCTATATGTATAGAATATATACAAGGATATTGGACATGGTTAGGTATTTACAAGATAAAATACAGTTTGTATTGCAATCCTAAGGACTAGATATTGAAGTAATTTAGCACAGATTCATAAATACAACAAACATTACAGGCAACATACAAATTAGACTATTAATAATGCATCTTTATTTTTGTTCTTTGGCTTTTATATATTCTGTCAGACTGTAAAAGCAGTGATCAATTAAATATGCCTTTACTTCAGCCTTAAAACCACAGAGTTTACCTATTGATTTAATATGTTTAGGTAGATTATTGAAAATCTTTATCCCAGTATGTAGTGTGCCTTTTTGGCACAATGATGTTCTCACCCGTTTCACATGAAGGTCAGATTTTTGCCTTGTATTGTGTGCATGTATATCTTCATTTTTTAATAAGATATCTGGGTGTCTATTGATTTATTGTTTGATGAAAACTGATGTTTCATAGATAAAAATGCAGGGAAGAGGAAGAACTGACAGTTTTTTGAATATGGGTCTGCACGATTTCGTATTGTTTACCCCTTCAATAATTCTTGGTATTCTCTTTTGCATCCTGAAAAGTTTAATATTTGTTGTTGTATTGCCCCAGAAGATTATGCCATATTTAATTACAGAATGCACATAGGAGTAGTATACATTTAACAGGCTGGCTTTGCTGCAACAAGTTTTTAAGATCCGTATCATGTAACAGGTTTTGCTTAGTTTTCTTTGCAAATATTCAATATGTACCGCCCATTTTGTGTTGTTCTGGAGCCAGAGTCCCAGAAATTTAGTGCTGTCAACACTTTCAAGAACTCTGTCCCTAAGTTCTATTTCTATGTTTGGGTGGTGTCTTCCTTTTACATTATAGAAATTCAGTGCTACTGTCTTTTCTTTGTTTATAATTAGCTTGTTGTAGCTGAACCACTGTTCTACACTGTTCATTGTTTGGATAGCGGAGTCTTTAAGTTTTTCTTCTGTTTTACCACTAATAAGGAAGCTTGTATCATCTGCAAATTGGAGGGTTGTTTGGCAATACTTGTTGTACATAAGATCATTGACATAGAGGAGAAACAGAATGGGTCCTAATACTGATCCTTGAGGGACACCATATTTCACATTTTCATATCCTGAATAGTAGTAGCTGATTTTGTTATGGTCAGTATATTGCACTTCAACCACCTGTTTGCGACCACATAGGTATGTCTTGAGCCACTCATTGGATATACCTCTAATTCCTAACTGGTCAAGCTTCTGCAGTAGGGCACTATGGTCAATGACGTCAAAAGCTTTAGATAAATCAAGACATATGCCTGTCACAAACTCACCTGCATCCAGTTTAGTATAGATTTCATTAAGAAATTCAAATATTGCACTTTCAGTTGAATAGCCTTTCCTGAAGCCATGCTGTGAAGGAGAGAGAATCTTATTTTTATTTAGGAAATCAGACAATCTCTTATAAAAAACTTTTTCTAAAATTTTAGAAAATACAGGCAGTAGGGCTATTGGTCTATAATTTGAAACACATTCTGGATTTCCTTTTTTAAACAGTGGTTTCAGCTTTGCTGTTTTTAAGCATGAAGGGAAGGTTCCTGATGCCAGTGAGCTGTTGCACAAATGTGTCAAGGGTTCAGCTAATGCAAGACAGCATTTTTTAATAATTGCATCTGGTATTCCATCAATTCCACATGAGTAGCCTGTTTTCAAGGTTTTTATAACTGATAAAATTTCTTCAGAATTTGTGGGTGAAAGGAACAAAGATGTAGACACATTTCTCACACTATTGCATGTTGGAGGTGATATTTTGTTGTGTTCTTCCAGTCCCCTCACCAACTCTTCACTTACGTTTGCAAAATATTTGTTGAAGGTCCCTGCAATTTCTGTTGGGCAAGAAATCATTTGTCCTTCATAACATAAGTTCACATTTTTATATTGTTTAGTTTCACTTGTTTGATTTTTTATAACTTCCCATATAGCTTTAGACTTGTTTTTTGAGTTTTCAATGTATTTGTCATTTGCCATTGTTTTAGCTTTCCTTACAACATTTTTGAGGATCCTCTTGTAATTCTTCAGGTACAAATGAAATTCATGAGGCATGTTCTGTGTCTTTGCTATATCGTGTAATCTTCTTTTCTCTGCACAAGATATTCTAATACCTATTGTAATCCATTTGTTCTTCTTGAAGTTAGGTTGACATTTTTGCTTTTTTAATGGAAATGCAGCTTCAAAGTATGACATGAAGATTTCCATGAATTTTTCAAACTTTTTGTTAGTATTTTCACAGGTATACACTTCATACCAAGTGTCTTTACTTAGTCTCTGTACAAAAAGGTTTATTTGTTTGTTAGTGAATTTCCTTGCTTCTTTTACAAGTTCCTCTTTCTCAGTTGTTTCACTTGGGGTGTGCAAAGCAATAAACTGTGCATAGTGATCACTGAAGCCAGTATTAAGATTTCCGGCACATAAATTGTGATTTACATTTGTGTTTATTAATATCTGATCAATTGTTGAGCTAGTTGTTGGTGTAACTCTTGTAGGAGAGTCTATGGTGGCTTTTATGTTATATGTTTCCAGTAGGGTCATCAAGCTTTGCTGGTATTTTGAGATTTCTTGAAAATCAATATTAAAATCTCCACATATGATCACTGTTTTGTTGAAGTTTTTTATAGTATTTAAAGCTGCTTCTAGTTGGTGACAGAAATCATTTTAGTTCCCATCAGGGCTCCTATATACACAGATGATTATTAATTTTAATGCAGAGAGTTCAACTGCAGATACTTCAAAAATTTTCTCTTCAGCTAACAGTTCAATGCATTTTATGTTACAATAATCAATGCCACTTTTAACAAATATACATGACCCTCCATGACTGGATGTAATTCTAGAAAATGATGAAGAAAGATTGAAGTCTGCAAGTTTTGTGACTGACATTGCATCTTTAGGCAGCCAGTGTTCAGTTATACACACTACAGAAACGTTTTTTAGCTCATCAGTACATAAAATTTCAACTTCACTTAATTTGTTTAGCAATGATTGGACATTTTGATGAATCAGCATGAAATTAAAGGGTTTGTTAGGCTTTGGCATATTGTTAGACTTTGGCATATTTAATTGATCACTTACCTTTACCCTGTCAATAAAAAATCATTCAGGTGTGCTGGAAGTACTGCTTTTCTTTTCCCGACTGCACCTATTCTTCTATTATCATCTGCAGCAGCATTTTATTCTGTGTCTGGTTCCCCTGGTAGTTGTTCAGCTGCTGCACCTGCTGTTGATAATATTGCTGCTGGTGTTTGAGCTGGGTCTGCAATTGGTAGAGCTGTTACTGCATTCATTGTGCCTGAATATTGGAGGCACCTAGTTCCTTCTTTTGTTGTTGATGTTGGTGAGTAAGGTCTTGCTGGCGTTGTTTCCTTCGAATATTTGGGGGGCCAATCCAGGGTGATTTTACTTTTGAGTGTTTGATGCCTCTTGGTGATAATTTCTTCAATTTTTCCGACGAGCAGTTTTTTCCCCATGTTGTTAACGTGCAATCCATGTAATGTGTGGAATCTGCGCCCAATATTATTAACATTTACGAGTTCTACATTTCTGAAATGTTTGCAAAGTAATGAAATTTGTTGGTTGGCATTGATTATTTCTTTATTTACGCATGACCAAGACGGTAAGTCATGCCGATGTGGAACGTTCAGCACTAAAACATTTGTGTGTGTCAACTGTCCTAAGCACCTTTTTAGTTCTTGTTTTGCTTTGTGGGTTTCGTTTTTATATACGTCATTTGACCCACTAATTAGCACAACAAAGTCTTCAGAGGATAAGTCAGCAACGTCTGTGGATCGTACATGATTGCAAACTTCCGACATAGAAGCACCAGGCTTTATGTAAGCGATTGTTTGTAAACTGGACTGACCGTTCAGAAGGCGAGCAAATACACGACCATGACTGTCTGCCATCAAAACTACTTTTCTTCGTTTAGGTTTCTCTGCCTGTTTAGAAGGTCCACCGTCGTTATGGCTAAACAATTTAGTATCAGCGCTGGACATATACTTCATATTTGGGTCACGTAAGTGTTCAGGTCTTTCAGTTTCATTTCCTTTCATAGCAGTAGTTGAGTTGTTAGGCATTCTTTTGGATGTATCACTCCGCGTATTTTTAGTTTCATATTCAGCTCGGAAGTTAGTTTTATCACATGCACAATGTTTCTTACCTTTCACGGTTGATTGCACACTGAACCTGCTTGTAAACGCGGTATTAGGGTCATACAATAACCTTTGTTGAGAATGAGGCACTTTGTTTTTCACTTTGCCTGGAATTTCGTGGTTACTGTGAGGCAAGTTTGATGTAGGTTCACACTTTCTGGTCGTAAGTTTTTTTAGTTCGCTCATCAGAGTATTAATGGTTAATTGCAGACTACTTAAACGATCATTTAACTTTCTGATTTCATCACTACAATTCGTGCACACGCTGTTTTTATCGGTGTAATTTTCACTTTTTCCCGCATGAACACTATGCATATCAACACTAGCCGCCATCTTTCATTTACCTTGTAGTCTCACTCGCCCAACATTACGGAGGAAGATTGGGCGGGCCAGCACTTCGATTCCGTTTCCTAGAAATATGATCAGGCTGTGTATGCCAGCAACATTCAACATCACGTAAAAAATAATCGTTGGCCAACGTCTTGTGCCTCTTTGAACATTGTACACAGAACACATTTTATCGACCACGTCCACCCGTATTTTATAGCGATTATAATAGGTAGTCACTTCCGGTTTCATTTGTCCCTGGTTGCTTCGTCCATCGCTCCATCCATATGCATGCTGGAAATCACAATGACGTTTTTCTTGTTATTTTTATTTTGAGGCATATGCGATACCATAGTGCCCTCTTTGCGAAATGCAAACATACTAGAAAAGGTTCTCTCCTTTTTATCTCTTTCGGTTCATTGGGGATTTGCCATTTGTTCTTTTTGAGTGTTCTCACGTAGAACAGAACAGATTGTATTTCGTGGCCAAGTTGTGGAGAAGAGTGGTGTCGCTAAACCAGTTGTCAGCAGTGATATTTCGGCCAGAGTTGGCCAGAGGAGTAACCAGACGTTCAACCACGTCTACAGGTTAGTTGCTAACCTGGAAAGGACCGTAGGGTTGCCTTCCTGCATAAATTTCCATGTTCCATGTATAGTATACACCTGAGTCGATTGCAGCTAGTATCTTCAACCCATATTTTGCGGGCTTGGACGGTATATACGGGATGAAATTACACTTGCCTCTGAGTGCCTCTAACTTTTCGTCTATTGTAACATCTTCTCCTACACAACAACATTGTTGGCAGTTCAGTACAGCTTTACGAAATATGTCCCGAACAGGGGAAAGACGATCTAGAGATTTTAGCTGTTCTCTTGTTTCTCTGTAGTGAAATCTCAGAACATGAAGTAAGAAACAGAACCGCACAAGAGTCACGGTGAGTGGAAAATCTCAATCCCGAATCCGTCGCTAGCCCATAAATCCTCAAGGTTTAGTTTCTCAACTTTGTAGAGTCCAGCTATATATAAAAGCCCAATAAATGCTTTCAACTCAGTTTTATCAGTGGGTTTAGTTTGTGGAACACACAATGATGTCCAACATGTTGCCCACGTGTCTAAAATTGTGTGTATGTCCCGAGCTCTACCGATCGGGCACGAAATTTTCCTAAGTAGGTTATGTATCCCCCTTTTCGACGATCGATAACGAGTTTCTTTCCAGGAAATGGAGTCGATTACTTTCTTGCCCTTCTTTTTATGGCAAACATAGAATTCATCGTCCTCTTCGCCCCCAGATGAAACATTCGTGTCGCTTTGCTCCGTTCTGGAACTGGCTTGACGTTCATCGATTATTTCCTCCACATCCGTGTCACAGTCTTCCTTTGGTATATCGCACACTGTGTGCCGTAGGCTTGGTACCAGGCCTGAAGGACTTGGTGCGGAACCTGAGAAACTCGAAATGTCATTAGGACTCATGTCACATCCGTCAGATAGGAGTTCGTGTATGTTTTCGATGTCAGAGGGATTATTGAGATCTTATTTTGGTCCAGTGTCCATATTGACCTGTAACAAATCGACGATAGTATATTATCATCCAGACACATTCATAGATAGCAGTAAAGACAGTACATATATCAGTGTAACATATATAGTCGTGTTGTATCTGTGAAATACGCGTACTTATTTGGCTACGGTATTTTATAGGAGAGTAAATGAGCACAAACAAGAGACATAACTATGCAAACGGTTTGCATCACGCATCAAAATCGGGAAGCAGACACCATGCACTTATGTAATAATATAGTTGCGTGGTATCTCTGCGATATAAAACGGTAGGGGAATTTGTGACGTATGTCCGAATGAGCTTTGTTTTGTAAAAGGCGCTGTGTATTAACTTTATTAGTAATTTATTTTGTGGAAAGGAATCGTATTTTGTTTTCATTAAATTTTATCTAGTTTTGTCAATACGAGAAATCTAGTCTAAATTACGCGTGGTAATCTGATTGGCTGACATTAGAAATGTTTAGAGTGTAGAAGTGCTCGAGATGATCTAATTGGCTGCTTAATATTATAGCCAATAGGAAATCAGCGTTTCCTGCGCATTTGTGCCTGGGATCTATGAGTCGATGTAGTCGCTCGGAAGCCGTCGTCCAGTAAACATCTACGTTAAATCGCACGGATCAAATTTGTACCAAAATGAAGAAATCTGAGCGTTTTATCTGTTCTCGTGTTATTGATGAAAAGCTACTCCAGTGTTGAGTATTTTTAGAAAATTTGAGCTTTGTGAATGATTTATTTAGGAGATATTGTGTATGAACATTTCAATTCGTACATAAACTCCGCGTGGCGCGTTTCGTGCAAATTAAGAGACATTTTGGTAAGCACGTCTGTACAAGAAGATACCTGAACGACTGACTGTGTCGCAGGAGAGCTTCTGTAAAGTTTGGAAGGTAGGAGACGAGGTACTGGCGGAAGTAAAGCTGTGAGGTCGGGACGTGAGTCGTGCTTGGGTAGCTCGGTTGGTAGAGCACTTGCTTGCGAAAGGCAAAGGTCCTGAGCATGATGTTTAACTAGGAAATCCAGCCCAAGAATAACATTGTAGCTGATGTCTACACTAGGGAGAACTTCCACACGTATCAGGAAGTTTCTCCTCCCCACTCGGAAATCCAAAAATTCTGAGCCAAGTAACCAAACACTATTACCGCTCACAATAGTTGGTCTACAATGTGTTGGGTTCAAATTCATGGCACCAAATATACTTTGGCTAGCTACGGATACCTGTGATCCTGTATCCAACAAAAATTTACACATGCTTCCCATTACATAGCTGGATGGACAAACGTCTGCCACTGATTTTGCAGCAGGATGTCCCATACTCAAACTCACTGGGCGCATTATGCACTAATCACAGAACCCCCATCCTGTTCAATGAAGGTGTGTACGTGTCGCCCTCATTCCATCTTCTATGTGTCTGTGGTCATTTTTTAATGAAATGTCCCACCTGTTTGCACCTTTGACGCTGCGCTGTGGCTTTCTAGAAAACTGCTGAATGTGGCCTAAGGAGTCCGATTAGTAAAATATGATCTCTGTGTTAGAAACTACTCATTTCTCCCTTGGTCCAGTCACTGAATCAATTTCAGGCAAAGCCACCACAGTTGCTACTGCTTAATCCGATGTTTTTTGTAACTGCATGCACACTTCTTGTGAGGTCTCAGCTTGTAGACCCCTAAAAACGCACCAAGCGCCCGTTGCTCTGCTTCCTGCAGAGTGGGCTTATTGGTATGATTCTTCATCTGTCAGTTCATATGTGTTAATAATGACTTTCTTGGTTGTTGTTGTTGTTGTTGTGGTCTTCAGTCCTGAGACTGGTTTGATGCAGCTCTCCATGCTAGTCTATCCTATGCAAGCTTCTTCATCTCCCAGTACCTACTGCAGCCTAAATCCTTCTGAATCTGCTTAGTGTATTCATCTCTTGGTCTCCCTCTACGATTTTTACCCTCCACGCTGCCCTCCAATACTAAATTGGTGATCCTTCAATGTCTCAGAACATGTCCTACCAACCGATCCCTTCTTCTAGTCAAGTTGTGCCACAAGCTCCTCTTCTCCCCAATTCTATTCAATACCTCCTCATTAGTTATGTGATCTACCCATCTAATCTTCAGCATTCTTCTGTAGCACCACATTTCGAAAGCTTCTATTCTCTTCTTGTCTAAACTATTTATCGTCCACGTTTCACTTCCATACATAGCTACACTCCATACAAATACTTTAAGAAACGACTTCCTGACATTTAAATCTATACTCGATGTTAACAAATTTTTCTTCTTCAGAAACACTCTCACGATCATAACTAGAAGTATTATATATTCTGTAGCAATCTACTAGTCCTTCTTGAAAAGCTGCGAAAGATTGAGCATCACACAACTTCTCATTGTATGTTACATGTGTTCTAGCATCCCCTACTAATTTTAAACAAGGCACATTCAACAAATCTTTTCTATTCCAGTTCCCCAGTTTGCACCCATATATAACCTATAAAAAAAGGCAAAACGTCTTTCCCAGATTTACCCAAAAATGGCGTCACCAATAAGGTAGCACCGGTAGCAAGGGTGAGTGGAGACACATTAGAAGTTGACCGTTCCTTTTTTTCACCTTTTAAAAATTCTGTTCCCTTATGCAAAGCCTCATTTTCTTTCTGTACTTCTCTATTTTCTTACGCAGTTCAATGTTATCTGCTTGCAGTTGAGCAATGTCATTACATAAGTATTGGATTGCCTACCTGGCTGTCACTTTCTCACTGACAGACATTTTTGCTTACTACTACTACCACAGGCATACGATAGACTCAAACAGAAAAGAAAGGAAAGGAAGAAAAAGCTGACAGGCTCAAGCAAAACTTAGCACACACTTGAAAACTTGTGCTGATTCATTGCTGCTGAACCTTCTTCGTTTCTGCTTTCCGTTGCTCCACCATAATAGCTTTCAACAGTTGTTCTGACATCAGGTTAATGGGCTGTTGCTACAGGAATTCTCTGCTGGAGGTGTTGATGATGTAGTTAGGCAATCTATTGCCAAAACTCTTTATTATCAATCATACATGAATGTAGATCAGTGCATCTGCAGCAGGGAGGCAGTAGACAGTGGGCAGCGAGGAGCCATGTAGTATCCTGGACAAGGCAGACGAGCCTAGAATGAATAAATGAGCTATGTACTCAAAATGGCAAGCTGGAGAGCGGCAACAGGTCGTGGCTGTTGCTGGGGTAATCGGAGCTCATGGTTTGGCCTGTATTACGGAGACAGTGGCAGGCGCTGACAGCACAAGGGTCAGGCAGCCTGATGGCAGCAAACAAATATAGTGTGCCATAAGTATGGTGATGACCGGCATGGACTGTATGTCCGAGTATGGTTCAGCGGTGCTGATGACAACAGGCTGCACCTGAAGGTTTAAATATTGCAAACAAGCTCTGAGTTAGCGAAGGAGCCATGTTGCTGTGTCACCTGGAAATTTGCAGAAAGTAGGCCAATGAACAGCGTTTGACCGTTGTCATGTGACAGTCGATCACACTGCAAAAACTTATTGGTCTCCCAGATGGTCAGCACTTTGAGACTGGAGAGGAAGTGCATGGCTTCTCATGCCATGTGGAGGCGTTGTCTGGTGGGTAGACTGTGGCAGCAACCTGATTTCGGTTCTGGGTGCTTTGCATACCACTAGAGCTTTAGAAGGCTACAATATGATTCACAAATTAGAAAATCAGTATTGCTGGGTAGCGTCTCTTCTGAAGTACACATCATAGCTAATTGCACAGAATGGCAGACACAGTATCTTAACTGTCCGTCACTAGTTTCATTTTTGAACAACTGATGAACACTGTTAGTGGTTCCTGCAGTAACGGAGGCTTTATCTTTATCAATGTTAATTAACTTTTTAATATTTAGATTTAGCCAGAAAAGCAATGACATTTAACCATTCACTATATTGTTGACTGTTCCACCCTCCAGTTAAACTAATCCCAAAAAGGTAGCAACGATGTTCATCAACAATTTGCTAAAATATCTGAGTGATATGCAGAAGTTTGCTCACTGAAACATTCATTGATTCGTCATTTAATATACTGGTAGTGTAATCCTATTCTCCAATGTTTCTACTAATTCATGATAAAAATGTGGTGCCAATGCACTCTTGATTATTTTCTGCATTTTGTTCTGTATAGTCATAAGTCAGCACTTTGGCTATTTTTGAACTTTGCTAGGGCGCTTTCAGCCTTTTTGTGTGTTCAAGTTTCTTTTTAATTTCGGGAACTCAATCATTTTTTGATATTTTAAAGGTACCAAAGTTCTGGCATGTTTTGAAGACGAGAGAGTAGAATTTAGTCACAACATTTCACTTGCAATTCTTACGTGCTTCTGTGGGTTGAAGCCATTCTTTGAACTCGGACATCAGCTTCCAATCTGGAAGATAAATCCGGCAATATTTCACGGCCAGTATCAAAATTTTACTGTGAAATGTAATCACTAATCTGACATCATCATCATGCACTAATTAGATGGTAAATCAATAAATAATCTCCGATTTGGATTACTATGTAAGTTTCGGCCCTGAATTTCCGGGATTCCCCCATCCAAAGACTACATAGCATGTCGCATGAGAATGGCATTAGAGGGCGCGGTGGAAACTGAAACGTTCTTGACAACAGTTGTTCTTTTTTTATCAAAAGACACACAATCTCTGACCCATCAGAAAATTGCTAAAATAGAATTTTTTCATAGTAAATCACGTGAAAACATACTAAATTTGGCTGTGAAATTGCTAAACTGGTAGCACTCATCACCTACGCTAAAAATAAATGATTATCGTTTAATGTGTATCTTTTTAATTATTGCCTGTTGCAACAATGCAATGCAGAAGACAGCTCCCGGAAAGTAGTTTTGTGCTAGAGTTTCTGTAACCTATATAGAGAAGTTGCCTTTCGCTAATAGGTAAGCCGATTTTTTAATTTAGAACGTGTTAGTGATTGTATGTGCCACTTCGAATATGTTATTACTGTTGACGCGTATATAATCCACTACTGAAACGAGAAGGCCGCTATCCGGTCAACGCATAAAAGTACCTTCCTGTTGTGCCTTGCTATATAAACATTGGTGTAACGGTGAGTCTTGCTAGGACACTAATATTCGACGGTAAGTTTAACGTAATTCGGTATGATTGGATTTAATCACGTTATCAGTGCATGAATACAAGTATGTGATTTCTTTGTCGTTATGGATTGTGAAGTTGTGACAGTTTTGTAGTGGTAAATTTGTGATTTTCTTCGGAATCAGTTTGACTAAAATAAACAAGCATCTGTTTTAGAAGTTGCGTGAAAGAACGCAATGACAACACTTTGTAGTGTAGTACCGTTGTACTAATTCCGATAACAAAAAAATGCCATTGTTATTCACATATCTGTGGGAAAGTTGTGTTGTTCTGTTTTCTTAAACAATATTTGACACACGGTCTAGTTATGTGCGGATTATTTCCGTGGACAGAAATATTTTCTGTAGCACGAAAGAGATATACGGTTTTACAGAGTGGAGATAGAGACGACTAGTGCCTCACAGAACCAAATGCAATCAGAAAGAAGTGTGGAAATTGTTAAGGCGCTGGTTTAATTCGATAAACAATTAACCAATTTTTCATAGTCGTATTAGTTGCTGTTGCAGTAGTCCGCGCTTCTACTACTACAATGCAGTGTCTGTTTTCTATGATATAACCGAAAGTTTACTTTTCATGTGAAATGCAGGCTATTGAGTAATTTGGAAGTGCACCATTTTATAAACTTAGTTACATTTTTTTAGTCTGTCACAGGCTCAACAAAAATAAAAAAAGTTTTAATATGTGAATTCTGTTTGAACTTTAACGTAGGAGATACTAATTTTCTTCTTGTTAGCAATTATTATTTTAGCAGTGAGTGAAGTTAAACGTAGAATTTACATAAGATATTATATTAACGTTTAAATTTTGATAATTTGTATATCATTACCATTATCGGTATTTTGTTTGTTGGTTTACGTTAACGGTAGGCCTATAGTACAGAAAAAGTAGTGTGTGTACTGAAATGCCCGCGCAAAAGCAGGAGAACTTACAGTAATTTAATATTATTTGACTACGCCCAATATTAAATAAACAAGGAGGATTACAGGGCTTAGAATTTCTAATCTGCGCACGACAATGTAAAGGCAATGTTGCAGAGACGAAAATTATTTTGTGTAATTTATAATTCTTTACTGGTGCGGTATCGTAGTTAGGAAAGTTTAACCTGCGCCAGATAGCTTTGGATCTTTTTTGGGAAGAAAATAGAGTACCGGTATTTGATTTCCGAAGTATAGAAGCCTGAAGCGTATACAGAATTATCTTTGAATTGCCATTAATAACAAAACACTGAGATTATTGAAATACCAGCTTATTTTGTTTTGAATCATGTACCTTTCCGCAATAATTATCGTATAATACTTTGTTTTCTTCTTCTTTCCGATTTCACATATTTTTCTCTCACGAACGTTAGCAACTTAACCACATCTTTCATATTGTTCAAATAGCCCTTGGAATATAGTGCAAAGGATCTTCTGATCTATTTGCAAGATTATTTCCTAACAAAAATAATTGAATTGAATTTATGTAAGACATTTTCCATTTAAGTTTATGTAGGGCCATCCTGTGTTAACTGGTACAATTGTAGGAATCACCACCAACTTAGCGCCTTCATTTCTGTTTATATTTGGTATATGGATCTCTACAAATGTTGTAGGTATTTTTAAAATACCTACCTATCAGTATTCAATACTTCGTTTTTAGGAGTATGTGGTAGCTCAACAAGAGTTTTAGTGATTTTCGAGCTCATTTCTTTAACAGAGTATGTAAACTATATCCTTGAGAGCAGGTACAGTACCAGTAGTTCATTAGTTCGCTTGATATAACGTAATAAAAGTTTGAGTTCTGACATAGCATTCACTGATCAGGGCCACTCAAAGTCATGAAGAAATATCACCACGACATTCAAAGTTCAAATAGTATTATTCCCTGTAGCGGATGGTTCTAGAGGTAATAAGTGCCAAGTTTGTTCCATAAAGTTTTTCACAGAGATTTAAGCAATTCTGAACTCTTTTATATAAGAAAAACCACGCGTAATGTGATACATTCAACATTCAGTAGAAATCATACATTTATCTGTGGAAGGCCCCCTAATTTCGTATTTGTATGTTTGTAGTTATGCTCAATATTTTCCAAGATACATTCATACAACATTTAATAACTGCTTCCTCACATCCTCAGTGAATTGGATATATTCCAGTTTCTGTTTTCTCTACAGTTTTTATCATCTATAGTTATACCTAGAACCATGGAAGTTATCCCCTGATGCTTTAACACTTGTCCTATCATCCTCATTTCTTATCATATTGGACCACCTAGTTTTCCACATCCTCGTATAGTCACAGTTTATGAGACACTGCACTGTAATGCTTGTTGATGCAAACAATGTTCCATCTGGCTTTGATAGTAATGTTCCACCTGGCTTTGATAGTTTTGTATTTATATATGTAAATAATTTATGAGGGAAGGTAACAACTCACTGACTAATGGAGGCCATGAGTCCTTGACATGCATTTGAAATAGGATGAAAACGTCACTGGCTTTTGGACAAATACTGTTTTGAACTATAGGACATTACGCAAAAGCACCTAGTCCAACTACATTGTGGCAGATGAATACACAGTGCAACTTGGCAGGTAGACTGGGGTGAGGAGTTGTCTTGGGTGAATTAGTGGGGTGCGATATGGCTTGGGAAGCAAGATGAGGGTGGTGAGGCATAGATAGTGGCTTGGAGGGAGGCATTTGGTCTGTGGGATGGGAGTGCGAGATTGGGAGGCAATAGGTGTACAGAATAGGAATGCGACTCTCAGGCACCAAAGCTGGTGAGTTCATGCGGTGCACCATGATGACATGCAGGTGTGTATTGGTAGTGGGTGATGGAAGGAGAGACGGGTAGAGAGTGTGGGTGCAGTGTGTTGGATTGAGGCTAGGAGGATCACAAAGTAAAGGATGTTTTGCAAGGATAACTCCGACCGAGCGAGGTGGTGCAGTGGTTAGCGCACTGGACTCGCATTCGGGAGGACGACGGTTCAATCCTGTCTCCAGTCATCCTGATTTAGGTTTTCCGTGATTTCCCTAAATCGTATCAGGCAAATGCCGGGATGGTTCCTTTGAAAGGGCACGGCCGATTTCCTTCCCTATCCTGAGCTTGCGCTCCGTCTCTAATGACCTCGCTGTCGACAGGACGTTAAACACTAACATCCTCCTCCAAGGATAACTCCAACTGGTGTAGTACAGAAAAGCTTACGCTGGGACTAGAAGGATCCAGAGGCTAGTGGTTGTGAAGTAGCCATGGGCATGTTGTCTTCAGCTCCATGTTCTGCCATTGGGTGGTCAATTCTGATCTGGGCCACTGTTAGGAAGTGGTCATTCATTCAATTGGAAATTTGGTTGGTGGTCTTGCCCACATAAAATGCTGTAGCAGAGGTGGTATATGACATGGGTGCTTTCACAGGTGGCCCTGCCTCTGATAGGAGAGGCCAAGCCTGTGACAGGACTGGAGTAGGATGTGTGGGTGGTTGAGTCAAGCAGTTCTTCCACTTGGATCTTTCATAGGGATGTGACCCTTATGGCATGGGGTTGGGAGTGGGAATGGCATATGGATGCACAAGAACTAGTCCTGGATGATATTGGGTGATGAAGAGAGTGCTCCTTTGTAAGTGGTTCTTGGGGAGGTGGCAAGATTAGAGGTGTGTGGGGACATGGTGCAGGAAATCTGTCTGCATATTGGATTTAGGGGATAGTGCCAGTCTGTGAAGGCTTTTGTAAGACCTTCAGACGAGGAAATCCTCACCACTACAGACATCCTGTCCAGTGGTTGCCAGACAATATGAGAGTGATCTTTGGCCGTGGAACTAATAGCAACTGTTAAAATGAAGACAGTGTTGGTTAGTGGGACTTACATGGACATAAGCATGAATGAAGTAGCCATGGGCATGTTGTCTTCAGCTCCATGTTCTGCCATTGGGTGGTCAATTCTGATCTGGGCCACTGTTAGGAAGTGGTCATTCATTCAATTGGAAATTTGGTTGGTGGTCTTGCCCACATAAAATGCTGTAGCAGAGGTGGTATATGACATGGGTGCTTTCACAGGTGGCCCTGCCTCTGATAGGAGAGGCCAAGCCTGTGACAGGACTGGAGAGGTGGAGGTCAGTGTCCAGAATGGTGACATGGTTGGCTGAGGGGAACCAATTTTAGTGATTAGGAAAGTGTTGAGGGTGTGGATGTATGACGATTGGAGGATTGGGTTCTTGACCCTTGGTCCTGTCACAGGCTTATCCTGTTGCATCAGGTGCACGGGCATCTTTGAAAGCAGTCATGTTGTATACCTGCTCTCCTGCAATTTCTAAACAGAATTTTATGTGAACATGGCCACCAACCGACTTTTCACTTGAATGAATGACCACTGCCAGAATGTGGCCAAGAACGGAGTTGACCACACAGTGGTGGTACAAACTGGATCCTTCCCCCCAGCACTAGCTTTTCTAAAGTACCTAGATGCAACATGTTCTCTGCTCCTGTAATCCTCCTGGCCTCGACCTCTGCTAACCAATTTCACCCCCACCCTCTACCCAATATTCTCTCACTCTGTCCTGTCACCTCCACCAAATTCACTCCCCCGTGCCACTGTCATTGTCATTGTGCACTGCATGAACTCACCAGCTGTGAGGTCCGAGAGCCACATTCCTATCCTATCAACCTACTGCCTCTGCCTCCTAAATTCCTATCTTTCATGAGTGGTGACTCCCTTCGAGCCTCTATTTACCACTCCCTAACCCTTCCTTGATTGTTAGGTATGATTCTGAGATGGTAGTTCCATTGTAGAGCCCACTTCTGTAAAAATATTACTCCAAGTACAAAGGCTTAAGACTTGTTTAAGATACTGAGTAAAAGAACTTGAAGTGGACAAAGTGCACGGAAGTTTGTACTAAGGGTGATGATTCCATGTCCAGTTGTTATAGAAAATTACACAACCTTATTTGGAACAGATCTCTTAGATTTAATACGGACCCATTGCACCATTTGCTGCAAAACACTCCCATCAAAATATTTGAGTCCTCCATTGAATTTAGTAAAAAAAAAGGGGGGGGGGGCAGTGAATATAGTAAACCATAGAAAAACTAGACTAGTGAGAGCAAGGTGTTCAAAAATTTTATGAGGATATGGAATCCTAATACAAATATTGGTTGCACTACTGCCGCCACAGTAGCTCTCTTGTGGTAGTATGCTGCCTTGTATGTTGCAATTGTGACAAGAATGTACACTTCTCTTGAAGAAGAAAAATAAGAGTATATCAAACACTGTTTAAACAAGCTTACCTATCTTATAACTCTGAAATGTGAAATGACTTGAATCTGATCCAGCAACATGTGCAATTCAAATCACCTGAGATTTCAACTTTCATAAAGACTTACAAGTATGGTAAAGAAGAATTAGTTAAGGTGGTATTGATGATTGTTTCTCTTTTTGTGCCAGTTTGTAATCTCCAATGAAATTGACTTGTCTTGCAGTCTAAAATCTGTATTTGAAGATGATCTGTTACAGCTTATCATATAGAGATAGAAGTTGAAGCTGTATGCAAAGTTGAATGGGCAAGACTCATTATCGAATGTGAGCACAAACTCATAATTGGTTTCTGCTATTGACACCAGACTTACACCAAATGTAATCAAAAACTCTAAGGAAACCCTCAACACACTTTTCTGTTACCAATTCATAGTTAAAAATATCTTAATATACTGAGCGAGGTGGCACGGGGCTTGCATTTGGGAGGATGACAGTTCAAATCCCTGTCCATCCATCCAGATTTAGACTTTTCCTAAATTGCTCCTGGCAAATGCTTAGATGTTTTCTTTGTAAAGGGCCTGTCTGATTTTCTTCTTCAGCCTTTCCTGATCCAAGGTTCTGCTCCATCTCTTGTGACTATGCTGTCAATGGGACTTAAGCTCCGGTCTTCTTTCCCAGACATATTGTCATTATGGGAGGAGAGTAAGATCATTCAGCAATCAAGTAGACCAGTTACAGTTCTGTAAGGGTTGTGCATAACAAGACATCCTGCAAAATAATGTTAAATTCTTTCTCAGAAAACAGTTGGAATAAATAGTTAGCAGATCTGCTAATGATGTAAATATGTTGCACCAAATGGCAGCAAATTGATCTGATCTCTTTGAAGATGTCTGTACCGAAAATTACAAGTGACAACAAGTAGGTTGTAACGAAAATGGTTACTAAAATACAAAGGGCAGTGGGGTGGAGGTTGTGTTGGGTGGGGTGGCAGGGGAGAGAGGGGCAGGAAGAGGGATTGGGGTGGGTAGCTAATGGCTTGAAGGGAGGCAGCAGGTTTGCTTGTCATGACTGTGAGAGGGAGAGGTGGCAGGAGGGAGGGATGGTAGGATGGACTAGGCACGTGATAACATGGGTACTTGAGCGGTGGGGTTGCAGTGCACAATGAAGGTGGTGTGGATTGGGATGCATTGACACAACAGAGAAGGGAAACTCTTGGGTAGAGAATGTGGGGACAATAGGTTAACAGAGCTTGAGGGAGGAGGGCTAAGGGATGCGAAGGAAGGATGTGTTGCAAAGATAATCCCATCTGCATAGTTCAGGAAAGCCAGTCATGGAGGGAAGAATCCATGTGGCCCACGTTATGAAACATGTTGTGCTCAGCTGCATGTTGTGTCAGTGGGTGGTCAGCTTTGTTCTTGGTGACAGTTTAGTGGTGCCTATTCATTCTGGTGGTCAGCTGGTTGGCTATCATAACAAAATAAGAAGCTGTGCAGTGATTGCACAAGAGTGGCCCTGCTGTTGGTAGGATAGGCTAAACCTGTGTTGGGACTGGAATAGATGTGATGGGTGGGTGAGTCGGGCAGTTCTTGCACGTGGGTCTTCCACAGGGTATGACACCTGTGGCAAGGGGTTGTGAGTGAGAGTGGCATGGGGATGTGCAAGGATATTATGTAGGTTTGGTGGGCATCAGAATACTACATTAGGAGTTGTGGGAAGGATTTTTGTTAGGATTCCCTTATGTCTGGGCATGATGATAAATAGTTGAAGTCCTGGTGAGGGACATGCTTCATTTGCTTTAGTCCAGGATGATATTGTGTGATGAGGAGTGTGCTCCTTTGCAGCTGGTCCTTGGGGGAGGAGGGAGGATTAAGTGTGTTGTGTGTTTGAGTGTGGGAGGATTAGGTTTGTTTGAGCATATGTCACAAGAAAATAAAATCTATTTGCTGACAAGGGGTTGTTTTTTTGAGCGAGGGGGGGGGGGGGGCTGCTAGTGCCTATCTCCTATCTCTAAAGGCCCTCGTGAGACCTTCAGCATACTGGGCAAGGGAGTTCCCATCACTGCAGATACGTCATCCACTGTAAGTTGTCTTAGTGGCCTCCAATTGAAAGACTTGCACCAGGCCATTGTGCCATACAATATTATTATTATACAACATATGGTAGTTGACTGTCCCACTCACTATGGCGACAATTCAGATAATAACATTTTTGCTATGGGTCTTTGAACTGTTTTGTTTGCCCATTCACTTGTGGATATAATGCACATGTCCTTAACTCCAACATGAAACTGGTACCTTGATCAGTTATGTTTTCTGGTGTCCCAAATTTTAAAATCCAGTGGTTCACCGTTGCCTCAACTGCCATTTTTTCCTGATGGTTTGACCCAGCAATCATAGCCAAATAATGTGACAACTGATGAGTTGTAGTTAAGACATATTGATCCCCTGCCACTATCTCTGCAGATGGTTTGTTTGTACAATACTCCATCCTCAGCACAGAGCTAGACTTGCATCACAAACTGCTGACAATGTTGATCAGGTGCCTGAGTCTTACATCACTCATCAGCAGATATACTGAAATGTTCCATCATGCATACTGTGCAATTTAATCCACTGGCATTGCCACTTATTTTCCCAGGGTGATCTACTACATCAAATGCATTAAGCCTTAAAGCCCACCAGGTTAAGTGCTAGTCAGATTTGAAAGGCTCATCAGCGATTTAAATGCTGCATGCCTACCATAAAGGTAGCAGTGGAAGTATGTAATACCATAAATCAGGCTGAGGATCTCCTTTGTAATTGTGGATCTACCCTGTCTATATCCTGGCTTAACATGCACTGTAATGCATGGTTACCACCCTTGCAAGATGGTATGAAGTGATTTTGATATCCTGGAAGGTGAGGACAGGATAAGACGTTACTAGGTCTTTTAAATGCACAAACACTTGCTTGGAAATTGTGAGTTCATTGAAACTTTGTTCCCTCCTTTAACACAATGCACAGGTCACACCCATCTATAAGAAGGGTGGTAGAAGTGATCCACAGAACTACTGTCCAATATCCTTGACATCAATTTGTTGTAGATACTTGGAATGTATTCTGAGTTTAAACATAATGAGATATCTTAAACAAAATGATTTCCTGCATGCCAAGCAGCATTTAATCCAAAAACATTGATCATGTGAAACCCAACTCACACTTTTTCCACAGGACATACAGAAAGCTTTGGATGAAGGCAATCAGGAAGATGAGGGTAATTCTTTATTTCTGAAAAGCATTTGATTCAGTACCACACCTTTGCTCATTGTCAAAATCATGATCATATGGGGTATCAAGTGAAATTTGTGACTGGATTTATGACTTTTTGGTAGGGAGTACACAACATGTTATGATGGATGGAGAGTCATCACAGATGTAAAAGCAACTACAGGTGTGGTCCAGGAAAGTGTGTTGGGACCCTCGGTGTTCATCTTGATATGATTTCAAAGTGGCGCAAGGATAGGTAACTTGCTTTAAATGTTCAGAAATGTAAAGTTGAGCACATCACAAAACGAAAAATGTAGTATCCTATAACTGTAATATTAATAGTCGGTGTTGGAATCGGCCAGTTCATACAAGTACCTGGGTGCTGCATTTTGTAGGAATATGAAATGATCACATATGCTCAATCGTGAGTAAAGCAGGTGATAAACTTTTGTTTTTTGGTAGAATACTGGGGAAGTGCAATCAATCTACAAAGGTGATTGCTTACAAATCACTTGTGTGACTGTTCTAGAATATTGCTCAAACCTGTGGGGTGTGTACCAAATAGGATTAACAGGGGGTATTGAACATATACAGAGAATGACTGTACGAATGGTCATAGCTTTGTTTGATCTGTGAGAGAGCGTCACAGAGATACTGAAGCAACTGAACTGGAAGACTTTTTCAGATAGACGTAAACCATCACCAGAAAGTCTACTAACGAAGTTTCAGAATTGGCTCTAAATGATGACTCTAGTAATATACGACAACCCCCTACATATCTCTCACATAGGGACCATGAAGAAACCATAATAACTTGTGTAATGAGACAGTTCTCTGCCGTGAATTTCATGGTGGTGTGCAGAGTATAGATGTGTAAGAGGCCCTGCTAATTATGCAAACTTGGCTCAAACTTACTATGATAATTAGCCAAATCTAAAGAGGATTGAAGCTCTTTCTGCCATTGTAGAAATAGGGAATTCCCACATGGCATGTACAAGCCATGGATCTGTTCCCACACTATACTGATGGACAACATGGCCAAAATAGCAAACTTATTTCCATATAAAATGTCACCTTTCTAAACAAAGTGTTAGTTTTCCCACAATCGTACGTGTTCGTGAATGTCTTCAGAAAACACTATTGTACCACCTAAGTTTACTGTTTTGGTTTTAGACCCCTGTACAACAGCTGTTGGAATGTCACTGGTGCATTTTCAACCCAAATGGCATTCAGTCCTGCTGATAATGACCAGATGAAACTGTATATGTGATCTTAGGTCTGTACTCTAGCACTATCTCAATTCAACAGATTGTATCCATTTTGCAAATCCATGGCTGTAAAATAGCAGCACTGCCACTGGGTATCCAAAGTTCCAGTGGTGTTTAGCATTGGGTACATATCTCTAATGGTACGCTGATTCAAATATTAATAGCCATATAATCTATAAGCTCTACTGTCATGTGAGCTCTTTTTTGGTACAATCACTAATGGTGCCTCCCACAGGCTGGCATTTACTTCTACTATTCGGCCATGGAGTTGTTGGTTTATAAATTCCTCAATCACCAGTTAGAAGTGATGTGGAGCCTGCTGTGGTGTGTTGTACACCAGCGGTCCATTTCCAATGGGAATAGTATGCTGTGTTATTGGCATAACTGGCAATGGCCCAGGAGGGTTTAATAATGTTGTGTATTCCACTAACAATGTTTCCAGTACTTCCCTATCATTTATTTGGAATTGTGACACTTTCCCCACATTATGACTTAGAATACTGTACTGAAATCAATATCCAACCTTTCCAGGCTGCCTATCGGTGCAGCTTATGATAGCTTTATTTCCACTGCTCCAAAATTGTCTACACTGATGAGCACTACCTGGCTTTCATCCACCTCTTGCACATACAGCAAATTATGGTGTACAAAGCCCTGTGCTTTGTCCAGTTCCTCATTTTCCGCCAAGGATTCAACTATATGCAAGGTATTAAATGGCAGATCTGCTCCTGCATCTACCCAGACTAGCTTACCTATATGCTTCAGTATTTTCTGAGTGATGTTTACTCAGGAAATCCAGTGTAATTATGACATCATAGCTTTTACCAGCATGAGAAGTACTTCCACATGAGCCCAAAATCCTGCATACCCACAAAGAAGTTCATCCATGCCGAACCAAGTGAATGTCTACTTCCCCCACCTACACCAATACAATGAAGTGGGCCCAAATAAACAGTATTTGGTCACTAAGTCATCACACAGGTATCCTATGCTCACCTTTAAAGGGAACACTGTACTGAGGCTGCATAGTTTCCTTTTTATTGAATGCTGGGGTGTGAGCTATAACCTGCGACCATCTTCACTGTGCTTGCGGCAAGCTGTGTACAGGCATTCCTGTTGTGAGTGCTCAGCTTGCCTAACCCCCCTGTCCACACACTGAGGTTCCCTGCGTCACTGCATTTATTTCACCACTTATACTTTGCACATAATTTTGCCTGGCAAACCTCCTAAGAATGTATCTAGTGCTCTCTGCTTTGCCTCATGCAGAATGGCCATCTTGATGTTATCATCATCCATTAATTCATAAGTATTAATGTTCAGTTTTCTAATTCGACCAGCAAAACTCTCTGCAGAATCTCTGTGTCTTTGTGCTGTGTCATTAAGCTGCTTGCAATGAAACCTAGAGGTATTTATCCTCCTATACTGTTTCCCCAACCCCTCCTTAGATTCTGAAAAGTCTTGACATCTTGTGGCACGTTACATGTGCCCTAACATCTGCAGTAAATTTTAACCGAATCATACTTAGTAATTGCTCATCATTCCACTCTCTGCATTTTGCAGCCATCAGTACATTATTTATAGACGCTAAAATATCTCCCTCTCACCTGGCTGAAAAAGGATTTACCAATGAGGCAGTACTGGTATCTAGGGCAGGTGGGGACAAATTAAGAGAACTGTTTCCTTCTCATCCTCTGTAGACTTTCAAGTTCTGTATGCAGTTTAAATTATTGGCTCACACATGAGCGACCCAATGCAACAAGTGTTGAATTGTTTCCTGAGCTGAAACATTTTCATCTGATGCCATTTTAATTACTGTCAATTACTACCAAAAGTACAAAGTAAAAATATCTCCTAGTTTGAAGAAACGAGGAGGAAATAAACATACAGGCCAATATGAGTACTTGAACTCTGTACTTCCTTATATTTTTCCAACACTGCTGCCATTATTGCTCATTGTTGCTATGGACATAAAAGCACATTGCAGTCACCAGCAGTACTTCTGACATCACTTTTAATGAGTGTGAGTGTTGTCTGGTGAAAGATGGTGGGTTATGGTGAGTCAAAAGCCTCTCGATGACAGCAGAATGTTTGTATTAGTAACCACATCTGAATGGCACTAGATGGTGACCAAGACGCCACAATCTTGGACAGGTAAGTGTTATTGTGAAGGTACTGCGGCAGCACTCTGCTCATCATGATGACAGACCAACCTTGCGATGCAGACGTTCTTATCCAGGCTGCTGAGCTGCATCAGTAACTATGTGGCAGACTGGCACAGCCGCCCAAGTACAGGACATGCTGACTGCTTGCCCCAGCTGCTACAAGTGACAGGAGTGTCATGGGTGTATGCCCCGATCCAGTATCTGACACAGGCAGATGCTCAGTGGCTTGATGGCTAGGAGGCGCTAATTTGAACCATTGGCCCTTTCATTGCTACTTTGGTTGGCAGTCCTGTGAGGACACTTGACTGGATAACTTGTTGGTTAGACCTGATGATTAGTCTAGCTGCTCATCCAGTATTTATATGCACCACATTGGATCTGTTAAGATGTGGCTGCCAGAAATGTCATTTGTTGAAGCAGCCCTGGCTTCAATAACACTGTCTGTCGCCAACAGGTGGGCAGTATCTCTTTGGTGGATGCTGTAGTGCTGCCTGCAGCAACGAGCCCTCTTGCATCAGGCTACTTACAAAGTTTCAAGAACCAGCATTAACTGAAAAATCTAGAAATACATTTCTGCCTCCATATGTCTTGTTCATGTAGGGACCACAAAGATAAAATTAAATTAATTACAGTATTCACAAAGGCATTTTAGCAGTAATTTTCCCACACTCTTTGTGCATTTTGAGCAAGAAGAAACTCTTGCAAGTAACTCAATTCTAAGTAACCTCTGTCGTGCACTTCACAGTGGTTTTGAGATTTATGATTTAGATACAGATATTGATAGAGAAATAGCTCAAAAAATACTTTCAAGGAGATAGTGTTGATCAATTCACATGTATTCAAGAGCTGCTTCATTTGTGACAGTACTGATATATTGGAAACAAAATTTAATAATGTGGAACTTAATGATTTTTGATACCAGTAAAAGATGACTATCCCCCACAAAGTGCTAAGGCTCAATGAACCGTAACTCAGTTTGCAACATCATATTTGTGTGAAGCTTGGTTTTTCAGAAATTTCTGTAGTGAAGTGTAACTATTGTATAAAAATTAATTTAGTGATCTTTGGATACCAATATCACTAAAAGATGAATATGCACCACTGATTGCTAAGGCTGAGTCAACATTAATTGAGTTAGCAATTTCATATTTTTGTGGGAAGCTTGGTTTTCAGAACTTAATGTAATAAAGAGTAAATATTGTTTGAAAATTAATGCGAAACAGGAAATGGTGTAGCTGTATCCAGTTTTTTTCCGATATTTGGAAGTTGTGTAGTAAGTATCTAGTTCATTAGTTCTGTAATTGTATTAATGAATAATCTGTTCAATAAACTACTTATGACTTAAAACAAGTGTTTCATATATATTGTTGTGACTCGCTGATCTTTCAAAGTGCCGCCGCACAGTTACGCGCGTCCTCTACATGCGGCGCTCTCTGCCAGCCATGCAGCAGCAGCGCCACCTAAGTGGCCAGCCAGCCAGCTGCCGCTAGACTCGGACTCAATTATGATTTGACTGTTAAAGTGTACACACGTCTTACTCTGTTTACTTGATCTGTGGCTTTCATGTATTGCGTCTTCCTTGAAATATATTTGTTCAACTTGAAGTTATAACAATTGACGATGAGGTAGTGATTTTTCTTTTCCATCGTTGACCCACATGTTTCCATGGCTACTTTAGAGCAACTATTGCAGGGTCTCATAGAACAGCAAACGCTTCTCACAAATGTGATTCGTGATTTCGTTGCGGCATCAAATGCGGGGCGTTTCTCGTCGTTGGCTGTACCTCCTTTTCCTCCTTATGACGAGATGGCGGAAGACTGGTCTGATTACGAAAAACGTCTTCGACAGCACTTC
This sequence comes from Schistocerca serialis cubense, assembly GCF_023864345.2. NCBI lineage: Eukaryota > Metazoa > Arthropoda > Insecta > Orthoptera > Acrididae > Schistocerca > Schistocerca serialis. The sequence continues at coordinate 853,046,710 of NC_064639.1, read as the reverse complement.
TTGGCATTTCATGTCACGGACGAACAAACATGTAAGTCTCTGTTCGTTTCATGGATTTCACCTCAAATGTATCGGTTGTTGTCGCAATTGGCTCCTTTGAAAGAGCCTGCGTCTTTGTCCTTTGCTGAAATGTGCTCACTTCTGTCTGTCTATTTTCAAAAGCAAACGCATGTGGTAGCCTCTTGTGTTGCCTTTTATCATTGTCAAAAACAACTGAATCAGTCCTATCGCGCTTGGGCTGCTGAACTTCACGGCCTCAGTAGAAAGTGTCAATTTGTTACTGAAGTTCACAAAGAATCCTACGCTGATTCCATGGTACGGGATGCTATTATCCGATCAGCGCCCGACAAAGAAGTTAGGCAACATGCCCTTCAGTTGGCAAATCCGACTCTAGATGAAGTCCTATCCATCGCTCAGTCTTTTGAAATTTCTCGCTCCACTGGAGCGCAAATAGAGGCATGGGGCGACGTCAGGGAAATACAAGCTTTGTGCGATGTCGACAAAGTGTGTGGCGTGTCCCCGCTGGCCAACGTGGCTGCAGTATGCTCCCAAGCACAGCCTCGGCCTAACCGTAAACAAACCTCTAAGAAACTGCAGCAAAACCCACGGCAACTTCCTTCATGTCCGCAGTGTTTTATGAAACATTCACGAGGAGATTGTCCACAACGTTGGGCTGTGTGTCACAAATGCTAAATAAAGGGTCGTGTGTCATCCGTTTGCAAATCCGACCCCATACATGATGTTCATGAACATGACGCTGATTCTGATTCTGTGTTGTCTGTCAATTGTACTTCTTCCCTTTCAGGGAAGTTATTCCTCACTGTCCAAATACTTGGTCGAGATGTTCGCATGCAGGTGGATACTGGTTCTGCTGCCACTATCATCGATTCTCAGACGTATCTTCAGTTGGGTTCTCCAATCCTGTCACCTGTCACTGGGCAATTACGGACTTACAATAAACAGAAGATTTCTCTCTTGGGACAATTTGATGCTGAGGTATCTGACAAATCTGTCGTTCGCACTGTTCCCATATTTGTGGAACGGAGAATCTTTTTGGTTTCGATGCCTTTTGCGTTTTTGGGTTCTCCATAGATGACTGTCAAATTCGTCTTTGATGCTATTCCTTATGCGCAATTGGATTCCTTGTTGACGACCTTTTCATCCCTTTTTTCTCCTGGTTGGGCCATGCAAATGACTTTGAAGCTCATATCACGCTCAAACACACTACTTGGCCTAAATTTTTTCAGGCTCGGCCCAATCCTGTGGCCCTTCGTGATCAGGTGAAATGGGAGCTGGATCGTCTCACTGCTTCAGGGGTCTTGCTTCCTGCCACTTCCAGTGAGTGGTCCTCTCCTGTCGCCGTTGCTAAGCCAAATGGTGATATTTGTCTCTGTGGTGATTTCTAAGCCACTGTAAATGCTCAATGCCTTATCGACACTTACCCTATGCCTCGACCTGAAGAACTGTTCACTAAACTTGCTGGAGGCCAGTATTTTTCTAAACTTGACCTCTCAGAAGCTTATCATCAACTTCCTCTCGACACTGCTTCCTCGCAGTTTCTGGTCCTTAACACGCCTTTCGGCCTCTATCAATACCATCGATTGCCATTCGGGGTTGCCAGTGCCCCTGCTCTCTTTCAGCGATTCTTGGAATAATTATTGCTCACTGTCCCTGGCTGTATAAATTACCAGGACGACATTGTTGTCACTGGCTCCACCACTGACGAACATCTTCAAAATCTCCACACACTTCTTCATGTCTTACAGACTACCAGTCTTAAGTGTAATCTTCAGAAATCAAAATTTTTTCAAGCATCTATCACGTACTTGTGGTTTCAACTCTCTCGGGATGGTATTCATCCGCTTCAGCAAACTGTCGCTGCGATCGATGCCCTTCCTCGCCCTACATCTGTTCCGGAACTGCGGGCCTTTTAGGAAAAATAGCATACTATCACAAGTTTTCACCGTCTGCTGCTTTGGTGGCTCAGCCGTTGCATCACCTGTTGCGTAAAAACATGCCTTTTCACTGGTCTGCTTCATTCGATGCGGTTTCCCAGAAATTGAAGACTATGCTGAAACAGGCCCCGTGCCTGGCTACTTATCGACCTGGCCAACATCTTGTTCTTGCCACGGACGCCTCTCAATACGGGGTCGGTGCAGTCCTTGCGCACCATTTTTCTGATGGTTCTGAACAACCCATTGCTTATGCCTCCAAAACGCTCACGGATGCCCAACAAAAGTATTCTCAAATTGAAAAAGGAGCTCTGGCTATTATTTGTGCTCTTCATAAGTTTGGTGTTTTTCTCTATGGATCCAAATTTCATCTTTTTACAGATCACAAACTACTTGTTTCCTTCACCAACGTCACTTCCCGACAAGGCTGCACACTGCCTCCAGCATTGGGCTCTTTACTTGTCTTGTTTCAATTATGAGATTCATTTCCGGCCGATGGCTCAACATGCGAATGCTGATGCACTGTCTCGCCTTCCCATGGGTCCTGATCTGGCATTCGATAGGGACGAACTCTTGTGTTTCCACCTGGATGTTGCCGAGCAGCGGGCTATGGATGGGTTCCCCATCACCGGGGACCGGCTGGTGGCTGCTACGGGTTCTGACCCTACCCTCTCCTGGGTTTTATGCTGTATTCAGAAGGGTTGGCCAGATCGTCCATCCGCTAAGACTTCTGATCTGTTGCGGAACTACTACGCTTTGTGCTACCGCCTCACGGCTAGAGATGGTGTTATCCTCCTTTCCACCGAAAATGCTTCGCTGCGTGTTGTGGTACCTGCGTCTTTGCGTGCTTCGGTCTTGCGCCTCCTTCACCAAGGGCACTGGAGTGTCTCTCGCACAAAATCTCTGGCGCGCCGTAATGTGTACTGGCCCGGCATTGACTCTGAAATCGCACACATGGTCGCTGCCTGCCAAAGTCATCTTTGTCACCGTGGCCTTCGCCTGAGAAGCTGTGGGAGCGTATTCATGCTGACTTCGCGGGACCTTTTTTAGGTACTTATTGGCTTCTCATTATTGATGCCTACTCTACCTTTCCTTTCATTGTCTGTTGCATGTCGCCTACCACCGCGGCAACCACCAAATGCTCTAGCTCGCATTTTCTCTTTGCAAGGCCTTCCCTCTATTCTTGTTACTGATAATGGTCCGCTGTCTGTCTCTTCCGATTTTGCAGATTTTTGTGCCCGTCACGGCGTCATGCATGTCACAACCCCTCTGTTCCATCCACAGTCAAACGGTGAGGCTGAACGACTGGTCCACACATTTAAGGCTCAAATGAGGAAACTCCTGACTTCTTCTGCTGCTGATGATGCGCTTCTCCAATTTCTGGCTTCTTAGCGTTTCACCCCCATGGACGACCACAGCCCGGCTGAGCTCTTACATGGCCAACAGCCCCGCACACTACTTCATCTTCTGCGGCCTTCCACCTCACGGCCGCGGGTGCCTTCGCTTGGCCGGTTCACCGCTGACGACCTTGTGCAGGTACGGGGATATGGCAGGTGACCAAAATGGACTCCTGGCCATATCTTACGACACCGTGGCCAACGCCTGTATGAAATCCAGATGGACACGGGTGTTACAGTGCGTCATTCGGACCAGCTTCGGCCTTGTGTGCTGGCAGTGCCTGTTCCGGATGCTGCTACACCACCTTCGGCTCTGCCTGATGCTCGGTATACTGGAATCTCTCATTACTCACAACGCAGTCCTCTCACCATCATATCGGTGCCAGCACAAGAACTGACGCCACCAGGAGACGTGCCCCTGCAGGAACCAGATGACCATCATCTGTCGGAGCAACTCTACTCGCCTCCTTCTCCTACGGATGCGAACACGTCGCCCATGTCTCCTGTTATAACCACCAGACTTTCTGCAATGGGCAGATTGGTGCACGGGGCCCCAGCAGATTCGACCCCCACATCTCCTGTCATCTCGACCCGTTACCATCGGGGACACTTCCGTCCGTACGGGAAGCCTCCTCCTCGAGACTTTACGGCCAGTCAAACAACACCTAAGGACGTTAGCAATCTACAGGCCACCTCCATCAAGATCTGTGCAACAACTTCGTAGGGGGGAAAGTGTTGTGACTCGCCGATCTTTCAAAGTGCCGCCGTGCAGTTACGTGCGTCCTCTACATTCGGAGCTGTCTGCCAGCCATGCAGCAGCAGCGCCACCTAAGCGACCAGCCAGCCAGCGGCTGCTAGACTCAGTTATGATTTGACTGTTAAAGTGCACACACTTCTTACTCTGTTTACTTGATCTGTGACTTTCATGTATTGCGTCTTCCTTGAAATATATTTGTTCAACTTGAAGTTATAACATATATACATCAGTTGTTCGTTTCCTTTGTATCAGATTATACATTAGGGCACCATAAAAAAATTCTGTTTTAAATGCAGTTGCAGCCAGCAGGGTTGAAAACCACTGTTATGAAGCTATTGCAGAGTGCTAACAGATTTGTCACAAAAAACTATGAAGTTTCATTAAAATAATGTATGTGGTCTTAGAAATACACCACACTTACAATCTGTCAGACACTTTCCAGTTATTTGTCAGACACCTTCTACTCAGAAATGGAGTGGAATGATGACATTGAATATGTTAGTATTGCTTGCTAAGATTTTGAATATTACCGACAGTGGTTGTAGAGACGAAAACACAGTGTGCAACCTTACATGTGGCATGTAGATAATCAAGAGTTGTGACTTCTCCTGTTTGTGTTGTAGACTATAGATTTTTGTTCATTGAGAAGAATGTAATAGACTGTGTACACCTTCATAAAACTGATCACTCTTATATTTTGACTTCCAAGTAAGACATTGGGAGGAGCAAAAAAAGGTACAACATATGAACAAGTGAGTTTGGAGGTCACCTGCTCAAATGTAAGCACCTGTAGGGAATAAATAAGTAAGTAAATAAAAGCTTGAAAACTGCCAATTATTTGTGTACTGCTCATAACGTAATATATTTCTCGATGTGTTGGTTATGAGTAATTTCTCTATATGTGGGAGATAATTGGTCCAATATACTTGATATTTAATTTTTTAAATTGAGGTAATTCATAATTCACTAGATGTTGGATATGGATAATTCTTTTTTTTTTTCCCTATTAATGATGACTGTTAGTGGCATGTTTGGATTCTTGATAATGACCATTATTTTGATCTTTGTATTACTGATTTTCATGCCTCATTTTGAAAAAAAAAGTGTATTCAGTTACTTATTAATTATAAGTAGGGATAGGAAGAAATTGCTACTTACTGTACAGGTGAGATGTTAAGTTGCAGACAGGTACAATTAAAAGTCACTTACACATAAGATTTTGGGCACAGCCTTTGTCAGACCGAGAAACAGAAACACTTACCATTCACATCATGCACCAACTCCAGCAGATCAGTCCAGAATACAACTTTCACATGGAATGGAAGTAGCAGTCTGGATGGGGCAGGGCAGGGGAAGGGATAGCAAGGAGGAGAAAGGAGCACTGTCTGGTGGAGTGTGCAGGGACTAGACTGCCAACAGGCACAGTGTCAGGAGGTTATGGGGCAGGGCGATGGAAAAAAGGGAGCAAAAAAAGGAAAGAAGCGGGGAAACATAGTTGAGCGCGTTGGCAGAAGGCGGCAAACAAAGAGGCTGGGAGACGAGAATGGTGAGGAGGTCATAGAACAGAGAGGGTGGAAACTGTTGGGTGGAGGATGTGGGGACAGTATGTCACCGTAGGTTGAGGGCGGGATAATTCGGCAATGGAAGATGTGTTGTAAGGCTAACTCCCGTCTGCGCAGTTCAGAAAGCTGGTGGCGGAGGGGAGAATCCAGATGGCTCAGGTAGTGAAGCCCCCATTGAAATTAAGCCTGTTATCTTCAGCAACATGTTGTGCCATGAGGTTGTCTACTTTGCTCTTGGCCATAGTTTGGCAGTGGCTGTTCATCGTAGTGGACAGCTACTTGGTAGTCATACAAATATAAAAATCTGTGCAGTGATAGTAGCAGAGCTAGTGTATGACATGGCTGCTTTCACAGGTGGCTCGGACCCTTGTGGGTTAGGAGGAAGCTGTGACAGGATTGGAATAGGAAGTGCTGGGTGGGTGGATTGGGCACGTATTGCACCTGGGTCTTCCACAGGGATATGGTCCTTGTGGCAGGGGATTGTGATTTGGAGTGGGAGTGGTCCATCCAGGGCCTAGGATGTTATGGACATTGGGTGAGCAACAGAATAACACTTTAGGACATGTGGGAATGGTCTCGGGTAGGATGTCCCTCATTTGAGGGCACGATGATAAGTGACTGAAGTCCTGGCAAAGGATGTAGCTCAGTTGTTCCTGTCCGGGGTAGTACTGGGTGACAAAGGGGGCACTCTTTTGTGGCTAGTTCTTGGGGGTGGAGGGAGGAAAGGGGGGTGTGAGGGGAAATGGCATGGGATATCTGTTTGCTGACTAGATCTGGGGGTAGTGCCTGTCTGTGAAATCCTTGTCGATTCCTTCAGCATACTGGGCTAGGGAGTACTTGTCACTGCCGATATGCTGTCTGCAGGTGGTCAGGCTGTACAGGAGGGGTTTCTTGGTGACACTCTGTACACCCACCTTCTACATGCTCCAAAAATGTAAAAATCCAACAATCCTGGACACACTATCATGGCTGAATATTGTGCCCCCATTGAAAGAATTTCGGCCGTCATTGACTAACATCTCCAGCCATTTGCTCATAATCTAGCCACCCACAGTAAAGATACCAACCATTTCCTTCACCAGCTCTCCACCGTCCCCATCCCTGTACCTCCCGGATACCTACTTGTCACTGTTGAAGCCATATCCCTATACACCAATATCCCTTATGGCCATGGTCTTACTGCTATTGAGCAATACCTTTTACAACCATCTCGAGACACCAAACCCACTGTCTCTTCCTCATACACCTTACTAACAGTGTCCTAACCTACAACTACTTCTTCTTTGAAAGGAAGGTATACAAAGATATCCGCAGCACAGCCATGGGCATCTGCAAGGCATCCTCCTATGGCAACCTGTTTATGGGCCATCCAAAGGAGACTCCTCTACCCTCCAAAAATGCCAACTCCTAGTCTGGTTCATGTTCATTGATGATATCTTCATGATCTGAACTCAGGGCCAGGACACCATATCTTCATTCTTTCACAACCTCAACACCATCTCTCCCATTCGCTTTGCCTGGCCCTCCTCAACCCCATGTGCCATCTTTGTAAACGTTGACCAGTTCCTCTCCTATGGCTCAATCCACACCTTTGCCCACATTAAACCCCTCCCTACCACCAACAGCACTTAACGAGGGTTGACTGAAAAGTAATGCCTCCACCTTCATAACTGTTCAACAGTTGGCAGCATTGGTATGTGGCAGGTACTGGCTTAATCCGTAGCCTCCTCTCTACAGCTCCAGTTGGCAGGAAGCCTTAGCATTAAACGTTTGTTTTGTTACAGTGTAAAGTATGGAACCCTGCGCAGACGGTCAGTCACTGTGATTTAAGCAATGTGCAGTCATTGAATTCTTGTCACCTCAAAAGAGATTCTCCAGAGAATGAAAGCAGTTTATGATGATAGTGTTGACATGAGTATTGTAAGTCGTTGGGCGAGTAAGTTTAAAGATGTTGAAGCGGGAATATCTGACCTGCATGACAAACAGAGAGTTGGACGTCCTGTGACAGCAACCACCAAGTTTCACAAGCAAAATGTTGACAGACTGATTCAGGATGATCATCGTATCATTTAGAGAGAAAGTCAAGCACAGTCGGCATTTCACAAGAATGTGTGGGTCACATTATTTCTTTGCTTGGCTATCAGAAGATCTGTGCACGATGTGTACCCCGGATGCTGACTCCTGAAATGAAAGCTCACCATCATACAGTATCCTCCATACAGTCCAGATTTAGCACCGTCTGACTTCCATCTGTTCCTGATAATGTAACACAATCTTCAGGGACATCATTATGCTTCTGATGAAGATGTTAAGAGGACTTCTTCTGTGATGGCCTCAGAAAACTTGTTCATCATTGGCAGAAATGTGTCCAATTGGCTGGTGATTATGTGGAAAAGTGAATATTGGTAATTAAATATCACATTCTAAGGATTATTTCTGCATTTGATTTATTAAAATATTCCCAACCAAACCCAATTAACGAAGGTGGAGGCCTTACTTTTCATTTAACTCTCGTACATTTTCACAGCAGTCATCCCTTTCACATCAAAAAATTCCTCTCATACAGGATGGCAACGCACAGACGGCATATCTGCAATGACAAAATCTCCCTTGCCCAGTATGCGGAGGGTCTCACCAAGGCTATCCCCTAGATCTAGTCCACAAACAGATCTCCCATGCCAAACCCCCTCACACCTCCAATCATCCCTCCACCCCAAATAACCAGCCATAAAGGAGTGCCCTCTTCTTCACCCCTTACCAGAACCACATCTTTTGCCAGGGATTTGAGTAACTATCATCATGCCTAGAAGAGAGGGGCATCCTACCCATTATCCTTCCCATCCCTCCTAAAGTGTTATTCTGTCACCCATTCACCCTCCCAACATCCTAGTCCATCCCCATGCCACTCCCAGTCCCAATGCCTTTCCACAAGGACCATATCCTGTGGAAGACCCAGCTGCAAGACCTGCTCAGTACATACACCCAGCACTTCCTATTCCAGTCCTGTCACAGGTTTATCCTACCCCATCAGGGTCTGGGCCACGTGTGAAAGCAGCCATGTCATTACGCCAGCTCTGCTGCGATCATTGCACATCTTACTATGACTACCAATCAACTGTCCATTAGGACTGCCAAATTGTGTCCAAGAGCAAAGTAGACCACTCAGTGGTACAACACGCAGCTGTACATAACATTCTTAATTTCAATGGCTGCTTCACTACCTGAGCCATCTGAAACCTGCCCTCTACCACCAGCTTTTCTGAAATGGGCAGACTGGATTTAACCCTACAACACTTTCTCCACTGCCGTAATTATCCCACCCTCAACCTACGGTAACATACTGTCCCCATACCCTCCACCCAACAGCCCCCCCCCCCCCCCCCCCCGCCCCCACTGTCCTATTACTTTTACGCCATTCTTGTAACCCACACTCTTTGTTTGTGACTCTCTGCCAATACACTTGCCAATCTTTCCCTGCCCCTTTCCTTTTTTGCTATTTTCCCCACAACCTCTGATGCTGCACCTGTTGGCAGTTTATTCCCTACACACCCCGCTAGGCACTGCTCCTCTCTCCCCAAGCTCATACAGTGCTGTCACTTCCCCTTCCCTGCTCTCTCCAGATTGCTGCTCCTAATCCATGTGAAAGTTGCATTCTGGCCCAAGCTGCCAGAGTTGGTGGTCATGAGTGCATGATGTGTGCTTGCTTGTGTAAATGAGTGGTGTGTATCTTTCTTGTTCAGACATAGGCTGTGGCCAAAAGTTTGCGTGTATGTGGTGTTTTTTTCCCCTTATATTTTGAGAGCTTATTTTTCAGTGTTACATTGAAAATGAAAAAAAATAACAATCAGTTACGTATGCTTATTGACACCACATATCACATTTATTTCAATTATTGATAAGAAAAGCTGAGTTAAAACTACTAAACCTAATCAATTAAAGAAAAAATAACCTCCACTCAAACACAATTGAAAGTTTTTCAAATGCAAGCATTTTCAGAACTATTTAAAGTTCTCTTCTGAGAGATGAGGGTTTTCGTATTTATACTCCCTTACCACAGAAATATTCAGTTTTAATTGACGCACAGCATTAAAAATCTCTCCAAAATGCACTATTTTTGTTATTATTTGTTATGCAGAAGTGTTGGGAAATGTGCTGTGGTATTTTAGCCTGTCAATGCTGCCAGAGACAAACCCTCAAAGATTTCTGCAGGCACCGCAAGCAGTGCTTCGAACATTGCCACCAATGAACAACCTCCCAAGCGCTGACCAGTGGAAACTGCCAGGATGGTGTTATAAGCAGCAGGCATGTGGGCACCAGTCTTCTAGTTGAGATTCTTTCCGTGTTGCTAGTTGGTACTGAATATTACACTGAGGTGTTGAGAGTTAGCTGTCCTGGCAAACATTCAGTGTATTTGGATGCATGTTCATGCCAGGCCTCTGCTTATAGTTAACCGCATCTGCCATGAGTTGTCAACAGTGTAGCACTTCTTTCTCATAAGTTGAGTAAATTATATTTATTTAAAGTGCACTTGTGTCTGCTAATATTTTGCTTGCCTATCCTGATACCTATGGTGACAGATTGTTTGGCCACCTTCCATCTATTTATCGTTGGAATCGAGGACATAACATTTGGATCCTCACAACATGATGATTACTGACTTGTATCATAACAGTGGCATTGACATACAGCTGTTAGTGGAATGTAGTTAGTTGATATCACATCTAGGGCATCCGTTCTTTACATGGAAAATAAACTGTCACTTTAAAGCTATGCATGAAACTTAGACTACATAGGGAAGACAAGATCCAATTTCAATATTAAATACAGTGATGATCCAAAGCATTATGGCCACTGTACACTGCAAGACTGAGTGCCACCTGACAATGTTGTGGACATATGACTCGATGAGAAAATTATATAAGTTGAGCAGAGACAAATGGAAAATCATTCTAGTACCAATACTAGTCACAAATGAGGAAATCTACTGGCATAAGCAACTTGGACAAGGGCAGATTGATACGGCCCGCTGCCTGGGAATGAGAATCTTGGAAACAGTGTAGTTGGTTGGCTGTTTGCATGCTGCTGTTATGAGCATTTGTGGAAAGTGTTTGAAGGATGGTGAACCATGAGTAGCTGAAAAGATGTTTTACATCTGCAGCTTATCAAAAACATGGAGGGTAGAGGCTTGCCCACTGGGTAAATCAGGTTAGATGATCTCATGCGGGCATGTGTGTTTCAGAGTACACCATTCAGTGCTCATTGTTGAACATGGGGCTCTGGATCAGAAGATCCATTTGTGTTTCCATATTGGCCCAACGGCTTAATCTATTATTATTGCAGTAGCATGGAATCATTGAGCTTGGGCCATGGATGAATAGAAGTGTGTTGTCCAGAAGGGTGGATCACATTTCTTGCTACACTATGTCAGTGCTTGGAACATGCATTGTTTCACGGACAGAGGTTAGGGGGATAATATTTTTCTGTGCGGGCATTTGTAAGGCTTCAGTGGAACCTGTGATAGTAATCAAAGGCACCATGACAGTTGTGGACCACATGAGCATTATTGCAGGTCACCTGCATCTCATCATGTTTGGTATGTTGTCAGATGGTGTGGTGTCTTGCAGCAGGATATCTGTCCAGAAGTGTGCTATAGTGCTTTAAGGAGCACAATAATGAAATCATGTTGATAAAATTCACCTGGTCAGTATCTGAGGGAACACATCTGGAATGCTAGCAGGCACTAGCTCTGACCCAACAAACTGCTGGCCCATAATTTACAGAAAATGCATGCCTGTGCAGAGACATCTGATGACACATACATCTGGAAACTTACCAAGGACTTATTGAATCAATGCCATGCAAAATTGCTTCTGTATGCATTCAAAAGGTGGACCAAAATGCTAAGCAAGTGGTCATAATATTTTGGCTCATCTGTGAAACTATCATTTACCAATATTAGTAAATTGCCACCTTCAGATTTTTCCACGAGAATGAGAAAAATGTTAAATTTAGCTACATATAATAAAAACTGCCGGTTTTGCAATATGTTTTTTATAACTGCCAATTTTGTTTTATCATTTACATGAAATTTTCATGTTCTTGGTTATAAGATACCAAATTTCAAAAGCTATTATCCTAGCATGTCTGATATTATGCTGACTTTTTTTACTCGTGTTTGAATTGCGATTGTTATTTGAATTTCTAACAGTAAGGCATGATATCTTGAAAGGTATTGTACATGGGATAGTATTGTTTGGAATTTAAGTAAATAACTTACAGCAAACTATAAATCAGAAAGTTACAGTGCATGCAGACAGTAAATCTGTTATCTGCACAGCTTAATCATTGGATGTTTTAGAAAAGGAAGTAATGTTGAATATGGAAAACACAACTAAATATTTAAAACAAACTAAAAATTTATAATAATTATTATTATTGTATGCATTGTTATTAGAAGTGTTCAACTGTCAATTGTACAGAGTACAAAATTGTGTTCAGAATGATTTTGTATACAATTGTGAGTGCCATTCATTATCAGTAGGAGGTGTTTATAAGATATGCTCCAGGAAACTGCCTTATCATTATCTGCATGGAGTCCATACTAGCTATTCAGAGTTATTTTACAGGCAGTCTACCATGATTTGGGTGTTTGGTTGCACAGCATAGCACTGCAGTCACACAGGTCATTTTCTTTGCCACTCCATTGTGCATGTTGATGTTGCACAGTATGTCTCCAGCCTGGAACTAGCACATCTGGATCCTCAATTTCCCAACAATTGTGCTTCATACAAGTTGATTTTTTGATCTTGCTCCTCATCATTCTGGTGTGCATTCTTACGTTCAAAGCAATAACATGGCTTGCTCAGGCTTTGGTTGCTTCGTTGGTAGAATCTGTTCAAAGAGAATATCTTCTTTGCTCTTCATAATTTTCCACTAATCATTCAGAAGCATCATTTTTTCCAGAGGTGTGCTAGGAAAATATTTGATAACACTGGAAGCCAAATGAGTGCATGAAATGGCAGCATTTAAGTGCACATAAGTGTGGCCAGTATGAGCATTTTTCAACCATAAATTTCGTGAATAGTGCTCTTTAGCAGAGAATTGAGAGTTAATAAATTCATATAAGCACTTATGTATCTGCTTCCCAAAAGGTACTTGCAAGTTTTTGTTGAGGTTAATTCGCTACTCCTATTCCTTTCCAGTGTTGTTCAATTTTGTACAAAGCGTTTATACTGAATCTAAAGTGAACCAAGGTGTTTTGGTGCCTCATTGCATTTCATTGCTGCAATTGTCCCAAACTAGGTCTTATCAGATTGAGTTGAAAATCTGTTTACTATATGGAATACACACTTCTGTTTTATTGAAGCTGGGTTTGAAACACCATATGGTGAAATAGACAAATAGAGATACAAGTTGTTTAGGCGTATTGTAAGTTAATTTTCACTCTCCTTGAAGTTTGTAATGCAGTACAAAATTGCAAGGTTGACTGTATAGTGAGATTTGTGGTGTGGCAACTCTGGAGTATCTGCCTAGTAAAATTTGAATGAAATTGGTGCAAGGACAGATGCTCACAGCGATCAGTTGTTGAGAACAAATCATCTATCACCTGCATTCCTTTTTCTCACTGGAATAGGTTTAACAAGTGGTTAGTGAATGTTATCCAATTTCTTGAAAAGATATTTGAGAAGCAGCTCTTCATGTCATACAGTGTTATAAGCAGTTGATAGATTGACAGAATTAACAACAGAGGTTAATACTCACCATGTGTGGCATTTGATAAGCCACACATCCGAACTGGGTTGTGCAAATTGTTTGGACCTCACCTCAGAGAACTCAGCTTTTGGCTGAGGCTGAGTTGGGTATGGGTTACCTGGTGTTAATGAGCTGGGGGTCGGTGAGAACTGAACTAGAATTTGTATATGCTTCAGGGGCCACCATGAGATGTGGCAGTGTAATATTGTATGTCAAAAGGAGCAGTAACTCTAACTTAACTGTAGTATTACGATGGTGGTGCAAACCTCTATAAAACACCCTCATCCTAAATATGTGTTACATGCTGATGAGGTGTATGGTTGTTTGGGAGAGACAGTCCTTAGCAGACAGTATGTGGTGCACCTGTCCTATCCCAGTTGCATGAGACTTACCAAAGCAATCAGGGCTCTGTCTGAATGGAGCTTCAGTTTCTTAGCTACTTGTAGCACATCTATAAATATACATGGACTATTTCATTGGCAATGAACCATTTCATTGGCAATAAACAAGAGACTTTAAGCAATTAGTCCACCAGAGGAGCCTTCAAAGACAATGTATATGGTGCTAGTAACAGATCATATAGAAAGGTAAACATTGTACTTATTATTATTATTAAAAGAGTGGAAGGAACTTTCAATGAACTATTGTTGTTATATATCAGTAAAGCATTAGAGGAACTCAGATCATTAAAATCAATTAATAAGCTGCAGAGATGTGCACAGGTAAGAAAGCTGTGGAACTCCAAATTGCTGGAAGAACATGCGCCAACTTCAGTACTACTCAGTACCCTAAATATTAACTTAGGTAATGCACATAGACACAAAAAAACTGCAACAGGAATTTGAAATTTAAAGTATGACTGAAATCAGAACTCATATGAAAAGACTAAAGTATGCACTTGAAAAATTGCAGCTGCGATTCTGATATTTAATGTTTCTTAACTACTTGAGTAAACTGCAGCATGTTTCATCAGCTTGAAAGTTGCACCATATATAACCAACTCAGTGTTGTGGTTGTAATTGAACTTCTGCTACTTGAGAGAGTCCCCATGAAGAATGAGGGACAGTAGGACAATTAAACTTTATGGAAACATTTGCAAGGACATGCAGATGATAAATAATGAACGTTTTAATTTTCACATGAGAGGATAACTTTTGGTAATTTGCATACCATGTTTATGTTCCGAGCTATAAACATTGCTCAATGTGACAACCATCTGCACCCATGACAGCCTGGAACTGCACTAGATATTGCTCTACTGCTGCCCGAAACATCTCAGGTGGGATGTTGACAACCTCCCACATTATATTCATCTTCAGCATCCAACATGTATTAGTGTCCATTGATAAACCCTATCCTTCAGGTAACCCACCAGCCAGAAATCACACGAGTTCAAATCTGGTGATCTTAGTAATCATGCAATTTGGATCAGTTGGCCAATGATTTGGTTTTCTCCAAATGTGCTATGGAGCAACTGAGTGACCTCACAAGCAGTGTGAAGTGGAGTTTCATCATGCATCAAAAGAGCTGAGTCCAAAGTACCTCTCCCCCATAGAGCAGGAATAACATGTTCTGAAGTTTGTATGGACATCATTGCACTTTTCAAATGGTGGGGCATGGAATGTTCAGTTTTTGTGACACAGCTCGTGCACTTCTTGATAGTCACACATTGCATCCGGCATTCTCAGCCATGGCAATGGTAACTTTTTCAAAAGTTTGTGGTGCAGCTGGCTGTTGGCCTCTCCCAGGAGCAATTCTCAAATCACCAGTTAATTTGAACTTCTGAATCATGTTTTTCAACCGTGCTGAGGAAAGAGACCTCTCTATATTCCTGTAATGTGTCGATACTCACGAAGAGCAGCAGTACAACAAATGTTATGAGTAAAACCCTGCCATGAGGATGCATTGTTCATCTCAACAATACATTCTGCTGCCATTATTAGGCCCTATTTCTGTTCCAGGTAAATCTGTTGATTTAGTCACTGGCTCAAGTTTGCAGCTACATTTGCAGTCAAAGGTTGTAATGCCTTCATTGGCTGCCATGGAAGGGTATCAATGATATGATATTTGATACAGACAGAGTATGGGGTATGTGGAGTGTCACTATTTTGTTTATATTTTTCTGCCTCTATGAAGATCGTACATTCTCTTACTTTGTCCAGACCCATGTTGGCTGTCTAAAGCTGTAATGCACACATATGTTTGTGTTCAATCCTACATCACTGTATCAGTAATGGCAAGTCACGACCCTATAAGGTTGGATACCCATACAGTAATTAATTCTCTGTCTACTGGCTCAAATAGCGAAAGTTCAGTTTTAGCCACCGTGTAGTTTCTCAAAATTTTTGACACACCACCAGGGGATGCAAAGGGCAGGCAACAGGTGGTGGATGCCATTTGGCTGCCAAAGAAGTAAATACTCTATTACAGCTCTACTAATGTGTGAACACATCAATATCGAGATGAAGCAGAGAATGTACGATCTTCATAGAGGCAGAAAAATATAAACAAAATAGTGACACTCCACATACCCCATACTCTGTTTGTATCAAATATCATATCATTGATACCCTTCCATGGCAGCCAACGAAGGCATTACAACCTTTGACTGTAAATGTAGCTGCAAACTTGAGCCAGTGGCTAAATCAACAGATTTACCTGGAACAGAAATAGGGCCTAATAATGGCAGCAGAATGTATTGTTGAGATGAACAATGCATCCTCATGGCAGGCAGCAAAGGAGAAAAGAAAGAATGATTCTGGTAAAGCTCTCTTACTGACATTCCCAAAAACCAAGCAAGAGGTCAGGAATTATAGACTGTGTAGACCTGATAACAAAATTATCTGACCATGTTATCTTGGCCCTGTTTAACAGATCAGATGGTTACCATTCAGATGATGGTATGTACTCTACCTGATCAAAAGTACCCAAACACCTATTAGTGGATATTAATGTAAATTGTCCCCCCTATTCGCCTTTATAATGGCTTGAAATCTGCCGGGGACACTTTCAATTAGGTGACTGGCAGCCAAAAACAGAGAAGGTAGTGATGTTGGACACTGGGATGTGGAGTAAAGTTGACATTCCCACTCATCCCAGAGGTGTTCCATTGGGTACAGGCAGGAATCTGTGCAGGTCAGTCCATTCCACGAATATTATTGTCCAAAAATCATTGCCTCATAGATGCTGCTTAATGACAGGGTGCATGCTGATACACACAATCATAGTTTCCAGACTGTTTCTCTACTGTACACAGCACACAATGCTGTAATGTGTTTATATCCTTCCATATTTAGCAAACCATCCCCATAGCATAATACCACTTCCTCCATAATCCACTATTGGCACTACACAAGATGGCAGGTGATGTTTCTCAGGCATTTGCTTAACCCAAAATCTACCATCAGATTGCCACAGGGTATAGTGTGATTCATCACTCCAAATCAGTTATTTCTGGTAATTCAATGTCCAGTGGCATCACTGTTTACACCTTCTCAAGCATTGCTGAGCAATGACTATAGAATCTGTGGCTTATGAGGAGCCGCTTTGCCATTGTATCCCATTAATTTAACTCGCTATGCATAGCCACTTTGCTAGCTAAACTGCTGGTAATTCTTGGAAGTTCTGAGTGATTCCTTCTGCAGGTTCCATGCAGTTTTTTCCATGTATCCCATTAATTTAACACTTTATGCATAGTCACTATGCTGGCTGAACTGCTGGTAATTCTTGAAAGTTCGGAGTGATTCCTTCTGCAGGTTCCATGCAGTTTTTTTCCATGTATCCCATTAATTTAACTCCCTATGCATGGCCACTATGCTGGCTAAACAGCTGGTAATTCTTGGAAGTTCTGAGTGATTCCCACTCCAGGTTCCATGCAGTTTTTTCCACCCTCCTCGGCAATGTTCAGTGGTCCCTGTCCAGCAGTTCTTGAGGCCTGACACTGGGCTAGATTTAGCTATGGTTTTTCCTTCACATTCCCATGTCACAATCACATCACCAACAGGCCACTTTGGCAGCTTTAGAATGGTTGAAGTGTCCCTGATGTTTTTGTTACCCAGATGACATCCAGTTACTAGTCCATGTTCTAAGTCATTGAGCTCTCCTGACTGACCCATTCTGCTGTTACTGCTTCTCTACTAACAGAACAATACTCCCTGCCTCATTAATACTTGCAGCTCGGCCTCTCATGACGTTTTGTGTTCTGTTCCACATTGCATTGGGGTGTCCTTCATACTTTTGATCTCCTCCACTAAAAACTCCTCGCCTCAGCAGAATGATATGGGGAAAGAAAGGGAAAAACCTCTGCTAATTGGCTCCCTGTCTTCAGAGGATGACCATGTTAGTGTCACCAAATTTATTTATTGAATAGTCCAGTAGATTCACACACTGCAATCAATATCTCAGTATACTCTCCAGTCCTTATATTCACTGCTCAGTGGGAAGTCATTAAGGAGTGGCCACCTGATGTAAATTAACCTGGCAGACGGAGCAGTGCCCAAAAGAAGGCCACTTTGATGGGCACTCAGAAAGGCAAACTGAATGTTTTGCAGCCAAGTTTCTATAGCACAAAGACCTCTTGGTCTGAGTGACTTTTTATTACTATCATGTGACAGAAGCATCTGTTCCAGTCTTCAGCTTGACTATGAAAGTAGCCTGTTTCCTGGTGGATCAGTGAGAAAGAGTCCATATCAGTTCAGGCAGGCTAGGAAAAAATCATACCTTCATACTCCCTGATGGTATTGAATTTAGCATATGTTAAAATGAAGGACTAAGTAAGGAACATGTATTTTTTTGTTTTATCCAAAAAAAATTTCAGCTACGAGATACAGCCCTCCAAAGGCAACTGCGCATATAATTTTGAAGATGCGAATTTTGGAAAAAAAATTAAAATGCTCTATCTCTGGAACAGTTCTAGATATTTTGTTGTTGTTTTTATTATTTGAAAGGTAACTGCTTTATGATAACAAAGAAATCCTCCATTGAGACTTATCTGTCAATATTCGTTTACTATGGCATTCTGAACTTTTTTAATGATTTTTTTTTTTTTTTTTTTTTTTTTTTTTTTTTTTTTTTTTTTTTCCAAAAATGCCGATCCATAAAATTAGTACCATATAGTTCTACATTCCCTGAAAAGGAGAGCTTCCACTTTTGTGTGGAACAGGTTTTATAAACAAAAGAAATTTTTTCCATACATAAAACCTGTTGTATTAGCACATAACAAGCTCATAAAAATCAAAACCTAGCCTTATTTAACATAATTTTAGTTTTGAAAGATTAGGAGACTCATTTTTCAAGAATTTTAAATGGTTCAAAAATGTATTTGAAAGGCCTAAAGACTTGAGGGTTTCAATTTATACAACTTCTGTGCACTCTGTTTTGTACTGAAATTAGCCAGTCAGTGAACTAAAAATATGTTCCACTGCTTCAGTATCTTCCTTTGATATACAGTGATGCCTTCCTGTTGAACCAATAGGAACTGGAGCAGTTACAATCTTCAAAACATTGTGAATGGGAAGTGAGCACAGATGGTATTGTCACTATCCTTCAGCTGGAAACCTATATCCAGCAGCTGGTCCATGTGGTAGTATAAAGTTCTCTACAATTTCGTTTAACTCATAACTGTTGTCTACAATCTCTGCAATCCACCAGTCAAAGTCATACACACACACCACAAACATCCCCCTTCTCAGGTTTTAATTTGCCAGTAAGTTTCATATCAGCGCGCACTCCGCTGCAAAGTGAAAATCTCATTCTGGAAACATCCCCCAGGCTGTTGCTAAGCCATGTCTCTGCAGTATCCTTTCTTTCAGGAGTGCTAGTTCTGCAAGGTTCGCAGGAGAGCTTCTGTAAAGTTTGGAAGGTAGGAGACGAGGTACTGGGTCATATCAGCGCACACTCTGTTGCAGAGTGAAAATCTCATTCTGGAATCTGAACATTATCCTGCTGTTTCTGAGGTGTTGGCTGAACGAACGAAATTTCTTCTTTCTTGCTCTTCAAGCAATATGAGTTCGCCCATCACTTTGAGTCCAAAAATGTGTCTTCTGAATTCCTTTCACAGGAGCATTTTTTTTTTTTTTTTTTTTTTTTTTTTTTATCATTCTTCTTTTTTCTGCTCACAGAATTCTTCGATTTCCTCTTTGGTCAAAAGAATGAGGGGTGTGGATGTGTTAAAGATTACACGACTCATAAAATCCCCAGCATTCTGAATTGCATCTGTATTTGGTCTGGAAAGATTATGTTGCGTAGCATTGCACTTCAGCAGGCTTCCTACACCATCACAAGGCCCCTTCCTGTTACCAGTAGCACTGTATACCCAGTCAGTTGGCACAAGCGACTTACTCAATTCAAACTGCTGGTAACGATTTTTAAAATGACTAAGAGCACCATCAGAAATAATGATGATCTTCTCTGCCCCTGTTTGCAGTTGAAGAATTTTGCGCATTGCTAGCAAAGCATGTGCTGAGTTATGTCCTGGAATTGCAACACTTGTGGTCTTGTTCTGAAGATATGTCACTCCTGTAAAAATTGAAACCTTGTCATTACTTCAATGATACCCTTGTACTTCTTGTGGGAGAATTACAGACCAGTTCTCAGCAAAATCATAGTTAAGCACTAAACATAATTCTTCAGCCTGAACACACCCTTTCACTTCTGCAATGTGTCGTTATTGCAATTTCTTCAGATGCTCGTGTGTTACTGCTTTCACTGACCATTTACTAAGTTCATCAGTGAAACTGTCAAAGGCAACAGTTTTTGTAATCATTTTATTTTGCTCCCATGTTGCATATGTAATTTCTGCAGCATTATCTGCTACGTCTTCCAGGCCAAGTGTCTGTAAAGGCAGTCCTCCCTTTCCAGTGCAGTCGCCACATTCTTGAAACAACCAAGTCTCTCGCTTTATGGCATAGCCTACTACGGACTTCACATGCCCAACCAAGGTGTCATATAACACTTGCTCCAGTAAGTTCTTCAAATTTTCCACACAAAGTTCAAAATTCGCGCATTACACACATAAACAGACATCTGTAGGTGGGTGTGGTACTACGCACTTAGGTTGTAGTGCATAAAATTTTGATCTTCCAATATGTGGAGTTGTATAGTTGCTCTTGTAAATTACAAAAGTTTCTTTAATACTGTGAGTCATGTACCTATTCACTTTCACAACTTTTTGACCTTCAATTGTTACAGCTATAGTATCTTTTTTGTTGGCACTCTGGCGACAACAGTCCCAGTTATATTCCAGATAAAATGACTGCACTATTTGAACTTGAGCTGCTTCCTACAGGATGACCATAATACAGATCTGATCTTCCAAAGACTCCTTTTACAGACCTCATATGTAAATAGTCAGCACACTTCACTCTCCTGTGGCCCCATTAGATTAGATTGGATTAGATTTACTTTCATTCCAATTGATCCATAGGGAGGAGGTCCTCCAGGTTGTAGAACATGTCAGAAAAATAACAATACATGACAAATATTTACAACTAAAACAAATAAGCTAATGTACCATTCCACAGGTCCCAAGTGGAATGATCATTTTTTAATGAACACTATATGAAAGAGTCATTTTACAAATACTAATGCACTGAATTTAAAATAAAAAAGTATTTTTTTAAAATTTATTTATAAGGTGATAAATGTGTAATACAACTACTATAATACAATGGACACATTACTGCACTGAAGTTGTGCAGAAGTCATAAGACATTTCAAACAGTCCTTTTCACTAAACACATTGCAACTGTGTCAACTGGCAAATTCCTCATGAAAACACAGAACTTACTGGATGGTCTCAGATTTCTTAGAAGCCTCTTCAGTAAACAAATTAGCATCCAACAACTACAATACAGAACCTGCAATGAACAACCACGACAAAGAAACTGACAAGAAACTACAACAAAGTGTAAGAAATATGGGCAACAATGAAAGTGAAAAGAAATAATTGCAACAAAGAAAGTGATACGAAATAACTGCAATAAAGACAGTAGAAGAAAACAATGTAACAAAGAAATTAGTAAGAAACAACTTCAGTGAACACTTATGTTACCCTCGAAAGTTAAAAAAATGATTTTTTAAAAATAAAACCTGTCCAACGTAACGAGTGAAAGCTCTCCTTTACAGAGAATATAGTACTACATGTTACTAATCAACAGAAAAAAATCTAAATTTTCTGGATTTGCATTTTTTAAGGAAAAAAAATTATTTTCTGTAAACTATAAAGAAAATTCAAAAGGCAACAGTAAAAGAACTTTGACAGATACGTCCAAAGGGAGGATACCATTGTAAACATAAAGCAGCTACCTTTCAAATAAAAAAAACTCCATGAAAATATCTAGAACAGTTACATATACACAGCATTTAAAAAAATTTCCCGAAATTTGCATTTTCAAAATGGTGTTCACACATTGACTGAGAATGGTATGACTGTTCAGATGATTAACAATTCTCCTGAATACCTATTTCTGAAGTACATTTGAAAAACTTGTTAGCAGGGATATTGGACGGTAGTTTGTTACATCAGTTTTTTCACCTTTTTTGAAAAGTGGTTTCACACAGGCATATTTTAATCTAAGTGGAACAATACCTTGTTTTAATATAAGTGGAACAATACCTTGTTTTAAGAATTCATTAAAATGGGACACAAGACTGCATTTATATACCCATGACAGTGTTTAAGTATCTTAGTTGAAATATTATCAACCCCACAGGAGTTTTTTGACTTCATATCTCTGATTGTCTTATTGATCTCACTAATTGTTTTGGGGGTTATCTGCATCTGACAAACTGTGGCATTGTTAGCTGTATACAGAAGCGCTATCGCATCACTCACTGAGCCTTCACAGCCAATTTTTTTCAGCAGCTGTTAAAAAATGTTTATATTGAAGATATTAGCAGCTTTTACATTTCCATCCTGAATTAATTCTTTGTCTGTCATGTACTCTACTTTTTTACCACGCTCCCATTTTATAACTTACCAGATGGTTTTGATTTGTTATTTGAGTCATCAATTTCAGATGGTATGTACTAGTTTTGGATTTTTTTATTACCCTTTTGAAAATAGTACAGTACAACCTATAATCCTCCTTTTTGATGGGATCATTAGATAGCCCTAGGGATTCATATAATTTTTTTTTGTTTTACAGGAAGTTCTGATTCCCTAGTCGATCCTGACAGTTTTAAAGGAGCATTTTGATTTATCACACAGTTTGATATCATTTACTGTAAGCTGCTGACCATCATGATCTGACGGACCATTGAGAAATTGACTACAATAATACTGCTGCTTCTCTATCTGGCAAGGAATATATTGTCAATTAGGCTCTTACAATTTCTAGTTACTCCAATGGGAAAGTTATTTATTGAAATTAGGTTAAATGATTCCATCAGGTGCTCTAGTTCTCTTATGCTGTTATTTGTGGTTAAGAAGTTAATTCAAAATCACCCATGATAATTAAATCCTTTTGTTTTGAATATATTTGGTTCAAAAGTTGTTCCATATGGTTTAGAAAGACATATATTTTCCGTGCAGGGCCCTTGTAAACTGCCAAAATTATAACTGACTTATTATTTGTAATAATTTCCATTCTACAGGCTTCAGAGTTAGAATCTGCACTGTAAGTATTTAAGTCAAAGGATTTATATTTTACATTAGTTTTAACATAGTTTGCAGTACCTCCTTTCTCCGGTATAGTTCTACAACAGCTAGCTGCTAATGAGTATCCATCAATTTGAGGCATTTCAGTTCCACTTGTCACATGTTGTTCTGTAAGACAAATTACTTGTGCATGGTTTACAGATTCAGCGTCATTAATGTTAAGATTTAGAAGCTCCATTTTGCTTCTGAGAGTTTACTGCTACTGGTATTTCTTGGTTCATTGCTACACTTAGGTAACTTAGCATCTTCCATACTTCGATAGCTTAGATTCTTCCGTACTTCCACAGCCAATCAGGTTTGAGTTTTCTAAAGCTACTGAGAGGCTGCCGAGAGGGGGGGGGGGGGTGTTGATGAAACATACAACTGCCACTTTTCAATGCGTGAGCTACTACATTTTGTATTATTCGTAGAATGTGATGCGTTACCAGGAGATGATAAGATACAATATAGAAAGCTACAGTCCCTCATGAGAAGAAGTAAAGAAATCCACATCACCCTTTTTTATTTTATCTGGTTGACAGGACAGTTCCCCACAAATAGAAGGAAGCTGTTCCAGTCCCTCTCTTGAAACCTGGAAAGGTGCTGTATGCCCAAGTAGATCCCATAGTGTTTCTCTCAACAGCTGCATAGGAAATGCCTTGCAGTGAATGGACAACTGCTGCTCTCTTTGAATCGCAGAATACCAGAATACAGAGATGCTACCACTATTCTGTCTGGGTTCGGGAGGTGTCATTCTACCTTTAATAATATGATCCTTCTGAAATCGATTGTACATCAGAGTTTCCTCCGCAGTCTTTGCTTCTTAGTTTCTTTTTTTCCCAACATGGAGAAGACCTATGATACTACTGGAAGATATTATACCTCAGTATCTTCCATGAATAGGTCTTCCAAAGAAGTATTTCTATTTTTATACAGCCTTCCCTCTCAACACATTATTTTATATACAAATTTTATGATGTCTTCCCTGACCGCTTCAAACAAGAGAACAGCGTTCCTGCCGGCCGCGGTGGCCGAGCGGTTCTAGGCACTTCAGTCTGGAACTGCGCGACTGATGTGGTCGCAGGTTCGAATCCTGCTTCGGGCATGGATGTGTGTGATGTCCTTAGGTCAGTTAGGTTTAAGTAGTTCTAAGTTCTAGGGAACTGATGACCTCAGATGTTAAGTCCCATAGTGCTCAGAGCCATTTGAACCATTTTTGAACAGTGTTCCTCCAGGTAGTGTTTCGAAGTGTGATAGTCTTGATCATAACTATTAATAGTACATGGTTATTGTAAATGATGCACCAGGTTTCAAAGATAGGTGAGTCTTGAAAAGATGGATGTACTCACCAAGTTTTTGGTACATTCTACAAATATTCAAGAGTGTGCCCTTGATCACCTGGCACACCATCCACATGTTCACTAGTATGTTTCTGTCATTGTTCGTCACAGCAGCAGCGATGCGTTTCTGCTGTTCTTGCAGCGTTTTTGGCATTCAGGGCACATAAACTTTATCCTTTACATTACTGCACAGACAGAAATCACATGGTGTAAGATCTCACATCTGGAAACCTGATGGCCATTACGTTCTGGAGTCAGGTGCTGTAACAGTCGCAAAAATGGAGATTTGAAATGCAGATGTGACCACATTATGCTCAGCTCACAGCTTGCACGAACAGTCGATATTTGTGAGCTGTGCTCAAAGTTCTGTCTTAAGCACTCCACAATTTCCTCTGAGACACGCAATCACTCCATGCTTTTTTCCCTTACACAGACCACCAGAGTCACGAAACTGTGTTAACATAATGCTCTGCTGACCAGCTACAACTTTCCTGTATTTGTACTCAAATGCACGCTGAATGCTGATAACTGACAAACAGTTTGCATGTTTTAACACACAAAAATTCTTCTCCTACACCGTCACCATCTTGTAGAGTGCAGTCACAGGCCTGCCATTTAGTGTGCATTCAACCCATAAGGCAGGCTTTTTAAACTTGGTGAGTGTACCTATCTTTTCATGCATCAACCACCTTTATACATCATGTACTTGTCAGTAAACAATGCTTTGAAACCCAATGAATCATTTAGGCTAACTCTGTATAATGTCAACAGTAAGAAGTTTTTTCCAGTGTTAATTGTTAGTGATTCACATTTCTCTCTCTCTCTCTCTCTCTCTCTCTCTCTCTCTCTCTCTCTCTCTCTCTCTCTCTCTCTCTCTCCCTCCCTCTCTCCTGAACTGAACATGAGAAACACTGCTCGTGATTTTAAACAAGTAGTGAGATTTGTGGGGCCCACATTCAATTTAAAGCTTGTCTCATTGATCTTGAAGACCTGCAGCACAGTCTCCAAAAATATTTAAAAATTCTTCAGTCATAGATCAGTTATGAGCAGACCAAACTTATTGACTCCCATTTTAGAGAACTTTTGTGAGATATTAGCTTTATTGCTATAAAGTTGGATACAATGCACCATGAGGCAGATAAAGGCTGGCCAAGGGGGTCTTCAGGACCAGTCCTATTCCAAGCCCCTTTGCTGTGGCCTTAATAATATTTGTGCAACTAGCCTATAAAACAAAGTGCCACAGGCACATGCATACACTATTTTTGTTTGCCCACCAGTGGAATGAAGTTTTAGCAATCATGTTGAGTTAAAGAGACCATTGGCTCCACGTAAAGGACAGCATTTGAAAGTTTGTTAGATGTGTTTCAAAGTCTTATTCTAAGATTGTCTTCTTAACAGGGCTGGAATTATTTGAGATTTTATCAACTTGAGGACGGTATGCACTGCTTATTTATCTTAACTAATCAGGCCAGACAAAATGCTTCGACGCCAGGTGAAATGCTGGACGGACCCCAGGGTGACATAAGTTGTGTAGGCTGTTGAAGGCTTGCTACAAAATGCAACTTGTAGGAAGGCATGTTATTTTAAATTGCAGGCAACCACAGCCAAACTTCCACATTTTGTAAGAAATAATCTGCACTGACTGTAGAATACTTTTTATTAAAATTCATGACCTATTTCATGCCACTAGAAGACACATCATTATGTGATAAAGATTCTTTTTAACAGCTCATTAAGGTGAATAATGGGGAGAGGCTCTAAGGCAATCACCTTTCGGAGATGACCTTTTAAAGTAGCATCAGTCCACTGAACTGGGGTATTGCCTCTAACCTTTGGGCCAGCAAATACTGCAGTTGGTTTCTATAGTCCTGCCGAGCATGGTAGTTGGTGGCAATAGAAACCCAACACTCCTAGGAGCCATTGTAATTCTTTAACAGTGTTCAGCTTTGGTATCTGCATGATGTCTTCAACTGTTTCCGATAATGGTAGGGAGCTTGCAGAAGATATCTGTTGGCCAAGGAAAGTAACCTCAGATTGCCTGAACACATATTGAGCTGTATCCAAGACTGCACCATACTACTTTAAGTGCTTGAATACTTCAATATAATGTTTTTAGTGTTGTTCCTCAGTGTCTGAAAAGATAAGATTATAATTGAGGTATGCCAAACAAGAGGGCAGGCATTGCAGAACTGAATCAATGAACTGTTGCCACATCTGAGCAGCATTCTGTTAGCCAAAGTTTATGTAAATACTCTCAAATAATCTAGTTGGAGTGATAATCGCTAGTATTGGTGTGTCTTCCTCTACTAGTGGGTTCTGAGTATAGGCTTTGGTACCATCAAGTACACTGAGTATGGTTGCACCATGCAAGGTGTAATTATAATCCTGCAACAATGATGCTGGGTAGCAGTCTGGATAGTTCTTCTGGCATTAAATGCATGATAATCTCGACATGGGTGTCATGCTTCACACTTGTTAGGTACTAATTCTTTGAATTAATTCTATCTTGAGCTTCTTGTAAGAATTTGTTGCCAGTGGCACAGTTATGACATCTTGTACTTCTGTGGCAAAGCAGTGATCTACATAGCTCACTGCTAGGGCAAACTTTATTGCATCAGCTGTGATGCCGAGGTAGTAAAAACTCGTGCGAACCACAGTACAGGATTATATGGCCATAATGGAGGTAAGCGTACAGCTGATCTTGATACCTCTAGTTCATCTTGCACCTTGTGAAATTTTTTCAAATTATGTTTGCAGCTTAGCTCTCGTCAGTGTAAATCATGGCAGGATCACCACTTGTCTTATGTAGCTAGAATTAGGGCTGTCCAATCTTTGAGTAGTGTGTAATTTTTAAGCCTAGTGGTTGTGCTTGAAATATCACTCTTGTGATTTGTGAAATGTAGAGACTTTATTTATTGGAATAAATGCACTCAAATACATAACAGCTCTAAGCAATGAACAGAATAGTAGATGTTATATGTGAAAGTAAAATCATCTCCGAATGTTAAGCATTTGCTTGTAATTAGGAAACACTGTCTCTATGGTTCAAATGGCTTTGAGCACTATGGGACTTAACTTCTAAGGTCATCAGTCCCCTAGAAATTAGAACTACTTAAACCTAACTAACCTAAGGACATCACACACATCCATGCCCGAGGCAGGATTCGAACCTGCGACCGTAGTGGTTGCGCCGTTCCAGACTGTAGAGCCTAGAACCGCTCGGCCACCCCGGCCGGCTCTGTCTCTATGTACACATTACAGTGCAAGAAGTATGTAACGCAAAAAGTCAAAGAATAAACTGTCACTGCAGGTGCTGCATGCAGTGTTGCTGGCTGGTGCATAATTAAATCTCACAGCCGCAACAACAACTCACAACACACATAGCAGTGATGGCGATCTGGTGCTATAAATTCTTTGAAAATGTGATGATGTGATTCTCTGTTGTCCATAGCCTTATTGCTTGTATTTGATGCTTAAATGTTTATGTTCAAGCCTGCATCTCCCAGAACAGTCTACTATACATTAACAAACTATACATATTTTAATACTACGCAGATCATACCGTTTCAATGTTACAGCAGTGTTTAAGCATTTGTAAAGCATTACAGAATTCACACTATATTTCTTTCCAATAGTTCCATTTGTTCTCATCTTAAAAACGACCTGACAACACCCTAAAAGTTTTATCTAACATATTACCTTTAGGCGGCAGCAATATATTGCTTGTAATTTTTGTTGTATCTCTAAAATTTATGCTGTTTTTGTGGTTTGTACACACAACAAATCAACCTTTGCCACTAGAGACTCATTCTCAGCACATGCAGAAATAACTGTATAAAATTTCTAGGCTTCAATAACTCAGTACAATTGTCTCTTGGAATGTTACTAACATGGTTTGAACAACACCTTTTTCTTCTTGTTAGCACATAAATTTGTAGTCTCTGCACCTAAAACTGTTGGGTTATTGAACAATGTTATGCAATAATGGATACAACATCATTGTTTTTTAGTGCTACTTGATCACACATTTATTAATTAAAACAAAGTGATGCCACCCATCCAGTGGCAGTTTCAGTGGAGAGACTAATCATGACACTCATCTTATAATACACTTTTTATAAAAATACAGTCAGTTGAACACGATCAGTATTAGTGACCATAAAAATTTAGTGTGGCACAAAACAAAAACTGTTATGGACTAGCAATATTGTAAACACAGTCTGTGCTTGCAACAACCAAAGAAGTTGTACATTTATTTCATACAACAATGTAATTAACAAGAGAAGTGATGCGAGAAAGTTAAATATTCCAACTAAGATAATGGAAAGACTTTTCTACATTTCATTGCAGCACTTGATTCAGATGAACACTCCATTGACGTGTTAACTTAATACTTTGTATAAGAATGCGTGGTGTCTGTTCTTTCGGGCATGTCCAGAAGCACACCACGGAATCTGCAGCTGTGTTACATTATATGTAAACTGAAGGTGAAGGGGAGGAGAAAGGAAAGCTGATATCACTGATATCAGTAATCCAATTCCCTGTCCACCTGCAATTTACATACACCACCTTTTAGGCATCAACTTTATTATATGATTGCGGATACCTACACAGAGATGTTAGTTGACAAAGTTAAAAAGTTTACAGAACTATTTTGTGTACCTATGCTGGGAATTGCCTAATTTGAGTACTGTTGCCATATCTGAAATTATAAGTTATACAAATTCTTAATTAGTGGTTTTATTGATTAATGATGTGTTTAGGACAAAAAAGTATAGTGTCAGGTGTGGGAATTAAATGGTTATAATGGCACAATAGGCAACACTAATTTTGGGTGTACTCAAAATTCAGTGTTAATTATCTGTTAAGTTAATTATTTTCTGTAAAATTAAAACATATTACAGTAAAGTCTTGATTTATAGCTTTCTAATGGTGTATGTCAATATTTCCAAAACTATGGGTTAGGTCAGTTGAAATCTGCTACAACATGCTACAGCAACATTTTCAGTTATTAGTTATTCTTCATTAACATGACTTTAAGAGACTCTAAACATACTACTGTGATTAACATGAATATAATAGAGGGAAACATTCCACGTGGGAAAAATATATCTAAAAACAAAGAAGATGTGACTTACCAAACGAAAGCACTGGCAGGTTGATAGACACACAAACAAACACAAACATACACACAAAATTCTAGCTTTCGCAACCAACAGCTGCTTCATCAGGAAAGAGGGAAGGAGAGGGAAAGACGAAAGGATGTGGGTTTTAAGGGAGAGGGTAAGGAGTCATTTCAATCCTGGGAGCGGAAAGACTTACCTTAGGGGGAAAAAAGGACAGGTATACACTCGCATACACACACATATCCATATGCACAGACACAGACACAGACACAAGCAGACATTTCCCCCTAAGGTAAGTCTTTCCGCCCCCGGGATTGGAATGACTCCTTACCCTCTCCCTTAAAACCCACATCCTTTCGTCTTTCCCTCTCCTTCCCTCTTTCCTAATGAAGCAGCCGTTGGTTGCAAAAGCTTGAATTTTGTGTGTATGTTTGTGTTTGTTTGTGTGTCTATCAACCTGCCAGTGCTTTCGTTTGGTAAGTCACATCTTCTTTGTTTTTAGATATACTGTGATTATCATATTGACAATTAACACCTGGATGATGAAGTTTGTATGGTGTACGTTCTGAGTAATATTTGGGCGTGTACTACATACATATATTGTGAATAACTAGATTTATATGAAAATTAAGAAAAAAATACTTCGTTATTAGTAGGAGTGCAATAAGAACAGATGGGAATCTTTTTGCATGCTCCGTTTCATCGTGAATATGTCACAGAGATATGTCACTTGCACTATAAATTAGCTTCACTACATCTTTTAACATTTTATCAAAAAGGCTGATGTTTTCTGCAGATAACACTGCTCATGCCTTTTCAAAATAATAAAAATGAGTAATAACTAAGAATCCAGTTGGTCATACTAGTAACAGTGTAGAAGATGATAAAAGAGACGTGTAAGATGCTAAATTTTGTCTTCTACAGATGCGCTGTTTTTGTTCAAGCACAGCCACCCAGGTAGCAAGGAACAAGTCTAATGAACTGAACTCAAGAACACAGTTTCTTTGGACGTGAATCACACTCCTTGGTGAAGGCTGAAAAGTCAGACATTGACAATAGCACTGGAATGTTCTCACAGAGATGAAGTCCTTGAGCCTGTGATCAACTGTGGCACTGTGGTGGCTGCTGGAGGCTTGGTTGAAACTAGCTCAGCATGTGTATGTTGATATGGACTGTTTTCATCTGATCTCCAGAGAAAAAACTGTATAATGGCTGTGTGATATGTAGTAGACTGGGGATATAACACAAAGTCACTCAGCACAAGATCTGATGAAATACACATCATATTCCATACCAAGTTAATGGAATAACTTGGTCCACCTCTAGCATCAGTCTGGAGTAGTAGTGTTCCACTAATTGGTTATATAATGTACCTACCTAGTCTTCAGCATTCCTCTCTAACACCTCATTTCAAAAACTTTTACACTTTTCTTGTTTATATTGTTTCTTGTCCAGGCTTCACATCCACATAACACCATGCTCCAAACAAATACTTTTTCTGCTATGCATGGTATATGAGATAGCCAAAAAGCACTCGCACATCAAGAAAAATGTAAAAATCCTAATACCAAAGAAAGCATATGCTGCTTATAAATATTACTAAACTATTATTTGTATAAGTCATGGTTGCAAATTATTAACATGTATTATTTACAAGAGACTTGAACCACTGATAGAAAATCTGTAGGAGGATCAGTCAAAGTTCAGAAGAAATGTAGGAACACATGAGGCAGTACTGATCCTACAGTTGACCTTAGTAGATAGGTTGGAGAAAGAAAAACCAATATTCACAGTATCTGTAGATTTAGAAAAAGTTTTTGAAGATGTTGATTTGAATATACTCACTGAAATTCTAAATTTGTCATGGACAAAATACAGCAAGCAAAATGTTATCTATGATGCAGTGATAGTGATTAATGATAAAAATCTAGCCTCTGAGTGTCCCACATGCTCCATGTTAGACACTGGCCACTGCGCCACCTCCTCATGCCAGCTTTAATCGTGCCCTGGGAGCAGCAGGAAGAGGCTATGGTAGTGGCACCACATGATCTAATGTTTTCTGGATGACATCAAGAGACAGTATGGTGCTGGGGTGCAAGATTCATACGTCTCTCAATTCAGTTAATTTGCCCATTGTGTGTAACCGATCCTCTTCTCTGGTTAATCGGCTACATCAATCTCCTGAAAGCTTCTTCTCCGAAGATATGGTGCTGGTTAAAGGAATTTACTAACTACTTTTCTATTGTTGAAATAATTTATATACTTGTAGAATATTTTTCAGTTCAATCACAATATATTTTCAACGTTTATAAACAATGTATTCTGCAAGCTAACTCATTCTTCGAACATTAGAATCATTTACACTTCTTCAAAATAGCTTACATGTGTCTCACTTCGATCATAACCAAGACATAGAGTAATTTGAGCATCTCTAGTCTCAAAATGAGTCCAATTCATGAAGGTCCTTAGGAAAACTACTTTCAACTGTCCACTAGTCTTTTTACAATCATCACAGACATTAAAGAGCACAGAATTTACATAAACTTTTCTTGTTCTTCTTTGCCCATACACGAAACTCTGTGGACAGTACAGCAAGTACTTGTCTGCAGCCGTTCGGCCACCGTGTCCATATTTTTCGTTGTGACTGTACTTTTTGACCTGCACATACAAATAAACTCTGCATAGTCATCTGATTCATTTCTCCTACTCATATCTAAAATATCAGGTGTTTGAAACGGTGGAAGGCTGAGTGATTCTAGAATTTCCTCCAAAATTCTCAAAGCACTACATATCCCCCCCCCCCAAATCGAACATGCGATAATTTATAAAATCATTAGGTAAACTTATATCACATACAATTCCAACAGTATACGTTGCATATTTAGAGTAAACTTTAACTAACTTTTCCTTCATTCTACTCTTACACTAAGTTGACATCAAACTCGAATATTTAATGGTACTCTGATAAGTTGTCCTAATATTTGGGAT
Organism: Schistocerca serialis cubense; assembly: GCF_023864345.2. Classification (NCBI taxonomy): domain Eukaryota; kingdom Metazoa; phylum Arthropoda; class Insecta; order Orthoptera; family Acrididae; genus Schistocerca; species Schistocerca serialis. Next base: position 853,014,199 of record NC_064639.1, on the reverse strand, counting down.
TCGTTAGGACTCCATCTCAGTTTCCAATCGTAAACTCCAGGTGTCACATACCGTTAATTATGGTTGCTCTTTACACTACGATTCTGTACTGGTTTCTTTTCCTTTCTTTAGTACCTATCCATTTCATTATCTACAGTTTCTCGTAGTCTGGAGGAACTCTGGGCAAATAAAAGTGTTCTTTCAGACGCTCTTAAACCTGACACTGCTAGTAGAATAGAGAATTCAAACTTACCAGAATAATTTCTGCAAAATGTGTGACTTTTTGTCATGATACTACCCTTTTCCTTTTAGGCATCGTACCTATGCCTTACCTACGGGTTGACTCTATGAATGTTTTCCTCCTTCAGTTTTGGTAGGTATGCCCCTTTTAACTTCTTAATATATGGTACAGGTCAATCCCCTTCTTGGTGCCCCTGTCCGCACAGTATAGTTCAGCCTCTCTTGGGTCTATCTGCCATTTCCATCCAATAAATGCTGGGTGCACCCTCCTTCCCTTTCCTGAGTAGGCTTCATAGTTCATTGCCCCAGTATACATTTTTATGGACACCATAATTAAATATTATCTGGGAAAATTAAAATCTATTTCACACTTCATACTCACTTCTTTAATACCTCACTTCATATCCCAGAGTCCTCCTTTACGCAACAACTTCTACGCTTCCATCATACATCATGCCTACATCCGTTATTCAATATATTTTATGCTTACTTGGGTTATAGGAGTCCCATTATCCTACATGTTGTCACAATATTCAATAGACTGACCCTCTTTAATAATTTCTCCTCTGGCTTATGTCCTCTTTCTTTACTTACGTACCCTCCTGATGCATACTTGATGTAGAATTATCCTAGCTTTTTGCACTTATGAACATATGTGATATGGAGTCATTATTAGTCCTCATTAGTGTGAAAGTGGGGAGGGAACGTACTGCATGGTTCAAGCTGGAAAATGGGCTGCGACAGGGAAGTGCACTTTCGCCTTTATTGTTTATTATTGTTATGGATGAAATCCTACAGCAAGTATCAGATGCAATTGGAGATCATAAAATGAAAGCAGTGCTTTTTGCCGATGACCTGACGTTATGGGGAAATTGCGAGAAGGAGGTGCAAGAGCAGTTAGATGTATGGGAGGCAACGGCAGCACAATATGGAATGCATTTCTCTGCAAAGAAAAGTGAAATAATTGTCACAAAAAGGAAGAAGAATAGGCCAAAGGTGGATATAACTTGTGGAGGGGAAAAACTACAAGTGGTAGAGAACTTCAAGTACCTGGGAAGCATGATTGAAAGTAAGGGGGGAAACGCAATGGAAATAAATGAAAGGTGCAGAAAAGCAGGGCAGTTCTACAAATGCATTAGGGGGCTTATTTGGAGCAAGGAGGTGCCACAGAAATCCAAGGGAATTATATACCGAACCTACTTTGTCCCCATATTGGCATATAGAAGTGAGACATGGGTAATGCACAAAAGCAACAAAAGTAGAATACAGGCTAGTGAAATGAAGTTCCAGAGGAGCAGGTTGAGTGTAACAAGACGAGACAGATTGCGAAATGTGTATGTGAGGGAAAGACTAAAGGAGGAACCAGTACAGGACAGGATAGAAAAATCAAGACTGCAGTGGTATGGACACATGAAGAGAATGGATGAGGGAAGAATTCCAAAGAGGATGTTCGATCTGCAACTGGAGGGGAAGAGGCCCAGAGGAAGACCAAGAGATAGATGGGTGAAGGGAGTGAAGGAATGTGTGACAAGAAGAGGAGAGAACTGGACGAAGGTGGAAGAGGGGGAATGGTGGAAAGACAGAACACGATGGAGAGGCTTGTGTTCCCGACAGACCCAGCCAGTGGCTGGAAACTGTCCAAGATGATGATGATGATTAGTCCTCTACCTATACATAAAATAGGCAGCGTAGAACCATCACCATTAAGAACAATAGTCATAATAGCTCTTACCCAACTAAATATTTTTCAGTACTTACATATATGTGATGTAGAACCATCATCGCAAACAACAATGTGTGCATATTTTTCTATGTGCACATACTTTCCCCTTACAACACTTGAAAGTTCTCACAACATTTCAGTCTGTACTTTCACTGTTTGCATCTTCGTGTTATGTTGTGTGTGTGCTTAAGTGTGTTTGTGTAACCTGATTCTTCAGCCGACTTGCGTGAAATAAGTTGAAGGTTATAATGAAATATGGAAATTGAAAAGGACTTCAGCAATATAAGTATATGCATATGGAAAAAGGGAAAGATAGATAAATACTCAATAGAGAGGTAAGAAAGGAAAAAGTAGACTGTTGCTAAGATCGAAGAAGTGAAAGAATATAGCCCCAAAGACAGGAAACCCTTCCCAGCCCTGTTCCCCAGGATCCCTACTTCGCTGGTACTTGAGTGAGAAGCCGGAGGAGGTATGATGTTAAACACCTCCTACAGAATGGACATTCTCACCTTCACCTTTGAAGCCCCACTAAAAAAATCTTAGCAACCCCTATGGAATGGCAAATGGTGAAGAATCAGTCACACTTGTCTGTGAGGGTTGTCTGAAAGGTGTGATATGTGCGTGGTGTTAGTCATACTTTCACCTACACTACCCATCCCTTTCAAAATCAATACAAACCCTTCCCATCTACACCAAATTACACAAAAGGTATAAAATATTCTATAAAAATAGAAAATTATACACTACAATCAAATATTTGTCTAGTTATTCAGTTTATACTATACTTTTATACACATATAAAATCCTCTGTTCAGTTCATGTCACCTCGACAGCACTATGTCTCAATAGTACCACCATATGATACTGTCCACTTTCCTCGTTTTTTGTGTTACTTATTATCTGTCACCATTCATCAATACCTCTACACACAGCTTCGTATGGAAAAACTGGTGAAGAGATTATGTACAAAGACTAACATCTTCTATTAATCTAATATTTCTTGATAACTCTCAAAGAATAGCTTAGGCAAAACTAAGACCTAACTATACTCTGATACTGGGATTCGAGATCATCGCTAACTAGAGCGGAGTTCATGGGTAACTTAAATACTCAAGAACTTCTAACTCTATGTTGATGTTGGGATTTAACACCATCGCTAATACAAGCAGAGCGTGCGGTCAACTTACATCTACATCGGGCACTAATTGTTGTGGATGTAACTGCGGATATATCAAATCTGAATCCAGCTGCTTTTAGAGAGCATATAATGAAACCACTAATAGATTCTTCAGTCCTGACTTGATATGACAACACAATTTATTCAGTTGATTACATAAAGTGGACCAGAAGCATACGTAACACCTTTGAGACCACGAATAATGATACGATCACTTATTGCTATTACTACAAGAAGCAGTATGGCCTTGATATTAGTGATTTGCAGCAGCCATTACTTGTCAGTCAAGTAAAGACAAGGATGGAGAAGCAATAGGTCCGTAGGATAGTATAAAAATCCTTAGTATACTTTGAGATTTGAAGGGTATTCAGTGCAGGAAAAGTAATCTTGGAAGGAACACCGAAAACAACATGGGAGCCGGCGGTTGTCACTCCGCCCGTTAACACACAACGTTAACGTCCCTGGCGGACATATTGACTCCACCCGAATCCCGTGGATCTGATATTAACCTCACTTGAGCAAATGCAAACTGGTACTTTTCATTAAATTTTGTGTGAAAGTCTACCCATAACAAAACAATCGCCGCTTTACTACATAATACAACATCGGGCAAAGTTACTCTCTTTTCTACCTTGTCATTGACAAGTTTTAATTCCTCGCCCAAGTCATCTATGATCTTGTTAGTATCATTAGGTTTGGAAAAAGCATCAGTCACAATGCTTCCGGAGATTATACTCTCGGAGATTTCTTGATCTATGATTAGCTCAAAAGGTTTCGTCAGACTACTTACATTTATAATGTCAGAGTTGACTATTTTTTCTTTGAAATTTTGTTCTACATTATTTATTCATGAACTGACACCTCTTGAAGTAACAGCTCATATACTAACACCTGGACTTTTTGATTACATAATCGATATTGATTCCATAGATCGATCTGTGCTCTCTTTCAAAATTTCATTTCCTGTCTTATGGAATTAAATTTAGCATTACATACATTTTCAAAGAATTTTAATTTTCCACTAAATTCAGATTCTACATTATTACGTTTATCTTCAATATCAAATTCTAGTTTTTTAGCTAAATTCCAAATTTGCTCATCTTGCTTTTGGTTAAGGTCAGTAAACATTTGATTCATCTGAATAGTTAAGGAATTACTTAATTCATTCTTTAAATCTAATCGCAGCTTCACCCTGTGCTTCTAGCTTTTCACTTAAAGCAGTCCTCATTTCATTCCTCAAAGAGGCAATTTGAGCAGTTGAAGTTACACTCTGTGCTTCTAGCTTTTCACTTGAAGTAGTACTTATTTCATTCCTCAAAGAGGCAATTGGAGCAGTTGAAGTTACACTCTGTGCTTCTAACTTAGCATCTAATCTAGAATGTACTGAGTCTATCTCCTTTTTTAGAGCTTCATTCTGGGCTTTAATTAAATTTACTAATTCAGACAAGTCTGGCCTTTCCCTAGTAACCCTGATAGCTGTGACTGGTTCTGCTAGTTGTTGTTCTTGATCCCTATTCATTTTACTCGCAGCTCTTGTTATTAGAAAAAATCACATATACGTATAATAACAGTTCATCCTTCAATAGTCCATTCCACTTTACAAAATAATTATTGGTTTTCTCTCACCCGGCATAGAGTTCTAGCTGCATTGGTGAGCGATGCAATGATGACTGAATGTGTAATCAGCACTGGTGGACAGCAATGTTGCCAGCGATGTCAAATGTTGGTTTCAGCGTCGGCATCTGCAAGCGGATGCATAGTCAGCACTGGTGAGCAGCAACTGGTGCAGTTGGCGTTGGTGGCTGGTTATGGTGTTGGCTTGATGTACAAGTGTGAAAACTGCTTACTCTCCACACCCAATCTCCCTAGTTGAAAAATTGAGGTCTCCCCTCCAGTTTTCTTCCCGCTATTACTTTCTCAAGTCTTTTACTGAATTGCACTCGCAACTTTCTTCCTCTGGTTTATTGGACTCAATACAACTATTAGAAACAGTTCTTGTATCTTGTTATGTCTGGTTGCTATGGCAACTCATAATGTCTTCTTCCCGTTTCTGTTGCAAAATTGCCATTTTATTCAGGTTCTGTCACATAGGTTGCAACATTCTAATGTTCTCTGGACGACATTGAGAGACAGTGTGGTGCTGGGGTGCAAGACTCACACGTCTCTCAATTTAGTTAGCTTGTGTGTAGCCAGTCCTCTTCTCTGTTAATCCGCTACGTCGATCTCCCAAAAGCTTCTTCTCTGAAGATATGGTGCTGGTTAAAAGAATTTACTAAAGCTTTTCTATTGTTGAAATAATTTGTGTACTCGTAGAATACTTTTCAGTTCAATCACAATATATTTTCAACATTCATGAACAATAACTTCAGTAAGCTAACTCATTCTTCGAACATTAGAATCATTTACACTTCTTCAAAATAGCTTACATGTGTATCGCTTTGTTCATAACCAAGATGTAGAGTAATTTGAGAATCTCTAGTCTCAAAATAAGTCCAATGCCCGTACACGAAACTCTGTGGACTGTAGAGCAAGTACTTGTCTGCAGCTGTTCGGCCACCATGTCCATCATTTTCCTCGTGGCTGTTCTTTTTGACCTGCACATACAAACAAACTCTGTGCAGTCGGCTGATTCATTTCTCCTACTCATATCTAAAAATCAGGAGTTTGAAATGGTGGAAGGCCGAGTGATTCTAGAATTTCCTCCAAAATTCTTGAAACACTACAGTGCCTGCCCTAACAACTGTGCCTCTCACGGGAAAGGGTGAAAAAGTATGGGAGTGATATCATTTAAACCCAGAGATCAAGTGAAAAATTCATGTATCTGGCATAACCAACAGGTAAGTGTATCTGACAGTTGGCCCATACTGAATGAAACCTCACAAACCAAGCAGTGAGTGGAAACATTCATGTAATGGCCGCAGTAGACAGAGACTTGGGTCAGTTGTTGTCTTGTATAATGAAAGCACTCAAATCCCATCAGTAAGTGGAAACATTCATATAAGGACCACAACCAATGGAGACTTGTTTTGATCGGTTGTCTAAACCACTTAAACCCAGTGAGTGAGTGAAAACATTCATGGCTGCAGAGACTAGTTTCATTTGGAAAAACAATTGACTGGCCACTCAGTTGTTGAAAACAGTCGGTTGTCGCATCACTACTTTGTGGGGTCAATATCACATTCAAATCCTAATGTCAACTCTTACCAACTGAAATCAGGACTCATCTGATCAGGCCATTGTTTTCCAGTCATCCAGGGTCCGAGCAATGTGGTCACGAGCCCAGAAGAGGTGCTGTAGGCGCTGTGCTGTTAGCAAAGGCACTTGCATTGGTCATCTCCTGCCATAGCCCATCAATGCCAAGTTTCGTCACACTGTCCTAATAGATATGTTCATCATACATCCCACATTAATTTCTGTGGTTATTTCACATAGCATTGCTTGTCTGTGAGCACTGATAACTCTTTGCAAACACCACTGAAGGCCATCGGCCACTGCTTTCTCTCTGATCAGAGGTAATGCCTGAAATTTAGTACTCTCGGCACACTCTTGACTTTGTGGATCTCAGAATAGTAAATTCCTTAACAATTTCCAAAATGAAATGTCCCGTGCATCTAGCTCCAACTACCATTTTGTGTTCAAAGTCTGTTGATTCCCATCATGTGGCCATAATTACATCGGAAACCTTATCACACAAAGCACCTGGGTACAAGTGACAGCTCCACCAGTTCATTGCCCTTTTATATCTTTTGTACTTTAACTACAAGTCTGGTAGATTTAAAATCTTGCTTTTCTAATGATGTCATTATAATACTGTCATCTCATGACGGTATAATTCATTACGTTGTAATTATTTGTTGGGTTTGTGGAGATTTATGTTCTAACATATTTACTAAAATGTAAACTTTCACGGCCGGAAATATCATGTCCATTATAATTATCCGGGCTGTTATGCCGTGGTCGGTTGATGAATTCTGAGGTGATTCCCAACGTTTCGTCTCCAACTGCGGGAGACATCTTCAAGGGGGTCCGTAGCTTGATGGAAGGTCCAACACACACACTGGCTCGCTACTGACTGCCGCTAAATTCCGTGTCCGTGTGCCCCCGCGCCGCGGCGTGACGTCACGTGTTTTGAAAATGTCAGTGCAATTGGCCGCTGTCCGTCGCCGTCGATCACCGTTGCCATCACCCAGTAGTGGACGAGTGGTACACATCTTCTTTAACACCGGCATCCATATACCGTTTAATTTGACGCCCTCCTCCTTTCGGTTGAAATTATTTGGGTGTTTAGCGATTTCGATTGCCTCCCTGTAGAGCCTTTTGTAGTATCCGCTCGTTGCCGCTAGTACTTGCGTCTCCTCGAAATGAGTATTGTGGTTCCCTGGCTGGAAAGCATGCTCCGCAACAGCTGATCGTTCCGTTTCTCCTCTTCTACAATTTCCCTTGTGCTCTTCCAAACGTTTAGAAACAGTTCTTTTGGTGGTACCTACATAAACATCACAACAGCTGCATGGGATCCTATACACTCCAGATTTTTCCAATGGTTTGCGAGCGTCCTTGGCAGGCCTTCCACCAGGAAGATACAGGAATACCTTAGGCCTGCCAAGGACGCTCGCAAACCATTGGAAAAATCTGGAGTATATAGGATCCCATGCAGCTGTGGTGATGTTTTTGAGGGTACCACCAAAAGAACTGTTTCTAAACGTTTGGAAGAGCACAAGGGAAATTGTAGAAGAGGAGAAACGGAACGATCAGCTGTTGCGGAGCATGCTTTCCAGCCAGGGAACCACAATATTCGTTTCGAGGAGACGCAAGTACTAGCGGCCACGAGCGGATACTACGAAAGGCTCTACAGGGAGGCAATCGAAATCGCTAAACACCCAAATAATTTCAACCGAAAGGAGGAGGGCGTCAAATTAAACGGTATATGGATGCCGGTGTTAAAGAAGATGTGTACCACTCATCCACTACTGGGTGATGGCAACGGTGATCGACAGTGACGGACAGCGGCCAATTGCACTGACGTTTTCAAAACACGTGACGTCACGCCGCGGCATGGGGGCGCGCGGACACGGAATTTAGCGGCAGTCAGTAGCGAGCCAGTGTGTGTGTTGGACCTTCCATCAAGCTACGGTCCCCCTTGAAGATGTCTCCCGCAGTCGGAGACGAAACGTTGGGAATCACCTCAGAATTCATCAACCGACCACGGCATAACAGCCTGAATAATTATAATGGACATCTAACATATTTGTGTGTTGTATAAGTAAGAGGCTAAAAATAGCTTTTTAATGAAGGTGCAACATAGTGGCAGAGTGCTGAGCACCCAAGTCAAGTGCAGCTTTACATTCTTAGTGTGCAAAAATCCAAGAAACTAATAAGTGCTTCTAAGTTGTTTTTTTGGACTTGATGACCCAGGAAATCTGCTTTTGAACTAGGCTGGTGGGATAATTGTGTGCAGTGAAGGCTGAGGTGACAAAGGTGGTGTACTGCTATTAAGAATTTGCAGCTGAATGAATGAGTTTGCCCTGAATGCCAAGCCACTATGGGAGGGAATGCTTGATACGGGAAGGATGACAACAACCGTCAATATGAAGTACTGCTGAGCAATAGAAAATTAAGGATCAAATAACATATGACAATATTATGACCACTCATGCCATCTGGATTCTTCCCCAGTTTCTCGGAACTTTGCTGTTCTGTGCTGCAACATGTCCTTGGTTCCCACCACCAACCTTGCATTATTTATGCTAATTTCTTCTGTCTCAGAATTTCTTCAGATAATTACTCCTTTCTTCACTCTGTTTTGTTTTCAACATCTTTCACTTTCTGACATGTCTACTTTTCGCCATCCCCTTCCCACCTCTGTTACATACAATGCACTTAGCTTTTCTCTCTTATTAACTCAACCACAATGTTTTCACAATAATCTCTGTCTTGCATATAACCCAGTCTTCAACCTTTAATCTCTCAGATTTTCAAATCTCATCTGGTGTAGTCCCAAACAACCAGTCTTTTCTTCTCATCCTGTCCAGTAAGTCTCCTGTGACCTGAGACCTGGGTGACTTTTCCGAACTCTGCTCCTTTTCCTAAACCTCTCCAGTTCCTTTCCCCTCACCCCTCTTCCTTCCCCTTCAACCCTTCTGCTGGAAGTAGGAGCCACTGGCTCCAAAAGCTTGCATAAGTAAAACCTTCTTTTATTTATGTGTTCTCCTGCTGCTGCGCAGTGAATAGATTTTTTATCCATCCAGTTACATAATATTCTGAAAAGTATCACCATATAGCAGAGATAGATTAAGCATATTCACAGTTGCGAGTACGGACAATGATCAGCTGTATAATGGAATGACAACAGTGAAAATTCGTGCCAGACTGGGACTTTAATACAGATTTTCCACGTACCGTGAGCAGTTGCCTTACACTTTGACTATCCAAGCATGACTCACGGTCAGACCCAAACTTCCACATTTCATCATCCATGTGTGTACAAAATGTATTTGTATGTCCTTTACATATATTCCTGTACAAGGAAGACATTTTACTTTGTATATAGTGGAGATGTTGAGTCGCAGAGAGGCACAACATCGAGACTGTCTAGCAAGTTTTGCTATATGCATAATGAAGATGTTGAGTCACAGATACGCACAACAAAAAAATTGGCAAACGGGTAAGCTGTTGCCCAAAACGCCTTCTTCCAAATTGGACATAACACACACACACACACAAAAACGCAGCTCACACACACATGACTACTGTCTTTGGTTATCGAGACTGAGTCTGGCCTGGGCAGCTGAAGACAGTGTGTGTGTGTGTGTGTGTGTGTGTGTGTGTGTGTGTGTGTGTGTGTGTGTGTGTGTGTTCTGCCTAATTCGGAAGAAGACCATTTAGGTGACAACTTACTTTATTGACAGTTTTTTTGTTGTGCTTATCTGCGACTCAACATACCCACTATATGGTGAGTATCAATCTATCCTTTTCATAATATTGAAAGTACTGTTGTTTGTCTGTATGTTTAATATGAACAAAAGTGTGTGCTTAGGAAGTAAAACTTATTTTGACAGACTTATTTACTTACACATGCTGTTGTAACAGTTAATAGCTTGATATTTCTCTGTTGTTACCTCTTTTTTTCACAGTTAGCATAATTTTTCAATTTTCCCTCATTTCCTTATCTAAAAATATTTATATTTTAATATATCAACATTTTTTGTTTCAGGCCATTCAGTGAGAAGCTGTTGGACACCTTGAATATAATGGAGTCCTCAGTTAGTTCAGTTTTCTCGGATATGGTGTACAATTGCAAGGGACAAATAGTTCTCATGCTTAGTGAAAGAGAAGGTCTTATTCAGACATATGTTAATGGACATACCTGTGCATATGCTTTATTTTTCCTGAAAGATTTATATATTTGTGGCACTAATGAAAGAAAATATTCAGAAATTCTGTCATATTTGAGATATACTTCATATATGGTGTCACTTGATGCCAAAAGGATTGTATTTCTCCCATCACTCAAGAATAGAGTGGAAGACATTACTTTTGATCGACTATACTTTGCACCTAAGGTATGGGTTGGTGAGAGACCTCACTGTAGTACCTCACCGACATACTGGGATATTCAGAGTATTTTGCCTCAACTTAAAATCTCACTCAGTCTTGTGTTTAAACAGACAACATTAAACTTTTCAAATGAACTACATCTGCCACCTAACAACTTGAGACATCAGTTGACAGACGTTTCAGGAAGAGTGATCCATATATTGAACAGTAAAGATGCAGTATTAGCAGTTCAAGTAGAGAATTTGAGTCTTAACATAATTTTCAGTATTCATTTTCTTTATATCAATAACCAGAAATGTGATGAGAACAGAGACATAGCAGATTATGTGCAATTAAGGATGTTATTACATTGCAATGCAAGGAGACTACAAAATGATACTGATATTTTTATGGCAACATGTATCTGGAGTGGAACGAAACCTTCACCAGTTGACATATTTAGTGCTTGTGTTCCCAAAGCTTGTTCTGTAGCCAAACTGCGCAAAGCAGTAACTTACACTGGAATAGTAGTTGAACTTTCACCACCTAATGCAGCACTTCTTTTAACAACAGTTGGAAGAAAGAGAGCGTACGTTATCATAGAGGTTGAAAAGCTAAGTCTACAAGAAAATGATGAACCACTCAGTAGGGATAGTTGCATTGATGATTATATGGATCTTACAGATATAGCTTTCTTCCAAGTTAGGCCTGCAAAAAATGCAGAAGAATTCTATTTTGCTCAACGTGCTTGGCTCCCATTAAAAATTGAAATAAATGAGAATATTTATATGGTGTCTGATGACTGTAAATTAAGAAAAGCAGGAATGTTTCTGGAAAAGGCGTACAGAGACTATCAAGCTGCAGTGGAAATGGTAAATGTTAAAAACAAAACTGCCATTGAAATTGCTGCAGAATGGTCTCAAGGAATAGGAGAAAACACTCAAGAAGATGCTATTATTAAACTAAATGAAATTACACAGAATATGCAGATAGACTCCAGCATAACTGACGATTTACCAACATTCTGCAAAAACTCAATTATTAATGATAATGCTGCTGAATGGTTACATGGAAATAAGGAAAATACTGGGGAAGTTGACATTATTAAACCAAATGAGACTACACAGAATATGCAAACAAACTCTAGCATACCTGATGATTTATCGATAGGCTGTAAAAATTCATACATTAATGGCAGTGTTGCAGAATGGCTCCATAGTAATGAAGAAAACGCTCAAGAAGCTGAGATTATTGAACTAAATAAGATTTCACAGAATATGCAAACTGACTCCAACATAGCTGCTAATTTATCAACAGGATGCCAAAATTCATTTATTAATGATAGTGAGAACAGAGATGATGATGAACTAATTTTCTGTGCTAAAGTTAAGGATAATCAAAATGATGAAGGTGAAGATAATTTGGGAACAGAACAGTTCGAAATAAATACTACACAGTGTATCACTCTTGGAAATAGTAGTTGTGCCAGTAACAATGTGTCTGAAAATGTTGTTATGCCTATGAATATCGAAAACAAACCTGGAAATTTAAATTGGGCAAGTGAACAACTCAAAAACTACACTGGTGTAACATCTATTTGGGAGTCTTCATCAGAGAAACATCAGCAGTTTTCAGATTTCAGAGATTTAGAAAATGGTCCTGTGTCTTTGAATAATGAAAATGTCCCACAAAAGTTCAGCTGGGCTGATGAAGAGCCAGAAGAAAATGATGTGTCAATATTTAATTCTGAATTTTTACCTAATAGTAGTCATTGTTCTCCTGTGAATTCTGAGATCAAAGAAATCAGTGATAGGAATACACATAATGTTTTGCAGCACAAAGACAGTACAGACAGAACCAAAGTACAGGATCAAAGCAAAAAGAACTCGGGTAATGGAGATGAATCTAAAAGGGGTGAGTTTACCACATACAAAAATTCTGGTTATAAAATCCATGGAGATGAAAATAATTTTAATAATTTCTTAGATTCATCTCAGAAAAGAACTACAGATGTATCAGCAAACAGAGAAACCTTCAGATCTTGTCCAACTGAGAAAGTCCACTGTGCCAGTGAGAACCTGAAAAATGCCATGAAGTATTTAACCGACTGCAAGAAACTACATTACCTAGGTGTTATGTGTCGTGTGGTGGCTCTGATGACAGACAACAGAGGTGTGCTCTGTCTGGGAGATGATTCAGAAGCAGAATTTCTTACTGAAAGTTTCATTGGAATCTCAGCAGATTGTGTGCAAGCTGGGATGGAAATGAAGTGTGTTGCCAGTTGTTCAGGGTATAAGAAGTTCGTTGCATGGTGTGTGTGGTGTGGAGATAGTACCCCGCCAAAAGCAGTAGAAATTTCTCATTTGTTAGAGGCAACTTCAGATGCCCTCAACACATTGGCAGCAAATGCATTATATGGAAGCCATGTAATTGCACTTGCACCAAGTACTGCCTTACTTGCAATAAAGATAAGGAAGCAAGACATACCAGTCCTCCTGACTGGTGACATAACAAACCAACTGGGTGATCTGAGTGTGGGAGACTTTCTTGAAGTTAAGGTAAAACATAGTTGTACATTTTCTCATATATCTAGTTGATGCTTTCAACTTCACATAGTGTGAAATATTCACTAAGAACATTATACCCAATATATTTAATATATCTTAACCATTTTTAGTTTGTGGTATTTTACAATATGGATATAAGTACTTAAAAATCCAAATGTGCTGAACACCTATCCCAAACTAGAAAAAATTCTAAGCATATGATTAGAGATAAAAGTGTCAAAAATTTTGAGAATCTGTCTCTCTCCCTTCCTCCCTCCCTCCCTCCCTCCCCCCCCCCCCCTCTCTCTCTCTCTCTCTCTCTCTCTCTCTCTCTCTCTCTCTCTCTCTCTCTCTCACACACACACACACACACACATATACATATATATATAGAGAGAGAGAGAGAGGAGGTGGGGGGGGGGGGGGGAGTTTCAGTCAGTCCAGTAACTCTGTGTACATAATTACACCCTCGCTGGAATTGTTCATTGATTTAAAAATATATGTGTTGTTATATAATTGTAGTAGTAAGATTTTTATATATTTTTCTATAACTTGCACTTTATTCCTCATCCTCTCCCTCACACCTTAATCTTTACTTTCCAAAGAAGGAACATTTGTTTCAGAAGTACTGGATCCCCCTTTTTTTCCTTGATCCTGTTCACCCAATTTTAATCAACTGATAGGTCTTTATATAAATTGTGATATTTTATAGACCTTCTCTTCCCAAAATTTTCCCTGTTATGACCGAATGTTGTACCATTGCAGTCTGTCAGACTGGTAGCTTTGCAGAGGTGTTACTAGTACATACAAAACATTTTTACTACACTTCACCAGTCCAGTGCAATCCGTGAAACCATTTCATGGAGAAAATGTGAGAGAGAATAGGTATCGTTAAGCATTCTGCACAGAGGGTTGAAAGAGAAAAATAAGTTAAAGAAACGTTAAGTGAGACAGATGGGGGAGAGGGGAGTATTCCCCACCCCCCCATTCAGAATTAGACGTATTGTTTGGGCAATTGAACACTACTCAGAGAGGATTAGAAATAATATTAAATGGTAGAAACTCATTTCAAGCCATGACCAAACAATTTGTTGGCTTATAAGACAAAATTTTCAGGCACAGTCATTTGTCAAATAACTGGTGACTGGAAATATTTGTCAACACTGATGTTTCTAAGCTCACTGGAGTACATTTTTTTACGCCGTAAAACCAAAACAAAAACTGGAGTACATTTTAGTCATACCTGTAAAAGAGTACTATTGTCACTTAGGAGTTATAAGACATTTTAGAATTGCTACCAGGCAGTCATATGACCTTCCACCACTAATTGGCAGTGGAGTCATTTGTGTGTACCAGTTGGTTGCACGGAATCAGCAGTGAGATGAGCATGCATGGAAGTATATAAGAATGTTAAAAAGCAGCTGTTGTGTTTGGATGTCCCCATGACCAGGCTGTGAATGATGTTGCTCAGTTTGTTGGTGTATCAACACAAAATGTACAATGTGACTCGCAGCCATGTAAGAGAGTGTGAGAACATTGGACATAAAAAGATCCAACCTACAGGAACCAGAGGCTAGTTTCCCACATTGTTAGTGACAGTCGGTTTCAAACTGCATAGGAATTCGTGCTGTCAGCGAATGCAGGTTCATATCGACCAATTTTCTAGTGAACGTTGTAAAGGAAACTGAATTCTGTGCACATTCTAGGCAGTTGCCTTACAAAAGGCCATTGCTCACTATTTCATGTTTCCAGTAGGTGAAACAATACAGAAACTGGACAGTAGGTGACTGGGTGCCTATAGCATGCTCCGAAAAACATTATTTTATCTCTTTCCAAATGATGCATGGCATCCAGTGCACCAGTGACCATCTAGTGCACCAGTGATCCAATGACATGTTCAAGTTGCAGTGTGGAAAGAGTTTAGTTCATGCCAGAGATTGAGCCTGTAATATTCTATGGATCAGTGGCGGCTGCTTTGTAAGAGCACAAGAGCACGTGAACACCCAGACTTTTGACACCTTGCAGATTTATCGATTATTTTTCTTTGAATGCTGTTAAACTTACCATAGATGCTGCAATCTGAAAGATATGGCACTTAAATTTGCAGCGCTACTGCTCCTCTAAACTCCTTGAAACTTGGCATCAGGGTCGCAAGCACGCTTTCAATTGTGCTTATTTTAAGGATTTGTGCATGCACAACTCACATGATGTAATTGCCTTATGGGAAAAATACATATGGATTTGATAAACAATGTGCATGGTTCATAGTGTGTACAGCTAGCTCTTGCCACCCAACTACATGTTTACGTCAGTGCCAAGAGGTGGTAGCACACTGCGGCAGACATTTTTCCCCATTCGCTCTTTATAAAGCCTGTTAGATGATAGCACACTCCCCAGATATGCTAATTCACTCACTATATACTGTAGTAAAATTAGATTGGGCATCAGTATATGTTAAAGTTGTACTGATAGTAAGCCTAATGAGTTATACTGGTTAAGTTATGGATTTTATCATACAGTAACCCATTTGAGGTGCTGAGAATCATAAGGGCCTAAAGCACATTACTGTCATTTGTGAGACTGTAGCATTTATTCATGCTTCTGAAAGCTGTTGATCTTATGGTGAGTCAGTTGTAGCTGTGCTGTAGGCCCACATTGTACATATGAAAATTCACGTAAAGCTGTATCACTGGTTTCTCTGATATTCACTTAAATGTGGGATAAATAATGATGTGTTTTAGGCCCTTATGGATCTCTGCACCTCATTTGTATTCTAGTCAAATGACCTTGTTGGTAGACATTACTACTTTAGTTTAATCATTTCCACAAATGACACCACTTTGTGTTTGGAGTGGGTTCATGTGCAGTATAAACATGAACTATCTGGAATCTATTTTAAATGCTAACAGAAAAGTGAAGCTGTGGGGACGGGTCACGAGTAGTGCTTGGGTAGCTCAATTGGTAGAGCATTTGCCCATGGATGGTAAAGGTCCTGAGTTCGAGGCTTGCTCCACCTAAAGTTTTAATCTGCCAGCAGCACACACTCCACTACAGAGTGAAAATCTCATTCTGGGAATATAAAAGTAAATTACTAGGAAGAACTATAGCTTCTGAGAACAGGTCTTTTGATTGATAGAGTAATGAATTTTTTTTTCTTAAAGAATCATTATATATTCATCAACATATACTTTATCCCCTTTGAAGTAATCCCCTCAGATATTATACGCTTGTCCCAGGGTTTTTTCCAAACTTGGGAGCACTTCTCGAACTCACTTTTCATTATGGTGTTGAGCTTCTTTACCGATTCAGTTTTTTTCTCATCAGTGGTGGCAAAACAACTCTTCAGTTTCTGGAATAGAAAGAAGTCATAGGGGGCCATTTCTGGCAAGAACTGTGGTGGAAGCAACGTAATGATTTTGTTTTTTGCCAAAAAAATCAAGAACAAGCATTGAGTTGTGAGTGGGAGCATTATCATGATGCAATTTTCACCAGTATGCAATTTTCACTAGTGGTGGAAATTGTCTGTTTCTTTTGGATTGCTTCACACAAATGGCACAGAACTTCCAGGTAGTATTCCATATTATTGTCTATACCACCATAAGGCAGGAATCCATTGTGCAGTATCTCATTGTAATCAAAGAAAACAGTGAGAACAACCTTCACATGTGATCAAACTTGTCTAATTTTTTTTCGATCTTGGCTTGCCAAGCAATTTCCATTGGGATGATTGGGTCTTGTTTTTGATGTCATACCCGTACACTCATGTCTCATCACCTGTTATAACCTTTTTTATAAGTTCTGGATCATCGTCGAACCCATTCAGAAATTCGTGAGTGATGTCTACGCGAGGTCATTTTTAATTGAAATTCAACAATTTGAAAACAAACTTTGCTCCTACTCATTTCATGCCCAAAACATTCAAAGAAGTTGCTTGGCATCAGCCAAAGTATGTGCTGACCCCATCAACAAGCTGTATGTTGGTGGTTTGGTGATTTTCCAGAACCATTTTCTTTACTTCTTCAATTTTGTTGTCAGTAATTGATGTGCAAGGCTGTCCGAGGTGGTCGTCGTATCCAACATATTCGCGACCCTCTTTGAAATGTTTATACCACTTGCAAACTGTTGTCTTACTCATAGCAGATTTGCCAAAAGCCACAGTCAACATTTCAATGCGGTGCTGCGCTGTATTCCATTTTTCAAGACAAATATGATGCAAATTCGTTGATACATGGACATAAAAGTTATCTGAAATATCATACCACTTCATAATTTAACCCTTAAGCGGTCATGCAGGGTGTTCAGAATACCCCAGTCATCAAAATCGTTTACATAATGGATAGGAGTATAACATCATGTTCTTTGGTACCTTTCTAGGACATGACATGAAAGTTTTGGGTAACAATAGAATCTACAATGGAAGCACAAGTTCCAAGAAAATACGCAACGTGCATTGGGGTGTTGTTGGCACCCCACCTGACTCTTTATGTTGCAGTGCTGTGAGAAAGCACACAGTTGTGTTCCAGAGCAGATGCATATATTTTGTCGCTCTGTGCGGTTAAGACAGCTATGGATTGTTACAAAATAGAACAAGAAAGAATGCAGAAGCTTCTGAAAGAGGTCTTAGGCGAAAATTTTGAAGGAGAAGAAGAGGAAACAGACAGCTGTGGACTGTTTTTTTTTTTTATATTTATAAGTGACATAATAATTAGAGCGATTACACAGTGCACAAATATTTACATCCAACACATTGCATCAAATTTCACAAGAGACCGTGATGCCAAACCAACAAAAAAAGAGATCAAATCTCTGCTGGGTCTGTTGCTATTGGCTGTGCATTACAGGGCAGGGCACTAAAATCTGGAAGACTTATGGGACAGAAATGGTTGTGGAATTGCAATATTTCATTCAACAATGAGTTGAGGGCACTTTTGTTTCATGTTCCATTGTTTGAGATTCGATGATGTTCGAGGCAGACCACCGCGTAACTTGATCACCTAGCTATGTTCAGAGAAGTGTTTGAATTATTCATGCCAAACTGTGTCAGTGATCATACTAAGACTGAATATATGACAATGGATGAATAACTGGTCGCATTTAGAAGCAAATGCAGTTTCCGACAGTATATACCAAGCAAGCCTGTGAAATATGGTTTGAAAATTTTCACCTTATATGATGCAAGAACATCGTATACTTTGGGGATGGAAATCTATGTTGGGAAACAGCCAGAGGGTCCCTTTTCACTGTCAAACTCGCCTAAGGAGGTAGTAAATAAACTTGCATGGCCTATCGAAGGTAGAGGACAGAATGTGAAACTAGACAATTGGATTTGTTCCATACCACTGGCTGAAGAGCTCCTGAAACAGAAACTTACAGTAGTAGGAACTCTTGGAAAGAATAAGAGGTAGCTCCCTCCAGACTTTGTTTGCATGAGAGGTTGTGAACTTAGAAGCAGCCTTTTTGGATTCAAAAAGGATATTACCACAGTTCCATGTGTGCCAAAGAAGAGCAAAAACCTTATTCTCCTTTCATCTTTGCATCATGACAGTGCCATTGACACTAATACTGTGGAGGAAAAGAAACCAGAAATTATAGCAGTGTACAATAAGACCAAAACAGGTGTGCACACTATAGATGAAATGTGCGCTACTTATTCAACCTCAAGAAAAACTAGATGCTGGCCACTTTGCCCTATTTTTCCGAATGATTGACATTGCTCGCATTAACACTTTCATCATATACATAAATAATAACAATTAGAGGATTTCCCGAAGAATGTTTTTACGTGATGTCGGGAGGTCATTAGTAAATCCCATGGTGTGCAAGAGAGCAGCCACTCACTCCCTGCCTAAACAAGTTAGACAGAAAGCCACTAAAATGGCAGGAATTGGAGACAGCAACAATGCACCACCTTCTGAACAAAGAATACTTAAGCCCAGGCACTGCACAGTTTGCCCTCAGAGTAAAGATAGAAAATTTAAATCGCACTATGCTCGACATTTAAAAGTTATTTGTATAAAGCACATGAGAAATGTGTGTGAAAAGTGTTATGACAACGCACCCCTTGCAGCCAGTGATAGTGACTCATTTCATAAAATGTTTGTATGAGTTGACTGAACAAATGTTTAGCTATATGTATAATGTCTTATACTTGTAATACAGTATGAAGAATAACAGAAATAAATAATTAAACAAAATATTGTAAGAAAATGGGAATTATTGCATATGTTTCAAATCACGCAGTTTAATACTAAAGTAATATTAAATAAAATGATAATGTACCGGGAGATAACATTCTACATAGCCATTTGTCGAGTAAACATATTCATATCAGTGATATGCTGCACAACAATGTCATTATAACCACTTTTATTTGGGGTGTTAGCAACACTCTGCATGACTATTAATGTTACAAAAAGCTGCGTGACCACTTAAGGGTTAAAAAACTCTGCTGGGGAAAGTAGTGTTTTGGCCACAGTTACAGTCCAGGGTGGCAATTCTTCTGGAAAACCTCAGTTTCTCAGGGAATTTCATTTTATGTGGAAAAAAATCAGGAAAAGCTCAGGGAATTTCAGGAATTTCATAAAATCCCAGTGAATCCTGCATTTTAAACATAGAATTGAAACAGGATTGTATTCAGTTTTGTAAATCATAACTCTTAAAGTACTTAATATCTCAAAGTGCATTAATTATATGGATATCTATGTTTAAAAACAGCAGTTACACTACTGCTTGTGGCTGGTATATAGCTCAGCTGAAAGGAAAGAAAAGTCAATGTTGCAGTATGCCCACCTGCCACACCCTCCCCGCTCCCGTGCTCACTATTAATTTATCAGGAGCTTCTTGACAGTGTCTTCCTTCTCACATTTGTAATTCTCAGAGAATTTTTTTTTTTTTTTTTAAACAAGTCTGAGTAGCCATCCTGGTGGCCTTCTTCTGCGTTAGAGACTCAGAAGGAGCTCAAAACGTTGGTTTATGCAGCATAGTTTTTTACATTATGGTGCAGTACGATACTCAGAAACTTTCATGTCAATTGATTCTGGCCATGGAAGCTTATGCAAATTATATCTTTGATCCATCTTTTTCAAAAGAAAAAATTTCTCGAGTACTTGAAAACATGTATAACCTTACCAAATGCCAACAATTAACTAAATATTGAAAACAGCTGGAAATGCAAACATACATTAGGAACATGTATACCAACAAGATAATTTTTGTTTGTTTTGAAAATCGGGTGTATGAAGCCCACAAGATTAAAAAATTCCCATTACATTTTGATCACACATCATATGAGCTTGGTTTGATGAACACTCAGGCTCCCTACTGTACCTCAGCTGGCCAGCTAAATTGCTTGATATTAATCTCATAGAAAATGTCTGGGAGTGTTTGAAACAGTGGGAAAAATGTGGAACTCAACATCACCAAAGTTGATAGCTCTTTGGGATATAGTGTCCAATGTATGACTTCAGATGAGCTGTGGCACACCTCTTTTGGACACTCTGCCTTTCTGAATTCAGACCGTTATCAATGCGTGAGGCAGTGTTACACATTGTTTATTGCGATGTTTCCTAATTCTTTGCCAAGTGTGCTTCCTCAGCTGCCTGCAGTTATCAGTGATATTTTCATAAACTTCAAATATGCATAGAAGTAGCAATCTGTTGTGTACTCAGATAATTTTGGGTATGACAGTTATCTCCATTCTTGCGTAACAGCTGATACTTGCCTCATTTAAAGTGAATTTTACAAACTGCAAATGGTTTCAGAGATTATAGTTGCTGTGACAGCAGGTTACGTCATAGGACTGCACTTTTCATAAGAATGCTTTTGATCCTGGAACAGACAAAGACCTGTATAGAAAGAAAAAATAAATGCGTAGATCTTTATGTGACGTTAGGTGATGGGACCACGTGACATACATTGTTTTGCAGTAACAAATTCTGAAATGGAAACAATAAATAAAAATTTAGGTAGTTGATGTGTGGAACATAGAAACTCATAATAGCTCAATGACGTTACTAGCAATCAAGCTACCACTCATTTTCTAGTTTATTTACACCCACCCAACCATGTATGCAACAACATTGGCTGTGAATGATTACTTAGGCTGTCACAGGTGTGAGAGACATGTAGTAATTGGGAGGGAGTAAGATGAACATGTCAAGAACAGTGTGGGACAGTAATGACAGGCATGACAGAGGAGGGAGACAGGTGGCTCTAAGGGGCAATTACAAAATGAGAACTGAAAATGGGGATAGTCATAAAACTGAGGAAGTGGGCATTAGTTATTTATTTATTTTCTTTGTGTTAGTGGTTGGGTGGAGGAAAGTTGTGTGGAGAATGGTAGTAGATAAGAAGCGAAGCTAAGGGAAGCGGTAAGGATTGGGACTGAGAAAGGATTATTGGTGATTTATGGTCAGGGGGATAGTGAGGATGGAGAATGTGATGGGCTTCCATCTACATTGTTCAGAGTGGCTAATGCTGGAAAAAAATGGATACTTAAGCAGCTGTATTGGTGTCATGATGTGCAGCCTGTTCAACAATTTGATGATCGAGTCCTCATGTAGTTACAATTTGACGATAGTTATTCATCCAAGAACAGGTCTTAACACCTTGGTCATCCACAGGAGAATGAGCTATGCTTCAGGAAAGGGAGCAGGGTTAATATGGAATTGTGTGGATGATAGAGTACTCTTTTTGACGGGGCTGGGTAGAATTTCCTTCATCTCAGGACTCCATGAGAGGTACTTGAAGCCCTGACTACGATTGTGTATGAGATTTTTGTCAATTTCATCTTACAAGGTAATAGGAGGAATACTGTCCAAGCAGTTCATCACTACTTTTGAGTTTCTTATTGCCATAGGAAGAGATGGTATGGTAAATAAATAATTTATTTGATAATGTTGGAAACTCCATGAGGCTGTTCATGGATTATTTAGGTAAAAATTCACTACAATCTACAGAGATTTGATGCTTGGTGCAGGGCTTACCGTCAGTATAGACTATGGAATGTATTGCACATAAATAAGCAAAAACACGCATTATTGTGCGGTTAGTTAGTTACTTGTTCCATGGATCAAATTCATGATGAATGTTATGATGAGGATTCCCATTCTCATCCCTCCTTCGCCGGTATCCTCTTGTCCCCACTCTATCTGTCTGCCTTCTGTCATCATTCTCCCTGTGTGTTCATCACCTCCTGCCAGTTCTTTGTATCCTCACCACATGTCTGCTCATCTCTTCCATCCCAATTTCTCTGTGCACCTCCTCCTGCTCCCACTCTTCCTGTGTGTCCATCTCCTCCTGCCCCATATCCCTATTTCCATCTTTTCCTACTGACAATCTCCTGTGCATCTCCTCCTGCTACAGTCTTTCTGTACACTCCTAATGTTTGCTCTTCCTATCCATCTCCTTCTCCCCCTCTACCTATCCATCCCTCCCTCCCTCCCTCTCTGTCCTACCCTTCTTTCCCCATCTCATTGTTCATCCACTCACGCCCCCACTCTCTTCCCCCCCCCCTACTCATCTCCTCCTCTGTCTTATCTCTCTTTATCAGTCTTCTTCTCCATCCTCTCTCGCTACCCATCTCCTCCCCCAAACCTCTCCCTATTCATCTGTTCCTGACGTCTTTCCCTATCCAGCTCTCCCTGCACCCTCTTCCTACCCGTCCTCTCCTGTCCCCTCTCTCTGTCTGTCCCCCTTTATCCCTCTCCATCCCCTCCTCCTTCCACTCTCTGTCCATCCCCTCCTCCATCCCATCCCCATCTCAGCCTTCACCTGGCGATGCCCCGTTGTTACGGTAGCTCCTATAAAACAAGTTTATAAAGCTGGCTGATACTATCTGTACAATAGGTTTGTTGTGCACGGCACCATATGCATCGATGACTTGAAAACAGTATTTTTGCCCCTGTCTTGCAGGTTGCCCAGCAAAGCTGATTGCCAAATCAGGCACATACTACTCAAAAACAATATGCCTGTCACGAAAAGCAGCTTACACATTGGAAGCTCTGTATTTGTTTCTTGTGTGTGATGTGTAGACTGTCATTCAAAGCAGGTCAATAAGGGAGGCTGATTCTATTCCCACATAACATGCTTCTTGTGCAGGGCTTCTTATGCGGCCCATATCTCCTCATCCCCATTGTCAGCCCATCTCTTCCTTCCCAACTCTGTAACAATCACTTCCTCCATCTTTCTGTGCCAACCTCTTCCTCCCAACCCCCCCCCCCCCACCTAATCTCTTTGGCCACCTCCTCCTCCCCCCTCTAGTCATGTATCTGCTCCTATTCCCCCCCCTTTCTTTTTTCATATCCTGCTCCATTCTCTCTTTCTCTATCTTCTCTCCCCTCTGTCTCTCCATAACCTTTTCCATCCCTCTGTGTCATTCTCTTCCTCCTCCCTTCTTTTTCCATCTGCACACTACCCTTCTACACGTTCCACCTCTCTCCTGTATCTCCTTCTCCTCTCCCCTCTCTCTTTCAAACTCCTCCTTCTGCCTCTGTTTGTACACCTCCTCTCTCTCTCTCTCTCTCTCTCTCTCTCTCTCTCTCTCTCTCTCTCTCTCTGTCACCTCCTTTATCCCTTTCTCCATCTATCTTCTCCATCCCCCTCTCCAAGAACACCACCTCCTACACACTTTCTCTGTCCGTCATCTCCCCTGTCTATCTTCTTCTCCTGCACCCCCCCCCCCCCCCCCCCCCCTTCACCTCTCCATTCCCTCCTCTACCAGTCTCAACCTTTCCCCAGCAGTGCACATTCGCTTGTGTAGCCTCTGCTGAACAGTTTTATAAAGCAGGCCAATGCTACTCAAAGACATCTGTCATGAAGGCCAGCCTACAAGTGTGGAACTTGATAACCCTTTCTTGCCCATGACATGTTGGCCACCCTGAAAAGCAAGGATAGTGCAGACCAACACTTCCTACACAGCACGCCTCCCTATATGGTAGGGGCTGAAAAACATGGTTTGCTCTTATCTCTGCTTCTGTTGGAGCTAAGAGGTTATAAACACCATAGTGCTGATATTTGTGAAGTTTGCTATTTGTGTGCCAGATTTGGTTGAGTTCAATCCAGGGATTTTGGAGAAAATTCCAGACATGCAATACGTATATACATACCAGGGTGACGATTCTTCTGGAAAACCTACGGTTCTCAGGGAATTACATTTTAAAACTTTTTTGTAACCTACAGGGAACAACAATCTTGTAAGCTATATAAAATTAGTGAAAAACAGTCTAGATCACAATGGTTATTTTATTTTAAATGATCAGTTTTGGCCTAGTTTTACACCATCTTCAGGGTACCACTATGAAGGATAGAAATTATGCTAGTTAAATAAAGAAGTCAGTGACTTAAAATAAAGTAATTTATGTTACATAGACCTTGTGCAGGCATGTTTGTGCTACGTTACGTCAATGTCATTCCATAAGGAATGATTTACACAAATTATGTATCATTTGAAGATACAGTTTATTTAGAAGTGAATAATTATAAAAAAGTAGTGCCAATAGGACAGAACAGATTGTTAGAAGTAGTGAGTAGCTGTAATAAGATTGTTTAAAAATTATTTCTTGTGGTACCATCTGGTGGAAATAATTTATTTAACAAGTATAATATATCCATTGCACCATGTATTTAATCAATAGAATGTGTATTTTGTAAAAAAAAATTACCACTTATGATAATTATACAGTAATTACACTGTGTTGTGAATAATACAAAATTTAGAAGAATGTTGGCGCGCTCTTCTGGCATGAACTTGCTAACTGTAGATGCCATTGCCCTGGAGACATTGTAGTAAGAGGGCCAGCAAACATCAGAGATGTATATCACAGGCTCCGTGTGTTACCATAACGACTGAGGTCGATTGCAGCTGTCAAAAATAATCAGGATAGCGTCTTCCGAAGTGGTGTCGGTAGAATTTTTGCTATAAGTTGCCAGCAAAAAGCTATTCATACTCATAATACAAAATTTTTTTACAAAAGAATAATAGTACTTGGAAGCTAATAAACTTATTTGTCGTGAAATTACATCAATGTCTAAAATCTGATTAGAAAATAGCATCTTATTGTACAATAAAACTGGAATGCTAGTCATATTATTTATTTCAGAAATATTTTTTCATAAGAAACAAAAAATTGTTTATATTAAACAATATGGCCAGCATTCCAGTTTTATTATGTGACCAGAAGTTATTTTATAATAAGATTTTATACATTGATCATCACATATAATGATTTATTGGCTTCCAAATACTATTGTTCTTTTGTAAAACAAGTCTGCATTATGAGTATGACTAACTTTTTGCTGCCAATTTATAGCAAAAATTATACAGGTGCCACTTCAAATGCATCTTGATTATTTTTGACAACTGCGATTGACTTTGTCGTTAGGATAACATATAGTGTTCATGATACACATCTTTGGTATTTGCTGGCCATCTTACTGTGGTGTCTTCATGGCAATGTCCATAGGCAGCTAGCCATAAGAGTGTGCCGATGTTCTACAAGTTTTGCATTGTTCACAACAGATGATAATTATTTTACATAAATCCATTTCTTTAGTCTATACACACATTCTATTGATTAAATAGCTGATGCTATGAGTATATTCCACTGGTTAAATACATTATTTCCACCAGGTGGTATACAAGGAATAAGAGAAATAATTTTTAAATACTCATAGTAAAGTTAATCACTGCTTTTAAAAATATGTTCTGTCCTATAGGCACTACTTTTTTATAATTATTCACTTCTAGAAAAACTGTATCTTCAAATGATATGTAATTCGTTCCTTATTGGCTGACATTGATGTCATATAGCACAAACACCTCCTCACAACGCAATACTGCCAAGCCAACAGCAGCAGTTTCAGTGACTGAGGTCTACTGACTTTTCTGGACATTGTCGGCTACAGCTGATGGGTAACGATGCTTTGATTTTAATAAGTATAAATTACTTTGTTGTAAGTCACTAACTTCTTTTTGTAATTAGCATGATTTCTGTACTTCACAGTGCTATTCTGAAGATGGCCTAAGACTAGGCTGAAACCAATCATTTTAAATAAAATAACAATTGTGGTCTAGACTGTTTTTCGCTGTTTTTATAATTACATTTTACCATGAAAAATCACAGAAATCTCAGGGAATTTTAGGAATATCATAAAATCTCAGGAAATTCTGTGTTTTTAACTGTCACTGGAATTTGATTTTATTGAATTTAATAAATCACAAGTTTTAAAATACTTAATATATCCAAGTGTGTTAATTAAGTGAATATTATTCTATATAAATTATCAGTGTTTGAAAACTGCTGTCAAGCTCGGCTTATGGCTAGTATATCTCAGCTGATAGAAAAGTTTAATTACTCTGAATTTCTTATTGCTTCCTGTACCTGTGTCTCTTCCTCCCCCATTTCTCTATAATGCCCTTCCACCCCCACCCAACTCCAACTCACCCCTCTGCTCTAACCCATCTTCTCTTTACACTCTGTCTGACAAACTTTCCTCTCACCCCAATGCGCCTGTCTCTTCCTCCTCTCCAGCTCTCTGCCAGTCTCCTCCTCCCCACATCTCTGTCCATCTCCTCCTCCCTCCCCTTTTCTATCCATCTACTCTTGCTCCTCCCCCATCTATTCCTGTCCATTTTCTCCTACCCCCCTCTCTATGTGTCCATACCCTCCTGCCCCAACCTCTCCATCCACCTCCTCCTGCCCCACTTTCTATCCACTGCCTCCTACCCCCTCTCCCTACACCACCTCCTCCACTACCCACCCTACTCATCTTCTCGTTCCCCCCTCCTTCAACACTCTCCTCCTCTCACACTTCATATCCATGTCTTCCTCCCACACTCCCTATCCATGTCCCTTTCTTTCTACCGTCCATCTCATCTCTCTCTGTCCATCACCTCTCGTCTCCTTCTCGCATGTGTTCAATCCCTCCTTCATCCTCTTTCCCTGTCGACCTCCTCCTCTGTTGTCGCTCCACCCATCTCCTCATTTATCCATCATAGCCTCTGAAAAACAGGCCAATTAAGCAAGCAGTTGCTACTGCAACACACCTGCTATATTGGGCAGCCCACAAATCATGGGATGGAAATCTGTTTTTTGTCCCTGACATGTACACTGCCCTGTAAAGCAGGTCGACACAACACATCTGTCATGCTGGGTATCTTCTGTAACAGGGCTTAAAAACGTGCATATTTGTATCTCCATATTAGAGCTAGAGTGATATACACCCCTATGTTGGTCCTCTCGGGACAAGATTTCGCACACTATGGTCTAGGGGTCTAGGAGGAGCTCTTTCACATACACATAGTGGCCCTTGACGTGTAGGCTAGCCTGCAAAGCAGGTCAATACTATTCCCACACAACACATCTGCCATGCACTGCAATTTATATGGCTGGGGCTTAAATAACACATTTATATACTTTAAATATTAGAGCTAGAGTGATATAAAACTGTCAATGGTGCTCCTCTCATTGCAAACATCTCTTCCTTCTCTCTTTCTGTGTTCACATCTTCCACCTTCCCATTTCTTGATGCTCCTCATCCTGCAAACTTTATGTGCCCATCTGCACCTTCCCACTCTGTCTGTCCATCTCCTCCTCCCCCTCTTTTTATCCACCCCTCTCTCTGACCACGTCACCTGTCCCTCCCTCTTTCCATATCCTCCTGCCCTGCCTGTATTCATATCCTCCTGCACCTTGTCCTTTTCCACCTACCCACTACCCTTCTACTCCTTCTACCTGCCTCCTGCATCTCCCCCTCTCAATGTATATCCTCTCCTCCTCACACTTTATGTCTATCTCATCCTCTTCTCTCCTTCTGTCCATCCCCTCAACCAGCTCTTTGTTATTCCCCCCTTCCCCCTTTTCTCTGTCCTTATCAGCCTCCCACTTTCACACTCCCCACTTCCTCCTCCCATCTCTCTAAGGGTTGCACAAGTTCTGCAAACCAGGGAATTTCAA
Organism: Schistocerca serialis cubense; assembly: GCF_023864345.2. Classification (NCBI taxonomy): domain Eukaryota; kingdom Metazoa; phylum Arthropoda; class Insecta; order Orthoptera; family Acrididae; genus Schistocerca; species Schistocerca serialis. Next base: position 852,986,047 of record NC_064639.1, on the reverse strand, counting down.
ACTTGTCAGGGAAATATCAGCAAAATTTGAAAAAGAGAGAGAGACTGGAAAAACCTCATTTTTGTCTCAGTAGATGAAATGGTTTGCTTATTGAGATGTCATGCATTGTCATTGGTTGGGCGCAGCTGAGTGTGCACGGCTTCCCTACTCCCTTATTCCTACTTCATCTCCACTTCCTACCACTACCCTCAGCTTGCAGTTGTGACTGCCACACTAGCCTGCTGACGGGAGGTGTGAGGAGTGGTTTGTTTGGATCTGCTCCTTGCTTTGAAGACCAACATGGGGGCTCTAGCTCTAATATTTATGGAGATATAGAGTGTGGTTTTTAAGGCCCTGTCATACAGCTTACCCAGCATGACAGATGTGTTGTGTGGAAATAGTATGAACCTTCCTCACCAACCTGCTTTGCAGGGCAGCCTACACATCAGAGGCCTTAAACCATTTTCCAGTCCCCAACATGTAGGCTTCCCAGCACAAAAGACGTGTTGTGTTGAGTGGTGTTAGTGTGCTTTATTGGCCTGCTTTGCATGGCAGCCTACATGTCTTGAGAAAAAAGGGTTTCCAAGCATCTGGCATATAGACTGCCCTGCATGAGAGATATGTTGTGGGTGTAGTACCAGCATCATTTATTGACCTATTCTGCAGGGGGTATACATTGGCTGGGCATGACATGGGGGGAGGGGGGCAGAAGGGTTGAAGTGGATAGAGGAGGACATGGAGGGAGAGAGGGGAGGAGCAGCTGGATAGGGACACAAAGGGGGGGGGGGCAAGAGGGGATGTGGAGACAGAGATGGAGGGAGAGGAGGAGGACAGAGAGGGATAGAGCAGAGGAGATGGACAGAAGGAGGGGATGAACCAAATGAACTGAGAGGTGGGAGTAATGGACAGATAGGAAGGCCAGGAGGTGAGAGGTGATGTGCAGAGAGGAGAGGATGACATGGACCATGAGATCTGCAGATTATATGAGACATAAACGTACGCAGGCAAAGCCACAAGAAAAAGGCTAATCTTAATACAGAAAACTGAGAATTTGTGTGTATGTCCAAGAACTACTTCCAGGCCCCTGATCAAAGCGGATCAAATTTGGCACATAAACTCCGTGCCCCAAGATGACCCTCTGCCTCTAGTATTTATGGAGATACAGACATGCAATATTTTTAAGCTCAGCCATGTAGGCTACCATGCATAACAGGTGTGTTGTGTGATGATAGTATCGATATGACTTATCAGCCTGCTTTCCAGGGCATCCTACATGCCACAGATGGCAAGAAATGGTTTCCAGGTTGATATGTGTAGGCTGCTCAGCAGAGGCTGCCCAGCACAACAGCCATGTTTTGTTGGAGTAGTATTGACCTGCTTTGTATGGCAGCCAACACATCATGGGAATAAAGGGTTCCCAAGCCTTTTATCATATACCTTGTGCTGTACAAGACGTGTTGGGGAGTAAAGTCAGTCTGCTTTATCGATTTCTTTTACAGGGGCTACACGTGTGGATGGGCAAGCCTGGGAGAAGGTTGAGATGTACGGAGGAGATGTACAGAGTGGGGCAGGAGGGGATCGACAGGGAGTGCGGGCCAAGAGGAATGGGTAGGGAGAGGGCAGAATGGGATGTGCAGAGGGAGGAGGAGGAGACAGAGATATGGTGGAGGACACGAACAGAAAGAGAGGAGGTGGGCTGACAGATGGGAGGAGAAAATGGACAGATAGGGAAGTGAGGAGGTGATGGGCAAAGAGAATGGTGGAGGAGATGGGCCGGGAGATGTGTGCATTATATATGGCATACATGTACACATACGAAGCTGTGGGGAAATAGGAAATCTTAATATACAGTATAACCTCGTTAGTGCGAACTTGCATAAGACGAACTCACGGTTAACACGAAAAAAATATTGGTCCCACCAGGAATACATTAGTTCTTATGGTATGCTTTATCGGTTAACACGAATTTCAGTTAAGGCGAATTACGAACTCTGTTTCAGTTCCTAGCGTAGTTAAATTTCACTGTAATAGAAACTTCCGACCTAAAGCGTAATTTTTTTCCGAAATGAATGTAGGAAATGTATCTACAAAGCTAATTATACTTATTGTTGACTCGTTTTTAATGTATTGTAGGTCGGTAGCCATGATTATCACCTGAACAATCAGCGTATGCTGTACATTGTAAGACATTCAATAATGTATGCAGCAGCATTTAGGAACGTACTCAGTGCCAAATTTGACAGGTGTTCTGTTAGTCGTAGCTGTATTGAGCTGGGATACTGAATAAAAACTACAGTTACAACCGGTAACGTAGCACACGAAAATGGCAAAGAGGAAACAGACAGCTCTAAATGTACAGTTAAAGCTTAAGATTCTAGATGAAGTGGACTATGGCACAAAGAAAACAGCAATTGCAGAGCAGTTTGGAATACCTAAATCTACTTTATCTATGACTATTAAGAATCGAGAAAAAATTATTAATGCTGCGGCACCAGGTTCTGGAAACAATTCTAAACGACTTCGTACCGCCAAGTATGAAGACATCGAGACATTACTGCTAGAATCTTGATCGACACAAGTATGCCTCTATTCTTGAAGACTCTTACACCCCTACATGCAGTTTGTTTTTCCTTGGCACAATGGCATCTACCTGCAGGTCCAAGCAAACTGTCACACAGAATGCAGTGTGCATGTGTGGTTCAAAAAGCACCAGGATCAGTTTACCATACTCCCCTGACCACTAAGATTGAGCCCCTGACCACTATGATTGAGGTGCATGAATGGGACCTGATCAAATAGTGTCAAGATAATAGCCCAGCAAACCACTGTAGTCTCACCCCCTCTTCCCCTTCGGGAGAGGAGGCTCCACAAACTCACTTTTTATTCAAAATATAAGCCAATGTGTAACTCACTTATGGTTCATGAGTTTACTATTTCATCTGTCATGCCAGTTGCTTAAAATGTTGACTGTGAGGATTGCTACACACTATAAAGTAATTCTGGAGAAATAATACTGTATGTCGAATTTCATCTGGTGTTAATGGCAGCACAGGTCCATCCTAAAAGGCACTTTGTGCCTTTGGGAGTCATCAGTGTTACCTAACAGACTTCTGCAATACAGAGCTTTATGCTAGAGTGGAGTATGCCATTTTGGAATAGTGCTTTGCCTTCTGAAAATGTACGTAATTTGGTTGCCTTCTACAGCAGTTATCTACAGATTCATTGATAAGGGACACAAGAATATTTCTTCTACAATGATTAAATTTTGTAATATGTACATCCAGGGAAGAGGTGGAATTTTATATTTTTTAAATTGTTGCCTGCGTTATATTCTTTGATCTACTCCTAACGTTAATCTGATTAAAACAGAACACAATGTTTGTGGAACATTCTTCCGTGAATCCAGTCTGATTCAGAATTTCTGTATTGGCCTCAGTTTCCATGTGATACTGGTTTTGGCAAATCCTTGTGTTAGTCTATGTATTACGGTGTTATATGTGTCCGGTAAAAGGGAAACAAGAAAAATCTGTGCCAGTACACAAATTAATCAAAGAAATGAGCAACATAAGAGTAAAGAAAAGTAATAAATGTACCTAATAGCCTAATATTTTCTTCCTGGTTTCTTGTGATACTTTGCCTCTGGAATGTCATTTCTTCAGTGTGACCTATAGGTCTTTAAACAGATGGTAAACTAGCATATTGCACAATTTTCTTTGTTTAGAGCTGATTCCAGTCATTTTCGTCGTTCCCAAATAAGTCTGTTACATTATCTGTTGGTGCCCTCCAAATCATGGAGAGAGAAAAGGTCATGTGATGTGATCCTTTTAACTACCCCGTCAGGATTGTAACACATGTCAAACAGCATATGTGGGGGACCCAGTTCTTGTCTTGGTTACCAACTTTTCATCCAAAAATAACATTCATTGCATTTTTTTACAAGAGAATTGAATTTTGTTATTGTGATTGCAGAGTTAACTCATCACAGATGTAACGATTTGCGTTATTTATGTAGGTACAAGGCATTTCTTCTTCTAAATTCACACAAATCACAAACCTTCATGGATGTACAGCAGCTTATTTCACAAACTGGAACTGAGCAACATACATAATGCAGTGTGATGCAAAGTGAGTGTGACACATCCTGGCAGTGAATGTCGTAACTGAGGATCAGGTTTGGAACTGAAACTTCCTGGTGCATTGAAACTGTGTGTCAGACCTAGACTCAAACTCCGGTCCTTTCCTACTGTGGGCAAGTGCTTTACTGACTGAGCTACCCAAGCACAAGTCACAATCCATTCTCACAGCTTTACTTCCTCCAAATTCCATGTTTATATTTCAATTGCTCACCAACTGTTAATTACTTCTACAAAAAATAAAATCAACAATATTACGAAAAGGATTGTTGTTAGTCACCACATAGCAAAGATGATGAGTGGCAGGTAGGCACAACCAAAGACTGTCACAAAATAAGCTTTGGGCCAACAAGGCCTTGTCAGAAATAGATGATGCACACACAGACAGACAGACAGACACACACACACACACACACACACACACACACACACACATACTCGTACACATATACATCCAAATGCAAATGCATCTCTCACACACAACTGGCTTCAGCTGCCAGAGACTGGTAGTGTGTGTGTGTGTGTGTGTGTGTGTGTGTGTGTGTGTGTGTGTAACAGAGGACTTGTAGATGGAAAGCTTATTTTGTGACAGTCATTTTTAAGTTATTTTATTCATAGACAGTACTATATCACAAAAACAGAGCCTGATAAGCAAAAATGGATTTATTTTCGAATTCAGTAACCACTACTTAGCTGAGAACACTTGTCTGTGACAAAAGTGCTGTTGAATAGTGTTATTTTTATCTGCAGCCTGGAAGGTTTCCGCTTGCTTCCCCAAAATAGCAGCTTGTATTTCAGAATTGAGTGACTATTTGCAAAATAATAGCTCCTGAGATTATTATATGAGATGCATTGCATTAGCGTTCTTATAATCAAACATGTCTTGCTCAGATTTCTGTTTATAAAATCTGTAAGTATGTCTCACTTCCTATTCCTTTTCTCGTTTCCTGCGCCCGGGTTCCCGGGTTCGATTCCCGGCGGGGTCAGGGATTTTCTGTGCCTCGTGATGACTGGGTGTTGTGTGATGTCCTTAGGTTAGTTAGGTTTAAGTAGTTCTAAGTTCTAGGGGACTGATGACTATAGATGTTAAGTCCCATAGTGCTCAGAGCCATTTGAACCTATTCTTTTGTATCTATATGCGCAAAACTTTTGCATTCTCTGTTTTGGTGATTGTTCGTTTGGTTCAGTATTTGGAATTAGCTGGAGTTCTGTCCATTCAACAGCTTTTTTCCAAGTTTACAAATAAGTTGGTTGCCTCAAAGTAATCTACTAAATAATGTGTAATGGCTTTGATGTTTTCGTTCAGTATTTTTATCGACACTATTTCGCGTTGTTTACATAACAGTAAAAATATAATTGGCCCCAATATGTATAATTGGTGACACCATATTTGAACGCTGATAGATCTGTTTTATGGATGTTACAGAATTATTTTCTTTAGTATTCTTGTGGTCTTCAGGCCAGAGACTGGTTTGATGCAGCTCTCCATGCTACTCCATCCTGTGCAAACCTCTTCATCTCCAAGTAACTGCTGCAACCTGCATCCCTCTGCATCTGCTTACTGTATTCATCTCTTCGTCTATCTCTACAATTTTTAATTTTTACCCCCTACACTTCCCTCTATAACTAAATTGGTGATCCCTTGATGCCTCAGAATGTGTCCTACCAACCGATCCCTTCTTATAGGCAGGTTGTACCACAAATTCCTCTCCTCCCCAATTCTGTCCACTACCTCCTCATTAGTTACGTGATCTACCCATCTAATTTCCAGCATTCTTCTGTAGCACCACATTCCCTTCTTGTCTAAGCTGTTTTATCATCCATGTTTCAAATCTATATGTGGCTACACTCCATAAAAATAGTTTCAGAAAGGACTTTGTGACCCTTAAATCTATCCTCAGTGTTGACAAATTTTTCTTGTTCAGGAACGTTTTTCTTACCGTTGCCACTCCACATTTTATATCCTCTCTACTTCGACCATCATCAGTTATTTTGCTGCCCAAATAGCAAAACTCATCTGCTCTTTGTCCCATTTCCTACTCTAATGCCCTCGGCATCAACTAATTTAATTTTACTACGTTCTATTATCCTCATTTTGCTTTTTTTGATGCTCATCTCATCTCCTCTTTTCAAGGTACTGTCTATTCTGTTCAACTGCTCTTCCAAGTCCTTTGCTGTCTCTGATAGAATTACAGTGTCACGGGAAAACCTCAAAGTTTTTATTTCTTCTTCTTGTATGACCTCTCTGTTTACACCTTCCACTTTTCTGTTTTCCCTTCTTTGTTTAGGACTGGTTTTCCATCTGAGCTCTTGTTATCCATACAGGTGGTTCTCTTTTCTCCAAAGGTCTCTTTTGTAGGCAGCATCCATCTTATCCCAAGTGATATATGCTTCTACATTCTTACATTTCAGTATTTTAAACATAGGTGCACAACAGCAACGGTTCCAAGTAATAAAAAATTATAAAAATCCGACCAGTTGCAATGGATAAAGAATTCTTTACCTAGGTTTCAACAAATTTAAATTTGTCTTCTTCAGAAGGTGGCCTAAGGACAATGAACATCATAGCTTACATTAGAAAAGTATGAAACTTAAGTCAAGAATAGATTTTAACATAAATTAGAGAGCTCTTGCATTATAGAAATATGAGAACGACGACTGGTACTTACAGTTTTACATTAGTAAGGACTAATGTACCATCACCGTTTTTACAAGTGTCGGCGTAGATCCATTTGTCAAAATTAAAATATAGCCCTAGAAATAGGGTTTGTCACGTAAATATAAATTAGTACATGGATCTTGCAGAGCTCACAACCGACTGAGTGTAATCGGCCAGCGTAGTTACTCTGTGACCAGGGCAGGTGGCGCTCATGGCGCGAACCATGTGCCAATTGGCGTACAAAAGCAACATGTAAATTATCAGTATTAATAACGTCCTTAGATAAAGTAACAATAAAAAGAAGGAAAGCGTTTAACACTCCCGTTATAACAGTATGGCAGCATTCGTACAATTACTGTAGTTATACATCAAAAAGGCAGGTGGCGCTTATGCCGAGAGAGTTACGCACAGTGGCATATACAGCTAAAATATAAAAATTACATTACTATATTAGTGAAGCCCACAAATGGTATATATGTCAGAACTTTAAAATTGACAATGATGGCGTTTATGAGCTTCTGGATGAGTTGAGTCATCCCTGCTGACTCAACTCATCCAAAAGCTCATAAACTGGCGTTTTTTCATTCTGCCATTCACTGTATGGTAACTACTCCTTTATCACCTGCCGATCAACAAAAGGAATTGAATGTCATCAAAGCGATTGTGGATAATAATGGGTACAATCAGAATATGATTGATTACTTGTTCAGTAAGAAAACTTCCCAAAACTGTTCGACTTTGAGCAACAACCTCCCCACTGATAGCAAAGAAGCTGAAAAATTTATTTCCATTCCTTTCTTGGGTAATATATCGTATAGGAGTAAACGTCTTCTAGGGAAAAAATATAACTGTAACGTCTCCTTCTCTACAGATAACAGTTTAAAAAGAAATCTTGTACATTCAGTAGAGATTGCCAGCGACTGGTTCTCCATTTCAGGTGTTTACAAACTAACCTGTAATAACTGTCCTTCATATTATATTGGTCAAACAGGCAGAGCTGTGAAAACAAGATATAAAGAACATCTATTAGGTAAAAAAGGAGCGAATATACACAGCTCTACTTTTGCTGAACACCTCTTGATAGCCGGTCATACGCCTAAACACTTAGAAGACACTGTTATCCTACACAGAGAAGTCAAAGGGCGTAGATTAGATCTTTGGGAAGAGTTACAAATTTTTAAACATCTAGAGCTCAAGGACGGTAATATACTGAACGACCAGTTGAACCTTGCTTGTAGACAATTTGTCGAAGGCTTTAAGCCTGTACTGTTTATGGTATAACATTAATGCTGGTAACCTTAGTGGTCTATTTTCTCAGGAAGCTATGATGCACTTTCAATGCTTTGAGCTCACTACGTCCGCCTTTGTGGTCTCGCGGTAGCATTCTCGCTTCCCGAGCACGGGGTCCCGGGATCGATTCCCGGCGGGGTCAGGGATTTTTCCTGCCTCGAGATGACTGGGTGTTGTTGTGTTGTCTTCATCATCATCATTCATCCCCATTACGGTTGGAGGAAGGCAACGGCACTGCCTAGTAAGGTGGTGCAGGTCTCCCGCATCATTCCCCTACGCTCTGTAAAGAAGCATGGGACTTCATTTCCATTTTTTATTTTTAAGCTCACTACCCTTTATGTAAATTGGTTTTCTCGCGATGTATGGCTGCCACTACATCGGCCCTTATGTGATTTTGTCTGGCTCTAAAATGTTGGTTCCCTGCGAATGTGTATTAACTGGATTGTGGACCAGGGTTCGTAATTCTGTCTTAAGAGCCATCATTGTCAATTTTAAAGTTCTGACATATATACCGTTTGTAGACTTTACTAATATAGTAGTGTAATTTTTATATTTTGGCTGTATATGCCATTGTGCGTAACTCTCTCGGCGTATAACTACATTAATTGTACCAATGCTGCCATACTGTTATAACGGGAGTGTTAAACGCTTTCCTTCTTTTTATTGTTACTTTATCTAAGGACGTTATTAATACTGATAATTTACACGTTGCTTTTGTACCCCAATTTGCACATGGTTTGCGCCATGAGCGCCACCTGCCCTGGTCGCAGAGTAACTACGCTGGCCAATTACACTCAGTCGGTTGTGAGCTCTGCAAGATCAATTTACTAATTTATATTTACGTGACAAACCCTATTTATAGGGCTATATTTTAATTTTGACAAACGGATCTACGCCGACACTTGTAAAAATGGCGATGGTACATTGGTCCTTACTAATGTAAAATTGTAAGTACCAGTCATCGTTCTCATATTTCTGTAATCCAAGAGCTCTCGAATTTATGTTAAAATCTATTCTTGACTTAAGTTTCATACTTTTCTAATGTAAGCTATGATGTTCATTGTCCTTAGGCCACCTTCTGAAGAAGACAAATTTAAATTTGTTGAAACCTAGGTAAAGAATTCTTTATCCATTGCAACTGGTCGGCTGTTTATAATTTTTATTCTTACATTTGTTCTCTTGCCATTCCTGCTTAGCCATTTTGCACTTCCTAATGATCTCATTTTTAGGTGTTTGTTCTCCCTTTCACCTGCTTCATTTTTTGCATTTTTATATTTTCTCCTTTCCTTGATTAAATTATTTTCTTTATGTGTTATATTTATGGCTGTTTTCTATGATGGAAATAGGATTTGATTGAGTCATTGTTGCTCTCCCAAAACCCAAATTCTCTGTCTTTCTAAGTAACTAATTGATGCTGGTGCTACCAAAAGCCATGATAAATCTGGAAATATGCTCGAAACATGGTCCTGCCTACCTATTCAGGGTTGCCACAAGTTATGGAAATCGGAGAATATCAAGGAATTTCAAACTTGTCGAGGAAATCAGGGAAATTTGAAGAAAAAAAAGAAAACACTGGAAAAAATCTCATTTTTGTCTAGGTAGATGTCGTGTTGTAACTGGCTGGGCACAGGCGAGTACATGCGCCATTTCCTGTTCTCACTCATTCTTGCTGCTTCTCTCCTTCCTACCACTCTCCTCAGCTTGCAGTCAGTGCCGCCACCACTTCTTGCTACTAGCCTAGCAGCTGCTGACAAGAGGCAGGCAGGCGGAAGGAGTGGTTTGTTTGGGGCTGGTTCTCAGAGATTGTTGACGCAGCGGCCAGAGATGGCGGTCATGTATGCACAAGTTGTGTCTAAGCGATTGTGTGAATTTGTGTATGCTCTTGTTTTCTGACAAAGGCTATGGCTGAAAATTTAGTTGTGAGAGTGTGATGCTTTTCTAAATGCCTGTCTGTGGCTCAGCAATCATCTTTATGGTGAATTGCTACCTATCCTCATTAGTATTGATTCTCAGAGTATTTGTGCAAGTTATCTGTTGCATGAATTGATCAGCATGGTCTGGTGTCTGTGACATGTGAATAGCTGGCCACAAGGGTGGACTTCCACGATGGACCGAAACCGCAGGCCAATTCTGTGGATATCTTAAACAGGTTGGGCCTGCCAATCTGAAGCCTATTGTTCCCCTCTAATGTGCTAACCCTGCCCATTTGATCTAGTCTCACCAATCTGCCTGCAGTATGGGTCTGTTTGTGTGTGACGTAATGTGGTTTATCCAAGGACCCAAAACGGTGGTTGTTCTCAGCAGGCCGGATGTCATGGGCGATTGATTTCAGGAATTGCAACTGTCTCACCACAAGTACATTGTGCAGTGCGGCGTTTTATAGACATTTTATTTATTCTAGTACATTTTGGCACTTGGAAAATAATGTATATATTCGAAAGTATCAATGATAGAAGAAGATAATTGTGGCAGTCGCTGGCAGTTTGCACTCTATATACTCATATATGTCTCGAAAGAAAAATCACGCAATACCTGTAAAATAATAGACATAACACAGTGACTAATAACTGACAATAACAAACGTAGTAGAACCAACATTTTGTTGGTAGTCACCTATAGTGTTGGCTTGTACCACTCTTCCCTGCCTTAACACACTTCTTTCGAGAAGTTATTTGTGAGATCAGTGAAGGTATTTTAAATCTGTCTTTCGACTCCAAGGAACACGTATTTTTGTCACAAATGTGTTTCGTTTTATTGAAACAATATAACAACAGTGGTCTTAATGAAACACATATACCATTTGGTTTGCTTTCTCCACCTAAAAACAGTTCATTACAAAAGATGATGTTAGTACTTAAGATTTTTGCTCACACGGGGGAGAAATCTACCATGGGGCCTTTTGCTGACACAGGGGACATATCTACCATGGGGCTCCAGCCTTTGCAGCATCTTTTACCTTCCATGGTACATGTCTATCCTCTTTCTAATCTTTTTCCCATCCCTTGTGGAACATGTTGTGTGTGTTTTTGGGAATGTTTTACTATGTCTGTAGCTGACATAAGAGCAGTCTCACCACTGTTTTTCATTCCTTTTCTTCATCCACCTTCTCCTACCCTTCCTCCACTTCGGCATTTGAGGCTCCTCGTTCTTCTTCTTCCTCCCTGTGTGCTCCTGAAGGCCTGCCCACACATCTGACATCTAACAGGTGACTAGGTAACGCAAGTAACGCATGATTCCCTGCCCCAGGTCGACAGGTAGGGTTTGCATGTACCCCCTGGTACAGGCCAGGCCCAGGGAGGGGTGATTTCCTGGGTTGCTACCTTCCCAAATTGCCAATTGGTCCCTCTGTCAGGTGTTCAGGAGGTGTGACCTGAGGTGTGAACAATCACGTTGAGTGTGAAGATAATTGGCTCATTGCGAGAAAATCTCCCATGATTGCCAGTGTCTCCAATGACACATTCCTTCCAACTGGGGGCCCCCTTCACAAGGGGGAACACCCGCCTTGGCATATGCGCCACCTTGTGAAGGGGCCCCCAAGTTCAAAGAAGTGTACCATTAGAGACACTGGCAATCATGGGGGATTTTCTTGCAATGAGCCAATCATCTTCACAATCAACGTCTACAAAATGTAAACGAAATGAGGCTAATGATTCAAAGACCCCCCCCCCCCCCAGCTGCACCAAGGTCCCTAGCAGTTTTACGTACTGAAGACGGTCAGTCCTTCGCAATGGTAAATCCGTTTATTATTCAGAAAGGTGTTGATGCAATTCCGAGTCCTGTGAACTGCTGCTCTCGTTTATGGAATTGCACTTTTCTTTTGGAGACTACTTCTGATTCTCAAGTACAGCAACAGCTTGCTGCTCTGCTTCTCCATGGCTATCCTGTTCATGTCGAGACCCATAGAACTCTAAATGCTTTTTGTAGTGTTATTTACACTACAATGCTCGATGGTCTGACTGAGGCCGAAATCCAAACATATCATGTGATGAAAAACATAGATGCCTCCTTAGTGCCCACATGCACTGTTTTTCTCGCTTTTGATAGAGAAGTGCTTCTGTCTGAGATCAGAGCAGGCTATGAGGTTCTCAGAGTCTGAACATACACTCTGAACCCAATGCACTGCTATCAATGTCATTGTTTCAATCACACTCAAATGTCTTGTCGTCACTTGGCCAAATGTGTAACCAGTGATAGGGATGCGCACGAGAGCGATTGTCCACCTCCTTCTTCCTGTTGTATCAACTGCAATGGGGACTATGACACCTCCTGTCGAGATTGTCCTGTGTATCTCAAAGAGTGGGCTGTCCAGGAGATACAGGTAAAGGAAAATGTTCCTTAACCCAGTCACTCGCAAGTTATTGGCTAGTTACAAACTCTGCGTTCCATTCTCTGGCACTTATAGTACTGTTCTTGTTACATCTCGCTCCATGAAGGACATGGCCACATAGACATGTGACCTCAAATTCAGCCCAGTGTTATAGCGGCATCGTAGTCCCCTTGTCCAGCTGTGGAACAAGCCATCAAACTCTCACCTCACAGGGCGAAGTCACCAGTTACGGGCAGGCCAGAAAGAACACAAGGAATACACCCGTGGAGACTTTCTATGTCCCTCCGGCCAACCAACACTTGAGTCTTCCTCTGCTAATTTGAAAGGCTCGAAGAAGTCCAACAAAGGCAAATGGTCTTCTCCTTTGCTGATCTGAAGATCCTCTTCGATGGTGTTGCCCCATGATACCTTCACCTGGCTAGCCTCTATGTCGCCTGTGAGTACAACATCTGTTTTTCTCAGCAGAAGAAAGCTGAGACTTCTGTGGACCTCATGCAGCAGAATCCTCCTGTCTCTGTGGCCTATAACAGTGAGGCCTTGCAGACTGGCAATCAGCAGCTGCTGAGATGACACCCCCTTAATTTTTTCCCCATCATGACTCTCCTCCAGTGGAATGTTCATGGCCTTCCATCCAACAAAAAGCTTTTACGACTGCTTTTAGACTCACAGCGTCCACTTGTACTCTGCCTTCAGGAAGCAAAATTGTGTCCTCATCACCGCTTTTGCATTTCTTCTTGGTCCATTTTGACCTTCTGCCCAAGGTGGCACTCCACCTCATGAAGGAGTCATGCTGCTCATATGGCATGATGTTCATAGTCAAGCCATCTCCCTGACTATCCATCTTCAGACTGTTGCAGTTTGCCTTTTCCTTCCTCACTTGACCTTTTCCCTTTGTACCATTCACATTCCTCTGTCATTCGATGTCACCAGGGCTTACTTCCTCCAGCTTACTGGGCAGCTACCTCACCCATTTCTACTGTTTGGTGACTTCAGTACTCACCATCCCATTTGTGGTTCTCCCAGAATCTGTCTGAGAGGTGTTATCTTGGCTGACTTTCTTAATCAACTTATCCTTTTCTGCCTTAACACAGGAGCACCCACGTTCCTTTCAGACTCCTTGCACATTGATACAAATTTGGACCTATCCTTCTCCACTGCACATCTTGGCCATCGTCTTGAGTGGTCTGTTCTTTCTGACACCTACTCGAGCGACCATTTCCCATGTGCTATCCATTTTCTGACTCCTACACCACCCCCATTCACACCCAAATGATGGCTTCCTAAGCCCAACTGGAGCTTTACTCCTCCCAAGCAACCTTTGATGAACACAGTTTCCCCAGTTGTGATGACCAGGTGCAATACCTTACAAACGTTATCCTTACCGCTGCAGAATGTTCCATCCCTTGCACTTCCTCTTAACCATGCCAACCCCGGTCCCTTAGTGGACCGAGGAGTGCCACAACGCAATTTGTGTGCGGAGATGTGCTCTCCGCATTTTTAACTGCCATCCTACGAATGGCAAACTGCATTCATTACAAAGAGATGGTTCACAGTGTTGTCGCGTTCTTCAGAATAACAAAAAAGCTAGCTGGATGTCATTCACTAGTTCTTTTAACAGTTCCACCCGCTCTTCCTCTCCTATGCCTCTCTAGGACCAAGATCCATTTTCCAATTTCCAGTCTGACAGTAGCAGATGATGTCATCGTGGACCCTATTGCTATCTCCAACACCTTGGGCCTCCATTTTGCAGAAATTTCGAGCTCCTCCCACTGTCACCCTGCCTTACTTCATTGTAAACAAGCAGAGGTGGCTCGGGTGATACCCTCCTCTTCTCAGAATCGTGAGTCTTACAGTGCAGCCTTTACTATGAGGGAGCTAGATTATGTCCTCACTTCATCCATATCCTCTGCCCCAGGGCCAGACATTGTTCATATTCAGATGTTGCAGTACCTTTGTCGTGCAGGCAAGCACATTCTGCTTAATACGTACAACCACATCTGGGCAAAGGGCATGTTTCCCAGACACCGGCGTGAAGCCACTGTGATACCCATTCCTGAACCTGGCAAAGACAAACACCTTCCTTCTAGCTACTGCTCAATCTCTCTCACCAGCTGTGTTTGCAAGGTGATGGAATGTATGACTCATGCCTGGCTGATATGGTGGCTGGAGTCTCATAATTTAATAACCACTGCACAGTGTGGATTTCGAGTGCGCCATTCTGTAGTTGACCATCTCGTCACCACTTTGTCCACCCATGTCATGAATGGTTCTCTGCAGAAATCCCAGACTGTGGCCTGTTTTTTTATTTGGAGAAAGCCTACGGTACCTGCTATAGGACTAGTACCCTCCATACTCTCTACACGTGGGACTTCTGTAGCTGCATGCTCCATTTCCTTAAAATCGAGTTTTCAAGGCACGTATGGGTTCTGCCTTGTCGGACATCTTTATCCAGGAAAACAATGTGCCTCAGAGTTCCATCCTGAGCATTGTCCTCTTCGCTATCACCATTAATCCTATAATGACCTGTCTCCCGCTGTGCACCTCCGGCTACCTTTTTGTTGATCATTTTGCCATCTATTGCAGTGCATCATGGACCTGTCTCAATGAGCAGAGTCTTCAGTGATGTCTCGATTGTCATACTCATGAAACATTGGTAGTGGCTATCTTTTTTCCAATAACAAAACGGTTTGTATGAATTTCTGGTGGCGCAGTTGGTTTCTCCCACCGTCTTTACATCGTGGACCTATTGCTCTTCCAGTCATTGAAACTATGAAATTCCTGGGGTTCCTGCTCAATAGGAAACTCTCTTGGTCTTCCCACATGTCTTACCTGGCAGCCTACTGTACGCAGTCCCTCAGTGTCCTGTGTGTCCTCAATGGTACTTCCTGGGGTGCAGATCGAACCACCCTGCTCCTTTGTACCTGTCCCTTGTCCATTCGAAAATAGAATATGGGTACTTTATGCATCTGCATGTCCATTCCTCTTACGCTGTCTCAATACTATCCACCATCACGGCCTCCGTTTGGCTACTGGCGCCTTTTACATTAGCCTGGTTGAAAGTCTGTATGCAGAAGCTGCTGAACTACTGCTGTCCTACTGCCGTGACTTTCTCCTCAGCAGGTATGCATGCCATTTGTCTGCCATGCATGGCCACCCATCCTGTGCCTCCTTCTTCGATGACTCCTTTTATCACCAGCACGGGGCGTGTTCCTCTTTCTCTGTTACCTACTGTAGTTCGCTTTCGGCTCTTGCTCTGGCAAATTAACTTCACGTTCCCTGCAACTATCATGGCGAATGTGAACCCTTCACCATCTTTGCTACATGTGGTGACTCATGTTCACCTTGGTGTTCATTCACTTCCTGAGAACTCTACATCAGCCTCATTCTATCGCCTTCAGTTTCACTATCTTCGCACAGAGTTTCATGACAGTACCTTCGTGTACACTGATGGCTCTCAGACTGACGGTGGTGTCGGGTGTGCCTTTGTCATTGGCACTGACATTTTTTGGTATCAGCTTCTGGCACACTGCTCAGTACTTACAGCATAACCCTTCACCCTGTATTGGGCCACGGAGTACATCCGATAACAGATGATTTTCAAATGTGTCATCTGCTCACTCTCCCTCAGTGCCCTTCAAAGCCTCTATGTGCTGTACACCTTCACTACCTTAACTTGCCTGGAAATCAGGGAATTTCACTTGGGGAAACTTCTGCCAACCCTGCTATTGCTTGGAGCACCTTGTACATGAAAGAAAATACTGTTGTTTCATTGAGTGGTTTCTTGTAAATCCATATTAGGATTCTATCAGTATTTTGTAATTATTTAATAAATCTGACAGTCTTTTATAAAGAAGGATTTCAAATATTTTGGAAAACATTGATAGTAATGAAACTGGTCTTTAGTTTGTCACCCCTCTACAGCTTCTTTTTTCATGAAGTGGTTTCACTTTGTCGATTTTTAAGCGGTCTATGAGGATGCCAGCAGAGGACAGATTTATAAGTTAACGGTTCAGGAATTATGGCTGCACATTTTTATAACTAAATCTGGTAAATTTTCCTGCAGAGTGTTTGGATTTACATCTGTTGGCATATATCCTGTTCTGTTTGTGGCTTCAGGTGTGTGTAATTTTTATAAGTGATATTTTGCTCAACAAGCTTTTCAGCTCTGTGCAGCTACATCTGTGGAGTTGGTGATAACTTGGGAATTTTCATTCATCTGTATATAATTACTGTTATTATTTCATGTTTCTCTTTTATAATATTTCATAAAGCTTTTACTTTATTAGATCGATTTAGTATGAGTCTTTCACTTTCCAGCATTTTGACACTTTTATTACTTTCCTGAACACTATTTAATACTATCTGAATTACCTGTCAAATTAAGGCATTGTATTAACTGTTTTCTAAATGCTAAGGAGACATTATTTCTGAGCATATGATCTTTCTTGTATTACAAGTGATTCAGCTATTTCTCTAAAGCCTTTTGAACTTTCTAGTTTTAAGTGGAAAGTACACACATCAAAAAAAGTTTTGCATCATCTCGGTTACAAGAATTCTGGGACCTGTACAGAAAATTGGAATAAAGATCAACATAAACATCATTTCCGCCCTTTTTATTGCTCATGAGAACAACACATTGCATGTTGTACAACCATACAGTGAGACCATCAATGCAAGAGGATGAGCTACTGGGTATTAGAGGTGCAATCTGCCTGTATTCGTCGTGGCATACTATCCACAAGTTCATCAAGGCACTGTTGGTACAGATTGCCCCACTCTTCAATGGCGATTCAACGTATATCCCTCAGAGTAGTTGGTAGGTCAGGTCATCCATTAACAGCCCTATTCAGTCTATCCCAGGCATGTTAGATAGGGTTCATGTCCGGAGAACATGATGGTCACTCTAGTCAAGCGATAGTCAAGCGATGTAGTTATCCTGGGCTAACACCATATTGAATTCCAGCATTACCAATGAAGGATGCCACGAACTTGTAAGTCATTTTCAGCCTTTAGATATTCATCAGTCAGATAAAAAGAAAATGTAAGTAAAATGACCTTAATTTTATTCCTCAGCACATTACTGTACTTTGTGATTTGCTAAAGTTAATTTTGAAATTACCACAAATGACTACAGTTTGCTAGTTATTTGCATTTTGCAGTAATGTATTTTATAGGCTTTGAAGGAGGTTTTTTTTTATGTCTCCATCAGGAGAGCTCATAAGTATACAACAGTTTTGTGAATGTCAGTATTTCACATTATTTTTCTCTGATTAATAACTTGAGTTTTTCTTATAGCTTGGAAACTGCTCCACTTTTTAATGAAGATGGGGTTTTCACCAGACAGAAATTGCTGTCTGCAAGTTTAGTCTGCTAATTCATAATTTTTAATTTATTTTGGTCCCAAAAATCTTACGTTGTACAGTGTGCAAAAGATATAAGACAAGGCATGCACACAGAAATACAAAAATATCACATAGAAGTACAACAATGTACAGTAATAAGCTTTTCTAATAAAATTATGTAGCACAGCTCGTCAAACATGATTTAACTTACATGTCAGACTTATATGCTGTAGCATTCAAAGTAATACAAATTGTAATACTAACTATAAGTATGATAAAGCTTCAAGTAGAGTTAATACTAACTAGCCTTTAGATATTCATCAGCCAAATGAAAAGAGTATGTAAGCAAAATGACCTTAATTTTATTCTTCAGCACATTACTGTTTACATGAAATGATAAGCATAATTTATCGTAGAGCACATTACCCATATTTCTTACCCCAGCTAGGTTCCGTATCAGTCTTGGGCTCATAAGATGTATGTTTGCACTGGAACCCAATTGTGAGCAGACTTATTGGTGCTGAACACATGCAGGTTCTTACTAAGAAGTCACAATCTCTAATACATAAATACAGTGAACAGTTAATATTTTTAAATCACTGAATATTGGATTAGTGGACATTCGAGGAGACATTTGGTGCATTACATTTCTGAGTGTCCTCTGGATCACAAAGATGTGACTATGTACTGATCCCTAGAATGGGATGCCATAAGAGATAGTTGAATATTGTGAGGGTTCAGTTAATTTACAAATTACCTCATTGCTGATCTTCAACCCTGAGAAGTCTGCGAACCCCTGACCTGTTGAGTATTATTGTTCTATCTGCAGAAAAATTCAACTTCTACCATAACCAGGATTCATCAGCTCTGGTTTAGGAAAGGCTTTTATTATATCTTTAATTACAAAATCTGATGCGAGGTTAATCAACTAGGTACAGCTCATTTTTAACAAACTCCGAACTTCTGAAGAAAAAGACAGATATTAAAACATCGATATTTACATCATTATTATAATTTTAGAAAACTATGATTGGCGTGTACCCTTTATTTTTACTGCTGAATAATGTCGACTAATTTTTTCTTATGTAAGTCCTTTATCTGTGCGTTACGCAATGAAGGTCACTCACTCCCTATATATGTGGAGATTATGCTGCGCGTCTTGATGCCAAGTACAGATTTAACGTTCTTGGGACAACAAGGAGCTCATGCAAAATACCTCAGACAATTATAATAAAATATACTAAACAATGCTTGCTCCTTAATAAATCCTCATACATCATAAATAAAATTTTTAAGTTTTGGCTAAACAAACGGATTTTCTGCTAGGAAAGCTTGTTCATTTATGTCCAGAATTGGTACAAGTTTCACCCTCAATCAGTGAAATGATTTACCTCCATAAACTTTGGCTTCAAAACATCTAGGAAGTCTCTTATTCCCACACCTCCCTCCCCCATTATTAATGAACAAGTGTTTGACTATTAAACAGGTTCCACCTATAATAAGTCAATGTGAAAATAACATTATTTATCTAGATTATGCTCTATAAAGTGTGCTGCTGCCATTGTGCTTTTCGTTTTTTCTTTCTAGACTGATCGAAAGTCTGTAGGAAGCATATACAAAATCATGTGTAACCACAAGCAGTTTTACTATTTTCTAGCACTGCCAAATGAACCAGGTAAAACATCAGTGCAGCAGTTAGAAACATATAGTTCTTTTTGTCCTGTGTGCTTATTAGTTACCAGGATCATTACTATCTACATTTATACTCCACACCACTATCCACACCTTTAGTATTTTTCATGCAAGGATAACAGGTTCAAAGATTTTCAGTACCATGGACAGCCTCTCTCCCAAGTGTTGCTGTCTCCATGTACACTTCAACTTACACCCAATCATTACTTTTTAGATACGCCAGTCCTTTTAAACCAAACTTTAAGGTGTAATCAGTTAGTTCACTCCCCAACACAAAATAATATTTGAAAGTTGCCTATGAACACCCACATTAGCACGTTTAATAGTCTAACCATACACCATACTTTCCTAGGGCTTCCTTTCGATACATTCTCCTCCTTCACGGCCATGCAGTGGTGATGGTACTACATATTATCTCTTCCCTATGGCTGTCTTTCCTCTCATATTTCCATACTGTATAACTTGAGAATATTTATGATCTCACAAAATCTTTTGACTTGTCTAAATGGTAACTACATTCTACCATAATTAATAAATTTCTGAAGTTTTGTAACATACTAATTATACTAGAAAATTTTTGAGCTTATTTGGAGTATTATTATTGCTCTTCTCTTATTTGCCAATGAATAGTGTCAAAACCTTGAACACTATACATTCCTTTCCTGAGTCTGGGTCAGTTAACGCTTTGAAGGATGGGCATCTCTGTAAAACCTACCACATATGTAGACGCTTTGAAAGGATGCTGGTCACTGTGGCTAACCACATTATTTTTCTCAGTTTATCATTCAGGGGTGCTAGTTCTCTAAACTAACCAACTAATTGTCTACTAAAGTTTCACCAGATGGCAAGAAAATCACAGTAGAGTCCTTCTGCCACGTATTTACGACACAAGCTGATATTTCATACATTGTTACTATTGTTCGTGGAAATGTTGTGCATTTCTCTCTGTAACTCCTCTTTATATGGTTATTTTTGGTAAACAGTTGTTCATATTTATGTATTGACCTTCCATACATCTACAAGCATTATTACTTTTTTTCCATATAGCATTTTCTATACTTCACAGGTGGATTTCTGTGTGTTCAGTGGCACTAACCAACTCTATTCTTCTCCATCCAGTATACATTCTTCTCCATCCAGAATGTCTCACCCAAAAAGAATAACAAAAGAAGAATGTTACCAAATATTACTTGACGTAACTCCTTCTAGTGACACCAGTGTTGACAGTGATGAAGGTGATGACAGTGACCCGACATTCACTGCAGATTGTGCAACTTCAAGTTTTGTTTACAGTTGCATGTCGAACAGTAGTGATTCTGAGGATAATAGTGAAAGTAGCGAGACAAATGAAAAACAACGCGGTGCTGCTTGCTGTTCCATCAATGGTCATGATAAGCAGGGGCCAAGAAACAAGTGTTAAAATATAGTTGGTTACAGAGTAACTTGCACCTCAGTGATAATTCTATGGCTCCTGGCAGAAACAGTCAGAATATACAAACAATGTCTGTTTAGAGATCATTTGAACTGGAAATTCCAAGATTGCTATACACCACATCAGAATCTTGCTGTTGATGTAGAAATGGTTAAATTCAAAGGCAGGTCATCTGTCAAACATTACATGAGTGAGAAACCTATAAAGAGATGGTACAAAGTGTGGATGTAATGTGATGAATCATTATACAACTTGAAGCTTGATATTTATTCAGGAACAGTTTTACTGTTTCCAGTAGTAGGGTTAGGATCAGAAATGGTTCTAAATTTAACCAGTGACTTTCATGGAAAGAATCATATTATTTTCATGGACAATTATTTTACATCATATAATCTGTTCAAGAACCTAAAGTTCAATGGTCTGCATACTTATGGAACAATAAATCCCAGAGGGAAAACATACCAAAAGTCAGGGAGGGAAAGAAACTTGAGAGAGGGGAATTCAATCACAGAATTAGCAATGCTGTAGTGGTTCTATATAGATGAAAAGATAACAGGGTAATCAACGTGATTTCTAAGTGTACACACCATCAGGTGTGTCCACAGTAAGTCACAGGATGAAAGATGGAATAATAACGAATATCACGTGTTGCCTTGTGTTGAAAGATTACAATTCCATTGTGAACTATGTAGGTAATTTTGATCAACTCATGTCAGACTAAGTTGCACGCAGAAAAAGTAGGAAATGGTGGCTGAGATTGTTGTTTCACTCTGTAGACTGTTGTGTAGCAAATGCATTCATTATGCACAAGTAGACTGAAATGGAGCAGTTCTCCTATAGAAGATGTGTAATTTGCAGTTAAGAAAAATACCGGTCTGAACTATGTGGATTTCTTCAGTGTGGAAAGTACGTTTGTGCCTGAGAGCAGGCAAGAACTGTTTCAGGAGATACAACAAAAATTAAAAGAAAGTTATATCAAAGTTAAACCAGCAACAGTCAAACTTGTATACCGTAATGAAATGGTGGTTAGCTGCAGTGACCACATTTAATGCTAATGTTTTGTTGTTGTTAAGGTGAATTTTTACAAACCTACTGTAGAAAACATGTCACAATAATAAAATTAAAGTGTTACGAGTAGATCAAATTTGAGATACGCAAAGTATTGTTCATTCCCCTCTAGAGTAAATTTTTGTTGACTTCCTTCTCATCCTGTCAGGTAAGTCTCCCCTGACCCAGGGCTCTGGGTGGCTTTGCTGAACTCCCCCATTTCCCTAAACCTCTCCAGTCCTTTTCCTTCATCCCTCTTCCTTCCTCTTCAACTCTTCTGCCAGAAGAAGCAGCCATGGGCTCCGAAAGGTTATAAAAGTTAAACCCTTTTGTGTGTGTGTGTTCCCCTGCCACTGCATGGTGAATAGATTTTTTTGTCTATCCATTTGCATTATGTTGTCAGTAACTGATTATTTTCATTTTTATAAATCCCTACCGTGTACTGTAGGAGTGTACATTTCTCCCTTGTCTATTTCTGTTTCTCAGTCTTTCTCATTAGCAAATTATTCACATCACTACTCAGCATCTGTGCACCGAAATCACCCTGCAGCCATTCGAGTCACTTCTATTCACTCTTCCAATATTTCCATTGAGGAGCCTTTGTAATTGCCTGTGGCAACTCATTTAATACTCTTTCAAATTCTATCACCATGTCTGTCCATTTCAAATGTCTATCTGTGCAATTAGTCCAACAAAAAGGCATAGTTAAAGCTTTCCCATAAATCAAGAGTTGGTGAGTCCTGATTTTAGCAGAAGTTGAATTCTTATACAGACATAAGAATAATTACAAACGAATCTGGGGTTCATAGACTTCTCGAAGATACAGACCACGAAGAAATAATTTATGAATTAATTGGATCCTCGCAGTGTACTTATGAAATAAATTGTTTTGGTGTTGCAATATCACAAGACTGGCCAAGGATTTGGAAAGCCCAGGACAAATGGCTCAATCTTTTGAGCAGCTTTTTTCTGTGAATATTCCTTTATTAGTTACTGTCTACCCAAGCTACAAGAAATTTTATTTCTTTGACTTGATCTATTGCTTTTATGACTTATCAGTGTGGTCCATATCGATAGGGTGATTTTTGAAAGCACTAAATAGCATGTGTGCGGTTTGTCTCATTTTTAATAGTAGTCTGTTATTGTACAACCATAAAATAAGTGTTTCTGTATTCAGTTAATTCATTCATCATTATTTGAGTACACTGATTTTGCATCAATTTCCTAGTGTATCCCTGTCCTTCCTGAACCAGTGTTCATTTAGACACATGGTAGAAGGATTTATTATTTCATATAAAAGTGTTATGTCTAATTTATGAATTTACTACAGAGAGAAAGGACATTCTAATGGAACAACATCATTTTTTGAGGATCACTTAGATGAGCACATGCCAGTACTTTGCTTTGGGTCTTGCAAACTTTTTCCTGATGTTACTTCTTGGCTTAGAGCTACCGTTGTTTTTATAAGATCAGTACTATCAGATACTTTCAAATACTTGAGTTTTTACTGTAAGTAACACATATGGCTTATATGTTTTGTCTTTTTCACCTAACACATCTGATTTTTCACTCCCATTGGGATGTATTAGTTTTACTTGTTTCTGATGATTTTGCAAACGCTACAGATCCTAGTCTCTTTAGATGCAAACCATCCATTCTTTGGCAGTTTTCACTTAGAAATTTGTTTGGGTCTTTGAATACTGCTCCATGTCTATCATATTGTTCTTTGACTGGACAATTTATATTGCAGATTCATTTATCAATCTCTGACCTCCCTTTTATAATGCCGCTGTTTATGAACCTAGATCCCATGTTACCACTTCTGGTGGAATGAATCAGGTTTTTGTGGCATTTATGATTTATTCGTTGCTGTTTTTTATTGAATTTATGTGTATGAATAAAGGTTCATCTGTATTTGTGTATGAGTTCAGACTCAGCCCCTGCAGTAGCTTATTTTGCATTTTCAGTCTTTTCAAAATATTTGTTTAATTACTGCACTCTAATTCTAGGTCACACACCTGTTTCGAAGTTTGGGACAATTACATCTTCCAACAGCAAATCGTCTATTCATATAAATTAGTTTTCATTGCTTTACATAGTTGCAGAAGTATTTTTCCTGTTACTCTATCTCACCAGCTTCCATTTATATTCATTGGCATATTTTTGGCTTGTTAAGTTTTGCACAACATCCGAAATGCTGGATTTTTTTTTTTTTTTTTTTTTTTTTTTTTTTTTTTTTGTGGATATGCATTGTCAAAGCTTTTTTTCTCTTGTCAATCTTCCTTTTTTCTATTGTAGAGTATTTCATTTTTTGAAGCCTTTATGTCATTCTGAAGTCACATAATAACTTCGATTTTGGAAACTGTGATACTTATGGTAACATGTTGCAAGTTTGGGGCATTTTGCCACATAAAATAATCACTTATGAATTTTAGATGTATTTACGTACGCTTTTCATGTAGCCAGTAATTGTACTTGAAACATAAGATGCGTTTCATGACTTGCGTATTACAGTCTCTGCTTGACAGACCATTTAATTTTTGCCTTTTTAAAGAGAGTGAAATTCCACTGTATTATTCTATCTGTATCATCTGAAGAAAGAACCTCAGTTTGACTAATTAGATGTTGTTGTTTTTTCAACTTTTATTTGGTCTGCCATCATTGCTTGCTTTCTGCTGAAGTTCTGATATTACCACTGATTTATTTCCTTTCAGTTGTGAGCTCTTTTATATTTCGAGAGATAGTAGGACCTACACAATTTTGTCAAGTTTGTTTTACCTGTAGTGACACAACATTTTTGTGTCACAGATCGCAATCGATCAACATTTCAAGTGTTCAAAAAATTCTCCTGAATGTTTTGAAGAAGAGAGAAGTGTGTGCGTGGTTTTCCAACACACCTTGAGTCTCGAGTGAAAAGATCAACGTGGAGATGCCTGTTGCGGTTTGACTGAAACGCAAAATGTAGACAATTCCTTTCTGGAAAAAATCATCACAGGTTATGAGACTTTGTGTTATCAGTACAAACCTTCCACAAAATGACTAAGTGCAAAATTTCACATGAAGGGTCAACATTTTAATGGCATAACTGACAGTCAAGCCAATGTGACCCAAGTTGAACAACATCCCAAAGAAGTACTTTTCAGACAGTTTTACATGGTTCAGTGAGTGTTCTGTGCATTCTACTCAAGTTGAGAGACACTATGTAGAACAGTCTTGCAACTTTTTGGACTGAAGGAGGATAATTGCATGAATGTTAGTGACATCAAAACAATGTGTCCAAAGTTTAAAGTAATTGTTCTTTTCTAAATTGTTTATGTGATTAAATTCCCAGGAGTGAATTTCATACCAAGTTCAACATTGTGGCTTAGCTTTGCAACAGGCAAAGATGTGTGTGTGTGTGTGTGTTTGTGGGGACGAGGGGATTTTGGTAGAGGACCAAATTTCAGTTAATTGTGGAAGGCAATTTAAGCCCTGGAGTATAATGTGGCACAGCAGTTTCAGTCCATAATTGTATTGTGTAAAGAAAAGGTTACTTATTTATGTGGCTTATTGCTGGATGTGGTTGGAATGGAGATTTCTTTGTGGACTAGGTTTTAGAGTGACACTTGTCTGTGAATGCCTGGGTGAGACCTTCAACTCGTTGTACAAGAGACTGTTCATTACTGCAGATATGCTATACATGTATGGAAGTGACATTTTAGTATGGAAGAGGAGGTAGTGAATTAGATTTAGATATTCTTTTAATAGACTTGTGTGTTATGTTTTTATAAACCTGGCAGTTGGAATTATGTTAAAATAGATCCCGCATCTCTCAAGATGTGAATAAAGTAGCTCATCCATCTCCTTTCATTAGAGTCTAACTAAAGACTATTTTTAAGCCATCATCTTAACATTACACTTTCTCCTATTCTTCTTCATCTTAGTGTATTATAAGTATGTTATCTAATTCTGTTACAGGTGAGGAAAGTGCCGTTTGGGAATCCACTGTCCAAATGTTTTTACTGGGAAGCGTCTGAAGCGAAGAGAGGCCTTTCATTTGCTGAAGAACTTATGCAGCTAAAAGAGTTTTCTTATAAAGGGTTCCTTCGAAAATCTATTTATAAAGCATCTAAAACAACAAGCAAAGTAAGGAAACATAGTCAGAGTCATAGTGCTTCAAGTCATCTGCCCCAGGATGTGGATGAAAAAACAGTAAATGCATATGATTCAAAAAATACTCCTAAAATCAAAGACAAAAACTGTGATTCTACAGGTATTGTCCCATCTAAGTCATTAAATGCAATAGAAAAGGCTACTGATACTGAAAAGATTACAGATAATAAAGAACATTCTGAGCTCAAGAATGAATGTTCAGCAAAGGAAGAATCTACTTCAGAAGTAACTGGTTTTGTTGAAAGTGTCTGTTGTTGGTATGCTATGATTTCCTTTGAATTATCTGGTAAAACTGAAAAAGCTCTTTGCTATAAGAATGCATTAATCACTAATAGCAGTTTACCTCTTGCACAACTGCTGACTGTTGGAAAATGTGTCAAGCTAAATATTCAATTATTAAATGCTCCATTTCAAGGAGCCTGTTACCGGGCTGCAAATGTTGAATTGATCGAAGAAGAGTCCGTTATGAGTAAAACAGACTTGAAAATTAACTCCACAGCTACCAAGAGAGTAACTTTTGCTGAACAAGAAAATATGTCAGTGCGAAAAAGTGAAACACAAATACTTGGTCGAACCTCCGGAACAAGGAACACGCTAGAGAACAAAGGGCAAATTGCTAAAGTGAAACCGATGATACATCAACAGTCATCATCAGTTTCATTGAGTCAGTCATTTACTTATCACAACAGAGCATATGCCCAGCCAAGAGAGTACACTCTAATGACAAATAGAGGAGGCCGTCAGTATCTTACAACTACAATTAAAAGCCATGCTGCCAAAATTAAGAGCTACATATCAGAAAATGAAGCTGTGATGGAGACTAACATGTTTGGTGTGTTACTGGATGTCCGGTTCACAAGAAACTTGTTTGAACTTCCCAGTTACAGCAGATCATTAAGTCTGCAAGATTTTCTACGCATAGGACAAGACGTATATTTTGATGCATGTGTAACACGACCCTTGGAGTCGGATTCTCCCAGCCTTTTCACAGTTGTTGTTAAAGGAGTGTGGCAGGGTAGAAGACAACGAAGATTTAATTCCAGGCGGCTCATTCCGCTGCCTGTTAACAGTCCCCGACAATTGCGTGAAGGCCCAGTTTACAGAACAACTGTTGTCGAAATGCGACCGCCATTCGCATTTGTTGTTGAGGTATACCAGCAGATAAAACCATTTAATCTCTTGGAGAGTAATAGCCTATAAGCTATTTCTTGTGAATTCTTGCTCTGTAATATTGTGAAGGTAATGCATAAAAATGTTTGATGTAGAAACAAAATTTTGTATCAGGGACTGAGAAAATTTCTGTTGTTCCTCTGAAAATAGGAGTGCTTGGTTGCATATTCTGCTTTTCACCTATAGATTGACTGCAGTTATAGACCTTATACAGACCAGCCTTTTGAACCTTAATGCTGGCTTTGTATAAGATAATATGAACAATCTGGCAGCAGCTACCTTAAATGCGAGTTGCACAGGACTCGTCTATGACCTCAGCAGACTCACTACAAAAACTCTGACATACTGTTGCCGAGATCGGGATCTTGCATTAGTCGTATTAAAGTTTTAGTATCACTTAAGAATATAACACTATTCTCATATAAACAGCAATTTTCCAGTAATTCATTAAGAGTTGAAAGACTTCTGTATAATTAAACTGGTCACCCTGTTATTCAGCCTGATGGTTCCTGCATTGTCCATCAAAGCCAGATTTCTGTTTGGGTATAATAACTACATAATCTTAGAACAAATGTAATTGGAAGCAGTGTTATTACATTTAATTTGTTTGTGCTGAGTTTTACATATGTTACTACTATTACAGAAAAGTCATCTTATAAACAATGACTGGGAAGACACATCACTACTGAACTTCAAGCTGAAGAACAAATTATGGATAGGCTGTTGTTGTTGTGGTCTTCAGTCCCAAGAATAGTTTGATGCAACTTTCCGTGTTATTTTATCCCGTGCAAGCCTCGCCATCTCTGAATAATTGCTGCGAGCTACATCCTTCTGAATTTGCTCACTATGTTCATCTGTTGGTCTCCCTATACAATTTTTACCCCCTCTCCCCACTTCCCTCAAATACTGAATAGGTGATCCCTCAATGTCTGGTAATGTGTCGTATCAGCCGATCTCTTTTAGTCACATTGTGCCACGAATTTCATTTCTTCGCAATTATGTTCAGCACCTCCTCATTAATTATAAGATCCACTCATCTAATGTTAATTCATGGTGTGGGTTCCTGTAGTCATGTCCTAGTTCATGAACCACGGGCAACGTATGAGTGGCCAAGTAAGTGGTCCTGACAGTCGGCATACCAGCTACTTTGGAATAAGGCTGGGCATCTCGGACATATTCTGAGTCGTGGTCACCTTTGTACTCATACGACAAAGACTACCAAATCCAACGGTTAGTCCCTCAACCGTTAGGGGTAAAACTCAATGGGACTCAGGGCAAGCAAGGCTAGCAACCTGCTTCCCTGGTACTTTACTGGCAACAATCAGAGCAAAATGCCTCAGACCTTTGGAGGTGACGGAGTCCCACCTCTAACTGACAAACCAGGGACTCCTAAGATACGACTTGGCAAACAAATGGTAATGAGATGGGGAGCCATTAATATCAATGGGGGCTACTCTGGGAAGAAGGTAGAGCTAGCAGAGGCTGCAAGTAAGATGGGGCTGGACGTTTTAGCTGTTAGTGACATTCGGGTAAGAGGTGAGAAAGAAGAGGAAGTGGGAGAATACAAGGTCTACTTGTCAGGAGTCAAAGCAGGAATAGCACAATGGGGTGTAGGGCTTTACATCAGGAAAGAAATGGAACCCAGCGTAGTTGCAGTAAGGTATGGAAACGAGCGGCTGATGTGGATAGATTTGACAGTGTCTTGCAAGAAAATTAGGATTGTGTCAGTATATTCGCATTGTGAAGGGACAGATCAAGATAAGATGGATAGTTTTTATGAGGCACTCAGTGATGTAGTTGTTAGAGTAAAGGACAAGGACAGTGTTTGGCTCATGGGTGATTTTAATGCCAGGATTTGAAATCGAACAGAAGGGTATGAAAAGGTTATGGGTAAATTTGGAGAGGATATGGAGGCCAACAGGAACGGGAAACAACTCTTGGATTTCTGTGCCAGTATGGGCCTAGTAATCACAAACTCCTTTTTTAAACATAAGAACATTCACCGGTATACTTGGGAAGGCAGAGGAACCAGATCTGTCATTGACTATATAATAACAGATCAGGAATTCAGGAAGGCTGTGAGGGATACGCATGTATTCAGGGGATTCTTTGATGACACTGACCATTATTTAATCTGCAGTGAAATTGGGATTGTGAGGCCGAAAGTGCAGGAGGTCGGGTCCATATGTAGGAGGATAAGAGTTGAGAAACTTCAGGATAAGGAAATCAGGCACAAGTACATAACAGCGATCTCAGAAAGGTACCAGTTAGTTGAATGTAGTCAGTTACAGTCATTGGAAAAGGAATGGACAAGGTACAGGGACACAGTACTAGAAGTGGCTAAAGAATGTCTTGGAACGGTAGTGTGTAAAAGTAGGATTAAGCAAACAGCTTGGTGGAATGACACGGTCAAGGCAGCCTGTAAAAGGAAAAAGAAGGCGTATCAAAAATGGCTGCATACTAGAGCTCAGGTAGACAGAGAAAGTTATGTTGAAGAAAGAAACAAAGCCAAACAGATAATTGCAGCATCCAAGAAGAAATCTTGGGAAGACTTTGGAAACAGGTTGGAGACTATGGGTCAAGGTACTGGAAAACCATTCTGGAGTGTAATTAACAGTCTTCAAAAGGGAGGTGAGAAGGAAATGACAAGTATTTTGGACAGGTCAGGAAAACTGCTGGTGAATCCTGTGGATGCCTTGGGCAGATGGAGGGAATATTTAGAAGAGTTGCTCAATGTAGGTGAAAATACGATCAGCAATGTTTCAG
Organism: Schistocerca serialis cubense; assembly: GCF_023864345.2. Classification (NCBI taxonomy): domain Eukaryota; kingdom Metazoa; phylum Arthropoda; class Insecta; order Orthoptera; family Acrididae; genus Schistocerca; species Schistocerca serialis. Next base: position 852,956,058 of record NC_064639.1, on the reverse strand, counting down.
ATTTCGAGGTAGAATGGGATAGGAATGATGATGGAAATAGGATCTCATTTGAGGAAGTGGAGAAAATGGTCAATAGATTGCAGTGCAATAAAGCAGCTGGAGTGGATGAAATTAAGTCAGAACTCATCAAATACAGTGGAATGTCAGGTCTTAAATGGCTACACAGGATAATTGAAATGGCCTGGGAGTCGGGACAGGTTCCATCAGACTGAACAAAAGCAGTAATCACACCAATTTTTAAACATGGAAACAGAAAAGATTGTGACAACTACAGAGGTATCTCTTTAATCAGCGTTGTGGGTAAAATCTTCTCAGGTATTGTTGAAAGGAAAGTGCGAGTATTAGTTGAGGACAAATTGGATGAAAATCAGAGTGAGTTTAGGCCTCTTACAGGTTGTCAAGACCAGATCTTTAGCTTACAGCAGATAATGGAGAAGTGTTATGAGTGGAACAGGGAATTGTATCTATGCTTTATAGATCTAGAAAAGGCATATGACCGGGTTCCTAGGAGGAAGTTATTGTCTGTTCTACGAGATTATGGAATAGGAGGCAAACTTTTGCAAGCAATTAAAGGTCTTTACATGGATAGTCAGGCAGCAGTTAGAGTTGACGGTAAATTGAGTTCATGGTTCAGAGTAGTTTCAGGGGTAAGACAAGGCTGCAACCTGTCTCCACTGTTCATATTATTTATGGATCATATGTTGAAAACAATAGACTAGCTGGGTGAGATCAAGATATGTGGACACAAAATAAGCAGTCTTGCATATGCGGATGACTTAGTTGTGATGGGAGATTCGATTGAAAGTTTGCAAAGTAATATTTCAGAGCTAGATCAGAAATGTAAGGACTATGGTATGAAGATTAGCATCTCCAAAACGAAAGTAATGTCAGTGGGAAAGAAATATAAACGGATTGAGTGCCAAATAGGAGGAACAAAGTTAGAACAGGTGGACGGTTTCAAGTACTTAGGATGCATATTCTCACAGGATGGCAACATAGTGAAAGAACTGGAAGTGAGGTGTAGCAAAGCTAATGCAGTGAGTGCTCAGCTACGATATACTCTCTTCTGCAAGAAGGAAGTCACTACCAAGACTAAGTTATCTGTGCACCGTTCAATCTTCCAACCAACTTTGTTGTATGGGAGCGAAAGCTGGGTGGATTCAGGTTTCCTTATCAACAAGGTTGAGGTTACGGATATAAAAGTAGCTAGGATGATTGCAGGTACTAGTAGATGGGAACAGTGGCAAGAGGGTGTCCACAATGAGGAAATTAAAGAAAAACTGGGAAGAACTCTATAGATGTAGCAGTCATGGCAAACAGGCTTAGATGGTGGGGTCATGTTACACGCATGGGAGAAGCAAGGTTACCCAAGAGACTCATGGCTTCAGCAGTAGAGGGTAGGAGGAGTCAGGGCAGACCAAGGAGAAGGTACCTGGATTCGCTTAAGAATGATTTTGAAGTAATAGGTTTAATATCAGAAGAGACACCAATGTTAGCACTGAATAGGGGATCATGGAGGAATGTTATAAGGGGGCTATGCTCCAGACTGAACGCTGAAAGGCATAATCAGCCTTAAATGATGATGATGATGATAACTCATCTAATGTTCAGCATTTTTCTATAGCACCACATTTCAAAAGCTTCTCTTCTCTTCTTTTCAGAACTGTTTATCGTTTTTATTTCACTTGCATATGGCACTACACTCCAAATACTTCCAGAAAAGACTTCTTAACACTTAAACCTATATTCGATGTTACAAATTTCTTTTCTCTAGAAACACTTTTCTTGCCATTGTCGGTCTACATTTTATATCCTCTCTACTTTGGCTATCATCAGTTACTTTACTGCCCAAAGAGCAAAACACACTACTACTTTTAGTGTAGTATTTCTTAATCTAATTTCTTCAGCATCACTTGACTAAAATTTACTACATTCCATTACCCTTGTTTTGCATTTGTTGATGTTCATATTCTACCCTAGTTTCAAGATACTGTCCTTTCCATTTAGCTGCTCTTCCAGGTCCTTTACTATCTCTGAGAGAATTACAATGTCATCAGCAAACCTCTATATTTTTAATTCTTCTTCCTCAACTTTAATTTTTTTGCAGAAATTTTCTGTAGCTTTCTTTACTGCTTGCTTAGTGTACAGATTAAATAACATAGGGCATAAGCAACAGCTCTGTCTCACTTCCTTCCCTTTCATTCCCCATGACTCTTGTAACTGCCTCCTGGTCTCTGTACAGCTTGTAAATAGCCTTTCATCCCTCTGTATTTTACCTCTGCTACCTTCAGAATTTCAAAGAGTGCACTCCTGTTAGCGCTGTCAGAAGCTTTCTCCAAATCCACAGAAGCCGTAAATGTAGGTTTGCCTTTTCTCAATATGTCTTCCAGGACAATTCACAGGTTCAGTATTGCCCCACATGTTCCTACATTTCTCCAGAAGCCAAAGTAATCTTCCCTAAGGTTGGCTTCTGTGTTTCTCCATCCTTTTGTAAATAATTTGTGCTAGTATTTTGCACTCATGACTTATTAAACTGGTAGTTTGGTAACATTCTCATCTGTCAGCACCTGTGCTTTTTTGAAATTCTTCTTGAAGTCTGAGGCTATTTAGCCCGTCTTTGCTATTATGCACACCAGGTGGAATTTTTTGCCATAGCTGGCTCTCCCAAGAATACTGATAATTCTGACAGAATGTCGTCAATTCCAGTGACATTGTTTCAGTTTAAGTCTTTCAGTGCACTGTCAAATTCTTCTCACAGAATAATATCTCCCATCTCATCTTCATCTACTTCCTCTTCCCTTTCTACAATATTGCCTTCAAGTTCATTTTCCCTGCCTCTGTATATTCCCTCCATCTTTCAGCATGGTACTTGTTTTCCATCTGAGCTCTTTATGTTCCTAAAGCTGATTCTCTTTTCTCCAAAATAAAATAAAATATATAAGCTAATACAGATGAAATGAAATGAAATGAGCGTTTGGCGTCATTGGCCGGGAGGCCCCTCGCGGGGCAGGTCCGGCCGCCACATCGCAGGTCTTATTACAGTCGGCGCCACATTGGGCGACCTGCACGCCGGATGGGGATGAAATGATGATGAACACAACACAACACCCAGCCCCTGAGCGGAGAAAATCTCCGACCCACCCGGGAATCGAACCCGGGCCCAGAGGACGGCAATCCGTCACGCTGACCACTCAGCTACTGGGGCGGACAGCTAATACAGATGACTGCTTACGATTTGGTGCTCGCATTCAGAGAAAAATTTTAAAACATGGGCATGCATAGGGTAATACAAAAGTAATTAGAATTCCTCTCTTGTGGGTGGAGGGGCTATAATGATGGGTTCTCTTGCTAAGTTTCTCTGCTACACAATGTTTCAAATCAACCGACTACTTGTTGTCTGCGTGGAAGCATCAGTCAGGTTCATTTGTTTTGTTTCAGAAGGGCTGTTTCACTTGTTTAGCAGTTTTGCAGTTGCATAGTTGAAGACATGACAAAACAACATTCTGATAACCAGTTTTGGTCGAAAACCAGTACAGGCAATAAGCCATGCTGTTGCAAAAACCAAGCAACAATGAAGGCAATGAAGAGCCCTTAATTTCCATGATGGAGAAAGCAAAACAAAAGGGGACCAACATTAGGTCAAAGTCCCCGTCCACACACATACACACACACACACACACACACACACACACACACACACACACACACGTGCAACACAGCCCCCTGTCATGAAGGGGATGGTCGTTTTCTATTAATTATGCCCCTAGGTACTATAGCTAACATTACTAATTTCAGGTATTAAAATAACTGAGTCAAACACTGGAATCTGCAGCTCTTGGTCTCACGGTCGCGTCTCACTTCCCGAGCGCCTGGGTTCGATTCCCAGCGGGGTCAGGCATTTTCACCTGCCTCGAGATGACTGGGTGTTTGTGTTGTCCTCATCATTTCATCATCATTCATGAAAGTGGCAAAGATTGGACTGAGCAAAGGTTGTGAATTGGTACGGGCACTGATAACCTCGCTGTTGATAGCCCCACGAGCCACACATCAAACACTGGAAAATCATCCTGTATTATTGTGACCATAGGATGGACTTCCCGTATGTAACTGTGCTGTTCATCTCACAGCACTGAGTGTTGGGTAAGTTTTTCCCAAAAAGAAAATAACTGTGAAACTTCCTTTCAGATTAAAACTGTGAGCCGGACCAAGACTGGCACTAAGGACCTCTGCCTTTCGCGGGCAAGTGCTCTACCAACTGAGCTACCCAAGCACGACTCATGCCCTGTCCTCACAGCTTTACTTCCGCCAGTACCTCATCTCCTACCTTCCAAACTTTACAGAAGCCCTCCTGCGAACCTTGCAGAACTAGCACTCCTGAAAGAAAGGATATTGCGGAGACATGGATTGGTGCTGATATGAAACTTCCTGGCAGATTAAAACTGTGTGCTGAACCGAGATTCGAACTCGGGACCTTTGCCTTTCGCGTGGGCAAGTGCTCTACCAACTGAGCTACCAAGCACGACTCATGCCCCGTCCTCACAGCTTTACGTCCACCAGTACCTCGTCTCCTATCTTCCAAACTGTAGAGCACTTGCCTGCGAAAGGCAAAGGTCCTGAGTTAGAATCTCAGTGCGGGACACAGTTTTAATCAGCCGGGAAGTTTTATATCAGCGCACACTCCGCTGCAGAGTGAAAATCTCATTCTGAAAATAACTGTGATTTGCACCCACTCTACTGGATACAGCACCTGTGACTTTTTACTGTATAATAGAATGACGGGAGGGGTAAAAGGAAAGTGTTTTCAGGATGTGGAAGAGTTTAATAAAAAATCAACAAACACATGAAACTATTTACGGGAACAAAAACTGTGACCTGACACTTTCACCAGGATGACAGTTAACCAACTGATCACATAAATAAATAAAATAGTGTTTAGGCAAAACAACTAAAGAACACATGCAAGAAAGAAATTCTAGTTACTTTTGAGTCAGTCTTTGTAAATCTACTAGAGTGTATGAGTGTTAATAATTTAGCTGAAGTATACAACTTTACAAAGAATAATCACTTCTCCTGTTTAATAAGTGAATTGATTTTTTGCACTTACTTTATGGAATTACAGCTTTACTACATAAAATCGGTCTTTAACACAAAAGAGAAAGAAATTAGGGAACTATGCTAGCATTTTTGTGCAGGTTAAAACAGTAGCAAAGTAAACTGAACTGAGTTTTCTGGTATAAAGATATCAGTTCCATCATATTTTGATGTTCTACTTCACACTGAGTACTCTTTACATGCTATGTTTTAGATTTCTGTGTCTTCCATTTTATTCTCTTATTTGATCTCCCTCCATTCCTTCCCTTTGTTTTTCTCTGTGGATCAAATAACTGTATTTGAATATTACACAGGGTGTATGAGAAATACATTTTACGTCTTTGGGGGCAGATTACTCCCACAAAAACAAAAGATGAATAAATACATATGTCCAAATATCCTTCATTAGTTAATAATGAAAGAACATTATCAGAGCTCCCAACTCAGAAAATCATAAAAAAATGTTCAAAATGTCCTCCCCTTGGTTCTACATATGTGTGTATGCATCAGACGATGTAGTATCCAACACTTTCATATTTCTTGTACGGTGTCAGGTGGTTTCGCAGGCTTCTCTGAACAGTAGTGAAAGGTCTCTCTGCATTAGAAATGTTGGCAGCGTAATGCAGTTTGTTCATGTGAACTCATTAGGGTTTGAAGTCATGGGAACATAAAGGCTGTGTAGGAGATATTAGGACATGATCTAACATCAGTCATCACATAATTTATTTACACAGAATTTACAGACTATCGAAGTGACATAATGTCTGGAGAGGTATAGATACAAATGCAAAGACGACATTTAGGATCCCCCATGATCTCTCCACTCCGGTCTTCCTATATGAGTATGACCAGCTGGACGAGCCTGATGAGGTATCAGCGGTGAAAAGGATGGCAATGTGGGGTACTCTGTCTTTGCCTTCTTTCAGTCTGACACTTCAGCCTTCTACCACCAGTGCTGTGGGAGAACTACTTCTTGCAGAAGGTTGACGTAACTGACATGAGTCCTCATCTATCTTCCCTTCAGGTGTTTGACTTAGTGGACATTGCTCAAGGATGTGGGATACTTTTTGCCCCTGTGCTTCCAGAAATCTCCTACTACTTTATGAATGAGCCTGAATTATCTTGTCAAGTCTGTTATATTTGTTGGCTCAGGTCCTCATGGCAATGACATAATTCTCTCCTGTGAGGAAGTGTGCTGGTGAGAGCACTACTTCTCCACTATGGGCCATTGACCTTGAGTTGAGGGAGGCTTCAGTATACATGAGCACAGTCTATAATTGTTCCTAAACCATGCTGGAATGGCAAATACTTTTCAGAGACATCTTTTGATTGAATTAACAATTCTCTCCTACCACCATTCCCGCCTGGCTAGTGGTACATATTACTAGCAGAGAGTGCCACCCATAGTTCCATTATCTCTTTGTTGAGTGTGTGAAATATTTGGACATTGTTACTTTTGATTGAGTGCGGACTGCTGCATCTGCCAATAGATATTTGTAGTGACGACAAAAATCAATCCATTATTGCATTGAGGATGAGCTCTGAGTGAATGGCTCTAGTCACAGTACACATGAACAGTACAACTTTAGCATTCAGTGGCCTTGCAAAGTCAATATCAGTGCCTTGGTAGAGCCTGTGAGGTGTTACCTCTTTTGCTATGTGTGGATCTTCTGTTCCTTGAGCGGTGACACCCATGCTGTTTGGCATAGGAGAATAACCTGATGAATAGCCTTCTTTATGGTGTGACCTGTGTGTAGTACCCAGAAGGAGGAATGAAGCTCTGAAATCAAAATTCTAACCCCAAGATGATATATAAGGGGCATTCAAATGAAACTCGGTCACTAGTGTAAAGTAACGGTAGCAATTTTATTTACTCAAAAATGTAGTTATACACAGTACACATACTCAAAAATAGTTGCCAAAATTGTTGGCAAATATATCCCATTGCAAAACTAGCTGGTCGATTCCATCCTTGAAGACTAGGAGGCTGCTGTCGGATCCAGGCCAGGACCCAGTCACACACTTTGTTGACCGTTGTGAATTGGTGTCCGTGAACAGCTTTTTTTAGAGGTCCAAATGCATGAAAGTCACATGGTGAAAGTTCGAGACTGTACGGTGGATGTTCCAGCATTTCCCACTGAAAATGCCACAATATTCAAGTGTTGATATATGGGCTGTGCCCACACTAATACCCAGTAACCCATGGATCTAGTCCATGGTGATTTTGCGGTTGCCTAAGATTAAGGCATTCACTTCTGCAACCATTTCCAGTGTGATGACACGATGAACCTGTCTAGGATGAGCATCGTCTTCCAGTGACTCGCGCCCCTCAAGGAATCGGTTGCGCCATTCCACAACACTTGAACGACTAAGGCTGTACTCACCGTACACAACCTTCATCCGTTGATACATTTCATAGCCTCCTACTCCCTCCGCTGCCAAAAATTCGAATCATTCCTCGTTGTTCCTACATTCACACCTGCGTGTTCGGTAGTGGACGATACGTTGTGTGATCACCTTCTCTTCGGCATGAAGCCACACTGGTGCTATGCAACATCAAATGGTGTGCATGCGTCAGTCTCTCTACCAATAGATGGCGCCATCATACCAGCAGTTGAGAGGTGCCACCTTATGTGTAAGGCAAAGGTGGACGCACTGACCAGGTTTCATTTGAGCGAACCTCGCAAATGGATGTGAGTATGTAGGATTGTTTCTGTCCAGTATAAGTGGATGTCATTCTTCAATGATTAATTTGGCTTAATGCAGATGACCATTTGATACAACCGGTCCTCATCCAAAAAAGAATTGAGACTTTATTTTTGATCCATTGAGTAAGAGATTGTTTTCCTTCAAAGCCTTGATTTCCAGGGGAAAAGAAATCTTTGATCCAATAATGTAAAACTGCTACCATTTCTTCCACTGTAAATTTGCCGTGCAAATGCACCTTGTCAATAAGTTTCTTTTTCAGATGGAGATTGTAGGCAGTGACTTGCAACAGTTTGCAATAGAAACTAAATCTTTGAGTATCCATCAGTGGCTGGGGTGTCTTTGTCAAGAGGATATGTGGATCTGGGTGTGATTCATTAGTTTTTGGTTAAGAAACAGGTGTGATATACTTGCAATATTTATTTGGCCAGCAACTGGGCTGTTATGAAAGCTGAGGCAGCCCATGCCACCACATGTCCATTGTATGTAAGGTTTTATGCATTTTTCCTGTTGACAGTTGATTCATAGGATTGTCTTTACCTAGACAGTATCTACACTGGGATAGTGATGTGTACTTATGAATCTCTGTGTTTCTTTGCTATACAAAAGTTTTCTATGTTATTTGGACTACCCTTTAACCAAGCAAGGGTCACCATGGAGCTAGCCCAAAAAGTGGACCACACTTTTGTCTTTCTTGGAAGCGTTACAGTAATAACATAGAAGCCTCATCCCCATTAATGTTGCCAGCAGTGCCAGTCATGGTAATGTAACCCTCCTCATAGGTGACAGTCTGCTTACACTATTCTTCAGTTTGACATGAAAGTCGCTATTTACAATGCACCTGACATACACCACATCGTATACTAGCTTAGGAACACCAAATAAAACATGGGTGCAGGTTTTTCCATCTTCAGAGGTTCTGATTTATCTTTGTATATAAATGTGTGATAGACTTGGAAGGGCTGACATCCAAGTGCACCAGTGAATGGCAAGATGCTAAAAAGGTGTTCATCCCACCTTGGCCAAATAGCCAAGCATATTGAAGTAAAATTTTCACCATCATGGATACTGGGGCCACTGAGCCAGGAGGCCACAAAAACTAGTAATTACTTGTAGCAAGTTTCTTTTGGTGGTTATTGCCTGTGATATTTTACCAGTGCCTTCATACTGATCAACACAACATCTTCCATCTGATTTCCATATTCTGAACAGTTGCTTAGAGCTTGTCACCAGTTTTTAACATAGGCAACTGGAATTGACTCATGAGAGAAATCAGTTGATAGTAAACAGACTACATTTAAGCCCAAAAGAAAGTATTTCATGACTGCCTCAAGAGTTTAGGATCCAACTATAGGTGCTTTTTGGCATTTGAATCAGTAAATAGTTCTTCTTCTGTCACTGATTGCCTCATTTGCTCTGTGGTGATGGTCTCTGTACAAGAAAAACCTCATCTGGTCTCTGTCATCTGGATGAAGAACAAACTGCAAGAGGCCTTGGTAACATCTGTGACAACAGTGAAGTTTTATATATGAAAATGTACGCGTACTGCTGTTACTTCAGGAAGAAGGTTAGAGCCCCTGTACAAGACATCATTAAGAGAGGGAAAGCCATTTTCATGAGAAGATGTGTCAAATATAACTTGTTGCTTGATGCTTCCATGTACCTCATCATTGTTTGATGGGGCAAATAAAAAGTGTCTGCTGAACTTTGGGAGGAACCAGTTTGATGTGCAACTGATTTAAGTATGAAAATTGGAAGGGTGACCCATCACAAGAACTTTACGCATTGTGGGAAATCAGTAGAATGCAATGTGGTACAAGTTGTGTGGGTCAGGATGAAACTTTCAGTAAAATATCTCAGACAGTAACTACCAAAAGAAGCCTTTTTATGTCCCCTGTGCTTAGTGACCTGAGTATTCCTAATAAGGAAAAGTTTGTTTCAAGATAACTTTGTTACTTGGTTTAGTAGATTGGGATGAACTTCTAAACAGGGGCACACTGTAAGAAACAGAATGAAGAAAGGAAGAGCATTTGTCTCATGCAATAAAGGTCACCACAAGTCACTCTGCTGCAATGCAGAATATTCTACTTCGTGAGATACTCCTGCCAAGCACAGTTCAGTTAGAAATGTGAATACCAGATGTTTAGGATCATTTACCTTCAGACAGGCTGTGTCCATTTACCAGGTTTCACAAGTGTGTTTTAGATGGTGGCAGCCAGTCTAGCTTCATCAGAAGATTACTGATCAACAGTTTGAAACTGAAAGTTGTCATGATTCGTCCACTGTCATCCTATGCCTTGAGTATTCATTTGCCACACTGAACTCGTGTCAGCTGGTCCACCTGATAGCTCGAGCAATTGTGCTCACCTTACAGTTACCACCTTTGAGAGATCTCATTCATTTTTGAGATGTCTGTCAGTACCTGAGTAGTTAAAAACGCAACAAATTTGCAATTCACAATTGATTGATCCCACAGAAGGATACAATGATCTCTCCACTAAACTTGTAACTAGAGCATACCAGTACTGCAAAACTGTTAAAGACACTCGCCAATATGTGATTCCCCATTACCAGCTTTACTGCATTCGAAATTTGGCTGGATCCTTAGTGGAAGCTGCCCAAGCGTTTCTATAAATCATGCCATCATTAACCTAATCAACCTGCCTTTCATTCATTCTTTTAACAACACAGTGCGAAGCTTTTGAGATTTAGAGACAATAGGAATGTGCAGCAATCAGCAACAATCAATGAGTATGAAGGTTTCAGCACTCCCGAGGAATATCACACCACCTGTTCTATCAAGATTCCCTGAAGGGTAGACTGTTTCCCACAAGAAGTGGCAAATGTTATTCTAAATAACATACGTAAAGCTGGGAAGCACTTCATCATTTTTCAGAAGCATCTGGAGAAGAACAGCTTCCTCCGTGCTGCTTAGGACGCACAGAAGTCAAATTACATATGAAATGAATACATTGAACTGGCTTTCCCCAAAACTTGGTTGACACTTCTATTTGTCCCATCAAATAGCGATAAAAAGAGACTTGGAAGCATTAAGTGGCTAGTTGTATTTGATGGATCTCTGCATGAAAAGGGCTATCCCTCACTTAATTGTGTCTTGGAAAGAGAACCTAACATTATTCTCAAAGTAATTGCAGTACTCAAGATGAGGACAACTTGACGAGGTAGTTCCAGTACAGAAACCATCACCACATAGCAAATGAAGTGCCTGCTGAGCATGAATGCACTTATTGCTTTCTATAAATGCTGAGATTCCAAATTCCTGTCTGTGCTGTTCTCTGATTTCAGCACCAGAAAATGTGTGGTAGCAATTAGAAAGTGATATAAATTCACCTCAGCATAACAGCTTTATTTACACAGAACTTACAGATCATGAGTTACGTAACACCTTTAGTTACAAATGCAGAGATACAGATACAACTGCAAAATTTTCTGGAGTCACATCATGCATAAACCACACACTTCCTCTTATTTGCTGTTGCACATCCCTTTAAAAGTGTGGAAGAGAGTTGTGAATAGAGATATTATTGACAACACCCTTAAAAACTTCTGAGAGAACTACAGGAGTGTCAGGCACATTTCCTGCTTATGCATTAATTTTAACTTGCTGCTGGTGTTCAAATATTACAATTTCAATTTTCATCCATTCACAAATGTTGGTTGTGGTAATTTGCTATATCATATTTCCCAACACTACCACATCTGTAAACAAGATTGAAGACAGACTAACAAATTGGTGGTTGAATACCCTTCATGTGGTCCTATGAGATGAATCACATTCTACATTGATGTGTGCTTCCTTGACAATGTGCAGAATACATTCTCCATGGCCAGGTCATGAAAGAACAGTGGACTATCTTGACCCACCAGTTGTGGTGCCATCATGTCTGAGTAGCATGATGATAAACTGCAGCAAGGATTATATGACATTAGTGTCGTCTGCCACAGTTGTATTTTGATATGACTGTGTAGCCTTACATCCTTTTATCATTCAGATCGACTTATACAACAATTTGTGTGTGTGTGTTCTATTGTTGACAAAGGCCTTAATGGCCAAAACTTTATTTGTGACAGTCTTTCTGTTGCGCTTTTCTGCGACACAGCATCTCCGCTATGTGGTGAGTAGCAACTTACCTTTTGATGTAATTTCTTATACTTTCCCGGCGATTTGATGACATCTCGTGGAAATTGGGTTTTCTGCCGGATATCAGCGTCTTCCAAACACGATATTTCGACGTCATTACTTGACATCTTCATCAGGTGTTCCCTGAGACTGGCTGCATGCTGGACCGGGTCGCATATTTATGCCTGCTTGGTGCTTGGTGTTCTCTTTCCCGGTGCTTGGTGTTCTCTTTGCCGTTCCCTAGTCGGTCCGCGCCCGCGAGTCGCGCTATCCGGAATAGGGAACGTCCAGAGTGGCAGGGGAGCGCCACTCATGGGCCCGGACCAAGAAGGCAACACCAGGAGGCCACGACCGCAGTTGGAGGCGGCCAGAGTGGCCGCGGACGGTATAGGGAACACCTAGAGTGGCAGGATAGCGCGACTCGCGGGCGCGGACCGACTAGGGAACGGCAAACAGAACACTAGGCACCGGGCAGGCATAAATATGCAACCTGGTCCAGCCAGCAGCCAGTCTCAGGGAACACCTGATGAAGACGTCAAGTAATGACATCGAAATATCGTGTTTGGAAGACGCTGATATCCGGCAGAAAACCCGATTTCCACAAGATGTCAACTTACCTTTTCATAATATTGTTACATTCCATCCAAGATTTTCCATTGTTTGAAGCCCATGAATGGCTGCAGATGGTCTTCAAGCATCTGAACACAATCATTTCCAGTCAATGGTTGGTTCATTTGGACCAGAGGACCCAGTCCATTCCATGTAAACACAGCCCACACCATTATGGAGCCACCTCCAGCTTGCAAAATGCCTTGTGCCTTGTTGACAACTTGGGTCCACAGCTTTGTGGGGGCTGTGCCACACTTAAACCCTACCATCAGCTCTTACCAGCTGAAATCAGACTCATCTGAACAGGTCACAGCTTTTCCAGTTGTCTAGGATCCAACTGATAAATGGTCATGAGTCCAGAAGAGGTGCTGCAGGTGATGTCGTGCTATTAGCAGAATTACTTGTGTCGGTCATCTGCTGCCATAGCCCATTAACGTCAGATTTTGCCTCACTATCCTAATGGATACATTGATCATACATCTCACATTGATTTCTGTTGATATTTCATGCAGTGTTCCTCATCTGTTAGCACTGACAAATCTACACAAACACCACTGCTCTTGGCCATTATGTGAAGGCCACCACCCACTACGTTGTCCGTAGTGAGAAGTAATGCCTGTAATTTGGTATTTTCAGCACACTCTTGACATTGTGGATCTCTGAATATTGAATTCCCTAATGATTTCTGAACTGGAATGACCCATGCATCTAGCTCCAACTACCATTCTGCATTCAAAGTTTGTTAAAGTCTACGTCACGTTGGAAGGCAGCCCAGTTTTCAGCCATTCTGTGTATCCTCCTCCACTAGCCACTGGCAGCCAATAATATTCATTCTCTTTACGAGTGGCTAGCAGTGACTTACAGCTAGATAATGAGAACCTCGCTCCTACATGCTGCACTGTTGCCTTACTTTGTGACAACCGAACTACCGAATTATTCATTCAACTGTCAGTTTTTCTGTATCTTTTTTCCTTGTAGCAGTATAGGTGTGAATGTGTATCTGTAATAAGTGCTCAAAAAAGCAGGTGATGGCAATAAATGTGAAGTGCTTCACAGGCAGGCAAGGTGGATTATTTTCTGCATTTATAGCTTTTTCAAATGTGAACTTGAATCCTGTTGTTGACATTTGAAAACACAAGAACGGACTCCAGAACCATGTGGTGCTTGCAAGAGAACGTAAAGAGAATTGTAAATGAAAGTGTGGGAGCTGTAGGAACAGTAGAAAAAGTTGATTTCGTGTTGCCTGGAAAGCATCAAAATCGCAAGGAACCTGCAACAGAAATGGATGGTTTTAACAACGATGTTTTAAAGTGCTCCAAATGAATGATGAATGCCCAACATTACAAAAACGTGTTACAGTTATGCAGGAGAAAATAACTTCAATGGTAAGCACTTCATCAATGTAAAGAATTTTAAAAGATGTTGGCTCCTGATACGTTAAGAAGAGAGTTTTTAGTTCAAAGAAGTGGCATAGATGCAGCATGAACTACATCTCATATAAAGATTCACGATAGAAGAGAAGAAGTTAGTTCAACAATGTATACCTTGATGAAACATGGGTCAATTAGAATCATTCCAGGAAGATCTGCTGGAAAATGAGTGATGGTTCTGGCAGTTTTAAATATTTCGTAGGAACAGGTTCTCAGATAATTATTCTGCATGCTGACTCTTCTTCTGGTTTTGTTTCTGAAAGTAAACTTGTTTATATGTAAGAAAAAAAGCAGTGACTGCCATTCAGAAATGAATGCTGTCAGTTTTGCGACGTGATTCACAATTCTTGTCATACCTTGCTTCAAAGCTGGTCATTGCTGGTTATAATTCAACTGTTGCAGAGAAAACACCAAGTATAAACATTAGAAAAGTGGATTTTTTCGTGGCTTAAAAATAAAAATATTAGCACAGTATAAACCAGACACATGCCAATCCCCTGCAGTTCATTAATTAAGTCACATGACAGAACATACTTGACTTCCTTGCATGTGAAGGGGGTCACACAGTTTTGCATTTACCCGTGTGTCATTGTCAGTTTAGCCCCATTGAATTAATCTGGGCAAAGAATAAGGCTATGTGGGAGGAAAAAAAATAAAAACATTCAAGGTAACATTCACTGAATCGCTGGTGCATAAGGCAATAGGCCACATTCCACCTGTAGCATGGACACAGTCTGTGCGGCATGCTGAAAAGCTGCAGACAGAATAATTTTACAGGGAAGTGATGATGAATATAAGCCTTGAACCTACCATCGTAAATTTACAATCAGATTGTTCAGAAACACATTCAAATAGAAGTGACAGTGGCATTGTGATGTAGATTTTGGAACAAAGTAATAAAATTTCTTAGTTTTAAAGACTCATGGGTTAAGAAATGTGTTTGTCAACATGTTGTTGTTGTGGTCTTCAGTCCTGAGACTGGTTTGATGCAGCCCTCCATGCTACTCTATCCTGTGCAAGCTTCTTCATCTCCCAGTACCTACTGCAACCTACATCCTTCTGAATCTGCTTAGTGTATTCATCTCTTGGTCTCCCTCTACGATTTTTACCCTCCACACTGCCCTCCAGTACTAAATTGGTGATCCCCTGATGCCTCAGAACATGTCCTAACAACCGATCCCTTCTTCTGGTCAAGTTGTGCCACAAGCTTCTCTTCTCCCCAATACTATTCAGTACTTCCTCATTAGTTATGCGATCTACCCATCTAATCTTCAGCATTCTTCTGTAGCACCACATTTCGAAACCTTCTATTCTCTTCTTGTCCAAACTATTTATCGTCCATGTTTCACATCCATACATGGCTACACTCCATACAAATACTTTCAGAAACAACTGCCTGACACTTAAATCTTTACTCGATGTTAACAAATTTCTCTTCTTCAGAAATGCTTTCCTTGCCATTGCCAGTCTACATTTTATATCCTCTCTACTTCGACCATCATCAGTTATTTTACTCCCCAAATAGCAAAACTCCTTTACTACTTTAAGTGTCTCATTTCCTAATCTAATTCCTTCAGCATCACCTGACTTAATTCGACTACATTCCATTATCCTTGTTTTGCTTTTTTCGATGTTCATCTTATACCCTCCTTTCAAGACACTGTCCATTCCATTCAACTGCTCTTCCAAGTCCTTTGCTGTCTCTGACAGAATGACAATGTCATTGGCGAACCTCAAAGTTTTTATTTCTTCTCCATGGATTTTAATACCTACTCCGAATATCTCTTTTTGTTTCCTTCACTGCTTGCTCAATATAGAGATTGAATAACATCGGGGAGAGGCTACAACCCTGTCTCACTCCCTTCCCAACCACTGCTTCCCTTCATGTCCCTCAACTCTTATAACTGCCATCTGGTTTCTGCACAAATTGTAAATAGCTTATTGCTCCCTGTATTTTACCCCTGCCACCTTCAGAATTTGAAAGAGAGTATTCCAGTCAACATTGTCAAAAGCTTCCTCTAAGTCTACAAATGCTAGAAACGTAGGTTTGCCTTTCCTTAATCTAGCTTCTAAGATAAGTTGTAGGGTCATTATTGCCTCACGTGTTCCAACATTTCTACGGATTCCAAACTGATCTTCCCCGAGGTCGGCTTCTACTAGTTTTTCCATTCGTCTGTAAAGAATTCGTGTTAGTATTTTGCAGCCGTGACTTATTAAACTGATAGTTCGGTAATTTTCACATCTGTCAACACCTGCTTTCTTTGGGATTGGAATTATTATATTCTTCTTGAAGTCTGAGGGTATTTCGCCTGTCTCATACATCTTGCTCATCAGTTGGTAGAGTTTTGTCAGGACTGGCTCTCCCAAGGCCTTCAGTAGTTCTAATGGAATGTTGTCTACTCCCGGGGCATTGTTTCCACTCAGGTCTTTCAGTGCTCTGTCAAACTCTTCACGCAGTATCATATCTCCCAATTCATTTTCATCTACATCCTCTTCCATTTCCATAATATTGTCCTCAAGTACATCGCCCGTGTATAGACTGTCTATATACTCCTTCCACCTTTCTGCTTTTCCTTCTTTGTTTAGGACTGGGTTTCCACCTGAGCTCTTGATATTCATACAAGTGGTTCTCTTTTCTCCAAAGGTCTCTTTAATTTTCCTGTAGGCAGTATCTATCTTACCCGTAGTGAGATAAGCCTCTACATCCTTACATTTGTCCTCTAGCCATCCCTGCTTAGCCATTTTGCACTTCCTGTTGATCTAATTTTTGATACGTTTGTATTCGTTTTTGCCTGCTTCATTTACTGCATTTTTATATTTTCTCCTTTCAATTCCTTTAAATTCAATATTTCTTCTATTACCCAAGGATTTCTACTAGCCCTCGTCTTTTTACCTACTTGATCCTCTACTGCCTTCACTACTTCATCCCTCAAAGCTACCCATTCTTCTTCTACTGTATTTCTTTCCCCCCTCCTTGTCAATTGTTCCCTTACACTCTCCCTGAAACTCTGTACAACCTCTGGTTTAGTCAGTTTATCCAGGTCCCATCTCCTTAAATTGCCACCTTTTTGTAGTTTCTTCAGTTTTAATCTACAGTTCATAACCAATAGATTGTGGTCAGAGTCCACATCTGCCCCTGGAAATGTCTTACAATTTAAAACCTGGTTCCTAAATCTCTGTCTTACCATTATATAATCTATCTGAAACATGTCAGCATTGTCAACATATCAGTTGCATACATAATAAGAGAATTTCCTAGCCTTTCTGAGTAGGGCTTTGCATCCTTTGAATTATGTAGACTATAATGTTCAACACATTGCCCAAGGAGAAATTAAGCTTCTCCCACCATGTCGTATGCTCTAACAGCACACGACAATGCAGCTAGATAAATTTGTCAGAAGTCCAATATTTCCACATGTAAACCCCTGTCATTTTCAAGGCACGTACTGGATAAGGCCCTAAAATGACAATAACTGTTACTTGTCGAGATATCGGTGGATTTCGATGTTATCGGTGAGATTCTCTGGAGTTATTTGCAGATGACGGTTAGTTGTTCGCTTGTTCAGTGGATTATAAATGTGGTCCCTAACTGGGATGTCAAACGAATTAGTTTACACTCATAACGCCCATTAACAGTGAAAAATATGACAGCTTACTGACCATTTTTACGGTACTCTTTTCTATCACTAAGTCTTTTTTATGCGCATTGATTACACTTAACTACAGTCAAACACATCAACATACACACCTTACACACATTTTTAAAAATCCTATTGAGTAGAAGCAGTTGTCAAGCAAATATAATGATTTTGGTTTGTGCTTGAAGTTAATTTTGTTGTTTATTAAATTTTTATTCATAATACAGTTCAAATCACAATAAATGATAATTATTACAAGCAGTTACAATGTTCTTGTCATTAGACAATTGTCGTTTCTTCACAAAGCTGTATCAGCTGTTCTCGCCTCCCGACTACACACAGAATAAATCTGTGGAGCAGTGAATGCAACGTCGTCAAGACGTGAGTTAATATTTCTCTCATGATGACTGATCGAAATTGGTATTAATATTTACTATTCCCCTCATAGATTTGAACATATAATACAATATACTGTAGGCAAATGAGTCTGACCATTGTCCGCAGTTTAGCAACGTGGACTTTGTTTGCTCACTCTCTGCTGCTGTGCATGCACAGTTCTCATCCCTTGACTGCTCTGCCTCTATGCACAGAAGCACCATGTTATATGGCACAAGCTATAATTCCCTTCATGTGGCCATAATCACGTCAGAAACCTTTTCACATGAATCAACTGAGTACAAATGACAGACAACCATGTACTGCCCTTTTATATCTTGCGTATATGTGCACATTGCTATCCCATGACTTTTATCACCTCTGTGCATATCCTTTGATAGTTATTGGCTCAGGTGGCTTTGTTCCAGGTGATTGTATTTAGTTTTT
The DNA here is from genome assembly GCF_023864345.2 of Schistocerca serialis cubense. Lineage (NCBI taxonomy): Eukaryota > Metazoa > Arthropoda > Insecta > Orthoptera > Acrididae > Schistocerca > Schistocerca serialis. The sequence continues at coordinate 852,937,621 of NC_064639.1, read as the reverse complement.
ATGCGCATTTCCTCAGTCTCATGTGTTGCACGTCATGTGCAATTGATGATGATGGGTGTCTGGGAACAATGTGTATGCATGAACTTTGTTTCAGACTCAGAAAAGCTGTCGCCTAACACATGTTGAAGGAAGCATTTTGGGAAGACGCCTTTGGTCACAGTCAGATTTACGAATGTTTGAAATCTTTTCCAGATGGCAGACTATGATTTTCAATTAGGATGTCCATTAACTGGCATTACACCTGAAAATGTCACTGCTGTCCAGGATGTATGCGATGCGATGTTGTGTGGCTGTCTTATGGGATACGTCAGAGGATTCTGTCTGAGAAAAGTGGTGCAAAGGCAATTGGTTCCTTCATCATAATAATGCGAGGTCATACAACACTGCGTTGATCATCTGGGAGTTTCTGGTGAAAAACAGAATGACAACTGTTTCTAATCTGCGATATTCACCCGACCTGGCAGAGTGACTTTTTGAATTCCTCAGAATGAAACTCAAGTTAAAAAGGAAAATATTTCACGCAGTTGAGGAGGTTCAAAGTGATATGAAACAGGCTCACAAAAAATTTGTTCCAAGGGGCTTTCAGTCCACGGAAAAACCCCTGGGAGCAGTGTATACACCCCCAAGGATACTACTTTGAAGGTGATGATGATAAATAAGATCCAGGTAAAGTGCAGTTTTATTTTTGATGAACTCTGGAAACTTCTGGGTAGCACCTCGTGTATCAAGATGGCACATAAGCGAATAGCCCGAACATTGAAATCTGTAAAAAGCTTTGGGTCGATATCTGCCTCATAGAACCAATGTCAGTTTTCAAACCACTCAGCTCGTCATCAAAGCAGCTGTAGAATACTAGCTTGTCGTCAAAGCAGCTGTAGAATACTGTGTGAAGTGAGAGATGCATCACCCTCAGTTGCTAAGATTTAGTGGCAGCTGGTGTAAGTGAGTTGAAAGGAGAGTGGCAGAATGAATATCCACAGAGGGTGAATAGTAACAACGTAATTATGAATGGTGAGTTGGAAAAAAATATTGCATTCATAGTGTCTTTCAATTTACCAGTAATTTGCTAGAATATATAATAGCAGGATTTCTCTGTTTAAGGTTTGGCTGGCCAATCCTAATCATCTACATTACTGTATGTGCCAACACTTGGTTGTATCACCCTATGTGTGGTTAATGGTTTGCAGATGCACATGAAGATGGAAGATAATATACATCACCTCCATTTCGTGCAAGCTGCTCTGGTAAACAATCGGCGTATAGAAAGGCAAATTTACAGTGAGGAGGAATGGAATGTAAAGAAGTTGGAAGATTATAAAGCAGCAGTCATATGCAGATTGATGATAGTTCGGAGGCTGTAACACTAGCAGTCTTTTCTTATGCGTCTCTCGACAAAAATGCTGGCTCCAGTACAGACTGTCTCATTTGATGGTAGTATAAATGTGAATAAAGATGTGTACATGCAAATGTGGTTGTAAAAGGAAAAGGACTGAAGTCTCGTGCAAGCAAACATCATCCAAAGACAATACAGTATTTTCACAAAATGGCAAAGCTTCTCAGCAAAAAGAAGAGAGGAACAGTGTCTCTCCATTAACTGCCTTCATGCAAGAAGTGAAATGGAATGCACTGATCAGTGCATACAGTCATTGTAGAAAGAGTGACATGGTTGAGGAAAGAGCTAAAGGTGGTGTAGCTGTGTCTGTTGAGGGTATTTTCACAGTATGATCTGTCTCTCACACAATATTGGTAGGTGCCATCTCCGTTCATGTATCATAAGTGGTTTCAGGGAGAATCTCTCACCCCTTGACAATCTGACTCATCTGGAAGTGACAATTTAGAGACTTTCCTTTGCATACAGTACTTCAAAGGTATATTCTTCTACGTCAAAAATACTTACAGCAATCTCATGATAACAACATCCTAAAGTTTCTGTGGCGAACTCCCACTTCAACCTTTCTCAAAGAACCATCTTCCAACTATCACATTTGGAGTGTAGTTTGTAAATCTGTACAAGAGATCACTGTTCTACCTTGTGGTGTGCTGAATATTGCCCTCTTTGTTGTTTTGTAGAGAATCTACACACATACTGATGAACATAGTGAAGAATTGTAGTAGATCGTTGGGAAAATACTCATTGCCTTCTCTGAAAACTACCTAGCACAGACAGTTTGGAAGCCTGCCTCGATGGAAATATAGTGCATCTAATGTCAACAAATACACCTTTCCTCTTTCAGGATCTTCACATTGCAGCTGGTGTCAGGTGACGTGAGGTTGTTGTAGCAACTATGATTACCAAAGTATAAAGGGCAACTGAAATCGGTAGAAAGATTTATATATTCAAGAAACTAGATAAACAAGCAGTTGTGTCACATTTTATGAGAAACTTTAAAAGTCCATCTCTAAACAGGTGCATGTAGAAGAACCATGTCTCAAGTACAGAAAAAAAACAGTAGATCATAGACTGGACAGATATGTATCTTGTAGAACAGTTCATGATGGAAGGGATTCTGTGTAGCATATGGTCACTGTGAAAAGAAACAGAGACTAGTGCATGATAGGTGTAAAACAAAGTTAGGGCCATAGGTAGAGAGATGCTACAAGAAACGGGTTTGGCTGATCAGAAGGCAGTGCATGATGCCTTAAACAACTACTTTAACAAAATATTAACAGACACTTGTGAATATCATGAGAATTGTAATGAAAGACAGCAAAGCAAAAGCAGAAATGTTGAACCCATTTTCAGATGTTCATTTATGAAAGAAAATCTAAGAGTATTGCCCCACATTCATTATAGTGCCACTACAAAAACGAGTGAAAAAGTTCTCATTGCCTATTGCATTAAAAAACTGTTGAAATTGCTGGACTGGAATAAAGCTCTATTGTCAGATAGATCCATATTATAAAGAATTTGCAGGCTATGATAAAATGTAGATCCTTGAACAAATTACTGGGCCCACTATAAGGAAGAAAGCAGATCTGTTCAAAAAATGGCTCTGAGCACTATGGGACTTAACATCTATGGTCATCAGTCCCCTAGAACTTAGAACTACTTAAACCTAACTAACCTAAGGACATCACACAACACCCAGCCATCACGAGGCAGAGAAAATCCCTGACCCCGCCGGGAATCGAACCCGGGAACCCGGACGTGGGAAGCGAGAACGCTACCGCACGACCACGAGATGCGGGCGCAGATCTGTATACAAACATATATGGTTTTCAAAGATAAATGTGTATGTTCACATACTAGTGTAAACTATGTGGATATTACTTCATTGTCATGCTGTATGCAACAGAAATCCACAAAGTTCACAGATATGTGTTTATGCTTGTTGACATCAAAATGGAGATCCTTCGTTAACCAACAGTAGGCTCTGTTATAGCAGAATGTTTCTTGGATTCTTTTGCTACAAAAATAAAGTTCTTTTTCAGTAAGTGAATATCTTACGACAGTATAAGTGTAACTACACATCTAACATTAGTAGACAGATAACGTAAACCACAAATATCAGGTGTAAGTATAAATGTGTTTATCAAATTACTTCCTGTCATGAGGAAAACTTTGCATTAATCACAATTATTTTTCTATAATTATATGAACAGTAACCTCTAATATAATGAAGCAGTGGACCTCATATGTTCATCTAGAATTTCAAAATCGTGGTCTTACACTTCCACATTTAAATCTTGAAGATAGTTAACAGTTTGTTCAACCACTGTAGTTAGTTTTGTGGACTGGCAAGACAGCCAATCCACTAGGACAGGAGGCCGAAGGGCATGCGTTTAAGCTCACGCAGGATGGCATGAGGTCTGGAACAGGACAAGGTCTTTATAGTAGCAAAAATAGTACATAGCTTCTGGAATACTTAACTTTAATCCATAATTGGTGAACATCAGTCTGACGGTACATGCATCACAAGATAAATAGAAAATGATAATGGCGCCTTGCTAGGTCGTAGCAAATGACGTAGCTGAAGGCTATGCTATCGTCTCGGCAATTGAGAGCGTAATTTGTCAGTGAACCATCACTAGCAAAGTCGGCTGTACAACTAGGGCGAGTGCTAGGAAGCCTCTCTAGACCTGCCGTGTGGCGGCGCTCGGTCTGCAATCAGTGATAGTGGCGACACGCGGGTCCGACGTATACTAACGGACCGCGGCCGATTTAAAGGCTACCACCTAGCAAGTGTGGTGTCTGGCGGTGACACCACAGTTAGTTCATCCAAAAAAGAAATATTTTGTAATAAGAATGTTTCCACTATCATCTGACTTCAAAACACATTAAATATGGCTTTAGACTCTTCATTTATTTTCTGTTTCAAATATCTGACAGAAACATGATAGATGCCATCATACATCTGGTGATATTTTCCAAACCTGTCTTATAAATTATCAGTCTGCCTTTACCGGGCAGAATGTAGCTCTGCACCTTTGTATGGTTCAGTAATTACCCCAATCAATGGTAGCATCAATTATGTGTGTAGGGTCATAATATGTCTGTGCTCAATCCACATAGTGACATTTTTTGAGACCACTTGCCTAGCCACTGTGAAAATTTTTGCATAAAACTGAAAATATGGGTAGAATTTAGTGTAATTGCCTCCTGGTATCTGTTCTTCATCTTTTGTCCTTCCAGCAAAGTTTTTATACTGACATCGCACCACTTGCAAATCAGCTCAGTAAGGCTGTACATCTCTAGTGCTCAGAGAGTTTATTGGGAGCAAATTCATTAAGAACAAAGGCTGTAGAAGAATTACAAATTTTGAGAGCAAGTTTAACAAGTGCAGTGAGCTACAAAGATTTCAGAGTCAATGTGTTTCCAAATTGTAATAAGTTCCTTTTTTTTAAGCATTTACTGTCTTTTCAGAGACTTGACTACTGCAGTGCTACCAGCTATTTCAGAACTAAATGATGGGAATTTTATAACTTGCTCACCCTGATTCAACCAGTTGTTACATACACACATTAAAATATGGACACTGTCAGAAAAGATGCACTATTGCTGATGACAACTGCTTTGCTAGAAATGAGAATGTTCAGTTTTAATCTTTATCTCAGGAGGATTAATAAAATATGACATGGCCTTTCTTTTACGTGAGCTACTGTCAAAAAGCAGCTGAGATGCTACTTCCTTCGCGTTACTGATGACACTCCTAGTGCATCTGAACAAAAAATGTGCTACAATGGTTTTAGGTGCTAAAATTCAGCCCCATTATGATGCTGTGTTTGCAGACTTTAAATCATGAAGACATTTGCACTAGGTGCATATTCAGTACCAGAATGTGCTTGCTGTACAATATTACCACCATTATAATTCAGCTGCGACTTAAACTGTATTTCATCAGTAAGAAATGATTCTACCCTATCACCAGCACCGAGCATTCAGACATTTATGGTCAAATAACCAACAAAATATGATGTATTCTGCTTTGTTATGGCACTTGCAGAAAAATACTACACATGCATGACAGTGTTAATAAGGCTTGGCAATTTTAACACAGCAGTACTTCATAGAAATTTGTGCAAGTGTGATGAAATTGGATGAAGCAATTAACACAAGATTACCATTTCTCACATATATCTTGTCTTGGTATTGCTCAACAAGCTAATTTGCTCTGAGGAAAGTTTTACACTTTCTATCTTACCTGGCAACTGCAATGAAATATTTTGCAGTAACATATTCACAGGCCCGCCCGGTTAGCTGTGCACTCTAATGCACAGCTTTCCGGATTGGGAAGGAGTGACTGGTTCCCGGCACGAATCCGCCCGGCAGACTTGTGTCGAGCTCCAGTGACCCGGCCAGTCTGTGGATGGTTTTTAGGTGGTTTTCCATCTGCCTCGGTGAATGTGGGCTGGTTTTCATTATTCCTCCTCAGCTACACTACGTCAGCAATTGCTGCACAAACAAGTTCTCCACATACGCATACACCACCATTACTTTACCATGCAAATGTAGGGGTTGCATCGTCTGATGTGATGTTCACTGGAGGGGGGGAACAACCCTACAATAACCTTGAAAGAGTGGTTCGGTGTGGCGACTGCAGTAGTCGTCGTGGGGTTGTGGATCACTGCAACTATGGCGGGGACGGAGCCTCTCCATTGTTTCTAGGCCCCTGGTTAACATACAATACAACATATTTACAAGACATATATCTTATTTAGTACTACAATCATCTGCACAGTTAAACTTCATACTTGTTTCTTCAAGTCTCGAGCTTTCTAGCAAATCATTTCAGTGTTTTGGCCTTATCCCCAGGTGGTGTTGATAGCCATATGATCCAGAATACAGAAATAACAGTTTATAATACTACATTCATGGAAGTATTTTCATTTTATAATCTGATGAAAACTTCAAGGTATTTTCTGTAGGATTTTCAACTTGAAATTTAGTTTGTGTCATCACAGCACTTTCCATAGGATTTTTAGCTTGCAATTTGGTTTTTGCACAGCTCTTCCATTATAGATGAGATGAAAACTGCAATTTCAGTGTTTTGGTTTAGTCCAGTTTAGTTATTTGGATCATAATTGTGACTCCTCTCTTACGATGTGGAACAAATCAGTTTTACAATTACCATACACTTTCTCATTGAAAAACATGGCAACATGTCGAATATTTACATGATTGTTCTAAGTTGCTCCTTAAATACAAGCATATGTGCGTGTGCGCACACACACACACATACACAGCATTTTATTACACATTCAGAAATTCATCTGTGGAGTAGTAGTCAAGAAGGCAATGATATCAATTTTTGTTTGAAGCTAATTTAATTTTGTTCTCTATTAAATTTGATCTATTTTTTGTAAACAGTTCATCACAAAAAGTTCTTGGGAGGTGATAGAATTTGCTTTATCTGGACTGCGAATCTTGAAGCAGTTTATTATTCCTTAACTCTCTCAATATGACCATAATTTATTTCTGGGAAGAGCTCTCTGACAAAACTTATTATAATTTATTAGTTTGTTTACGTTCTGCTCCAAGGAACTTACCATAATTTAATAACATATATAGATGTACCTACTTCATTTTGACTAAACAAACAATTATGAATTTACATTCTTGTAGGAAATGTTCGGCCATGAAAAGATATTTGTCTTCAATCGTGCATTTCGGCCTGATGGTGAACATGGAGATAATATGTTAGCTAACCAAAATATCACACAATATGTACAACCTGGGGATGAAGTACTAGTCACAGTTTATCGTAATTCTCCAGAATTTCACTATCAGTTTGAGTGGAGTGCTCGGGATGCGTGGCCTGCTAGAACACGATTTACAGCACATCATCAAAAAGGTACTACATACTGTTTGTTCTTATTTGTAAATTAACTATAATAGTCAGTGTGCTATTTTTGTCTTTTTCAATGTTTAGTGTGTTTTGCAAGGTACAGATGCAGTGCTGTGGGGCAATTGGTATGGTTGAAAATGAACAAAACAGTGTAGACAATTTTATTGTTTCAACAGTCTTATGCTGTTAATTTTATCAGCCGTGTGCATTTTATCTACAGGATTTTTAACAAGATATGTGTATGTGGAGAATGCCTTTTATGCTTTGAATACATGTAATGTAACATGGCAATTTTACCACAAGCTCCATAAGATCAGATGATGGCAGGATAAGATTGTTGAAACCTGTCGTCTTGGAACAATAAAAGTGTCTACACTGTGATCGCAGCTTGTGAAGCGTGTTCACTTAGTACCTCTTTGAACTAAAACAATTCACATATGGTTGTGAAATTGTGTGTTTGGGGGGGGAGGGGGGGGGCAATTGAGAGTCAAAATTATGACCAATAAATAAATAAAAAATTGAGATCATTAAAGTCTCTGCACCAATGAAGATATAGAAGATCTTGTCAGGCAGTTCATGCTCACATTATATAAGAAGATAAAAGATCTCATTGAAGGATTACTAAAGGTCACTTACAAGGGGAGGTCGCCAATTGCGAAATACAGATTCGATTCATACTGCGCATAATAAAAGCTCATGGCCAGAGGTGTAATGTGGCAAAGCACCAAGATGCACTTCTCAGCCGTTGTCGAGAAAATCAACAGTTAAAAGAAACCGTTGAGGTGAAATACTCTCTACGATTTATAATTTTCTACAGCGTCGTGGCGCAGCGGTAAGCGCTCTGGTTCGTAATCCGAAGGTCGCCGGATCGAATCTCGCACTATACAACCTTTTTTTTTTTTTTTAGTATTTGTTTTTTATAATTCATATATAATTCCCGGCAATCAGTTGCAACAATTATGCATATAATAAGTTGTTGAAAGTCGTTTGTCGTGGAAAAACTGGCGACTTCGAACATCATTATGTTTTCCGCAAACAAAGTTGTATTTCACAAATGTTATTAATTGTCTTCATAATGTTAACCACGCATAGTTAACGGAAGACATAGAAACAATATTCCGAAACGAATACGTATAGCGTAAGTCAAACGTTCGAATTAGAATAGAGACCCCACGAACAAAAATTTGCTGTGGCAGGTATGAAATATAAACTCCGTTACTCGCTCGTTACACTTGAATGACAGATGTTGAATGGGCCGAAACGAGCCGCCGCATAACAGCGTAGTTGCCTGCTAACTTCGAAAGAAGGTAGATGCGGTCCCTAGCGCAACTTATAACATTGTCGAAAATCATTACACCTCTGGCCATGAGCTTTTATTATGCGCCGTATGAATCGAATCTGAATTTCACAATTGGCGGCCTCCCCTTGTTAGTAGAACACATGAAGTAAAACAGTGACTTTGCAGTTGGGAACTTTATGTGTCATAATCATAAAAACAGAATGCATTGTGGAGAAGAACAAAATGCTTGATCTTGAACACATTCTCCCGGAAGAAAACAAATAGCAAATATACTTGTTAGTTTCATATTCCATGGGTCATTTGCATGATAAATTGTAATGATGTGCAGTGAGGCATTTTTCATTCACATCACAAATTAATTTGTAAATTGCTGAACATTTATAAGGTGTGTTTTTGTTAAAAATTGTTTGAGTTGTCAAGGACATCGGCTGTGAGTGGGCATTGATTTAAATCAATGGGAAAAGTTGAAAATTTGTGCCAGACCATTATTCAAACATGGGTCTCCTACTTATTAGGCAGATGTGCTGACCCCTGTGCCATCCAGCACAGTGGTCGTTGCAACTGCACGGACTACCATAGCATGCCTCCTGTCAGACCTAAATTCTCAACTTATCCACATACTACTAATATAGTGCCCTTTGCCAATTATTCTCATGACTCACAACATTTTGCTGATTCCCATAAGAGTTTGAGGCTGGTGTGCATCTGCCCTGCAGAGAGATCATCGGGCATCCTCGCCTTAATTATATATTTGTATATGTGCTGTCTGTTCTTTCAATCTGTTTTAAAATTTACTTTGCTGTCTGACAGATATTTTATACTACTAGGTCAATTATCAGAATTTTTAGTTGCAGCATTGTGCACCCCTTGTGAAGACAACCTTAATGTAGAGTATTGAACGTAATTTTCCCTTCTGGTATGGTAATTATATACATCATTGTCACTTTTGAGCTGTAGTGGATTAGTTACAACAAGCTTCATGAGGTGACAAATATACTATACTATGAAGCAGCAGACAGAATGCTCATTCCCTTAAACAGCTGTCCAAATGATTATCATGGTTGAACACCACAAATTATACTAACAGCACATTTTTGATCAATGAAGACTTCCTTTCTTAAAGATGAACTACCCCTGAACATTTTTCCATGTGACATTATGGAATGAAAATATGTCATCTTACTGATTTCCTTTCTGTCCCAAGTTTGACAATGATTCTAAGTGCAAATGTAGCTGAACTATGTTTTTAAGAGTTCCAAAATGTGATTTTTTACAATTTAAATTCTTATCAGCATGGATACCTAAGCAGTTTTAAGTTTCCACCATATTTATAATTTCCTCACCGTGTGTTACACTTATCATTGGTGTAGTACCCCTAAATGTGCAGAACTGCATATCTTGTATCTTTTTAAAATTGATGATGAGACCATTCACACAAAGTCAGTCAATGGTACATTTAAGAACATTGTTTACCATTTCTTCTGTTTCTGTATGTATACTTGGATTGATTACAATACTAGTGTCATCTGCAAAAAGAACTAATTCTGCTTGTTGTGTATTATACATTGGATTGCTTACATAAGTGAGGAACAATAGTGGGCCTAAGATTGAGCATTGGGGAACCCCATATGTGATTTCTCCATGGTCAGAATTATGTTCTGGCACTATATTTGTTGAATCACTAAGTACAACTTTCTACAGCTAACCTCCCACACCAACAGGAAAATTGACATCAAATTTAGATAGAAGAGATAGAATACTGAAAGAAAAGGTATGTTATTATGGTTGACAGCAGAGTGGGATGCGCATAATTCAAGCCACCACTCTCCAGTGCTTCATCTGAACTTGTGGAAGTATTTAAATGAGTATCATCTAGACAACAGCACACGAGTTCTCATGAGGCATTGGTGAGTGGTGGTTTGCGTCATACTTGTCCTAGTGTGCTGTCATCCATAAAAATAAAATACCTTTTCTTTCAAGATTGTGTCTCAAATGTCTAAATTTGATTGATATTTCTGTTGGTGTGAGAGGTTAGGTGCACCCTGCCATTGGCAGGGAGTTTTGCACTGAACATCAGAATAAATGTCAAATGTAATTGTGTTTTGAACCACTTGACATTTACAGGTAAATGCCAGGCTACAAAAGTTATAAGTGTTCTATTGGCACTACAACTTTCTCCTGTGGCACAGCCCTTTCCCCTTTCATTACCCATAGCTTGTTAACTCGTTTCGGCCAGTTGGTACCCTCAAGTTCCTGATAATTTCTCCCATTTGTGAAGGATGCTCACAGGCACTTACATTATGCCAGGTGCTCCTAACAGACCCATACATGTTAACAATACCAGGGGTAGACTGTCTATTACTGTTTGCTGTCATGGTCTCTAAATGTTATATGTTAGGTTAAAGTTTGATATAGTGGGAATTAGTGAAGTTAGGTGGCAGGAGGAACAAGACTTTCGGTCAGGTGAATACAGGGTTATAAATACAAAATCAAATAGGGGTAATGCAGGAGTAGGTTTAATAATGAAGAAGAAAAAATAGGCGTGCAGGTAAGCTACTACAAACAGCATAGTGAACGCATTATTGTGGCCAAGATAGATACGAAGCCCACACCTACTACAGTAGTACAAGTTTATATGCCAACTAGCTCTGCTGATGATGAAGAAATTGATGAAATGTATGATGAGATAAAAGAAATTATTCAGGTAGTGAAGGGAGACAAAAATTTAATAGTCATGGGTGACTGGAATTCAGTAGTAGGAAAAGGGAGAGAAGGAAACGTAGTTGGTGAATATGGATTGGGGGTAAGAAATGAAAGAGAAAGCCCCCTGGCAGAATTTTGCACAGAGTACAACTTAATCATAGCTAACACTTGGTTTAAGAATCATGATAGAAGGTTGTATACATGGAAGAACCCTGGAGATACTAAAAGGTATCAGATAGATTATATAATGGTAAGATAGAGATTTAGGAACCAGGTTTTAAATTGTTAGACATTTCCAGTGGCAGATGTGGACTCTGACCACAATCTATTGGTTATGACCTGTAGATTAAAACTGAAGAAACTGCAAAAATGTGGGAATGTAAGGATATGGGACCTGGATAAACTGACTGAACCAGAGGTTGTACAGAGTTTCAGGGAGAGCATAAGGGAACAATTATCACGAATGGGGGAAAGAAATACAGTAGAAGAAGAATGGGTAGCTTTGAGGGATGAAGTAGTGAAGGCAGCAGAGGATCAAGTAGGTAAAAAGACAAGGACTAGTAGAAATCCTTGGGTAATAGAAGAAATATTGAATTTAATTGATGAAAGGAGAAAATATAAAAATGCAGTAAATGAAGCAGGCAAAAACGAATACAAACGTCTCAAAAATGAGATCGACAGGAAGTGCAAAATGGATAAGCAGGGATGGCTAGAGGACAAATGTAAGAATGTAGAGGCATATATCACTAGGGATAAGATAGATACTGCCTTCAGGAAAATTAAAGAGACCTTTGGAGAAAAGAGAACCACTTGTATGAATATCAAGAGATCAGGTGGAAACCCAGTCCTAAGCAAAGAAGGGAAAGCAGAAAGGTGGAAGGAGTAAATAGAGGGTCTATACAAGGGCGATGTACTTGAGGACAATATTATTGAAATGGAAGAGGATGTAGATGAAGATGAAATGGGAGATACGATACTGCGTGAAGAGTTTGACAGAGCACTGAAAGACCTGAGTCGAAACAAGGCCCCAGGAGAGGACAACATTCCATTAGAACTACTGAAGGCCTTGGGAGAGCCAGTCCTGACAAAACTCTACCAACTGATGAGCAAGATGTATTAGACAGGCGAAATACCCTCAGACTTCAAGAAGAATATAATAATTCCAATCCCAAAGAAAGCAGGTGTTAACAGATGTGAAAATTACCGAAATATCAGTTTAATAAGTCACAGCTGCAAAATACTAACGTGAATTCTTTACAGATGAATGGAAAAACTGGTAGAAGCCAACCTTGGGGAAGATCAGTTTGGATTCTGAAGAAATATTGGAACACGTGAGGAAATAATGACTTTACGACTTATCTTAGAAGAAAGATTAAGGAAAGGCAAACCTACGTTTCTAGCATTTGTAGTCTTAGAGAAAGCTTTTGACAATGTTGACTGGAATACTCTCTTTCAAATTCTAAAGGGGGCAAGGGTAAAATACAGGGAGCGAAAGGCTATTTACAATTTGTACAGAAACCAGATGGCAGTTATAAAAGTCGAGGGGCATGAAAGGGAAGCAGTGGTTGGGAAGGGAGTGAAGCAGGGTTGTAGCCTCTCCTTGATGTTATTCAATCTGTATATTGAGCAATCAGTAAAGGAAACAAAAGAGATATTCAGAGTAGGTATTAAAATCCATAGAGAAGAAATAAAAACTTTGAGGTTCGCCAATGACATTGTAATTCTGTCAGAGACAGCAAAGGACTTGGAAGAGCAGTTGAACGGAATGGATAGTGTCTTGAAAGGAGGACATAAGATGAACATCAACAAAAGCAAAACAAGTATAATGGAATGCAGTTGAATTAAGTCGGGTGATGCTGAAGGAATTAGATTATGAAATGAGACACTTAAAGTAGTAAAGTGGTTTTGCTATGTGGGGAGCAAAATAACTGATGATGGTCGAAGTAGAGAGGATATAAAATGTAGACTGGCAATGGCAAGGAAAGGATTTCTGAAGAAGAGAAATTTGTTAACATTGAGTATAGATTTAAGTGTCAGGAAGTCGTTTCTGAAAGTATTCGTATGGAGCGTAGCCATGTATGGAAGTGAAACATGGACGATAAATAGTTTGGACAAGAAGAGAATAGAAGGTTTCGAAATGTGGTGCTACAGAAGAATGCTGAAGATTAGATGGGTAGATCACATAACTAATGAGGAGGTATTGAAGTGAATTGGGGAGAAGCGGAGTTTGTGGCACAGCTTGACAAGAAGAAGGGACCGGTTGGTAGGACATGTTCTGAGGCATCAAGGGATCACAAATTTAGCATTGGAGGGCAGCATGGAGGTTAAAAATTGTAGAGGGAGACCAAGAGATGAATACACTAAGCAGATTCAGAAGGATGTAGGTTGTAGTAAGTACTGGGAGATGGTGAAGCTTGCACAGGATAGAGAAGCATGGAGAGCTGCATCAAACCAGTCTCAGGACTGAAAACCACAACAACAACAACAACAACAACAACATGGTCTCTAAATATTGTTTGCCTTTCTTATGCCATTGGCAATACTAGCTAAAGTTTTCCAAAATAGTAGTTGGAGTTAAGTGCCTATTTAATGAATGACATTCCAATTTAAGATGTAGAGTGTGAGTTTATTTCTGAAATGCTAGTTCATCACAGTAAGCAAGAGAACTTGTGTAAGGTTAGTAAAGTAGGGGAATGGTACTGGCAGAATTAAAGCTGTGGGAGTGTCATTAGTCATACCTGGGGAGCTCAGTGGGTAAGAGCACAGCCCATGACAACCCACAGTCCAGGCCTAGGTCCAGTCTAGCAAATAATTTTAATCAGTTAGATTGATTTAAGTAATTTTATTAATACTACATCAATAACTCAACAATGCTGAGAGTAGTTTTCATGTCAATGCCCCATGGCTTTATACATTTCCAGTAATAGCAGTCATTGCACTTTCAGAAAAATCAATCAGTATCAGGGTGGTGATTCTTCTAGAAAACCTGGAGTTCTTTGTGAATTACATCTTATCTGGAAAAATTGGGGAATTTCAGGAATTTTATAAATCACAAATTTTAAAATACTTATTATTTCAAAGTGTATTAGTTATAGTAATATTATTCCATATAAATTATCGATGTGGAAGAACAGTGGTTAAACTACTCTGAAACTGGTTAGCAGAAAAATAAACACCACTTGTGATCTATACTGATTGTTTTTTGTTAAATTATGATATAAATCACTGTTATTCCAGTCATGACTTCAAAATTATATTACACCTTCATTTATCGCATAGGGTCAACAGCTGTGCTGTGGTGGATACACATATTCCTGTCAGATCACCAAAGTTAAGTACTTTCGAGTGTGGTTGGCACTTGGATGGGTGACAGTTTGGGATCATGTGCTATTGACCTACTGGGGTGCACTCAGCCTTGTGGTGACAGTTGAGGAGCTACTTGACCCATTAGAAGGTTCTCCAGGTCACAAAAGCTGATAACAGCAGGGAGAGTGGTGTGCTGACCCCATGTCCCTCCCTGTCCACATCTGATGATGCCATTCATATGAGGATCACATGGCAGTCGGCTGGTTCTGTCAGGCTGCCTAAGGCCTGTTCGAAGGAGTTCACTAATTGCAGAAGTCATTGTAAAGCAACTTGTGCCCAATAGACAGCTGTAGTGTATCCTAGAAAGTTACTTACTGTGACTAATATTCCAGGAAAATATGAGCACTGAGGTATAGAAATTGGCAACATGTTAATTACAACATCTTAGGTTTCTTCACTTTGTGACAGGATCCAGTCACACAGTATTGACTCCACCTGAATGCGCCACTTTGCATATTACTTCTGTGCCTCAGATCTCCTGATCGCAGTCTGTTGGGAGACTTCCCATTGTTTTGTATAACTGTGAAGAGATTTCAATCTTCCAATCCAATTATGGACTCCGATTTTATGACAGATGTGTTGTTTTGAGAGTTGCTAACTGGTATTCATATAGAGGATAGGCTTGCAATGTCAGTACACCAGTAGCACTTCAAGGATGTTGCCTGTGGTCAGTTTTGATGGTCCATTGTTATCTGTATTATTAGTTTGTCTTCAAGAACTATACATTTGTTAAATTGTGAATTCAGTGCTTTGTCATAGAAGCCAGTGGAAGCAATGATAAAAAGAGTATGATGTATGTCAGTGAGAGAATTCAGGACTGGTATGTCAGACTGATTCAAATATAAATGCAGTTTAAATTTATCATATGGAATTTCTACAGAGTTGGCTGTCAGTTGACAGGGGAATCAGGTGTTGATAAGGTTGGATGGAACATTTTTTGTCAGTAAGAAGATCCAGTTTTCAGCTAGTATCACTTGAATAAAGAGTCAGGTCGGTGCATACTGACATTTTTTGGTGATGGTAACCGATTTGTCTTTGTTTATGTTATTAGTTATGGTATATACAGACATGATAAAGGTAGTGTGTAGAGCCTTTCAATAGGACATTAAAGAGAGTTTAGATGCATAACAGTATGTATTTTGACACCTCTTATCAATTTTAGTCACATTTCAACAGTGTAATGAGAGAAATTTCTCGTTATTTATGGAATTATTTATTATAACATCAATGCATGCCACATTATGGAAAATCAGACAATGGAAACTCCACACAGGAATATCAACACTGTAGGAAAAGACAGATTGCTACTTACTATAAGGAAGACACATCGAGTTGCAGACAAACACATTAAAAGACACTCAAATTCAGCTTTCTGCTGCAGCCTTTGTCTGTAAAAGACACACACACACACACAAAAGCAAGCAAGCACACACATACACACACACACACACAACTGCCAACTCCAGCATCTCCAGCCTGATATGCTGGGTTTGCTAGATCTGAGCCGTCCTTGTGAATTTATCTTTGCCAACCCATCTTGCAAAACCTCACATGCTGATTCCATGATCCAGGGTGTAGTGGTCCAATTAGCTCCCAATCCAGACGTTTGCATTGCAGCCCTCAAGCTCAACAATCCTTTCTTGGATGACATGCTGAAAATTGCACACTCTTCAGAGATCATGCAGGCAACAAATGAATGTCTTATGGCCTGCCCTGCAGATCGCAGCCTTCTTCCCAATTGCGTTGTCCTGATTCATCAATTTCTGACTTGTTAATGATGTCTGAGCACCAGTCCAGTCATGTCAGCACAAGCAGTTTGGTCTGCCTTATCCTGATTGTTTTGTGAGGCATCAATGGTCAGACTGCCATGATTGTTAGGCACAGTGCACCCATTGTGGGAAAGGTGCACAACTCCAAACTGTCTGTCATTGGCCATTAGATCAGTGTAACCCCACTCCTAACTTCAGTCATGGGACGCTGCATAAGCTTATGAGCTTCAGGCCGTC
This sequence comes from Schistocerca serialis cubense, assembly GCF_023864345.2. Lineage (NCBI taxonomy): Eukaryota > Metazoa > Arthropoda > Insecta > Orthoptera > Acrididae > Schistocerca > Schistocerca serialis. The sequence continues at coordinate 852,920,960 of NC_064639.1, read as the reverse complement.
ATTCCCCAGGGCAATCCTTGCGTCCCCAAGTTTTTTATTGATCTCATGATTGCTCATCAGGATGTTCATTTCCAAGTCGACACGGGAGCAACTGTTTCCCTGCACAATATCCTTATATATGCTCCCATGGGTTGCTCAGCATTGGCCCCACCCTCTCACAAGTTGATTGCATATGGTGACAGCTATATTCCCATTCAAGGTCAATTCACCACTACGGCCACCTACAAAATGGTTAGACGGCCATTAATGCTGTGTGTTGTTAACAGTCATTCCTCTGGCAACATTTTCGGCCTGGATGCTTTCTCGTTGTCTGGATTCTCCATGATGGACAAAGTTCAGTTCAGCTCAGACACAGTCCCCCTCCAGGAACTTTGTGCTTTGTACGCGTCTTCGTTTGAGTCTGGATTGTGGCGCGCCACCGGTTTTGAGGCACATATTTCTTTACATCCAGATGAGGTGTTCTGTTTATGTCATGCACTTCCTCTTCCAGTCTCCTTACAGGTGGCTGTTGACCTCAAAGTCAATCGCCTTCACAACGCAAGGGTCATAGCAACAGTCAAAACTAGGGCTTGGGCCACACCCCTGGCTGTAGTCTTGAAGCCAAATGGTTCCCTCCAGGTTTGTGGACATTTTAAGTTGACAATCAATGCCCAAGCTCCGGTGGAAACCTACCCCATACCACGTCAAGAGGACGTCCTCTCAAACCTCATTGGAGGTGAATGTTTTTCTAAAATAGATCTTGCTAATGCTTACTTACAGATACCTTATGCTCCAGCGATCTTCCAGAGGTAACTGGATCCATTAATCATGTTCATCCCAGCTTGTGCCAATTACCTGGATGACTTTTGTCATGGGTACTACACACTAAGACCACCTGCGTAACCTATGTACCCTCTTCACTATTGTGCATGATATGGGCTCAAGTGCCGTCTGTACAAATGCCAGTTTTTCTAGGATTAGGTGTACTACCTGAGCCACTTACTTATCAAAGACGGGATTCAGCCCACTGACCATAATGTTTCTGTTATTGATTCTCTCCCACATCCCCGAAACCTCCAGGGGTTGCAGGCTTTTTGGGGAAAGAGAATTGTTATTCTAAGTTCCTTCTGCAGGGAGCACACATTATGTATCCCTTCAAGCAGTTGCGGAAGAAAGGTGTTCTGTTCCAGTGGTCAGTGGCCTCGTGAACAGGCCTTCACACAGCTGAAGCACATGTTACGTTCTGCATTCTGCCTTACCCTTTTTCCCCACTAAGCCTGCTTGTTTTGGCTGCAGATGCTTCTCCCTATGGCATTGGTGCAGTGGTGGCACATCATAGTGATGATGGTACAGAGCAACCCAAGGCCTATGTATCCAAAACACTGATGCCTGCCCATTGCAGTTACTCTCAGATCAAGAAAGAGGCTTTGGCAATCATCTTTGCTGTGAATAAATTCCATGTGTACCTATTTTGGTCCTGGTTTACACTCATTACAGACCATAAACCACTCGTAGCACTCTTTGGGCCACACTCTCGGCTTCCAGAATGGATGGCCCAGAGGCTCCAGCATTGGGCTCTCTTCCTTAGCTCCTACAATTATACCATCAAGTACAAGCCTACTGTGTAATACGCAAATGCAGATGCTCTCTCATGTTTACCCTCAGGACCAGACCCATCATTTGACCAACTGAGCTCTCCTCTTTTTCACACCAATGTGCTGTGACAGCACGCCTTGGATGGGTTTCCCATTACCAGTACTCATGTAGTGGCAGATGTGCACCACAACCTTATCTTGCAGCATGTCTCACTCTATGTCCTCCATGGGTGGCCCCCTAATTTTTTGAAGTCATCTGGTCCTGAGTTCCAGGCCTGAGCTCACCTCTCTCATTGTTTGTTGGTTGTTGCCAATGTGCTCCTGCTCGATGCAGAGGCAGGTACCCACTGTGCTGTCATCCCAACTCCCTTACGCACTCACGTCTTGGAACTCCTTCATCGCAGGCTTTGGGGTATGTCTTGGATGAAAGCCCTTGCCAGGCGACATGTCTACTGGTCAAGACTGAACAAGGACGTGGAGGCTATAGTGCACTGCTGTTCTGCCTGTGCTGAATATCAGGCCGCTCCATTCTTGTTTTTTGCCGCCTTGCGTACTCCCTATCATCCTAGGGATCACATTCATCTAGATTTTGCTGGCCTATTCCTCAGCTCGATGTGGCTTATTGTTGTGGACACTCATTAAAACTACCCCTACATGGCCAGAATGGACTACCCCTACGTGGCCAGAATGAAATCTACCACCAGGGCGGCCGGGCTCAGTACCTTTCTGCAGATTCTCGTGGCTGAAGGGCTTCCACGCACCATCATCACTGACAATGGGCCCCAATTCACTTCTATGGCATTTGAACAGTTCTGCACCGCTAACAGCATCAGCACTTGTAGTACTGATGGAACTTGAAGCATTGGAACTGTTGTGAATTCCTCGAAAGACAGTGCTAGTGGATTTGAGAAGGGAGCCAACTTAAATGTCTGGGGAAGTCCAAGAAAGGAAGAGCATTTGTTGGAGAGCATCATCAGAAACCAGAAAACTGGTGAAGTCCTGTTTCATCTGCTGCAAATACGTATCCTAATCCTCCTTGATATTGTTAAATGGCGGAAATGTGGTTCAAATGGCTCTGAGCACTATGGGACTTAACATCTGTGGTCATCAGTCCCCGAGAACTTAGAACTACTTAAACCTAACTAACCTAAGGACATCACACACATCCATGACTGAGGCAGGATTCGAACCTGCATCCGTAGCGGTCGCGCGGTTGCGGACTGAGCAGCGGAAATGTGGGTGGGCGGGAATCTGTCTGGGAGGTGATTACAGTCCAGGTGGATTGTGGACCTTGTACATGTTATTCGTGGACAGCAGCGGAATCTCCTGACGCAAAAGGTCCATCTGCTGATGGAACTGCTGTTGCAATTGCTACTGCAGGAGCGGCTGTTGCTGCTGCTGCAGTTCTGGTAATCGGAATCCGACACAATCAGGAAACACAAGCCGACTAGCTGAAGGCGTTGATGGTGAGTTGCCAAAACCCACAGAAAGACAGCTATGGACAACAATAACAACAGCCACAAATGCATACAGCTATGTGTATGATGAACAATACAAGAGCACAGTTGGAACGTGACTGACTTAGGAGCCCCTGCGCTGCGCCACCATGAGTGCTGATAGGCTGGCTTGGCAACTGTGGCTCGTGCACAGCGCTGTTGCAGTGAAAGCAGCACATGCAGGTTATAGGGGCTCCACCTAGCGGCTGTCATCCACATCCATGCCTTCTGGCGGACTGTCCAAATTGTCATACGGGGGATGCCAGACATCTCAAATTGTTTCCAGAATGAGATTTTCACTCTGCAGTGGAGTGTGCGCTGATATCACACTTCCTGGTAGATTAAAACTGTGTGCCGGACTGAGACTTGAACTCGGTACCTTTGCCTTTTGCAGGCATATGTTCTACCATCTGAGCTACCCATGCACGACTCACAACCCGTCCTCACAACTTTACTTCCGCCATTACCTCATCGCCTACTTTCCAAACTTCACAGAAGCTCTCCCGGGAACCTTGCAGAACTAGTGCTCCTGGAAGAAAGGATATTGCGGAGACGTGGCTTAGCCACAGCTTGGGGGATGTTTCCAGAATGAGATTTTCACTCTGCAGCGGAGTGTGTGCTGATATGAAAGTTCCAGGCAGATTAAAACTGTGTGCTGGATCAAGACTCGAACTCGGGACCTTTCCCTTTCACAGGCAAGTGCTCTACCATCTGAGCTACCCAAGCATGACTCACAACCTGTCCTCACAATTTTACTTCCACCAGTACCTTGTCTCCTACCTTCCAAACTTCACAGAATGAACTCACACACACATGACCACAGTCTCTGGCAGCTAAAGCCAGTCTGTGTGTGTGTGTGTGTGTGTGTGTATGTGTGTGTGTGTGTGTGTGTGTGTGGTCTATTTTTGACAAAGGCCTTATTGGATCATTTATGTGTTTCTGTAGCAGGATTAAGGCTTGTTGTAGTACTGAACCTTCAAAGAATGTTACACAATCGCAGTTCGTTCCGTGTTCATATCTAAAAAGGTGAACCATTGTCTATGACTTTTTGCATACTTCTTACTCAGGTAGAGTTACAACTTTCCTCAGTATGTGTATGAAACTGCAGGACAAAATATACTACAGTTACAGGTCAAATACCTGTGAAATGTGTACTCACATTTGTGAAAACACACACACACACAAGCTAGTACATAATTAAAAAGGTCAGTATTTTTTGAACTCATGAAGCAATGCCAGAGACAATGGATTGAATATCTAGATCATATGGCAAACATGAGAATCACGGAGCTTATAGATCAGTATATACCAGACCAGTATGTTTCATCTCTTCATCAAGTGTGAAGAAATGGAACACACCAGAAGATCCAAGCCTTCTGGATGATGGTGGTGATTTTAAACATTATGCATTAGTTGTCAAAGGCATTTGCCATATTTACACTTAAGAGGGCATCAGATTATTGTCTTACATTATTAGTAGATGTTTCAAAAAAGCTCCAGTTTCTAATTATTGTATTAATTTGTTATATATCTTGTAGTAGATGATTAACAATAGTAGGAGTATACTTATTAACATAAGTAGAAACAGTTTGAAGCTACTTTGATTACAGTTAACATCCTCCAACAGATTTTCAAAATGTTGCCCAACTGATATGTTGCTTCATCTCTAATGCCTTCATGTCAAGAAGACTGAATTTTTTATCTTGGAACTATAATAAAATCCAGAAACTTCTTTTCTCTTGTATTGTAGAGGATCAGAAATTTTGACACACCTTTCTGTTTCTCTCTAAGGAGATAAAACAACTAATGTCGAACACAATTTTCTGCAATCAAAGTTCCTGTTGCTGACAGTATATGGCCTATCAGTTTTGTAGGCTTATTACAAGAGATCTGAAATTATCAGATGCTAATTGGAGTGTTTAACATCATGAGCAGGGTGTATATTTCACTTCATGTTTCATATCAATGATTTTGTAGGGTTATTCTTTTTCTTAGCTGATTCTTACTCCAGAACATATTTGTATCATGAATAGCATGACTGTTTCATTTTTTGAATTGTGTTTATGGTTGGTTGAGGCGGTTCTTTTTTCTAGCTGCATCTTGATCTAGAATTTTTTGTATACCATTAGTGAATTAGTATTCTTGAAACAGTGTCTTCCATGAGCCCCTGTGAAATTTCAGTTCATTGTATGATTTCTGTTAAAAAACTTGTCGATAATACATTGATAATCTATTGTATTACTGACTGTAGTCACAGTTTATAGCACTGTCTGTGGCAAGGTGTTCAGTGACATGCTGTCAGCAGCTTATTATCAAGGGAATTTGTTGTTCAGTTCATTAAAAGAAATAGTAGATGGAAAATTTGGTTTGTGTCAGCTTTTTTCCATTTTGAGTGTAGGTTTAGACTATTATTCCATTCTTACATTCAACATGATCACTACAGATATCATCACTGAGCTGTTACTGATAAAGACTTGCCATACAATTTGAAGGACAGAAATGTAAGTCAGTCATGATCTGATTTCACGTGTTTTGTGAAAAGGCACAGCATAGGGGGGTTATTATTGGAAATGTTATCTCATTTTATAATGTTTTTGCACATTTTGCTGGTAACATATGTTGTGAAACCTATGTGTTTACGTTTTTCTGTACAAAATGATATGTGCCTCTGTTGACCACCATCTTGTTTCTTCAGACTGATGTACTTAAATTGTTTTGAATTATATACTTAGATTGATTCTGTAATTTAACTTTTACTTTGTTTCAGGGAAGGTGGCATTCATTGAAGAGACATGGGGATTGTTAACTACTTCCTTTGAAGCTGTTATGCTTCAGAATGAGAACATATATCGCCAGGGACAGCCCCTTGTGATTAATAATTTAAAGGAGTTTATTAAAAAAGGTATTTAAAATTAGATATCCAAGAAATTGCAATGTGTAGAGCTTCTTGAATAATTGAACATTCTCTGCACTATATCTTAAGCTCCTCTTTGTTGAAAAGTACTGTAAACACATTCAAATTGGAGATCCAAGATCCACCATGAGGTATGGTTAGTTAGGATTTCTTAGCAAGTTGAATGTGGACTGGAGAATCACGAAAGATGCATTTAGACATTCTTCCCACACCCCATATGTGAATAGAATGGGGAGGTTCATCAAATCGGTATTTGTATTGAAGAACGCAACACTTAGCATTTTTTATATACAGTGAAAAATATGTGCATGAAATCCCACCTCCATAGCTTAGTGTAGATGAGCTCCCATCTTGATTCATGATGGTGGAAGAAATTTTACATTTATAGTAACTGGCCAGCAAGAGCAAAAAAAGTGTGAGCATACAGACCCTGAGAACTTATATTTTGAAGTGTTTATTTATAAAAGTCTGTGAGATGTGCAAGCTAAAGCTTCTTGTTCATGGAACAAATCAGTACATAGTTTCCAGAATGTTGATTAGAAAATATATAAACGAAAAAGTTAATAAATTAGTTAAACACAAAAAACATTTAAGAGACACTAAGGTGACAAAAGTCATGGGATAGCGATACGCACGTTTACAGATGATGGTAGCATCATGTATGCAAGGTATAAAAGGGCAGTGAATTGGTGGAAGTGTCATTTGTACTTGTGTGATTTGTGTGAAAAGGTTTCCAACGTGACTATGGCCTTACAATGGGAATTAATTGACTATGAACACTGAATGGTGGTTGGAACTAGATGCATGGGACATTTCATTTTGGAAACCACTAGGGAATTCAGTATTCAGAGATCCACAGTGTCAAGAGTGTGCTGGGAACACCAAATTTGAGGCATTACCTCTCACTACAGATATTGCAGTGGCCAATGATCTTCACTTAATGACCAAGAGCAGCAACATTTACTTAGAGTTGTCAGTGCAACTGTGACTCTATTACCTCACTGTAAATATTGCTTTACAGCTGCAGCAAGGAACTCATGTATGGAAGAGGAGTGTGCCACAAGAAAATATGTATCAACTTGTATTTGAATAAATAGGGTCCATTACTAAGTTTTTTCAGTTCTGCTAGATGCCTATGTAAATCTGCTGGAAATTGAACATCTTTCTTTATAATGCTTAGGGAAATATTATCCAAAGGCACATCATTTTTCTGTCTAGTATTCTCTTAGGGAATGTTCCAGTTCCTTTTGGATGACTCAATATTGTCAGCAAAAGATACCAATTTGGAACATATGTCAAAAGGTGGCAGATTTAGAATTCTGAGACAGCTGAACCGTGGGCTATACAAAGCTTGCGTACTGACATTATACAAAGTTTGCATACTGATATTGGAGAACAGTCTGACCACAGTTTTGTGGGCTAAGAATATTCTTGGTGAGTGCAGAGAATTGCCCCAAAATATAACACAACAGCATGAAAGTAAGGGGAGATGTGGGGGGGGGGGGGGGGGGGGGGGTAACCTCCCCTTTATCCACTTACTGCTTCCCATGGACTGCATACTTCATTGGCCAAACTGATGGAAGTCAGAAGGTGCGAGATCTTGGTTGTAGGTTGGATGAGGAAGAACAGTCCAGTGAAGTTTTATGAACTCCTCTCGGGTGCGCAGACTTGTGCGAGGCCTTGCATTGTCATGGAGAACCAGAAGTTAGTTTGCATATTGGTGATGACGAATAGTTTGAAGTCATTTCTTCAGTTTCCTGAGGGTAGCACAGTACACTTCCGAGTTGCTTGTTGGACCATGACGGATGACATCAAACAGAATAATCCCTTCAGAGTTCCAGAAGACCTTCACCATGAGTTTGCATGCTGAGGATGCGGCTTTGAACTTTTTCTTCAATGGAAGGGTGGTGTGGTTCCACTCCCAAGGATTGCCGTTTTGTTTCCAGTTCAAAGTGATAAATCCACGTTTCATTACCTGTGATGACCTCTGACAAAAAATTGTCACGATCTGCCTTGAAACTGAAAGCAATTCCACACAAATGGTCCTTCATTGGTCTTTATGGTCTTCTGTTTGGTGGTGAGGAACCCAGTGGTCACATACCTTTTGAGTATCCCAAATGGTGGACGAGTGTCAGCCTATAAACAGAAATACGCAGTTGTACAGTGAGATGTTGCATTGTGATCCATCAATCACCTCGCACAAGAGTGTTCATACTTTCCAACCTTTGTGGAGCCGGCAGCTGTGTGCGGCTGACCAGCATGTGGGATATCAAACAGGTTTGTGCAAACTTGTTGTGATGATGACAGACGCTTCATTCAATGACTTGTTGTGGTTTTGTTTGCTGCCTGGTCTGCATAGACATTCTGCAAGTGTCTGTGAATATCTGTGATGCTCTGGTACCTCTCGGCTTGGTATGCATCTCTGTTACAGATGCCACTTTGAAGGTTATGTATAGCACTGCCGCCTATCAGAACTTCAAGAAACTGTAAGGGTGGAAGTGGGAATATTCCACAATGCCCCACAGCAAATTCTGCATTTGTTCAACCAAAATTGGCCAAGGAAAAAATGTGTTGCTTTACTTACTGAATGCCCCTCATACACTGATTTCTCAAAAACTTTGAAACAGTGGTAGCAAGGAAGCTACCTGGAATTGTCTACGTAATGTAGGTCAGCCCTACTAACCAGTATTTCAATCTGTCAGGAAACTAACTACACCTGAAAGACACATTGCACGGGTGATCGAGTGTAGAACTAATATATGGTGCACAGATCGTCATAATCCTAATTGAAATTTCATCGTAGCCATTGGAATCTTTACTCTTTAGCAATTTAATAATTGATTCAGGTTAATCTTTGCTTGTATACTGTTGCTTACACCAGCTTTCAAGGGTTCTGTGTATTTACCAATATCATAAAAGTTTGATTTAACTTGCAAAATATTGGCAGAAAATGATTATTAAATATTTTGCACCACTTTGTGGACCAATAATAGTTTTACCCTCATACAAAAGACGTGCAATATGTTAAGCACCCACATTCTGCCCTGAAACCTCTTTCAAAATTCCCTGTGTAGTTTTAATTTTATCCTGAGAGCTTTCTACATCTTGGCATAATGCATTGTTTTTAAACTATGGTGGTATTGTTCAGTACTAATGAAATTCTGTGACTGTGTTCTGACTGTCCTTCATATTATTATACAGTTCCCATTTCTTCTTACATCATATTCTGATGCTATTAGTTATCAGAATCAACTGCTGAATTAAAAGTTCTTGGTTAACTTGTCATATCAAATTTGGATAAAATTGAAGCTTTTGATGATTGCCTCTATGATCACCATCATCGGCAAAGTTGCACTCATAAAACTGATGAGGTTCCCAGTTTTATGTCCAGAGGATTGCATCTGTTGGATCACATCATGGACATGATGCATGCTGAGATGGCGCCCTCTGCATCCATAGATTAGGTTTGCACTTGCTATCCAGCATCACTTACAATCCCACCACTTACATCAGGCAGTAAACTATGAGAATTCTTCCTCTGCATGCGTTCTTTATCAAGTGTACATTTTCATGCATTGTTAAGTTCATAGGCCGCGTCTCTTTTAAAGTTATACAGTTTAATTTCCACTGCTTCCTTCATCGCAAACTCCAGTAATTTGATAGTGAGCAAGGATTCACATTTTTTCAAACATGATCTTGTGTTTCTTTAATAGGCTGTGCGTAGCTGCCACAAATTTTTTGAAATTCCTGTATTTAAGGTGACACTGATGCTAAAACAGCAATTGGCAACAGTCTGTATAGAGTTTCCCACATAACTGCTGCCTCACTGACATGAAATGTTATAAATTCCTGATACACTCCGTAAAAGACTGTAACATTTCAGGGTGGCCAGAAAACTGGTCTGGTTCCTTGCCATTTGAGGACTGTACCTATCTTATTAGTTATTGCACCGCTGAATGGAAGCCGCACTTGTGTTGGTCTTCTTGGTTTGGTTGAAAGGCATCACATCTTCGTTTCCTCAATAGTGTTGATGTAATATCACAGACAGAATACTCGTTCCTTATGAACACTGAACACAGATATTTTACAGAAGTACTCTCAGAGCTGAGGTGCTCATTGTCTGAAATAGGCCAGGCTCTGTGTATTAGACTGGCCAGCAAAGGTCTCATCTGAGCTGGATGATGAAAGCTGTGGCCATGGGGACATATGCCCATTTGTGTTTGTTTTCGACACACAGAATGGCCAAGTCATCCATAGGCATTTCATTCAATCAACACTCCTAAGAAAGACAACTTCCCATCCTTCATCATCTCTGCTGTAAATCTTATGTTAGCATGTATACTGTTCATATGGTCAGTGAACTGATGCAGCCCTCACTGCCATGTGCCCATATTGAAAACAGTATCATCAACATACCTGAACAAACAGGCGGACAGATGGGGCTCTGTTCAACACTTGTTCTTTGAAATCTTCCATGAGAAAAATATCTACAGCTGATGTCAGTGGCAAGGCCACGGCTGTTCCATCAGTCATTTCATAATAATTTCCACCATACAAAAAAATATACAGTCATCAAGTTGTATTGAAATAATTTTAAAATTTCAGGGGAGAAATGAGTAGGCAGTAATTTTAATGTATCTTCCACTATTACCTTTATAAAAAGGGAGACCATGTTGATGCTGACCATGACTTCACTTGGGTGTGTACTCACAAGTTTTATGGTATTTATAACCCTTTCTGAGTTCTTAATATGGTATCTAAAGTGGCCGGCTGTAAGTGCCAATAATTTAATTAAATACTTTGACAGGCTGTATGTTGGAGAGCTGAGAGCACTAACAATTGGTGGTATGTCATTTTTGTTTGTTGTAGGAAAACTATATAACATGTGTGGCCTAGTGCTCTTGGCCTTAGGTTCTTCACAAGTTTGTCAAAAAGGCCAGAGTTCTTTAGTAGCCACCCTCCCTCCCCTCTCTTCCTGCTAAGTCCTGATGTAGGATCCTGCTTGAGAATCCAGTATATGCTGTCTTCCAATAACAGACCCACTTTCTTTTGGTTGATTGATTTTAACAGGAGAGCTAAAACAGCTTAGGTCTGACCCGCCACTGTCCACACCAAAACTAGGTTTATTGTGCGGTATCGCTCCCTGTATATCTAGTAAAGCCAACCAGTGCCCTTAAATAGTGCAAGGAGCCCCTCTACTAGATTTTTGTTAGACACAATTTCTTCAGGTCTAGTTGTCCTGAAGATTCTGTATCTTTTACTCTCCAATGCCATGCATTCAAAGATCAGGTGTGATGCAGTTTCTTCACCCTCATCACAGATCCTACGTTTAGGGCCCTCTTCCATTATACCGATTGTGTGTAGGTGTTTTTTGACGTTCCCATGGCTGGTCATCAGTCCAGTCATGAGTTTGATCTCTTTCCTGCTCAATCCCACGATTATTCTTTTAAAACATGGCTTGGCCATCATTACCTTACCATGTTTTTGTTTATGGACCTTGGTCCAATATCCTACATGCTATTTCCTAAGCCAGTTCCATAGTCCTAATTTGATCATAGCCTTGATGATTGTCAAGACAAGTTCCGGTCATTGGATTTGTTGCCCCCAACCTATCGGCTTGTTCATTGCCACAGATCCTTGAGTGGCCAGGGACCCACACAAGGTACACCCTATTGCTTCCTCCTAGCTCCACCAGAGCCCTGTGGCAATCTGCAACAATCTTAGAACTTGTTGCGGGAGCTGCCAATGATTTCAGGGCTGTCTGAATAGATGTAGAGGCTGATTGCAGTAATTTCGGCTTGAAATACAGAGGCCAGTTTCCCTAGAGAGATGCTGTTCTCCAGTCTTGGCTGAACCCCGTACAACCCTGCCCCAACACCTTGATCTGTTTTCTACCCATCGGTGAACCCTAGATATTTCACTGTCCCCTTCACAGGTAGAGTTTCATCGAAGAGCTTTAGATCCCAAGTTGCATGCTGAATATGTCTTTTCGTAAATGGCACTACAACAGTCTTCTTAGGATTAACTCTCAGATCCTGTTTACTGCACCATTTTTGCACAATGTCCAACCCTCCTTGTGCCATATTCCTGACTGTGTCAGTGTATTTGTTAAGTATTACTATGACAAGGTCATCTGCATATCCATGGCAGGAGCATTGTCTGGAATTTAGTTTCTCAATGAGTTCGTTCACCACTAGATTCCACAATAGAGGAGACAAAACTCCTCCTTGTGGGTAGCCTCTAGTGGTCTTAATTACCATCTTTTCATTCATCACGGTAGCCTCTACCTCCCTTCCCCTAAGCGTGGCTCTGGTCCACCGACATATAGTGGTCCCCAGGTCATGCACCTCTGCTGCCCTTACCATGGAATCAAAGGTCGTGTTACTAAAGGCCCCCTCGATATCCAGGAAGATGCAGAGGACTATTTCTTGGAAGTGAAGTGCTTTTTCCACCTTCCCAACGAATTGGTGGAGAGCTGTCTCACATGATTTACCTGGTTGGTATGCATGTTGGTTCAGGTGTAGAGGGACCCTACTTAGCCTCCCCTCCCCAACATATACATTAACCAGTTTTTCCAATGTTTTGAGAATGAAGGAGAACAGACTGATTGGTCTCATATCCGTGGCCTTGATATGATCAATTCTCCCTGGCTTTGGAATGAAGACAACCTTCACTGCCCTCAAAACATTGGGAATGATTCCTACTGCTAAGCTAACCCTGAATAGCCTGCATAGGACTATTATAAGCTTTCCTCCATCCTGTTGTAGGAGAGCTGGAAAAATTCCATCTGGGCCAGGTGACTTGAACAGTTGGAATGTTCCCACCGCCCACTGGATTTTGTTGAAGTTCACACACTCCTTGGCCGATTCCCAGTCCTCTCCTCGAGTGCCTGAGAACCGTTAGCTCTCAGGGGTCACATACTGGTCTGTGTTATCCAGCAGAGCATATTGAGGAAAGTGAGTTTTGAGGAGAAATTCCAGTGCCTCATGTGCTGCCTTTGTATATTCCCCATCCTCCTTCCTCATCGTACCTCCTGGATTAGTTGGTACTCTAGTGAGAAGCTTATGAAGTCTGGCTTGTGCAGCTGTGCCTTCCACTTCCTCACAGAATGCCTTCCAGGCTGCCTCCTTTGCTTGTCTTATTGCAAGATTGTAACTGACAAGGGCCTCATGATATTTAGCCCATTGTCCTTTACGTCTCACAATATTAAACAGTCTCTGTACCTGTTTTCTTTGTGTTTCCAGTTTGTTATTCCACCAAGGAACACTCCTATTTGTGCACTTCCTGGTGATTGTGCAGTTGTCCTGATATGAGTTCGCTATGGCAGAGGTAACAGTCTCTGCTACTTCCTCAAATTCTACTGGCTTCCTTATCGTGGTTTTAATTTCTGATAAGCCTAAGTCAAGGTGCCTCCTATATGTCTCCCAGTCTGTTTTCCTGGGATTTCTATAAGTCATTGTCTGTCTGATTCCCATTTCAACCTTGAATTTGATGTACACGTGGTCCGATGAGGATGGCTCCAACACCACATGCCATTGTTTGACATAACTACCCATCGTCATAGAACCAAATGTTATGTCAATTACTTCTTTCCTTCTGCTATTCCTGAATGTAGGTTCATTGCCCCTATTCAGGACTTCGGAGAACTGTCTTCATAAGGAAGGTATGCTGAGGCCAAAATAATTTCCCTCGTGATACCTTCCTCACATTGCTGCATTTTGATGGTCGCTAAGTCCCTAGAGCAGAAATCCATCATTGGCATGAAAGAAATGCAATTTCTAACATTGATGCTCCTGGAGTTACTTAGATTCCTAGCATAGATTAGCTTACCTCCAGGGCCTCCGAGGCCCAATACATCCCCTTTGTATAAATAGGGTTCTTGTATCAGGGCCACGTCCACTTCCTGTCTCTGCAGGCAGCGGTTCAGGGCAGCAGAGACCCCTTTACTGTGCTGCAGATAATCTGCAGCACTTCCAGGCTCCGTCTTACTGCCATCTTTGAGGTCTTTGAGAACCCTGATGGTGACCTGCAAGAACCCTAAAAACAGTTTCAGATCCTGCTCCCGCATCGCCTTCACCAACCTCCGCCACCAGGTTTCGTCCTTCCAGAGCAACCTTCTGGTTAATCACTTTCCAGTCTTCTGTCAGGACTTTTGGGTTCTGGGCCCCTATTTTTGCAAACAGAGTCTTGGGAGAGACTTTCTTAAGGATCTTGGGTACCCATAATGATACCTTTGTGGTCTTAAGAAGCTCCGCTGCCATCTTGACCAGCAGCTTTGCATCTTCCCATGGGGATATCATGGGCACCTTGTCCTTGAGCCATTCTACTGTGTGCACCCCCTCACAGACAAAAATGAGTGCACCACGATCTAGATAGACCCTCCAGAAGTTGGAACCTGGGCCAGGTCCCCCCCCCCCCCCCCCCCCAATCTTTTTGAAGAGGGCCATCTGCCATCTGTACTAGTTCCTCCTGCTGTGAGGTGATGGCCACCAGTGGATAACCTTCCTGGATAACTGCCATCCTAAAACTGAGACTGCAGTACTATAGGTCTGTTTCCCTATTTCTTGCCTCGGTTTTTTCTGGACTCGCTTATCCAGGGGGAGGAGGGAGCCTCTGATTCATCCCTTATCCGCTTACTACCTGTCTTTGTGTTGTGGGGGTCTGTGTGTCCCCTTCAACCTGAGACAGTTTTTTCCTGGGGGTCTTGGGTTCTAGTCCCTTTACTTCCCTCTACTTGTGTTTAGGAAGCCATTCTTTTCCTTCCTTTTTCCTCTGTTCCCTAAGTAACTTCCTCCTTTGGGCCCCAGACAAGCCTTTGATCTTAATCTGGTCTAGCTTCTCGGTTACAGTTCCCACTTCTGGATCAGGTCCAGACCCTGATTCAGTAGTGGAAATGCCTTCCATCGGTTCAGTCCCAATGTTTGTGTATCTGAGGCCTCAATTTGCCCCTCAGTTTCTTTTTCTGTAGTCATACCCATGTTGGTCCCATGAGATTTGGGTATCTAGAAGGTCCACACCATGAATACCCCATGCGGTGTAAGGCTAATTACTCAGGGAGGTCGCCCGGTATCCCTGAGGCTCTGTTTGCGACACATCTTCCCATGTGCCACGCACCCCTCAGCATGGATCGCATCACACCTTGTGTTGTGTCAGAGAATAGGGTAGGAATAGGAGTGGATGGGACGTTGTGGGGCACTCATAGTCTGATCCATCGGCTGAGGCCTTTCTGGCAGTAGGTCCTCTACCTTTGGCATAGCCCTCAGCTTTTCATGGATACACAAGCCTCTCCACCCGCACAGACAGTGCTTTGTCAAGGTGGTGTCCCCTGGAGAGGCTCTTACGATAATATGTAGCATTTAGGATACTGTAGACTTCCTGTTTTTGTCCAGTCAGACAACTAATACTAAGCTTTTCTCTTTGAGATTGGTATTAAGTGTTGTTTACTACTTTGGAATATGATTGTGCCTGGATTCCTTTCAGTATTACTATCTGTGCATCATGATGCCATTACTAATGTTTTTCATACTGTGCCCACAACTAGAGAACAAAGTATGAATATATTTCTATAATTTTTTTCCTCTTTCCCCAAACTCTGGTTGGAAAGTACATTGTCTACATCTACATCTACATTTATACTCTGCAAGCCACCCAACGGTGTGTGGCGGAGGGCACTTTACGTGCCACTGGCATTACCTCCCTTTCCTGCTCCAGTCGCATATGGTTCGCGGGAAGAACGACTGTCTGAAAGCCTCCGTGCGCGCTCTAATCTCTCTAATTTTACATTCGTGATCTCCTCGGGAGGTATAAGTAGGGGGAAGCAATATATTCGATACCTCATCCAGAAACGCACCCTCTCGAAACCTGGCGAGCAATCTACACCGCGATGCAGAGCGCCTCTCTTGCAGAGTCTGCCACTTGTGTTTATTAAACATCTCCATAACGCTATCACGGTTACCAAACAACCCTGTGACGAAACGCGCCGCTCTTCTTTGGATCTTCTCTATCTCCTCCGTCAAACCGATCTGGTACGGATCCCACACTGATGAGCAATACTCAAGTATAGGTCGAACGAGTGTTTTGTAAGCCACCTCCTTTGTTGATGGACTACATTTTCTAAGCACTCTCCCAATGAATCTCAACCTGGTACCCGCCTCACCAACAATTAATTTTATATGATCATTCCACTTCAAATCGTTCCGCACGCATACTCCCAGATATTTTACAGAAGTAACTGCTACTAGTGTTTGTTCCGCTATCATATAATCATACAATAAAGGATCCTTCTTTCTATGTATTCGCAATACATTACATTTGTCTATGTTAAGGGACAGTTGCCACTCCCTGCACCAAGTGCCTATCCGCTGCAGATCTTCCTGCATTTCACTACAATTTTCTAGTGCTGCAACTTCTCTGTATACTACAGCATCATCCGCGAAAAGCCGCATGGAACTTCCGACACTATCTACTAGGTCATTTATATATATTGTGAAAAGCAATGGTCCCATAACACTCCCCTGTGGCACGCCAGAGGTTACCTTGACGTCTGTAGACGTCTCTCCATTGATAACAACATGCTGTGTTCTGTTTGCTAAAAACTCTTCAATCCAGCCACACAGCTGGTCTGATATTCCGTAGGCTCTTACTTTGTTTATCAGGCGACAGTTCGGAACTGTATCGAACGCCTTCCGGAAGTCAAGAAAAATAGCATCTACCTGGGAGCCTGTATCTAATATTTTCTTGGTCTCATGAACAAATAAAGCGAGTTGGGTCTCACACGATCGCTGTTTCCGGGATCCATGTTGATTCCTACATAGTAGATTCTGGGTTTCCAAAAACGACATGATACTCGAGCAAAAAACATGTTCTAAAATTCTACAACAGATCAACGTCAGAGATATAGGTCTATAGTTTTGCGCATCTGCTTGACGACCCTTCTTGGAGACTGGGACTGCCTGTGCTCTTTTCCAATCATTTCGAACCCTCCGTTCCTCTAGAAACTTGCGGTACACTGATGTTAGAAGGGGGGCAAGTTCTTTCGCGTACTCTGTGTAGCATCGAATTGGTATCCCGTCAGGTCCAGTGGACTTTCCTCTATTGAGTGATTCCAGTTGCTTTTCTATTCCTTGGACATTTATTTCAATGTCAGCCATTTTTTCGTTTGTGCGAGGATTTAGAGAAGGAACTGCAGTGCGGTCTTCCTCTGTGAAACAGCTTTGGAAAAAGGTGTTTAGTATTTCAGCTTTACGCGTGTCATCCTCTATTTCAATGCTATCATCATCCCGGAGTGTCTGGATATGCTGTTTCGAGCCACTTACTGATCTAACGTAAGACCAGAACTTCCTAGGATTTTCTGTCAAGTCGGTACATAGAATTTTACTTTCGAATTCATTGAACGCTTCTCGCATAGCCCTCCTTACGCTAACTTTGACATCGTTTAGCTTCTGTTTGTCTGAGAGGTTTTGGCTGCGTTTAAACTTGGAGTGAAGCTCTCTTTGCTTTTGCAGTAGTTTCCTAACTTTGTTGTTGTACCACGATGGGTTTTTCCCGTCCCTCACAGTTTTACTCAGCACGTACCTGTCTAAAACGCATTTTATGATTGCCTTGAACTTTTTCCATAAACACTCAACATTGTCAGTGTCGGAACAGAAATTTTCGTTTTGATCTGTTAGGTAGTCTGAAATCTGCCTTCTATTACTCTTGCTAAACAGATAAACCTTCCTCCCTTTTTTTATATTCCTATTAACTTCCATATTCAGGGATGCTGCAACGGCCTTATGATCACTGATTCCCTGTTCTGCACTTAAAGAGTGGAAAAGTTCGGGTCTGTTTGTTATCAGTAGGTCCAAGATGTTATCTCCACGAGTCGGTTCTCTGTTTAATTGCTCGAGGTAATTTTCGGATAGTGCACTCAGTATAATGTCACTCGATGCTCTGTCCCTACTACCCATCCTAAACATCTGAGTGTCCCAGTCTATATCTGGTAAATTGAAATCTCCACCTAAGACTATAACATGCTGAGAAAATTTATGTGAAATGTATTCCAAATTTTCTCTCAGTTGTTCTGCCACTAATGCTGCTGAGTCGGGAGGTCGGTAAAAGGAGCAAATTATTAACCTAGCTCGGTTGTTGAGTGTAACCTCCACCCATAATAATTCACAAGAACTATCCACTTCTACTTCACTACAGGATAAACTACTACTAACAGCGACGAACACTCCACCACCGGTTGCATGCAATCTATCCTTTCTAAACACCGTCTGTACCTTTGTAAAAATTTCGGCAGAATTTATCTGTGGCTTAAGCCAGCTTTCTGTACCTATAACGATTTCAGCTTCGGTGCTTTCTATCAGCGCTTGAAGTTCTGGCACTTTACCAACGCAGCTTCGACAGTTGACAATTACAATACCGATTGCTGCTTGGTCCCCGCATGTCCTGACTTTGCCCCGCACCCGTTGAGGCTGTTGCCCTTTCTGTACTTGCCCAAGGTCATCTAACCTAAAAAACCGCCCAGCCCATGCCACACAACCCCTGCTACCCGTGTAGCCACTTGTTGCGTGTAGTGGACTCCTGACCTATCCAGCGGAACCCGAAACCCCACCACCGTATGGCGCAAGTCGAGGAATTTGCAGCCCACACGGTCGCAGAACCGTCTCAGCCTCTGATTCAGACCCTCCACTCGGCTCTGTACCAAAGGTCCGCAGTCAGTCCTGTCGACGATGCTGCAGATGGTGAGCTCTGCTTTCATCCCGCTAGCAAGACTGGCAGTCTTCACCAAATCAGATAGCCGCCGGAAGCCAGAGAGGATTTCCTCCGATCCATAGCGACACACATCATTGGTGCCGACATGAGCGACCACCTGCAGATGGGTGCACCCTGTACCCTTCATGGCATCCGGAAGGACCCTTTCCACATCTGGAATGACTCCCCCCGGTATACACATGGAGTGCACATTGGTTTTCTTCCCCTCTCTTGCTGCCATTTCCCTAAGGGGCCCCATTACGCGCCTGACGTTGGAGCTCCCAACTACCAGTAAGCCCACCCTCTGCGACCGCCCGGATCTTGCAGACTGAGGGGCAACCTCTGGAACAGGACAAGCGGCCATGTCAGGCTGAAGATCAGTATCAGCCTGAGACAGAGCCTGAAACCAGTTCGTCAGACAAACTGGAGAGGCCTTCCGTTCAGCCCTCCGGAATGTCTTTCGCCCCCTGCCACACCTTGAGACGACCTCCCACTCTACCACAGGTGAGGGATCAGCCTCAATGCGGGCAGTATCCCGGGCAACCACAGTCGTAGTCCGATCGGGGGATGCGTGGGACAAGCTGGCCGTCCCCGACAAACCCCCATCCGGACCCCCACAGTGATGCCCATTGGCAACAGCCTCAAGCTGTGTGACCGAAACCAACACTGCCTGAAGATGGGAGCGAAGGGATGCCAACTCAGTCTGCATCCGAACACAGCAGTTGCAGTCCCTATCCATGCTAAAAACTGTTTTGCAAAGAACGTCTGAACTAATCTACAGAGAGCGCAAACAAATCGACAGAATTTAAATGGTTATTAAAATACAAGATTGCCTAGTAAATGCAGTAATGCTGCTACTTGCGCACTGCTGACACTGCTCGGCGGCGGAAGGAGACTAAGCGAATTTACACTATTCAGGTACTAAAACGCGATGCTACAACTCTCAAATACTATAATACGCCCGAAATTTATGAATTAAACAATGCAAATACCAAAAACACGCAAAGAAATTAAGAATTAAACTATGTAACAAATGAATGAGCTAGGAGTATACGACTTGCTGCTGCAGCTGCTTATCCAACGGCGGCAGGGAGCACACTGACTGTGACCAACCGACACTGGCCGTTCAAAACAAAAACAGAAGACAAACGACTACGCGAATTTACACTATTCAGGTACTAAAACGCGATGCTACAACTCTCAAATACTACACTCCTGGAAATGGTAAAAAGAACACATTGACACCGGTGTGTCAGACCCACCATACTTGCTCCGGACACTGCGAGAGGGCTGTACAAGCAATGATCACACGCACGGCACAGCGGACACACCAGGAACCGCGGTGTTGGCCGTCGAATGGCGCTAGCTGCGCAGCATTTGTGCACCGCCGCCGTCAGTGTCAGCCAGTTTGCCGTGGCATACGGAGCTCCATCGCAGTCTTTAACACTGGTAGCATGCCGCGACAGCGTGGACGTGAACCGTATGTGCAGTTGACGGACTTTGAGCGAGGGCGCATAGTGGGCATGCGGGAGGCCGGGTGGACGTACCGCCGAATTGCTCAACACGTGGGGCGTGAGGTCTCCACAGTACATCGATGTTGTCGCCAGTGGTCGGCGGAAGGTGAACGTGCCCGTCGACCTGGGACCGGACCGCAGCGACGCACGGATGCACGCCAAGACCATAGGATCCTACGCAGTGCCGTAGGGGACCGCACCGCCACTTCCCAGCAAATTAGGGACACTGTTGCTCCTGGGGTATCGGCGAGGACCATTCGCAACCGTCTCCATGAAGCTGGGCTACGATCCCGCACACCGTTAGGCCATCTTCCGCTCACGCCCCAACATCGTGCAGCCCGCCTCCAGTGGTGTCGCGACAGGCGTGAATGGAGGGACGAATGGAGACGTGTCGTCTTCAGCGATGAGAGTCGCTTCTGCCTTGGTGCCATTGATGGTCGTATGCGTGTTTGGCGCCATGCAGGTGAGCGCCACAATCAGGACTGCATACGACCGAGGCACACAGGGCCAACACCCGGCATCATGGTGTGGGGAGCGATCTCCTACACTGGCCGTACACCACTGGTGATCGTCGAGGGGACACTGAATAGTGCACGGTACATCCAAACCGTCATCGAACCCATCGTTCTACCATTCCTAGACCGGCAAGGGAACTTGCTGTTCCAACAGGACAATGCACGTCCGCATGTATCCCGTGCCACCCAACGTGCTCTAGAAGGTGTAAGTCAACTACCCTGGCCAGCAAGATCTCCGGATCTGTCCCCCATTGAGCATGTTTGGGACTGGATGAAGCGTCATCTCACGCGGTCTGCATGTCCAGCACGAACGCTGGTCCAACTGAGGCGCCAGGTGGAAGTGGCATGGCAAGCCGTTCCACAGGACTACATCCAGCATCTCTACGATCGTCTCCATGGGAGAATGGCAGCCTGCATTGCTGCGAAAGGTGGATATACACTGTACTAGTGCCGACATTGTGCATGCTCTGTTGCCTGTGTCTATGTGCCTGTGGTTCTGTCAGTGTGATCATGTGATGTATCTGACCCCAGGAATGTGTCAATAAAGTTTCCCCTTCCTGGGACAATGAATTCACGGTGTTCTTATTTCAATCCAGGAGTGTATAATATGCACGAAATTTATGAATTAAACAATGCAAGTACCAAAAACACGCAAAGAAATTAAGAATTAAACTATGTAACAAATGAGTGAGCTAGGAGTATACGACTTGCTGCTGCAGCTGCTTATCCAACGGCGGCAGGGAGCACTATGACTGTGACCAACCGACACTGGCCGTTTAAAACAAAAACAGAAGACAAACGACTACGCGAATTTACACTATTCAGGTACTAAAACGCGATGCTACAACTCTCAAATACTATAATACGCCCGAAATTCATGAATTAAACAATGCAAGTACCAAAAACACGCAAAGAAATTAAGAATTAAACTATGTAACAAATGAGTGAGCTAGGAGTATACGACTTGCTGCTGCACCTGTGTACCAGGTTGTAAGATTCGCATAAAACCACTAACATTCTTCTCTCTGGATACTCAGTCAGAAAGTTGATAATGGAGTTTCCACACAAAAGCAACTTTGTTATTGTTCAGAACCAAACCTAGCACAGATTTAAGTCTGGAGAAGAAAGCTATGATGCTAGGAGATCTGGAGATGACTATAATGCATTTTTTTTTTCTTGGAAATTCAAACTACCCTGTATATCCTTGAAATTTTTGGCCCTTACACAATGTTTTGATTACATTTAGCATAAATGGCTACTCTTTCCTTCTGTAATAAACTGATTGTGTAAATCCTGATAAGATGTACTCCCTTCAAAGAACACCTTAGTAGTTCTTTACTACCTTAAGGATGCCCTGAAATACAAATAATGTCAATGAGAAGATGTATTAGCAGTTCATCCACTTTACCTCTAATTTCCCTTACATTCTGATGAAATAAGTTTACTGTAACTTCTGACTTGTCTTCTCCATTTACTGAACTAACTTTCACCATTAAAGGAATACCTCCTACCTGACTTCTAACTAAAAATGTCTTGCTTTCCTACATGTTATTAGTCAGACTTGCCCTTGAATGAGCCCAGATCCACCTACTGTAGTCTCACTTACAAACTGAATCATCCAAACTTTCCCAATCCAATTCAGTGTAGGCTTGACTAAAATAGCCCAAGTGCTGGACACTCCCAGCTGTCACCACAAAAATGTGTGTCTTGTCAGCAGTCAACAGTACCTTCTCAGGTCTCATATTAACTTGCCTCATTGCACTGTCAAAATGGGATGGATTGCAATACTAGAACAGCTGAACAATGTGATCTGAGTTTCATTAACAGTCCTGGCCAAGTCACTATAACCTACGCTCAGCCTCCACCAAGACTATTCTCAGCCTCTCCCACTACACACTAGCTGATCCTCTTTAGTCCAGTGTGTATTAGCCCAGCAATCGGTTTAAAAATGCTGGTGACTTGGTACTCCTTGCCTGATGTGTCCCGCAGCTGAGGGGCTGCACCATGCCCTTTCTCTTCTTTTTATAGCTCCTCTCTAACTAGGCTTCGTAACAACATTGGATGTCAGCTGCATCTCATGTCCTCCTATAACTATTAGATGATCCTATCCACATGACTCTCACAGCTGGCTAAACGTATTCTCAATATTGAGAAATAAATTATTTCAGAATTAAATTATCGGAGCACATTCTCTTTCTAATGGCCTTACTGACAACTGCCAGTTACCCACTTCTCCACCCTCTCCCTCAGTGGATGGTGGTGAATAAGTTGGATGAAGTCTATGTTGAAGTATTCAAGAGATGTAAGTTGTTTTTTGGTTGTAGCTTGATTCCATCCCTTCTCTTATCTGCATTGGTAACAGCAATCCTTAATGTAATGAGTTGCCTGAAACTTTACTCTTCATCTGTATTTTGTATGCCTAACGCCAAAGGTGCTAATATTAAAAAATAAAAGAAAAAATATTTTTAATAAAGATAGTCGAGCTGCTTGCTGAAGTCTCCCAAGTAACAGGTCCTGATGTCTTTCCTTTTAGTATGAAAGCTTGTACATTTAGCATAAATTGGAAACTGTTAGAGACTAGTTGCAAATCCTTTTTAATTAAAAATTCAGCTGTAACTGATGAAGAGGTTTTATTCAATCTGTATTAGTTATCTTGGGCAAAGAGACTGAAATTATATTTTCTTTGTTTTCTTTTTGTTGCAGGGGATATTATATGTTTTAAAATGAGTCCAGTGAATCCAGGAAACAGGTACCCTGGGAAAACTACAGCTGTGTTTTTGGAGTGCCAGTGCTGAATAAATATTTTAACTTAAAATTTAATTTCTTCTTTGCAACAAAATGTCTTTTTGTAAATGTGAACAAACTGGGTTGGTGTTAGAACTAATTTGTTCTTAAAAGATAAGATAGTTAATGTTACAAAATATTGATTTAAATCTCTACTTCAGGCTTTATTTTTTATGCTGTGGCTTAATTTCCATGTAAATAAGTCATGCAATGCATAGGCAGGACAACCATGTGGCAAAGTAGATAACGTACAATGAATACAAAGCTACATTTCCCTAACACTGTGGACAGGTATATGTATTCACAAGGCAATGTAAAAACACCAGAGAGACATATATTCCATTTGGCTACTTTGTAATCCTACCTACACATTTGTATCCTGTAACACCTATGTCATGTGCAGTTTTTATAGTGAGTATGCTATATTGTATTCCTATCAAGTACATGCAGGATGCTTATCAAGATCATATCTTTACATTACTTTCTGCTTGACACACAATAAAATTTTAATAGGATATTTAAGAGGCTGCCTAGTTCAAATACTCCACATTACTGTAAAAGGGGTAATTGGGAATAACATTTCATTAAGAAGCATATATAGACAAAATATTCAGGAGAAGGTAACGTATGCGACAACTTACCGAACAAAGAAAAATTATCAAATGTAACACATGTAAAGGCAAAGACAAAAATCCAGACCTTCATTGATATGTAAGCTCATCACTTTCAGATTGCATTTCTATTGAAAACATTAACCGTAAGGAGCAATGCTGTACAGAACAGTTGGATCACAGAAGGAATAAGAATTCTGTTCTAGAAGAATGGGCTACTACATAAAATGTATAAATTGAAAAAGTCCACACCTGAATCATTATTATTAAAAACATACTAAAAATATTAAGGTAAATATTATCACCAGGATTATGCATACTTTGACAGAAGGTGTAGCAACACGGAGCATTGGAGACAAACACCAATGTCCAAAGGTGTCATGGCTCACGATCGGCAGCCTTCCGAGGCTATTGGCATCTCCCTGTAGAGCTGTATCTCATATAGAGGAGTGATCAGAAATAACCCAAAAAACTTGTATGGGTATTGCAGGGTAGGTTGTTCTGAGAAATAGTTGTTAAGAAAAAGTTTGATGTAGTGTGCTAATTGTGATTTTGCATTGAATTTAGCCAATCAGGTCATCGCGTGCATAAATTCAAGCAGTCTGACACTAATTGTATCAGCTTATGTTGTAGATGAGGGGAACAGAAAGAGTGAGTCAAGAAATGAGCACATCTTACTGTTAACTTGCATTAGTTCTTGCTTTCAACCAGTTGTGGATCTTTGATTCCATGGTAACTGGAAACAGCAATCTGTGTTTTTAAATGATTACTTCTAATGCACATTTTCAGGAACAGGTGCAGTCCTTAAAATTTCCCTATCAAAACAATGTGCCGTATTATTCTTGAAAATCAGTGAGTGTAAACTGACTTAAATGTGCTAAAATGCAGTTAACACAGAAGAATCTGTGGGTCCATGAGTTGCCACTCATTCAGCTGCTCTTTACCAGTTAAAATATGCCTTTTTCAAAAGTGTTAAATTAAAACTAGGTGAGCAGAAGTTGTGTTTGGGAGCTAAGATTTTTTTTTCCGCTTCCAAAGGAATAACATTTTCTGATTTTTCACTTTAATGATTTTCATAAAAACTTCAAATTTTGTATTTAAATGTGGCTTCCACAAGAAAAGGAAGTCATACTTTAGAGGTTTAAGTAGCAAATCCTAATCATTAACATTTTAATAGTTTTTGTGAAAGAGTTGACAGAAAAGTTCATCACAAATATGTACATTTATTCTCTCAGTTACAGCATATACAGTGTTTAGTAATTGCTTATGATTTCACCCAACAAAATTCCAATAATGTGTAACTCTTTCAACATAATTATGAAAAATCAATAAATTTCATACTTAGTCAACAGCCATAAATGTAATAAATACAGGGAAAATAATGATAATTATAAAGCAATAAATCTGATGTTTTCTCAAGTTGGTGATGTAACAAAAAAATAATTGAGAATGTAAAGTAACATTAATTTTTCACAAAAACTGCTCAAGGCGTTATTCTCCAGCTTGTTTGCATGCTTTGCAGTGCTGCATCACGGAGTCCACAAGTTTTCCAGAGGTTTTTATGATTTCATCAATCTTCACATGTCTACTGGAATCATGAAGACAGTTTTCTTCACATGCCCCACAGATAAAAATTTAAAGAGGTAAGATCTGGTGAATGAGCTGGCCAGGCAACTGGACCACCTCGGCCAATCCATCTCTACAGATACGGTGCATCTAAATCCTCATGGACCCCAACAGCAAAGTGTGGCGA
The DNA here is from genome assembly GCF_023864345.2 of Schistocerca serialis cubense. Classification (NCBI taxonomy): domain Eukaryota; kingdom Metazoa; phylum Arthropoda; class Insecta; order Orthoptera; family Acrididae; genus Schistocerca; species Schistocerca serialis. Next base: position 852,895,061 of record NC_064639.1, on the reverse strand, counting down.
TGTTGGAACTACATTACTTGATGGACCATCAGAGGAACATCTTCTAAATACAATGGAAGAATGTTTACAAAGAACACTAAATAAGTCCATCCATTTAAATGTGGAGGAAGTAGGATAGGACACAACAAACACTTGCTTACTATACCTACCCATGCCAAACTGGTGCTTATACAATGTATTTTCGTAATTCCAAATGTGGTTGTTTTGAGAGTTGAATGGCCCTTCTTTGATGAAATATGCCTTGTCTGTCTACAGCACCATCCTTCAAAATCTAAATTTTCAGTGCTTTAGGTTAAGTAACAATGAATATTGATTTCGAGAAAAGTGGTCCTTTTCCATCAAATCTTGCACTTTCTGAAGGTGTTGCAGAAGTAGGTTTTCATCATGTAGTACATCCAATACTACAGCATGTTGTGAGTAACGACGCCATTCTGTAGCTATACTGAACCCAGAAGATGTGTTACATTCCAAATGATCTGTTACCTAGATGCTATTCATTATACTTTTACCTTAAATATTTTCTTGTACAGTCTCCTTTCCAGAATTCTCTTGATTCAGTGGACTTCCTATGCAGTACCACTAACTCTTACCCCATGACTTCTTCTCCATCTGCAGAGAATCGAGGGCTGGAAGAGAGCTTTACATACTAATGGCCATTAAAATTGCTACATCACGAAGATGACGTGCTACAGACGCGAAATTTAACTGACGGGAAGAAGATGCTGTGATATGCAAATGATTAGCTTTTCAGAGCATTCACACAAGGCTGGCACCGGTGGCGACACCTACAATGTGCTGACATGAGGAAAGTTTCCAACCGATTTCTCATACACAAACAGCAGTTGACCGGCTTTGCCTGGTGAAACATTGTTGTGATGCCTCATGTAAGGAGGAGAAATGCGTACCATCATGTTTCCAACTTGGATAAAGGCCGGATTGTAGCCTATCACGATTGCAGTTTACCGTATCGCGACATTGCTGCTCGCGTTGTTTGAGATCCAATGACTGTTAGCAGAATTTGAAATCGGTGGGTTCAGGGGGGTAATACGGAATGCCGTGCTGGATCTCAATGGCCTCGTATCATTAGCAGTCAAGATGACAGGCATCTTATCCTATGGCTGTAACGGATTGTGCAGCTACATCTCGATCCCTGAGTCAACAGATGGGGTCATTTGCAAGACAACAACCATCTGCACGAACAGTTCGACAACATTTGCAGCAACATGGACTATCAGCTCGGAGACCATGGCTGCCGTTGCCCTTGACGCTGCATCACAGACAGGAGCGCCTGCAGTGGTGTATTCAACAATGAACCTGGGTGCACGAATGGCAAAACTTTTTTTTTTTTTTCTCCAGATAAATCCAGGTTCTGTTTACATCATCATGATGGTCGCATCCGTGTTTGGTGACATCGACATTGGAAGCGTGTATTCGTCCTCGCCATGCTGGCGTATCACCTGGCATGATGGTTTGGGGTGCCATTGGTTACACATCTGTTTCACCTCTTGTTCGCATTGACGGCACTTTGAACAGTGGACGTTACATTTCAGATGTGTTACGACCCGTGGCTCTACCCTTCATTTGATCCCTGCAAAACCCGACATTTCAAGAGGATAATGCACGACCGCATGTGGCAGATCCTGTATGGGCCTTTCTGGATACAGAAAATGTTCAACTGCTCCCTTGGCCAGCACATTCTCCAGATCTCTCACCAATTGAAAATGTCTGGTCAATGGTAGCCGAGCAACTGGCTCGTCACAATACGCCAGTCACTACTCTTGGTGAACTGTGCTATCGTGTTGAAGTCAGTTCCTGCCCAGTCACCGAAGCTGGGCCCGGCTAGTACTTGGTTGGGTGACTGTTTGGAGAAAATAAAATGGTTTTCAGGGCAGGCAAGTCACTGAAGTGGCATCCAATAGAAAGACTTGCACCAAACGGTTGTGCCAGAGGACTGGATCCATAATTTCTGTCAGAAGGGTCACGGTTCATAGTAACTGATGGAAAGTCATCAAGTAAGACAGAAGTAATGTCTGGCACTCTGAAGGAAGTATTATTAGGCCCTCTGCTGTTGCTGATCTATATAAACGATTTAGGAGGCTACTTAGATTGTTTGCAGATGATATTTACCATCTTGAAAAGTCATCAGATTATCAAAATGAATTTCAAAATGGTTTAGACAAATTAAATGTATGGTGTGTGAAGTGGCAATTGTTGTTGTTGTGGTCTTCAGTCCAGAGACTGGTTTGATGCAGCTCTCCATGCTGCTCTATCCTGTGCAAGCTTCTTCATCTCCCAGTACCTACTGCAACCTACATCCTTCTGAATCTGTTTGTGTATTCCTCTCTTGGTCTCCCTCTATGATTTTTACCCTCCACGCTTCCCTCCAATACTAAATTGGTGATCCCTTGATGTCTCAAAATATGCTAGTCAAGTTGTGCCACAAACTCCTCTTCTCTCCAATTCTATTTAATACCTCCTCATTAGTTATGTGATCTACCCATCTAATCTTCAGCATTCTTCTGTAACACCACATTTCAAAAGCTTCTATTCTCTTCTTGTCTAAACTATTTATCATCCACATTTCACTTCCATACAAGGCTACACTCCATACAAATACTATCAGAAACGACTTCCTGACACTTAAATCTATACTCAGTGTTAACAAATTTTTCTTCTTCAGAAACACTTTCCTTGCCATTGCCAGTCTACATTTTATATCCTCTCTACTTCGACCATCATCAGTTATTTTGCTCCCCAAATAGCAAAACTCATTTACTACTTTAAGTGTCTCATTTCCTAATCTAATTCCCTCATCATCACCCGACTTAATTCGACTACATTCCGTTATCCTCGTTTTGCTTTTGTTGATGTTCATCTTATATCCCCCTTTCAAGACACTGTCCATTTTGTTCAGCTGCTCTTCCAGGTCCTCTGCTGTGTCTGACAGAATTACAATGTCATCGGTGAACCTCAAAGTTTTTATTTCTTCTCCATGGATTTTAATTCCTACTCCAAATTTTTCTTTTGGTTCCTTCACTGCTTCCTCAATATACAGAATGAATAACATCAGGGATAGGCTACAACCCCGTCTCACTCCCCTTCCCAACCACTGCTTCCCTTTCATGCCCCTCGACTCTTATAATTGCCATCTGGTTTCTCTACAAATTGTAAATAGCCTTTCGTTCCCAGTATTTTACCCCTGCCACCTTCTGAATTTGAAAGAGAGTATTCCAGTCAACATTGTCAAAAGCTTGCTCTAAGTCTACAAATGCTAGAAATGTAGGTTTGCCTTTCCTTAATCTATTTTCTAATATAAGTCGTAGGGTCAGTATTGCCTCATATGTTCCAACATTTCTAAGGAATCCAAACTGATCTTCCCCAAGGTTGGCTTCTACCAGTTTTTCCATTCGTCTGTAAAGAATGTGTGTTAGTATTTTGCAGCCGTGGCTTATTAAACTGATAGTCTGGTAATTTTCATATCTGTCAACACCTGCTTTCTTTGGGATTGGAATTATTATATTCTTCTTGAAGTCTGAGGGTATTTTGCCTGTCTCGTACACCTTGCTCACTAGATGGTAGAGTTTTGTGAGGCCTGCCTCTCCCAACGCTGTCAGTATTTCTAATGGAATGTTGTCTATTCCCAGGGCCTTGTTTTGACTTAGGTCTTTCAGTGTTCTGTCAAACTCTTCACGCAGTATCATATTTGCTATTTCATCTTTATCTACAGTCTCTTCCATTTCTATAATATTGTCCTCAAGGAAATCGCCCTTGTATAGACCCTCTATATACTCCTTCCACCTTTCTGCTTTTCCTTCTTTGCTTACAACTGGGTTTCCATCTGAGCTCTTGATATTCATACAAGTGCTTCTCTTTTCTCCAAAGGTCTCTTTAATTTTCCTGTAGGCAGTATCTATCTTACCCTAGTGATACGTGCCTCTACATCCACTAGCCATCCCTGCTTAGCCGTTTTCCACTTCCTGTCGATCTTATTTTTGAGACTTTTGTATTCCTTTTTGCCTACTTCATTTACTGCATTTTTATATTTTCTCCTTTCATCAATTAAATTCAATATCTCTTCTGTTACCCAAGGATTTCCAGTAGCCCTCGTCTTTTTACCTACTTGATCCTCTGCTACCTTCTCTATTTCATCTCTCAAAGCTACCCATTCTTCTTCTACTGTATTTCTTTCCCCCATTCTTGTCAATGGTTTCCTAATACTTTCCCTGAAGCTCTTTACAACCTCTGGTTCTTTCAGTTTATCCAGGTCCCATCTCCTCAATTAACTCTAAATAATGAAAAGTGTGAAGTCATTCACATGAGCACTATAAGGCATTACAATGAATCCACTAAATTTTGGTTACACGATACATCACACAAATCTGAAGGTTGTAATATCAACTATATACTTAGGGATACAATTATGAATAACTTGAATTGGAATGATAACATAGATAATGTTGTGGGAGAAGCAAACCAAACACTGCGATTTATTGGCATAACACTTAGAAAATGCAACAGGTCTACTAAAGAGACTGCTTACACTATGTTTGTTCTCTCTTGGAGTATTGCTGTCGGCTGTGGGATCCTCATCAGTAATGATGGCTGGAGGACATCAAAAATGACCAGAGAAGGGCAGCTCTTTTTGCACTGTCACGAAATAGTGGAGAGAGTGCCATGAATATGATACACAAATTTGGGTGGCAATTATTAACACCAAACCGTTTTTTTGTAACAGGATCTTTTCATGAAATTTCAGCCACAAATTTGCTCCTCAGAGTGTGAAAATATTTTGTTAGTGTCCACCTATATAGGGAGAAATGATCATCATAACAAAAAAAAGAGAAATCAGATCGCGCACAGAAAGAGTTAAGTGTTTGTTTTTATCACACACTGTTAGAGAGTAGAAAGTAGAGAAATAGCTTGAAAGTGGTTTGATGGTCACTCTGTCAGGCTCTTAATTGTGAATTGCAAAGTAATCAGGTAGATGTAAATGTAGTTGCTAGTTCCCATATTCTTGGGCAGGAATGTTACTTACTATAAAGGTTGAAATAGAGTATCATGAGCACATTTTGGTGCACTGTTGTGTTAAGTTCCATATTTACAACTGTATTTTTAATTATGTATGTTAGCCTAGTGGTCTAAGGTGCTGCAGTCATGGACTGTGCGGCTGGTCCCGGCGGAGGTTCGAGTCCTCCCTTGGGCATGGGTGTGTGTGTTTGTCGTTAGGATAATTTAGGTTAAGTAGTGTGTAAGCTTAGGCTCTGCTGACCTTAGCAGTTAAGTACCACAAGATTTCACACACATTTGAACATTTTTGAATTATATATGAAGGTAGTATCTGTTCCTGAAAGAACAGTTAACGTTGATGACCATGCAGTTTTTGTTAGAATGAAATGATAATTAAATGGACACCCTAGCTGCAAACAGGCGTTGAGATACTTCATTGGGGACATATTGAAAATGTGTGCCCCGACCGGGGCTCGAACCCGGGATCTCCTGCTTACATGGCAGATGCTCTGTCCATCTGAGCCACCAAGGCACAGAGGAGAGTGTGCCTGCAGGGACTTATCCCTTGCACGCTCCCCGTGAGACCCACATTCCCAACATGTCCACACAACTACATTCGTAGTGCGCCTAATAGATGTTTGCCCATAATACTCATTACTCATGGCAGATTATCTATCAAGTACCGTAAGAGTTTGAGCGTAGCGTATGCATTCGCACAAGAAGGTCAATAACCGGGAAGCCATATTTGGACTATATATGAAGGTACTATATGTTCCCGAAAGAACAGTTATCGTTGATGACCATGCAGCTTTCGTTAGAATGAAATGATAATTAAATGGACACCCTAGCTGCAAACAGGTGTTGATATAGTTCATTGGGGACATGTTGAAAATGTGTGCCCTGATTGGGACTCGAACCCGGGATCTCCGACTTACATGGCAGATGCTCTATCCATCTAAGCCACCAAGGGCACAGAGGATAGTGCGCCTGCAGGGACTTATCAAAAAAATGGTTCAAATGGCTCTGAGCACTATAGGACTTAACTGCTGAGGTCATCAGTCCTCTAGAACTTAGAACTACTTAAACCTAACTAACCTAAGGACATCATACACATCCATGCCCGAGGCAGGATTTGAACCTGTGACCGTAGCGGTCACACGGTTCCAGACTGTAGCGCCTAGAACCGCTCGGCCACTCTGGCCGGCAGGGACTTATCCCTTGCATGCTCGCCGTGAGACCCACATTCCCAACATGTCCACACAACTACATTTGTCTTGCACCTAATAGATGTTTGCCCATGAGTATTAGGCCACCGAGGGCACAGAGGATAGTGCACCTGCAGGAACTTATCCCTTGCATGCTCCCCGTGAGACCCACATTCCCAACATGTCCACACAACTACATTCGTAGTGCACCTAATAGATATTTGCCATCAGTACGATGTAGTTCTGTGGTCATGTTGTGAATGTGGTCTCATGGGGAGCATGCAAGGGATAAGTCCCTGCAGGCCCACTATCCTCTGTGCCCTCGGTGGCTCAGATGGATAGAGCGTCTGCCTTGTAAGCAGGAGATCCCGGGTTTGAGTCCCAGTTTGGGCACACACTTTCAACATGTCCCCAATGAAGTATATCAACGCCTGTTTGCAGCTAGGGTGTCCATTTAATTATCATTTTATTCTAACGAAAGCTGCGTGTTCATCAACGGTAACTATTCTTTCAGGAACAGATACTACCTTCATATATAGTTAAAATATGGCTTCCTGGCTATTGACCTTCTTGTGCAAACGCACACGCTATGCCTAAACTCTTATGGGACTTGGTAGATTACTCTGCCATGAGTAATGAGTATGATGAGCAAACATCTATGAGGCGCACTACGAATGTAGTTATGTGGACATGTTGAGAATGTGGGTCTCACGGGGAGCGTGCAAGGGATAAGTCCCTGCAGGTGCACTATCCTCTGTGCCCTCGGTGGCTCAGATGGATAGAGCGTCTTCCATGTAAGCAGGAGATCCTGGGTTTGAGTCCAGGTCTTTGCACACATTTTCAACCCAATGAAGTCTATCAACACCTGTTTGCAGATAGGGTATCCATTTAATTGTCATTTGAACTGTATTTTTTTTTAATTGGTAAGTAGCATTGGGGTGCGTTACTGTGCTGGAAATTGATGTTATTTCATGGTGGCGCTGTTGCTCAAGTGAGATACAGACTTAGATTGACAGTCTCAGAATGGTGGAGACACTAAGGGGATGGTGTGGGAACAACATGAGCACACTGTACCATTAGGGGAGGGGAGATGCTTTTTTGGCCATAAATTACTGTCATTATGATAATGGTTATCCGTTTGCACTAAAAGCATTTTACCATTAACTAACAACTAGGTAATCGTGGACACAAGTGCGCTACTCGGGCACCATTATGCCTATAAATTACGGTAATTGTAATGAAAATTATAGATCATTAATTGCAGTTACAAGACAGTTATTTTCCATTAATTATATCCTACATAAACAAATGTGATTGATTTGTTTACATATGGGGAACTAGGGCAACTGACCGGTTTGTTTAAATAACAGAACAATGTCTGCCATTCGGTTACCTTCCATTCAGAAAGCGGTTGCACTCAACGACAGTTATATTGACTTGTAAATTATAGATTGCAGCAATGAGTTGTTATTTTATTTTATTATTTTTTTATGCAGATCTAGATTTCAGCTAGAGGCTAGCCGTTCCCAATGCACTATTATTTTCGCTCAAAGCATGTAAGTCCCTGTTGATCGGGCTTCACCCACAGTTCATTGAATAGTCAAAAAATTTAAAAAGGATGACTGATTGCTGCAATCTATAATTTACAAATGTCTGTCATTGTCACGAAACATGCCTATATCCGCTATTGGCCTCGTCTTTGAAGAGCAAGCAGATGGGCATATTTCATCGTTAAGAAAAAGGACCATTTCCGCGAAAACTCTATCTAGGTGCTCTTTTCCTGCTAACGAGAGCCCTGAAATGACTGCCGACGTTACGAGACTGCTAAGCTCTCCAGAGCCCGTCACTACTGCCGAATAATCAGATACTTATCACTCCCAACAAAATGTACAATTAATTATTGTGTAAGCATGACAGAGTTAAAATAAAATCGCAAAGTGATATATCACAGTACGCTATGTTTCTCATTTTGGGATTTCGTGAGAAAGTCTCTTCACAACACGGAACATCTTTATTGTAAGGTCTCCCGTCATTGTTTCTTGAGCATATCAGTCACTCACATTGATTAGACAAGCCTGTGACGAATAGTGCATTTCTTCTTTGAATCTTGTTTATCTCTGACTTCAGTCCAACTTTCGACAGGATAGAGGACCAGTGAACTATACTCAGGAATTGGTCTAATAAGTATTCTGTAAACTATCTCTTTTCCGCGTATTAGACTTCCTTGGAATTCTTCCACTAAATGTAAGTCTGTCATTTGCCTTCTCCACAGTTAAGTGTACGTGATCATTCCACCTTAAATCAGTCGAGACAGCAGCTTATAGATTCTTGAAGATGGTGGCTGGTTCCACTGACTAAATACTGACCTCTCAATCAAAAGGTGCTGGATCCTTTCACCTATTCACGTGCATTACATTACATTTATTAATTTTGAGAGTCAGCTACCAAACTTTGCATCAGGCGCTGATCATCTGCAAGTCTCTCTGCATTTTATAGCAGGTTTCTAATGATATCACCTCACTGTAGATACTTCATTGCCTATGAACAGTCTTTTAGAGATACTTAACTATTTCACTAATTTATTTATATTCTCTGATTTCCATTAACATTGCAACACGAGGAAGGATAACAAAAAAAAAAAAAAATTACTTGCTTTGCATATGTGGCTCAGAAGGAAGAATAGATGACTAAATTTGTAGGTGATTTGGGGTACGCAGGCTGAGCTACTTAGTGCACAGGGTTACTACCACTGACAGCAGCAGTGGTTCTAACCTGGGTGAGTAATGGGATGAATTGAGTTTGGATGACAGATACGAGGATGTCACTCCATGCTGCTTCAACTGTTTGCCAGAGTTTGTCAGTTTTGATGGTTAGCGAGTGGTGGTGTATCAGTCTCTCTGTAACGAACGACTGGGTGTGTTCAGTGGGTGAAAGACCTGAAGAACGTGCTGAATAGAGCAGTAGTCGAACACATCCTGTATCAAGGTAGATCAGGACAGATCTTGTAGAAAGGCAATGCCACTGCGACCTCGAGAAAGGGCAGAACCATCGGCCTTAAAACCCCAGGACTGTAATGGCCGCTGTCCAAATTAGAGGCTACATCAACTATAGGTAGTAGTTGAAATGGCTCTGAGCACTATGGGACTAAACATCTGAGGTCATCAGTCCCCTAGAACTTAGAACTACTTAAATCTAACTAACCTAAGGACATCACATATATCCATGCCCGAGGCAGGATTCGAACCTGGGACCATAGTGGTCGCGCGGTTCCAGACTGAAGCGCCTAGAACCGCTCGGCCGGCCATAGGCAGTAGTGTTGTGCAGTTAGTGGTATCCCATATCATCATGCCAGTTCTGGGACTGCATGACGACAACTAAATGCAGCTTGGCAACGTTCATTCTCCTCGGAGCCACCAAACATCGATACATTCATTGTGATGCTTAATGCAGACCCAGGACTAACCTGAAAGGATGGTGCCACTCCTCCGTCCAGTGGCGTCATTGGGTACACAACAGTCAGCGCGCTCTCATTGTTGCCATATCATGGGAAGCTGCCATGCCCTCCAGCTGACAGTCAATAGTCTTCTAGAGGTCGTCTTACTGTCCTTGTTGATACTTGTCTAACAGCAACAAGCCCATTTCCTCACTCAACATAAGCGACATGGCTTAATGATCCTGCAAGGCCATGTATTTAATATGTTTGTTCTCTCAGAGTCTAGTTGCACGGGGCTGTTCAGAAATTCATTATGACCCTCCAGTATCCATCGATTCGCTATCTGCATGACAGTCATCTAATCCTAATCAATGTATGAGTATTGAGTAACGATAAACCATAGTCTCGATCCTGCCACTGACTAGTTACGACACATTTCTGTACAAGTAAACCTTTCTTACACGAGGAATAACTATATCTTCACAGAAAAAAACAACATTCAAGTCCTATTTCTGAATGAGACAAGTCCTATTTCTGAATGAGAAACCAGCTGCCGAACCTTTCCTTGTTGCATGCTACCTTCACGGTGCTGCAATTTTGATGGTCTGGTTTCGTCATCAACAACAGTGGCTTTTATCACGTTCCCTTGAGTAGTGACAGAGTATACCTTCGCCTTTGCCAAAGCCTCTCCAGAAGGACGACATGCGAGGGATAGTGCTATACTTTCGTTTATCACCTCGAAAAAATAAAGTTAAATAATTAATTTTCTGTTTGTCCCCATGCACACGTAGCATGCCACTAGAAGAGCCAAAACAAAATGGCACAGCCTTTGGGTAAAGTGGAGTAATTCGTTTTCTGCATTTAAAGGGGGAACAACACTGCAAAAATCACTCATGGATCGGTTTTCAACATATTGGATGACTATTGAACATGAAAAAAGTCCCACCTGCTGTGTTCCACGAATGCTCACACTGCTTCAAAAAGCCTGCAAGACCGAAGTAGCAGTGGAAATGTTGCGGCTGTGTCAGGCCAATCCAGAAGACTTAATTATCGTGGACGTGTGTTATTTTGAGCAAGCTTGCATGAGATTGTTACCACATATGATATCAAGTGGAAAATTACATTGGCGACTCAGACAACAGACTGTCAACAGTTTCTTAGACCAAGTTTGTAAATAGATTGACGTTAATAAACAGTTTATCTTGTCCTTCTAAACATAACGATATTTTGTACAGCGTCACAAGGAAAATATTCGGATCTTTCCTACTCAGCTTACTGGGCTGTGTACAAATAACAAGGTTTTTATTTTGCAAAACCAAGTCACCTACTACAATTAGTGTAATGCCTGTACCTAGTGTGTGTCCCTGGAGCTTTTTCATCTTGTGACTTATCATCACCTCTGATGGTGCTTGATGTACCCTCATACGGCGGGAGGAGGGAACACGTAACAAATCCAGGAACATATTCGTTTTGGTCCAGATGTTATGATATGAGGAAGCATAATGTTACATGGCTACTTGCTACCAAATACTTGAACATGGTACTCTCACTATTATGACACTATGGGACACCTTCCCCATATGCGTCTTTTTATGGATGACATTGCACGAAGACATCGAACAGCTCAAGTGGAGGAGTTTTTGGAAGAACAGGATATTTGACTAATGGACTGGCCTGCCAGTTTCCCCGAATTGAATCCCATATAGCACGTGTGGGAAACGCTGCAGTGATGTAGATGTATTACCTTTATTATTATTATTAGCTTTATTACCAATTCTATGTCATTCACCAGCCACAGCTGGACAGACAGCGTCAAGATACATTATCAAAATACATGAATACAACTCTACTATGATAGTAATTTAATACCGCAAGGCATATTTAAGTTATAAATTAGATTACAATAATATCACAACTATAAAATAGATACAAGTATATAATGAAATTAAATATAAAGGTTGCTGTTGGAGTCATGGAACTGAGCTGCAGCTCAAGTAAACACTATGCTGTTACTAGAGAAGAATTCTTCAATAATGTAGAAGGATTGCTCTTCTAGTTTACACAAAATAGTAGTTTTAAACTGCTCCCATGGTAAAGACTGAATGTGACCAGGTAGGGCATTAAACAATTTTAGGGCCACCATTGGGAAGTTGATTTGTGTCTTTGCTAATCGAACGCCTTGGCATGTCGATATTGTCTTTGTTGCGAGTGCTGTATTTGTGAACTTAATGTTTCTTTCTGTAAATATCATCGTTTCTCTTTATGTGGAAGAGGCAGTTCAATATATACTGGCAGTCGGAACTCCTAACCAGGTGAAAACTGGTTTACAGTGGTCTGTTTTTTTTGCTTGAAGTAATGATCCTCATTGCTTTCTTTTTCAGTAAAAGTACATTCTTGCAGCGTGCAGAATGACCCCAAAACAACAGCCCATAACTGATGTGGATGTGGTATATTGCATAGTACACAGCTAGAAGGTATTGTTCTGGTACTATACTTTTCAGTTTCCTCAAGAGGTACGGGACCCATGAAAGTTTGGAACATACATGTTTGGTGTGCTGTTGCCAGGTTAATTTGGTATCAATGAGAAAGCCCTGAAGTTTAACATCTGCTGTATCACCCCAGTGCTCCAGTATTGCTGAGGCTGCATATCATCCTCTGAGATTTTTCTTCATTAATTTTCATTTTGCTCATGATAAATCAGGCCTTAGCTCAATTGAACAAGACTTCTGCTTGTTGGACTGCCTGTTCAACATTCTCTCCTTTTGAGAACAAGGTTGCAACATCTGCAAGATGTGCCCATTGTAGCCTGTGTCATTTACGAAGATAAGGAACAGAAGGGGTCCTATTACAGATCCCTGTGGCACACCACGCTGTAGCTTCTTCTCACTTGAATCAGATCCTTGGATGGAGATAATCTGTCGTCTGTTTATCAGGTAGGATTCAAGAGTTTGTAGGACAGATCCCCCTATACCATATGTTTTTAGCTTTCTGAGCAGGGCCTTATGTGATATGCAGTCAAATGCCTTACTAAGGTCACAGAGTACTATTGCAGCACGTTCAGATGCACTGACACCCATACAGCAGTTATCAGCTGCACTCTAGGAGAAATGGAATGCTCTACAATATGAACTTAATAGTGTTGTGGGTGCAAGGAAGAACGTTGCAGGGAATGCACTACCATTCGTTGTAATCAGACACCCTAATAAGAACTATTATCTGCCTACTTTAATGTCTTGAGGACCATCATGAATCACAATGACTGTCTTTGAATAAAAGTGTCATTTCCATTCTTCTCATTGCGTATTTGTTCCAGTTACCTTCTGTATTGTAATGTAGCATTTCTTTCTACGTATGGTCCAAGTTTCATCAAGCAATGTTCCTTGGCAGTGACATGCATGCGAAAGCTACATTCAGTTTCGCAGAACCAGTCTACGTTGGGCTGGAGACATAACATTGTGACATTCGGCGACTGAATCTGAATGGGTTAATGTATAAAACAACTATTCATCAGTAATTTGAAATATGGCAGACAAACAGAGTGCCTACATCTTCATCTACATACATTCTTCACAAGCCACCATATGGTGCATGGCAGAGGAATCCTTTTACTACTGCTACTCACTTCTCTCCCTGTTCCTGTCGCAAATGGAGCGAAGGATTAACGATTGTCTCCATGCTTTTGTATGAAGCCTGATTTCTGCTATCTTGTCTTCGAAATCTACACGAGATATACACTCCTGGAAATGGAAAAAAGAACACATTGACACCGGTGTGTCAGACCCACCATACTTGCTCCGGACACTGCGAGAGGGCTGTACAAGCAATGATCACACGCACGGCACAGCGGACATACCAGGAACCGCGGTGTTGGCCGTCGAATGGCGCTAGCTGCGCAGCATTTGTGCACCGCCGCCGTCAGTGTCAGCCAGTTTGCCGTGGCATACGGAGCTCCATCGCAGTCTTTAACACTGGTAGCATGCCGCGACAGCGTGGACGTGAACCGTATGTGCAGTTGACGGACTTTGAGCGAGGGCGTATAGTGGGCATGCGGGAGGCCGGGTGGACGTACCGCCGAATTGCTCAACACATGGGGCGTGAGGTCTCCATAGTACATCGATGTTGTCGCCAGTGGTCGGCGGAAGGTGCACGTGCCCGTCGACCTGGGACCGGACCGCAGCGACGCACGGATGCACACCAAGACCGTAGGATCCTACGCAGTGACGTAGGGGACCGCACCGCCACTTCCCAGCAAATTAGGGACACTGTTGCTCCTGGGGTATCGGCGAGGACCATTCGCAACCGTCTCCATGAAGCTGGGCTACGGTCCCGCAAACCGTTAGGCCGTCTTCCGCTCACGCCCCAACATCGTGCAGCCCGCCTCCAGTGGTGACGCGACAGGCGTGAATGGAGGGACGAATGGAGACGTGTCGTCTTCAGCGATGAGAGTCACCTCTGCCTTGGTGCCAATGATGGTCGTATGCGTGTTTGGCGCCGTGCAGGTGAGCGCCACAATCAGGACTGCATACGACCGAGGCACACAGGGCCAACACCCAGCATCATTGTGTGGGGAGCGATCTCCTACACTGGCCGTACACCACTGGTGATCGTCGAGGGGACACTGAATAGTGCACGGTACATCCAAACCGTCATCGAACCCATCGTTCTACCATTCCTAGACCGGCAAGGGAACTTGCTGTTCCAACAGGACAATGCAAGTCCGCATGTATCCCGTGCCACCCAACGTGCTCTAGAAGGTGTAAGTCAACTACCCTGGCCAGCAAGATCTCCGGATCTGTCCCCCATTGAGCATGTTTGGGACTGGATGAAGCGTCGTCTCACGCGGTCTGCACGTCCAGCACGAACGCTGGTCCAACTGAGGCGCCAGGTGGAAATGGCATGGCAAGCCGTTCCACAGGACTACATCCAGCATCTCTACGATCGTCTCCATGGGAGAATAGCAGCCTGCATTGCTGCGAAAGGTGGATATACACTGTACTAGTGCCGACATTGTGCATGCTCTGTTGCCTGTGTCTATGTGCCTTTGGTTCTGTCAGTGTGATCATGTGATGTATCTGACCCCAGGAATGTGTCAATAAAGTTTCCCCTTCCTGGGACAATGAATTCACGGTGTTCTTATTTCAATTTCCAGGAGTGTATATGGGTGACACTAGGATTGTTCTGCAGTCTGTCGCAAATGCTGTTCTCTAATCTTTTTCAATAGCGTTTAGAGAAAAGAACGTGTTCTTCTCTCCACAGATTCCCACTTGAATGATGGAGTATCTCTGTAATACTCGTACGATCATCAAACCTACCGGTAATAAATCTCTCAGAATGCTTCAGAATTGTTTTTTTTTTCTCCTTTATTGGTGACCTACAGTATTCTATAATTCTCCCAATAAATCGAAATCGACGATTTGCCTTCCTTGGAACCGAGTTTATGCGCTTATTCCATTACACGTCACTTCGAAACGTTACACCTAAATATTTAATCGACTTGTCTGTGTCAAAGTAGCACCGTATTCCAACATTTCAGCGCCGTTTTTCCTACTCAGCTGCAATAATTTACGTTTTCCCACATTTGTAACAATCTACCATCCAAGTCATCCTGTATCTTTTATAGCCCCTACGTTATAGCATCATCAGCAAAAAGTCGTAGATCGCTGCTCACCCTGTTTGTCAGATCTTTTATTTATACAGAGAACAAGATCAATCCTACCACATTTCCTTGGCAAACTGTTGACAATATTTTTAGTATGCGATGAACACTCACTATCGAATGACGCACTCGATTTTGTTGCTTACAAAGGCTTCGAACCACTAATATCTGAAAACTTATTCCTTATAGTCGGATCTTCGTTAACAGGCACTGTCTCGAAAGCTTTCCGGAAACCTAGGAGTATGGAATCGGTCTGTAGCTCTTCATCCATGTCTCGCAAAATAATGTGCGAGAAAATGCCAAGCTGAGTTTTGCACACTATGTCTGAACGGACGAGGCCGGTTTTCACATGATCGGTGCTAGTGGAAACGATATTGATTTCTATGTATGTTTTGTTCTGGATCCACACAAGTTATCACATGTGAACACAGCCTATGATCTATGATTCTGCTGGAAATAAACGTCAGGGAAGTAGTTCTGCATGTCGGTCAAGCCACCTTTCTTGTTGGCTGGAATGATTTGCGCCTTTTTCCAGTCACGTGGCAGCCACAATTGTTTTATCGATCTGTGGTAAATTGATGTCACAAGAGGTCGGCTCCACCACCCATTCATTATAGGATCTAATGGCCACTACATCAGGTCGTGTTGCCTATCGTTTACCGAACGACTTTTACCGATTTTCACTTCCGCGCTCACTAATTTCTGCTGTTTTGAAACACAGGATGTAGTTGTTACTGGCAATACTCGAGTGTCTCGTTTGAGACTGATTACTCAAGCGACTGGAGAAGAATGCTTAAAAGCCTATAGCTTGTTACACAGAGGCAACAATTCTTTCGACGAACCGTGCTAAAGTGTTGGGTTTACGACTGTAATAAGACCTAACGACCCATAGCGACGATGTTTGTAGCGTTAAACTATCACAGATCTTTTTGAAAGTACCTCTCCCTCCCCTCCGTGTTTAGGTAGACGACAATGGAAAATGCGTTCGATTGAGTCAACATACTTTTTGACGAGAAATGGGGATTGCAGCTTTTGTGTTGCGGCATTCAGTAAAATTTCATCGTTTTGGTGTAATTCTCTAACGTACACTTCACGCCAGTTCTGTCTTGAACAACCTCAGGTGCCTTTTGGTGCTACCAGGCGAGACATAAGAAACACCGCTGTGCCAGTAAATTGCATATCTACAAAGCTCGATGGTTTCTTGTACGTGAAAAAAGTAGTCTACATTCAAACTCATTTGATGGCAAGTAACTGCTGCCCTTTCAATTACTGATTTTCTGCTTTTTCAATCAGAGTGCAAATGCAACGGCTAGTTGTTAGGTATTTAGCATTTTTAAGGACATTAATCTAACTGACGTTCTGAAAATGCCAAACTGGGATTCCGCGTTAGCTGCAGGTCTTCAGTGACTGTAGGAGTAGGTCGATTCACTACCTAGAGAAAGGTAAGGATGCAGTCTCCAGTAGGATAACTTTTGCAAAACAAAATTAAGAAATTAGGATTTAAAACTCTTTTCCAACAACACCGACCTATTATTTCTGTTACATTCTTTAAAATCTAGTGTTGACTTACGAACATTCTGAATGTGTTTGGCCCTACGTGTCTTTGATGGAAAACTGAGATGTTCTGGTGTCATGGTACGTGTGCAGAGCCTGTTATGTGAGCTTAAGATTGAGAACCATCACATTTGTTTATTCACTTACTTGCTGTTAATAGAGACGTTCTTATCACATTCATGTGTGTAGCTTTACAATAAAAAAGAAATGGTTTCCAGTTGTCCAAGACATGAAATCTGGGTTGTGTATGAGATGAGAGTAGTCGGGAAAACAAAAAACGATGGAGAACAACTTATCATTTAGAATTTCAGAGTTCAAATTAGTATTGTATTATACTTCATAGTTTTTTAAAGATGCACAAATGATATTGGACAAGACAAAATTCGAAATTATGGATGTAATGAGAAACATTGAACCAATGAGGTGACTTGTTATGTGATAATGATATGATAGCCTAATAATAAACACATTGAAACATATAATATTTAAGTTGACAGGATGTATAAATAGATTTTGTAATGTTTGTGGCATGAGCCTTATTTTCATTAAACTTCACTGAATTTAACATGTAGGTCTTACGAGAAATATACTATTCCCAATGTTCTGCCGAATCTAGCAATTGTTGAGCTATTTATTGCCTCCAAAAAAGTGGCTCAAATGGCTCTGAGCGCTATGGGACTTAACTTCTAAGGTCATCAGTCCCCTAGAACTTAGAACTACTTAAACCTAACTGACCTAAGGACATCACACACATCCATGCCCTAGGCAGGATTCGAACCTGCGACCGTAGCGGTCGCGCGGTTCCAGACTGTAGCGCCTAGAACCGTTCGGCCACTCTGGCTGGCTTATTGCATCCAAAGGTTTACAATAAATTAAATAAGTTTAGATACAGCCACAAGCCCATTTTACCCATGATTAGATTACTGATGAAACGGTCTACAGCATCTCTCATCTCATCAGCAGAAATCCATAAAGGTGATTTGCTAGTGGCAGCCCTGATTTTGTTCTAATATGTCAACATAGCAACAATCCAGGTAGTTCTTCATGAGTGTGGACTTGTCGGGAATGTTGCGGCTCCAGTATTTCTGTGAGAAATGTTTAAACTGACATGCTTGAAGTTTGTTCCAGGATATTTTCCCAGAAACCAATGCAAAACACAGTTCTTTGTAAAATTCACAATTAGATGATGTAGGCTGTCCCACAACTGTGTAAGTAGAACCTATTTCTCGGACGAAATCCATTGTTTATTTATAATATGTATATTGCTTTATAAACATTGTTTGATTTCATAGTACTTCCTGTATGTTTACCATAAGTTTGACAGACGACTATTTTACCATCAGTGGTTAAAGCTCTGTCAATAGAAATTCATGTTTACAGCTTTGATGATGAAGAAGATGCGACAAGTGCCATAGTTAACTTAATGCAGCTGACCGTTGCACATTGTGAAGCATTTGAGAATAACAAAGGAAAGCGTTTAAAATGAGTCATTGTTGTCTCCATCGAACTTGTATAATTTAGTTTTTAATGTAACGGAATTCACGACAGCATGAGAGACACAATAATAAACCTTAAAATTTTTTCCTTACTTCCTATATAACGAAAATGTGTGGGACTTGCGAAAATGGATAATAATTCTGCAGTAATAAAACATGTAAAATTCGACAGTATAGTGTGAAATATGTATAATGCGTCAAAAGATGTAAAACTATGTAATTTAAAACTTTGAAATAAGGGTTCTTTCAGCGTAATTTGTCCCATTTTAGTTACGCTCACTACTACATACACTATAATGGAACAAAATTGTAATTACATAGAGTGTGAGCTCTCATAATAATAATAATATGTACTTTATTATTTTAATATAATAGAGCAACTGATGATATTTATTTTATATTACTAGTAACGATTTTCTGATTATGTGTACATGCAGCTGCATAATTAATGCAATTTAAGTTTTCCTACGAATTTAATAACATGGTGCAAAAGTGCAGAAATGATATTGTGAATTGCACCCTCAGCTGCTGAATTAAATAACTTTTACTGCTTATCAGGAGGGCCAACCAAGGACCATAAGCCAATTTCAGATCCTTATTCGTTGTCCTCACCATTTCTTTCAGTAATCTTTCAAATCAGAATTATATTAATACCTTCAGCTACTAACGGGCGTTGAAATACATAAGCACGGGAACAGGTGAAAATGTGTGCCCCGACCGGGACTCGAACCCGAGATCTTCTGCTTACATGGCAGACGCTCTATCCATCTGAACCACCGAGGGCACGGAGGATAGCACGACTGCTTTTTTTTTTCAGTATTGTTCGTTGCGTTTGGTCTGGGCGGACGTCACAAGACATCCGTTCAAGGTGATCGTTGATTCTTTTACTCAGTTTTTTATTACAGAGGGCGAGCAGCCCTTGACCGAACACGCTGAGCTACCGTGCCCGCTGCAGGGGCTATCTCGCGCATGCCTCCAGCGAGACACACATTCTCACCTTGTATGACCACACACTACATTTGTAGTGTCCCACCCCAACACACTCACTACTCGTGGAAGACAATCTTACCAAGTCCCATAAGAGTTCGGGGAATATGTGTGCATCCGCACAGAAGAGGAAGGTCATGGCCGTTGTTGCCAGAACTATATACTTATATGGATATGGTGTCTGTTCTTTCGGACTAATTAATGTGAGATCACTGACATGTCCGAAAGAACAGACACCATATCGTATATGTTCTCCAGTAGTTCCACTGTTGCATCTTGCGATTTTTCTATGGAAGTGGCGTTGGAACCATGACGTCGACACCGAGAAAACTGTGTTCAGCTGTTTGGAGATTACGTCTTGAAATGACTAATTTTCCAAATTTTATGTGTGAGAAGATCGTGAAAAAAATCGGAGAGGTTAGGACATTAACACGGCTTGTAGGTACACGCAGTTTGTGTGATACCAAAATCACAGGGTGAGTATGCTTGAAAATGGCCCAAATTTAATCTTGGCAGGTTAGGTACGGAAGTTTTCGGACGACGAGCGTCATGTGCCATCTTGATGTCTAGATGTATTAATGGCACAGGTTCTCTACTGACATCCAAAGATTGCTCAGATTTGTCTTCCTTGGAGACTAAGGCTGAACGGAGTTTAACAGGTGAAGGTCTTTTTGAGTGGTACAAATCCTTCTGTAGATTGAATGCTGGTGTCTACCTAAGTGGCAGAAGCTCTTTATCCTCAAGTACCTTTTGATTCCGTATGTCACGATTTCGGTGTTGAGTGGCCATGCCTACTGGTGCTTTGATGTCCACCACACGAGTCATGCATGTCCCAATAATGGTACTCAGCGCCCATGTCCTTCATGACATGAAAGTATGTATCAGCCTCGTTTTCATAGGCTGGGACTTAGGCAGACTACGTGCAAACATAATCAAACTGTGCTTCTGTGGGTAAAATAATTCTATTATCGTCCACAGATGATAGACATCTAAAATTTCAGACAGTGTGATCTGGTACAGTTTGCTAGCAGTAATTTTGCCAATAGCCAGAGGGGCTTGCGGAGAGTGGAGGGGGGAAGCCCAGCTCCCACAAATATTGCACATGGTGAGGAGCTGTGTGAGGGGAACACGACCAGCCTCTCTCTCGCAGTACAGGCATGTTAACCTGTGCTTCATGCCTCTGCAAAGGCAGAAGTCACACACGGAGAAGAAAATTTCTTAATGTTGTTCATTACTGAAACTGAACTCATATTGTACATTGAAATCTTTAATAAAGATCCTAACTCCAACAATGATGTACATTTATCACAAGGAGATGAAACAGTTCAAAATAGAGTGAAGTGCGAAACAGTAACACAATAGATCATAGATGTGAGATCACTGACAATAGTGGCTGGCCATGTGCTTCATCAGTGTTCTGCCCCACAAACTCTCTGTAACAAGCGGAGAATCTGGTCAGTTACTGAAAGGGCTATTACCGCACTGGATTCGTCGATGAGTGATTGAAACACAAAACCACATTGTTGTACCATCAAACGATGTAGCTTGTGAAAATACTGTGTGGCAGCTGAATCAGACATGGGCCATTTTGAGGGTTGGCACCTGTAATGGCAAGACTGAGTTGCGGTTGGTTAGTTGGATGACGTAAGATGCATACAAGCGCTGTTCAAAAAGTAAGGTGACTTTTCAAATTGCGTGGGCAACATACATTCGATCATCAATTTTTTTTTTTTTTTTTTTTTTTTGATATGTCGGTATACATGTCCCGAACACATTTTCACAGTTTCAAATGTGCAGCATGCTTCGTTTGTTTTTGACAGATAGAAAGGTTAGAGATGTTTTAGTGTGCTTGACGATGTTCATCTATTATAAAAAAAATGGAGCAAAGAATTTGCATCAAATTTTGTGTGAAAAATGAAATGAAGTGCTATAAAACACTCGAAATGTTGACAGTGGCATACGGTGAGTCCGCTGGAAGGAAAAAATAAATGTTTACAAGTGGTACAAGCTCTTCCAAGATGGTCGAAAAGGTGTCAGTGACGAACCCCCCTCTGGACGCCCCAGCACAACAACAACAGATGATAACGTCGAAGCTGTGAAGAAAATTGGTTTGGAAAATCGTCGAATTACTGTAAGAGAAGTTGCTGAGGATGTTGACATATTGGTCTACTCATGTCATGCTACGTTTTCGGATGTTTCGGGCTTGAGACATGTGTCAGTGAAGTTTGTTCCAAAACTTCTGAGTTTTGATCAGAAGAACCGTCGCATGAGTATCGCTCAGGAGCTCTTGGATGACGTCAGTGATGATTCTGATCTGCTCAAAAGGGTAATCATGGGTTTATGACTATGAGGTCGAAACCAAGGCCCAGTCGTCCCAATGGAAAACCCCGGAGAGCCAAGACCGAAAAAAACACGCTAAATTTGGTCAAATGTCAAAGTTTTGCTCATTGTTTATTCAGTTACCGTGGCATAGTGCATCATGAATTGTTGCCTCAAGGTCGTAGGTCAATAAGGAGTGTTTCCTTGACGTTATGCGCCGTTTCCGAGAAGTAAACGCAAAAAAGTCCGGAATTGTAGAAAAACAATTCATGGCTTTTGCAACACGACGACGCACCTGCTCATTCATCGTTGCTTGTGAGAGATTTTTTGGCCAAAAACAACACGATAATCATGCCTCAGCCACCATATTCACCGGCTTTGGTCCCTTGCAATTTTTTTCTATTCCCAAAACTGAAGAGATCTATGAAAGAACGAAGATTTTCTACGACTAAGAAAATAAAAACTGCATCGCTGGATCGCTGGAAGAACTCAAGGCTGTTCCAAAAAGTGCTTATGAGAAGTGCTTCGAGGATTGGAAGAAGCGTTGGCACAAGTGTATTGTATCTGAGGGGGATTACTTTGAAGGAGACAATATGAATATTGATGAATAAAAAAATATTTTTTCATAAAGATATACAGTCATCTTACTTTCTGAACACAACTCGCATACTTGGAAACATTTCCCATATCAGATCTAGTTGCGTCAAAAACAAAACGCTCTTCTCCCTCAGTATCGGAAGGCGCAATGAAAAACAGTGACAGGCAGGACAAGGCGTTTCATCTGAGTACTTGGTTGTGTGGGATGGTATTGTATTTCGTGGTGATGACCGGTCCCTCTGAAACCTGTTAAATGCCAAGAGGTGGCCAAGGGAGGAATTGCGAGAGTGAAGTGTGAGGAACTCATCTTAACGGATTTCGACTCCATACTGGAGGAACCATACGCAGTGTACATCAGATGTAGAACAAAAGGTGAAAGCTCAGACAATATAAAGGCGGAAAAAATAAGAAAAATTCGGACCACTGCCAACCATATGGCTGACGACGGGGAACAGCTGCCCCCGCACAGCCCAATCCTCAAAGCTCCGATGGGAGGCAGATGTGATTCAACCCGAAAAAGGGAGCCGCTAAGCCTACGAACTTTCGTCCCAAAGCTTCGATAGGATGATTCACTAATAAGAAGTTAATTCCGGAATAAGCTGACTTCAAGTTTGCTAGGTCAAGTTGTGACCAATATAACATCTGCCTTTGACACTGCGAACAACCAGATACTACGCAGGGAACTCTGCAGCTTGCCAAAGAATTTTCGTCTTCCCAACCTCTTGAAGGAAATGCTGCAAAACAGAGGATTCTGTGTAACTGCCAAGGAAAGAAGTGCTACTGGAAGAATCACAAGAATGGGCTGCCCCAAGGAAGGTCCTGAAACTCATGTTGTACAGTACCTATATGAAAGACTTCCCACTGAATTATCCTTGCTGACTACTAAGTGATAGCTGCTTTTAGTAGCACCACTGAAATGTTAAAGTCTAGTTGACAGACACTCTGGAACATTTTGCTGGACACTTGAAAAATAACTGTCTCGATGCAAATACGAGCAAGTCGCAAGTTTACTGCTTTGACCTGAGGATCATACAAGCTAATAAAACACCTTTATGTCATATGGATACTTGCACACGAAGATTTTCTGTGTGTAGAAGTCATTCTTTGTAAAAATGCTGAAGTTCTTAAAATTCAAAACCGACTTCATGCTCATCAGCACCCAAACTGACTCAAATTTCTTCCCCTTAAACTCAAGGCACTGGTCTCCTTGGGCTTCGAGATCCTCGTACTGGGTATACTCTTGTCGCCCTGTAACAGGAAGGCTTTGCCCTATGAGCTGTTTCTTCAGATTTTCTCGTGAATCCAATTCTAGTTACTTCTCTCCTTCGCTGTCGTCTCTAGTATCGATCTGAAACATGAGAAAAATTACATCCCTATGCTGGAAGGGACAGTCTCATAGTATTCCCCTTGCTTCTTCAATAACTTTTAGAAGTTAAGAGGTAGTTGGATGTCCTTTTCTGAAGCTCAATTGCTCCTCAGGAGCAGTCGCTCGGTATCCATGTCACAAAGGTGGCACCTTTGATATAGCTTCTCAGAAACTTTCGACAGCGCAGGATGATAGGCTGAAGATCTTTACGGGTCTTAGGTAGAGCTACTACCTCAATGTGCTTCCACACCATCGGAAAGGTTCTGGTACAAATGACACTACCGAAAACACCTATCAGATGCTGAATGACAGGATGCGACATTTGTCGTATCATCAGATTTGTATTACCTGGTTAGAGTAGCCTGCTTTCGTAATATTCAACGTCTGAAGCTGCAATCTGCTTCGTCTACTGTAACGGTGAGGTGAGATCTCTGCAAGACGCAAAATGAGCTTTGTTGTTTTCAACGCCGAGCTGTCTTCCACATGGAGAGTATCTGTCCTGTCAGCCTACACCGAATCTAACTTCCAGCTAGAATCGCATCAGTGCTGCTCGCCACGGTTTCCTTGCCTGCTTCCGCACAACTTTATATAGGCACTACCTCACCGTAAATCGAGGCAATCTACTCTTTCAGTCACACCTGTAAGTAGAACAGGGTATCATATTGTTCCAGAAGTACAGGGTGATTCCGTGATGACGTTACAAACTTTTAGGGATGGTGGAGAAGGGTAAATGTATCAATTAGGGGTTAGGAACCCTTGTCCGGAAACTACTCTGTCGAAAGTTATAACCGAAAATCGTTCTCATACCTCAGACAGTGGAATACATGTACTGGTACTGTTATTGTTAAGACTGTAGGGTAATAAACTTTCAGAGGAGGCGGTATGAACCAAAATAAGAAAAAAGCGTCTAGTAAACATGGGCTGTATAGTGCATACCTTAACAACTATGAGCTCTTGTTCATCTTAGATACTGTAAAACACATTTCTTCAACTATAAGAACTTTGCTTCCTATATATATATATATATATATATATATATATATATATATATATATATATATCAAAAAGTCAGTATAAATTTGAAAACTGGATAAATCACGGAATAATGTACACTCCTGGAAATGGAAAAAAGAACACATTGACACCGGTGTGTCAGACCCACCATACTTGCTACGGACACTGCGAGAGGGCTGTACAAGCAATGATCACACGCACGGCACAGCGGACACACCAGGAACCGCGGTGTTGGCCGTCGAATGGCGCTAGCTGCGCAGCATTTGTGCACCGCCGCCGTCAGTGTCAGCCAGTTTGCCGTCGCATACGGAGCTCCATCGCAGTCTTTAACACTGGTAGCATGCCGCGTCAGCGTGGACGTGAACCATATGTGCAGTTCACGGACTTTGAACGAGGGCGTATAGTGGGCATGCGGGAGGCCGGGTGGACGTACCGCCCAATTGCTCAACACGTGGGGCGTGAGGTCTCCACAGTACATCGATGTTGTCGCCAGTGGTGGGCGGAAGGTGCACGTGCCCGTCGACCTGGGACCGGACCGCAGCGACGCACGGATGCACGCCAAGACCGTAGGATCCTACGCAGTGCCGTAGGGGACCGCACCGCCACTTCCCAGCAAATTAGGGACACTGTTGCTTCTGGGGTATCGGCGAGGACCATTCGCAACCGTCTCCATGAAGCTGGGCTACGGTCCCGCACACCGTTAGGCCGTCTTCCGCTCACGCCCCAACATCGTGCAGCCCGCCTCCAGTGGTGTCGCGACAGGCGTGAATGGAGGGACGAATGGAGACGTGTCGTCTTCAGCGATGGGAGTCGCTTCTGCCTTGGTGCCAATGATGGTCGTATGCGTGTTTGGCGCCGTGCAGGTGAGCGCCACAATCAGGACTGCATACGACCGAGGCACACAGGGCCAACACCCGGCATCATGGTGTGGGGAGCGATCTCCTACACTGGCCGTACACCACTGGTGATCGTCGAGGGGACACTGAATAGTGCACGGTACATCCAAACCGTCATCGAACCCATCGTTCTACCATTCCTAGACCGGCAAGGGAACTTGCTGTTCCAACAGGACAATGCACGTCCGCATGTATCCCGTGCCACCCAACGTGCTCTAGAAGGTGTAAGTCAACTACCCTGGCCAGCAAGATCTCCGGATCTGTCCCCCATTGAGCATGTTTGGGACTGGATGAAGCGTCGTCTCACGCGGTCTGCACGTCCAGCACGAACGCTGGTCCAACTGAGGCGCCAGGTGGAAATGGCATGGCAAGCCGTTCCACAGGACTACATCCAGCATCTCTACGATCGTCTCCATGGGAGAATAGCAGCCTGCATTGCTGCGGAAGGTGGATATACACTGTACTAGTGCCGACATTGTGCATGCTCTGTTGCCTGTGTCTATGTGCCTGTGGTTCTGTCAGTGTGATCATGTGATGTATCTGACCCCAGGAATGTGTCAATAAAGTTTCCCCTTCCTGGGACAATGAATTCACGGTGTTCTTATTTCAATTTCCAGGAGTGTAGATAGAGAGGTACAAATTGAAACACATGCTTGGAATGACATGGGGTTTTATTAGAACCAAAAAAATACAAAAGTTCAAAAAAAGTGCGACAGATGGCGCTTCATCTGATCAGAATAGCAATAATTAGCATAACAAAGTAAGACAAAGCAAAGATGATGTTCTTCACAGGAAATGCTCAATATGTCCATCATCATTCCTCAACAATAACTGTAGTCGAGGAATAATGTTGTGAACAGCACTGTAAAGCGTGTCCGGGGTTATGGTGAGACACTGGCGTCGGATGTTGTCTTTCAGCATCCCTAGAGATGTCGGTCGATCACGATACACGTGCGACTTCAGGTAACCCCAAAGCCAATAATCGCACGGACTGAGGTCTGGGGACCTCGGAGGCCAAGCATGACGAAAGTGGCGGCTGAGCACGCGATCATCACCAAACGACGCGCGCAAGAGATCTGTCGGACATTTAGTGAACTTTGTTTCTTTTTTTTTGTTCTAATAAAACCCCATGTCATTGCAAGCATGTGTGTCAATTTTTACCTCTCTATCTACATTATTCCGTGGTTTACTAAGTTTTCAAATTTATACTGACTTTTTGATATATATATATATTAAGAGTGCATAACTGTAAATACGCAGTCTAAAATCCATAGTTAAAGAGCTACGAGCAGGGGCAAATCTTCGGCTTTTAGCGCAGTTTAAAATATGGCGCCCTGTCATAAGATGTTAAGAATCCAAGTTTTCAAACCATTTATTTCCTAAACCTAAAATTGTAATTATAAAATCAAATTACTTCTAAAGCTACATCTACAGTCTGCAAACCACTTTGCATTGCAGGGCAGAGCATATATCCCATTGCAACATTTATTAGGGTTTCTTCCTGCTAAATTCACATATGATACCTGGGAAGAATGTTTAAATGCTTCTGTGGATGTTATAATTAATCTAATAATTCCTATGTGAAGGATAAATAGGGCATTGTAACATGAGTATATTCCTAGAATCATCATTTAAACTGATCCTGAAGTTTTTAAGTAGGCTTACTCGGGATAGCTTACATCTATCTTCAAGAACCTGCCGATTCAGTTTCTTCAGCATCTCAGTGACACTCTCCCACGGTCCAGACAAACCCATAACAATGCCCTTCTCTGTATACATTCAATATACCATACTAATCACATAATATTTGGTATGGGTCTACACAGTTGAGCAATATTCTAGAATGAGTCACACAAGTGATTTGTAACCAACCTCCTTTGTAAATTGATATGGATTTCCTTGGTGTTGTACAAACAAACCAATGTCTACCAACCGTTTTTTCCCACGACTGTTTCATTTCATATCCGTAGAGAGTGTTAGACCGAGATATTTGTATGAGTTGGCCGATTCCAATTGTGACTTATCGACATTATAGTCATTGAATACTACGTTTTCTCGTTTTGTGGGTGTACAGTTTTAGATTTCTGAACATTTAAAGGAATTTGCCTATTTTTGCAACACTTTGAAATCTTATCAAGAGTTGACTGAATATTTAAGCAGCTTCTTTCAGAGAGTACTTGATTATAAATCACTGCATCATCTGCAAAAAGTTTGAGGTTACTATTAATATTGCCCACAAGGACATTAATATACAACATGAACAGCAAGGTTCCCAACACACTTCCCTGGGGTGCACTGAGAGTTACTTCCACATCTGACAATGACTCTCTATCCAAGATAACAGGCTGCCTCCTACGTGCCAAAAAATCCTCAGACCAGTCACAAATTTCGCTTAATACCTCATATGATCGTAATTTTGACAATAAGCATAGGTGTCGTAGTGACTCAAAACGCTTTTCGGAAATCTAGAAATATTACACCGCCTGACTGCCTTGATCCAAAGCTTTCGGTATGTCATGTGAGAAAAGTGTGAGTTGGGTTTCACATGATCAGTGTTTTCGGAAACCATGCTGGTTGACATGGAGGAAGTCATTCTGTTCGAGATACTTCATTATGTTTGAGCTCAGAGTATGTTCTATCGGATGGTAGTTTTGTGGATCACTTCTGCTATACTTCTTACAGATTGTTTCTTCCAATAACTGGGCAAGGTTTTTTTGTTTGAGGAATCTATGTTAAATTGTAACCAGAGGAGGTACTAAAGCAGCCACAAATTTAGTACAGAATCTGATAGAGATTGTACTAAGCCCTGGAGCCGTGTTCGGTTGTAACAGTTTCAGCTGTTCCTTAACACCACTAATACTAACACTTATTTCATACACCTTTTCAGTGAGGATTACGTTGGGGTAATTCTCCTGGGGTTTCCTTCGTAAAGGAACATTTGAAAACAGAGCTCAGAATTTCAGTTTTTGTTTTGTTACCCTCAGTTTAGTTCTTGTCTCATCCATGAGCGACTGGACCCTAACTTTAGTGCCATTAACTGTCTTTAAATGTGACCAAAATTTCTTTGGGTTTTATGAAACGTCAGCTGACAATATTCTGCTGTGGTAGTCACTTAAGGCTTCACACACTGCTCTTTTGACATCCAAATGTGTCTCATTCAGCTTCTCTCCATCTATAGTCCTATGTTTTACATTTATTATGCTGTTTCTTTAGACGTTTCTTTACAGTGAGTGTATACTGTGGAAGGTCCCTACAATTATGCAGTGCATGGTCAACTACTCTTTTAAACTTGAGCCATATTTCCTCTACATCCTCCTGCCCTGTTTTGAAAGTTTCAAGTTCCACATTGAGACATGACACTACTGCTTTATATATATATATATATATATATATATATATATATATATATATATATATATATATATATATTTACTTACTTATCGCAAATGGACCCAGAAGGATCACGCAAAGCTTTCTGACGTCGTTTCTTCCATACTTCTTTCATTCGTTCTCCATGTTTTCTTTTTTTTCTTCTGTCCATTTTGTTCCTGGTCTCTTTAGTGCTTCCTTCTCTGACAATACAATCCACTTTTCCACCTTATTTCTAAAAGTTTTTCTATCTTTGACATCTTTAAGTTCAATATTTGCTTTTTGTAAATCTAATTTTACTTGGCTAATCCATGGTGTTGTTGATTTGACTTTTTCTATGTAAGTGAGAATTCTGTTGGTGAGTCATGTGGGGGGAAGTCTAGTGACATGTCCATAAAATTTTAATCTTCGCCTTCTTATGTCTGCTGCCAGGTTTGATATAGTTTCTGTGGTTCTTCTTGATTGTATCCGGTATCCTTCTTCTGTTAATTTTGGACCTAAAATCTTTCTCATAATTTTGCGTTCTTCTTTTAGTATTTTTTCTAAATCACATTTTGTGTGGAGTGTGAGCGTTTCACTAGCATATAGTGCTGCTGGCTTAATTACTACGCAGTAGTGTCTGATTTTTGTGTTCGAGGAGATGCATTTTTTATTGTATATTTCATGTGTCATACCATATGCTCTCTTCATTTTCTGTTGTCTGATCTTCTGTGCAACTTTCTCTCCTCCGGTTGGCTCCAAAATTTCACCTAGGTATTTAAAATGTTTTACTCTATTTATTTTTCCATATTTTGTGTTCAAACTGTGTATATGGAATTTCGTACAGAAAAATTCTGTCTTTTGAAACGAAATTTGTAAACCTACTTTATCCGCGCATTCCTTAAGGATCTCCATTTGTTTGGTGGCGATTTCTTCATCATCTGCAAGTATGGCCAAGTCGTCCGCGAATGCTAAACAAGATATCTCCACGTTGTCTTTGGTTCTACCAAGATGGATTGGTTTCCAGTAGGATTGATTTTTTAATTCTTTTTCCCATTCCTTAATGGCTTTATCCAGGACTATATTAAACAGAAGTGGAGATAGCCCGTCACCTTGACGTACTCCAGTTTTTATGAGAAAAGGTTCAGAGATTTCTCCCCTGAATTTAACTTTAGATACAGTGTCTGTCAGTGATTCTTTGATAAGCCTTTGTGTTTTGGAGTCAAGTCCAAGTTCCTCTAAAATGTTAAACAAGGATTGCCGGTCAATTGAGTCATAGGCTTTCTTAAAATCTATAAATGTACAAATTATGGGGGCATTTCTAATTGCTTTGTGTTTTAATATTGTCTTTAAATTAAATATTTGTTCTCTGCATGAGCGACCGGGGCGGAAGCCTGCTTGATAATCACCAATTTGGCGTTCCAGCTGCTCTTGTGTTCTTTTCAGCAGGCATGTTGAGAGAATTTTGTAGGTGACTTGTAAAAGTGAGATTCCCCTGTAGTTATTGACATTTGTTCTGTCTCCTTTTTTATGTAACGGGTGAATAAGGGCACATTTCCAATCCTCTGGTAATTTTTCTGTTTCCCATATTTTTGTTATTATTTTTGTGAGCTCTTGCAACGTCTTTGGTCCTAGGTTTTTTAATAGCTCTGCAACAATGCCATCTTCGCCAGATGTTCTATTATTTTTTAAGTTTTTAATGTGACATTTGATTTCTTCCTGTGTTGGTGGTAATGAATTCGGTTGAGCGTTGGCACAGATTTCTTTGGGAAACCTTAAACGAGGTTCTGGGCAATTTAGTAGGTTAGAAAAATATTGAGGCAATACTTGACAGTTTTCTTGGTTTGTTAGGGTTATTTTACCATCTGGTTTTCTGAAACATAAATTTTGAGGGATATATCCTCGTATTTTATCTGCGAAAGTTCTGTAGAAGTCTCTTGTATTATAGTTTTGGAAATTTTCTTCTATGGCATCCAGTTGTGCCTTTGTGTACTTCCTTTTTGCTTGCCTAATAGATTTTGAAAACTGTTTTCTAACCTCGTTAAATAAATGTAGACTTTCTTGTGATTTTTTACTGTTATATTCTTGAAATGCCTTTTTTCTCCTTTCCAATGCATTTTCACAGTCTGAATCCCATCAAGGGTGTTTGAATATCTTTTTCAAGGGAATAGTTTCCTTAGCTATTCGCGTGATTTTAGAATGAAATTCTTCCCATGTGTTTGCCTTTTCCTTCTCCCATTCTTCTTTTACTTTAGATTCTTTAATCTTCTTGGTGTCATATTTCTGTATTTCTGTTTTCTTCTGATGACTTCTTCGTGCTGTAAACTTGATTTTAATTCTAGTTAGGTAATGGTCTGAATCAATGTTTGCTCCTCTGCGTACTTGGATGTCGTAAATTTCTTTTTGTACTGGGTATGAAATCGCCACATGATCTATTTGAAACTCGCCAATTTGTTGTATAGGAGATCTCCATGTCTTTTGTTTTCTTGGACATTTTCTTAGAGATGTTGACATTATCTTCAGGTTATTCTGCTTACATAGTTCGACGAGCCTTGTACCATTTTTATTGGTAAATTTATGTGCAGGATATTTGCCTACGGTTTTTTGGTGGATTTTCTCTCTACCAATTTGGGCATTAAAATCGCCGAGTAGAACTTTTGTATCATCTTTTGGAATCTTGGCCATTATATTCTCCAAATTTTCCCAGAACTTTTCTGTTTCTATGGGGTTTTTCTTGTTGTCTCCGTTTGTGGGAGCATGAACATTAACCATTGTGTATGTTTTGTTGGCACATTGTAAGCGCATCGTCATTATCCTATTATTTACGGGAGTAACTTCCTTGATGGAGCTGAGCACGCTCTTGTGTATGATAAACGCCATCCCGAGATGGGGGGCTCCTCTTCCGATTCGTTTATCCGTCTTGCTCTTAAAGACGCGATAGTTGCCATAATCTGATGTTTCTTCATCTGTAAAACGTGTCTCCTGTAAAGCTAGTATTACTATCTTTTGCTTTTCAAGTTCTGTTGTAAGGTTTAGAAGTTTTCCTGGTTGGATTAATGTATTTATGTTAAAGGTTCCAATGTATGTAGGTGTTTTAAGTGGAAGTTTGCCAGAGAGCTCCGACTTTCTCTGATGTAATCGTGTAAGTCCAGGTTCCCCAGAATCCGAATTCCTGGTTGCCATCTGTTGATGGGTGGATTGGTTACCACCTGGGGTAATGTTGTTATTACTTGCACGAGTCATACTTGCTTGTAATCAAGTTGGTCCAGTGTTTCCACTGGGTGTTTAGAACCAGGGATTGTTAGTTCCTGGCGCATTATGACCAGCCGCACATTGTGTGAACAGACGCTGACCAGGATGCCGATGGTTCCCACTTCAGATGCGTCCTGGATTTGGGTGTTGACAGTGCTTATTGTAATGGCGGCACTTACTCGCCATGACACAGCAACGTCTTCGGGTTCTGTGGTTTTTGAATGAGTGTGACCCTTGCCAAAAGTCACCCTCCCACACCCTCGTGATGCTGCCGCCTCGGTCCGGGACTGCTTATTTGGGTTTACCCTTATTCGCAGCTGTCCACCATATCTGATGGATCGTTCGCTATCCGCCACCTGCGACCCGCCCTGTACCTGAGGCTCGGCTAGGGTATATATATATATATATATATATATATATATATATATATATATATATATATATATATATATATATATATATGTGTGTGTGTGTGTGTGTGTTTTTCTGTTTGTTTTATTGTCCTTTGCACTTTGGTACTCATTGTTGCCACAACTGTGAAATAGCTACTGACACCATTTCGACGTGGTCACCCTCAAAGATGTGAGGTCTATTTGTTGCCATTAGACCTAATATATTTCCGTCATGAGTGGGGTTTTGATCTAACTGCTCCGGGTAGTTTCCAGAGAAGGCATTTCGTAACGTTTCACAGGATGCCTTGTCACGCCCATCGTTAGCGAAACTGTGATTTTCGCAACTGATTGTTGAATGATTAAAGTCTCCACCAATGACTGGGGAACTCACGTACAAGTGAACTGAGCTTTTCTCTAAACTTTTCAGCTCTATCAGGAGATGAGTCTGGTGAGCGACAGAACGATCAAATTACCGTTTTATGCTCACCCCTGATACTGAGTCTTGCCCAAACAGTCTCGACTGCAGCTTCAATTTCTATCTCAGAGGATTCAAGTTTCTTGTCTACTGCGATAAATACAACACCTCCACTTCCCATTTGCCTATCCTTTCGATACACACCTAAATTTTCCCCAAAAGTCTTACTGCTATCAATTTCAGCTTTAAACTAGCTTTCTGTATCTTGTGTTACATGAGCTGACCGCCTTTCAGGAGCGCTCCAAATACTGGCACTTTGTTACAGAAGCTTCGCAGTTAACTACTAGGATTTTAATATTATCGACTGTGAAGGGGATTCTTTTGGATCTTACACAGATGCTTCTGGGTCTTTTACAGCTGTCGTTATCTGGACTGGATGGAGAATCGTCTAATCTAAAAAAATCCTTGTATGCACCCCAAACACATTCAGCTACCTGGGTAGCAGCCCCTGATGTGTAGTGCACACCTGATCCATTTATGGGGATTGTATAGTTCTCAACCCTATGATACAAGTCCAGGAAGTCACAGATGAGCTTGTCACAGAACCTTCGAAGTCTCTGGTCCAGTCCTTCAGTTCTGGGGATAATACCGCAGATTGTGAGCTTCATCGAAACGCTGTGCACAAGGCTGGTCTTCTCAACCGTCCAATCGCTGGAGCCCAGATAACAGGCATAGTTTGTTCCAATGCTCACCGCACGCCACTATCTGCAGTTGGTTGCACCGTGTTCCCTCAATGGACGCCGGAATAGCCTCTTCAGCAGGTTGAATCTGGGCCCCTGACAAACACACTGATTGCACCTGATGATGTATCCCCTCCCTTGCTGCCATTTTCGTAAGGGGTGCCAGTATTCGCCACACGTTTGGACTGCCGACATTTAATAGACCCCTACTCTTTTGTGTTTGCCTCCTCTTGACAAAGGACAAAGCAGGTTTCCCCAAAACTGGTTCAGTTTCAGTTTGAGTGAAAAGTAGAATCTCGAACTCGTTGTTTAGGAGGATTGGTGTAACACCCTGAGTTCTCCATGCTCTCTGTCTACCCTGTACAGGATGTATAGTTCTATCTTTGACGCGCCACTCGCAGACAAGTGGACGAGTAATGACGAATCTTGTGCTTCTTGAAGAGGAGACAGGAACCATAGGAAGAGATAGTACTTGAGGTATCTTTGGTACTGGTACCACAGGTACAGGACTCCTGGGAACTCTTCCAACACACCGATTCGCAACAGCTGCAAATCGTTTGACAGTGGTCAGGGCGATTTCCATCTGCTCATGAACGTCAACCAACTCAATCTGTGTTTACAGACATCATTCACAGTGGGGCTGCATTGTGGTTAGTCAATGTATTAGAGGACAGTGAACAAATAACTTTAAACTAAGCCTGCTGACTATCTTTTCTTTAAAGTCATTCTTCGAAATGTAACAGTTTATAGGAACAAAAACAGGAACGCCAAAATAGGGAAACAGGAAATATTAGACATTTCAGTATATAATTCGCATTTATTTAAAATCTTCTGGATTTTATCATTGCAGACCGTTCAATTACATGATTAAAGTTTACGTTTATATTTCTTTCAGTTGATAAAATTGCAAGTTTACTTACCCTTTTCTGGTTCATAGTCGATCTGCGACAGATCTTTAGTAGCTTTAATGTGGAAAAACCTTTTTTCACTTGTAGCATTTGGCACAGTGATTGTTTAAATGCATTTAACATTTGACGATGGCCCTATGGCTGCAGTACATTAGGACTTTGTTTTTATGAAACAGGTATGCCTCTTCATACTTAAAGCGCACACATGCATACATTGTCAGTAGTACTTTTCATTAGGGCCTATGTATTGTTTTTAAGTTGTAGACAATCTGTGAGTGTATTTATGTTTTTCCCATTTTTGCTGCAGATCTGTTGATGGTCATTATAGACCGAAATCGGTAATCTGATTTCAATTCTAAATGTTTATACAGCTTCTTTCGTATTATTTCCATCCCATTTATGTCATGACTGTTAAAGAAAAATATCCGCAAAAATTTGAGTTTTGTCCGGCACAATCGGAAAATGCCTTGTGCGATGCAACTCAAAAGTACCGAAACGATATTGTAACATTCCTGGGGCTGCCATACGTGTGGATTTGCCCAGAATTGCCTTAGTTTTTAGGGCATCCTGGGCGGTTGTTATACATGTCGGAGGTAAGCCCGGATGTTTTTTCTTTTGTGTCTGGAGAAATTCGATTGACTTGAAATAAGCAGAACTTTAATAACCTTAGTTAAGACTCACTAAATGAGGACTGGCATGTAGGTAGTTTCGTTCAGTTTTTATTAAATACCCAGCGACAAACATAATTGAACGCTCTCCTATACACATATTTTCCATACTTATATACTGAAAAGGATGTAAGGCCGCCGACAACAGACGATGGCAAGAACTGCGCCGTCTTACCGCTAGTCATACATTTACGAGCAGGCCAAGTTGTGCAAGTGCACGTTTTATTCCAAACGTCCGTGCCGCAAACATTATACCTCAATACTGCAGAGGACCGACCTGCGAAAGTTTTTATCAATTATAATCGTTAAGGTCTTTTAACTCGTCATCGGTTTATTTGTATCGCCCAGCTTATTGTCGAATGTCTTGGATTTTCGAACTCTTGGCCCCGGATCGACAATTTATGTGATGATAGGCCCAAAAATTCCCACTGTCGCTGCTTGGGACGGATAAGGTGACTACACGTCCAGTATTAGCCCGGACAGTCCCTTGTTTTGGGCCTTTGTCCCGTCTTTTTTTTAAAATGTAGAACAGAACGCCAAAACGTTCCTTTTTTTTTAGCTATGACTTATCGACATAAAATGCCGTTAACTAAAGTCTCAGAAATTCAAAAGGTCGTGTTTTGAACCAGTTTGATGAAAAACTTATACATACTAACCACTGACAAAGCAAAGCGCTGCTTATATTATGGAACTACAATACAAATGCATCTGAACGTGTGGAGACTTGTTTGAAAAGTACACTTGCGAACGACTACTAAACTGTGCTGGTCTGCGCTATCAACTAACAAATCGTTATCATTTGTGTTTGACGTAAATGCTCCCAACAATAGCGAAAACTGTAAACGCGAATGATTCGGTGTGGGGTCAAAAGAAATTCA
Organism: Schistocerca serialis cubense; assembly: GCF_023864345.2. NCBI lineage: Eukaryota > Metazoa > Arthropoda > Insecta > Orthoptera > Acrididae > Schistocerca > Schistocerca serialis. The sequence continues at coordinate 852,858,930 of NC_064639.1, read as the reverse complement.
TTACATTTGTGACATTGGTAGAAGACAGTACAATGAATATAAAAAAAGACAGGATATCATTCGTGTTTGATGTAAATGCCGCCAACAATAACGAAAACTGTAGACGCGTGTCCTTGAGCGTGGCTTTGATAGAAGACAGTGCTGTGCACTGCATTTGTGAAAAAAAAGTGAAGTTATGTAAACTGAGAGTGCTAAAACACCTGAAGTTAATAATGTGCCACTGCCGAAAAGGAAGCGTGTTTTTAATAGAGATCTACAAAAGGACATTAAATAAAAAATCTGACTCAGATGTTCGATGCAATGAGGGTGCATCTACTTTCAATATAAGAGCGTGAGGTTGGGGGGGGGGGGGGGGGGGGAGGGGAGAGGTTCGGATATACCAAATCTTATAAAGAGTGAAAAATATAAAAGAATGGTGCGTGCAGCTGCTTCTTCTAGCACCGTACTGATTTTTTTAAGTGAGACTTTTGGTGATAAAGTTATGCAGTTAGCAGCTGTTGAAGGAGCGTTTGCTTACCACACTGTCTACAACAACCACCTTTTAGATCAATGGACTGTACTGTTAAACTTTTCCAGTTTACTTTTGAACCAAACTTAGTTATAGCCGTAGCAAAGCCGATGCAATTATATTAAACGTTTTAACCCCATTTGTCGTTTCTCATCTAGAATCTGAATTACAGAAAGCTAATTTTATTTCGACAATGACGAACGCATCAGACCACAAGGGGAAAAAATATTTCCGTTGCTTGTTAGGTACTTTAATCCTAACGAGAGAAATGAAGTTCAGATACTGCATCTGAAATCTACAGAAACCATCGCCACTTTTTAAGCGAATGTCCGAAAAATAATAACTTAAAAGAAAAATATCTCTCTTTGTGCAGATAACACGAAATGCACTTTTGGAGATGCATCTTCACAAAACTGAAAGGAAATTTAAGTCATAATTTACTTACGAGTTGAGTGTTTTGCTCATATAATGGGCAGCACTATCCAGGTGGCAGGCAGCTGATGGCCTTCCTATTAATACTGAACCCTTTGATTCTGAAATGTATATACTGTAACGGTTGAAAATTTTTAAGAAATATATAAACCTGGAGTACAAACAAATTTTAGGCTAGAGCAAAACAAGATGGCTTGGTTTACTCCCTGCAATCGAACGTCTTCTGACTACATTTGTTCTTCTGATATCATATTTCGAAACTCAAAATAAATATCCATTTGTTATCAAATCATTCTTTGAAAATCCTTTATCAGAAGCTTAGCTGTACTTTCTTCACAAACAACCATCACCTTTCCACGCTGCAGTTCAAAGAGTAGGCTAAAGGGTGAAACAGTTTTTGAAGAAATTTCTGCGTTAAATAATTTGAAAGCTAATTTTGTTTCCAAGGGTGAAGATTGTTTTATAACATCAGCTGTCAGGTCAGTTCTTGATAAATTGGAAAATGAGAATTTATGATCAGAGACTGTAAAATTTGAACAGTATGTCCATACGTTTTATCAATTTGCAACTGAATATTCAAATAAGTGATTTGAACCAATTGAGAGTTTGCAGGATTATAGTTAGGCAACACTTAACCCATTACTGGCCATTGTCCCTTTTTTGGGACGCATATATTTTACTTATTTCTACGTAAGCAATGGAGCTTTTACCCATTATTGTTGCACCTGTAGGTTCAACCAACTGCTATAATACCTGTAAATGTAAAATAAATAACTTTTTTCTAAGTACTTCACGTCAGGACAATTATAAACTTGCCGATTTTTTGTTCTCGCACTTGGCAGCACTGTATGTCTGCTGGTAGTTCCTGGACGACAATGAGTTGTGATTTAGTTGTCTGGGCGTGTTTGTTATGAACATAATATGGATGTCCGTGTAAGATTAAGTATACTTCAGATTTTTTCAAGTAAGTGCAATATCGATATACACTCCTGGAAATTGAAATAAGAACACCGTGAATTCATTGTCCCAGGAAGGGGAAACTTTATTGACACATTCCTGGGGTCAGATACATCCCATGATCACACTGACAGAACCACAGGCACATAGACACAGGCAACAGAGCATGCACAATGTCGGCACTAGTACAGTGTATATCCACCTTCCGCAGCAATGCAGGCTGCTATTCTCCCATGGAGACGATCGTAGAGATGCTGGATGTAGTCCTGTGGAACGGCTTGCCATGCCATTTCCACCTGGCGCCTCAGTTGGACCAGCGTTCGTGCTGGACGTGCAGACCGCGTGAGACGACGCTTCATCCAGTCCCAAACATGCTCAATGGGAGACAGATCCGGAGATCTTGCTGGCCAGGGTAGTTGACTTACACCTTCTAGAGCACGTTGGGTGGCACGGGCTACATGCGGACGTGCATTGTCCTGTTGGAACAGCAAGTTCCCTTGCCGGACTAGGAATGGTAGAACGATGGGTTCGATGACGGTTTGGATGTACCGTGCACTATTCAGTGTCCCCTCGACGATCACCAGTGGTGTACGGCCAGTGTAGGAGATCGCTCCCCACACCATGATGCCGGGTGTTGGCCCTGTGTGCCTCGGTCGTATGCAGTCCTGATTGTGGCGCTCACCTGCACGGCGCCAAACACGCATACGACCATCATTGGCACCAAGGCAGAAGCGACTCTCATCGCTGAAGACGACACGTCTCCATTCGTCCCTCCATTCACGCCTGTCGCGACACCACTGGAGGCGGGCTGCACGATGTTGGGGCGTGAGCGGAAGACGGCCTAACGGTGTGCGGGACCGTAGACCAGCTTCATGGAGACGGTTGCGAATGGTCCTCGCCGATACCCCAGGAGCAACAGTGTCCCTAATTTGCTGGGACGTGGCGGTGCGGTCCCCTACGGCACTGCGTAGGATCCTACAGTCTTGGCGTGCATCCGTGCGTCGCTGCGGTCCAGTCCCAGGTCGACGGGCACGTGCACCTTCCGCCGACCACTGGCGACAACATCGATGTACTGTGGAGACCTCACGCCCCACGTGTTGAGCAATTCGGCGGTACGTCCACCCGGCCTCCCGCATGCCCACTATACGCCCTCGCTCAAAGTCCGTCAACTGCACATACGGTTCACGTCCACGCTGTCGCGGCATGCTACCAGCGTTAAAGACTGCGATGGAGCTCCGTATGCCACGGCAAACTGGCTGACACTGACGGCGGCGGTGCACAAATGCTGCGCAGCTAGCGCCATTCGACGGCCAACACCGCGGTTCCTGGTGTGTCCGCTGTGCCGTGCGTGTGATCATTGCTTGTACAGCCCTCTCGCAGTGTCCGGAGCAAGTATGGTGGGTCTGACACACCGGTGTCAATGTGTTCTTTTTTCCATTTCCGGGAGTGTATATATATATATACAAATAGTAAAACAGTTACAATATATGAAGACACAGAAATGTCATATCTTCAGGTAAAAAAATAAAGAAAAAAATCTATAGTACAATAGATGGAAATAGGAGGATATGCATTTCCGGCGTTACAAGTGGGCTTGCACTCCTTGTTGTTTTGCGTGGTACTATCACAGCACAAGCCTACATTGATGTTTTAAGCACCTTCTTCCTTCCCATTGTTGAAGAGCAGTTCAGGGATGGCGATCGCATCTTTCAACATGATCGAGCGTCTGTTCATTATGCACGGCCTGTGGTGGAGTGGTTACACGACAATAACACCCTATAATGGACTGGTCTGCACAGAGTCCTGACCTGAATCCGTGTGATGCTTTAGAACGCCGACTTCGTGCCGGGCCTCACCGACCCACATCGATACCTCTCCTCAGTGCAGCACTTCGTGAAGAATTGGCTACCATTCCCCAAGAAACCTCCCAGCACCTGATTAAACGTATGCCTGCGAGAGTGGAAGCTGTCATGAAGGCTAAGGGTGGGCCAACACCATATTGAATTCCAGCATTACCAATGGAGGGCGCCACGTACTTGTAAGTCATTTTCAAGCAGGTGTCCGGATACTTTTGATCACACAGTGTATTCTACATCAATAGGCAACATGAGATGTTGTTGAAGTTATTACATGCTGCACGATCGGCAAGACTGTCGTCATTGGGGAAGGTTTTCTTATGGTAGCAGACAAGGGCACTTGGCATCTTTTGAGTGTCTAGAGCAATTGTGCAAACGGCATCTGAGAGCAAACCGAAACAATAAAAGTGAATATAATTGATCATACAAAGGCAGTTATTAACACAGGAGCTAGACATATGCACGTTTTCTTTTGCGTGCAAAAAAGAAGAAAAAAATTTTAAGTTAATGTGGGAGCTACCACGCCTTCCAAGCCTCTGGTAGATGTGCTCTATTGTTTTACGGCAATTGAATGAATAGGCATAAACAGCTTTAAAAACACTTAAAAAGCGTTTACTGAATGCAGTCTGTGCCAAGTCAGAGGAAAATATGCCATCTCTATTCTTGTACACCTATAGAATTGCCGCTATAAGTGGAAGAAAGTCAGTCACAATTTTACTTGGGAGGCAGCCACAAACCTTGTTGCACCTAATCTACCCTTGTGACTGTAGTGAGACACTGCAGTATTGACTCAAACTCCAGTTCAAGTACCCTGTCACCATACAAACCTGTAGGGCTGGACGCCAGATACTCGTCGTATTATGCCGGGCTATGATGCTGTACCTGGAGACACCGGCTGGAGTGTTAGTCGTCAGCACAATAAGGGTACACATCTGAGGAGGTACAGCTGGTCCTGATGGTAGCACACACCTTGCCAGGGTAAGTCTGTACAGGGCATGGTGCCTACCCATTATTTTTGAATCCGTGGTATGGGAGCAAAGAACCTGAATCACCTCCAGTTGTACTACCAGAGTGCCCAGACGTGGAAATCGTGACTGATTTTAGAGCTCCAAGGCCACATGAAGATCTGCACTTCAAAGCACAAGACAGGCAGTTGTCAGTCTTACTACGAAGTTTAATCATCATGTGTGTCAGATCGATTCATGTGACTTTTCGGTTTTACTGTGAAGGGTAATAATCATGTGTGTCAGATCGATTCATATGACTTCTTTTGCTACTAAGAAGCTGATACAAAGAAGCAAAGCAAGCAGAGGAAACGTGGACTCACCAGCGGTGAAAGAGAGACCCAGTCGTCACTGGACAAGGTGATACTGAGTGGTTTTTGGGACTGCCACGGTGCAGTGCTAACAGATGATGCTAGCAAGGGGAAATTCGTCACAGGAGGGTACCACTGAAATCTCCTGCCAGGATTATGGGACGCTGTTATGGGGGAAGTTCTCCAAGTGGGTGTGTTTGTCCCACAACAGTGCCTTTACTCATTCTGCACAGGACACAGTCACACATCTGCCTCTTTTGGATACCAAATTTTCCCTGAACCTCTTATTCTTCTAACTTTGAACCCAATGACTGCTTCCTCTTTCGTCAGATGAAGAAATCATTGTGGAATAGGCATTTCCAAAATGACTGTGAGGTGATTTCTGAGACTGAAGATTCCTGAACAGTCAACACGCAGGCTTCTACCAAGATCTCATTGTAATCATCTATCGTTGGGATAATTTGTCACATTTTTTCGAAGTGATAATTAAAACTTCATGCCGTATCATCATCCTAGCCTCGCATAGGGCAACAGAATATGGCGTCACCCAGGGCGTGCGATACTTTCCTTCTCACATGACGATATTTCCTAAGCTGAGCTCACAGAGTGCGTCAGCCAATGGAAGTAAGTGTGGAACCAGTGGCGCCACCTGCGACATTTGGTCCCAATATCTGGCACTGCAGTGAGAGCCAATGGCAGTTCATTTCAGAACCTTCAAACAGGATCATTGTCTCGAAGTTCTCATACATATGGATCAAGACTGTGTTTGCTGTCATCCACTATCATCACAGCAGGGCAGCCTTATCCACCTCAGATTGCTGTTTCCCAGCTGTCCATTCCTATCTTTACATGCGCCCTGTTTCCTCAGGCACATGTCACTAGCCATCGGAGGCACTATATTGCCTCCCAACCTGGACTGCAATCCCAAATTCCCAAACAAGTCGTCGCCGCCCTAGGTAAAGTAGCCACACCAGTGGTTAACTGCTGCCACGTTTAACCTTCCAGTTCATCTACATCTACATCTACATCTACATGGATACTCTGCATATCACATTTAAGTGCCTGGCAGAGGGTTCATCAAGCCACCTTCACAATTATCTATTATTCCAATCTCGTATAGCGCGCGGAAAGAATGAACACCTATATCTTTCCGTACGAGCTCTGATTTCCCTTATTTGATCGTGGTGATCGTTCCCCCCCATGTAGGCCGGTGTCAACAAAATATTTTCGTATTCGAAGGAGAAAGTTGTGATTGGAATTTCGTAAGAAGATTCCGTCGCAACGAAAAACGCTTTTCTTTTAATGATGTCCAGCCCAAATCCTACATCATTTCCGTAACACACTCCCTCATATTTCGCGATAATACAAAACGTGCTGCCTTTCTTTGAACTTTTTCGATGTACTCCGTCAGTCCTATCTGGTAAGGATCCCACACCGCGCAACAGTATTCTAAAAGAGGACGGACAAGCTTAGTGTAGGCAGTCTCGTTAGTAGCTCTGTTACATTTTCTAAGTGTCCCGCCAATAAAACGCAGTCTTTGGTTAGCCCTCCCCACAACATTTTCTGTGTGTTCCTTCCAATTTAAGTTGTTCGTAATTGTAATACCTAGGTATTTAGTTGAATTTACGGTTTTTAGATTAGACTGATTTATCGTATAACCGAAGTTTAACGAATTCCTTTTAGCACTCATGTGGATGACCTGACTTTTCGTTATTTAGGGTCAACTGCCACTTTTCGCACCATTCAGATATTTTTTCTAAATCGTTTTGCAGTTTGTTTTGATCTTCTGATGACTTCATTAGTCAAATGGTTCAAATGGCTCTGAGCACTATGGGACTTAACTTCTGTGGTCATCAGTCCCCTAGAACTTAGAACTACTTAAACCTAACTAACCTAAGAACATCACATACATCCATGCCCGAGGCAGGATTCGAACCTGCGACCGTAGCGGTCACGCGGTACCAGACTGAAGCGCCTAGAACCGCACGCCACACCGGCAGGCACTTCATTAGTCGATAAACGAGAGCGTCATCTGCAAACAACCGAAGACGGCTGCTCAGATTGTCTCCCAAATCGTTTATATAGATAAGGAACAGCAAAGGGCCTATAACACTACCTTGGGGAACGCCAGAAATCACTTCTGTTTTACTCAATGACTTTCTTTCAATTACTACGAACTGTGACCTTTCTGACAGGAAATCACAAATCCAGTCACATAACTGAGACGATATTCCGTAAGCACGCAATTTCACTATGAGCCGCTTGTGTGTAGTACACTGTCAAAAGCCTTCCGGAAATCCAGAAATACGGAATCGATCTGAAATCCCTTGTCAATAGCACTCAGTTATTCGTAGCCACGTCTCAGGAAGAAGGGTCTGACGTCGTCTGCTTCTTGATCCATTTCTTTTGAACGATGGTCGTTCACTGGAGAAAATCGTAAAGTGACAGAAGGTCTGATACAGAATTATGTTTGTCAGGAATCCACATACAACAATACAGGTAGTTTATACGATAACCACGATGCGATTCTTGAACACTCTGTTCTGAATAAAGGAAGTTCGGATATTATCTAAGAGCAGACGCTATCGTACAAGAGCTGTTTCTTAACTCTAGCACTACTGACAGCACCTGTTACGCCACCGCGTTGTCTACAATGAGGGAACAAGATCACACATCTAACTTTGAATCAGAACAACAGCGCATTTCGGTATTGCAAGAAGTCATCATCTGTTCCTGTAACAGACGGCGAAAAACGATCCCTGAAGACGCAATTGGCTTCGCACTACTCTTCATGCATCTACTTCAGTCAATTACGTAATGCGATTTTGTATACGTCTCTACGGTTACGCCTCAGTGTTGTCGCAGCTCTGTAGCTGATTACTGTTTTCTCCGGCAGTCATTCGCAATTCGCAATTAAAAGTTAGCAACCGCGCCACTTGCTGCCAGGAATCTTCTTTCACCGACGCCACAAAAATCAGTTTTTTGAACTACCAGCTTAACTTTGGAGCAATATGTTAGTAAGTCATACTAGATTTTTGTCATATTTTTAGATGCAATTGATATTATTCTCTTTATTGTAGGCTGTGACAATGTCTGTCCTTGACGTTAGCGAATATCTGAAACAAGAAAACTGGACATTTTCAATTTTTCTCAGTGCAACAAGGGATAAAAGAGAATGGGTAAAATTGTTGCCTCATAAATACGAAGGTTTAGAAACTAATGACAAATAAATAAATATATAAATGATGTGGAACTTTGTAATAGCTCCAAATTCATTGCAGAGCTACTAGTGCATGAGTCATTCTTCATTGATATTCTACTGATGAGTGGATTTTTCAAAAATTTGCACAAATGTGATCGAAGTTCACCTCATTAACCCACATGGTGTTCAGAGTCTGTACTGAAAGAATGTTCTTGTTATTTGTCCACAAGTATTCATACGAGAAAACACTCTTTCAGTGAAGGCATTAGTTCCTGGTAAACAAAGAAGAAATTCTAATCTTTTAAGAAAACTGGTATTTTTCTATTATTTTCACTGATAAATATTGTTTACTATACACATACTCACCACGCAGACCAAATCGTCTATTATAATTGAAGGAACCATTTCATAAACGAAATCTTCAGTCTTTTGTAAATCCTTCCATTGGGGTGCACCTGCCTTAACCCATTACTGGCCAAAATTCTATCGGATAATCTTTTGCAAGCTTTTACATTACATTGAGTGATTAATTGAATAAAAAGTTGTTTTGAAAATTTTCAGCTTTTAGAACAAAAACTTCAGACAGTCCCATTTTTGGGACATTGGCCAAATGCGCATCCCAAATTCACAACCTTATTCTCCATGCATAATACTGTAAGAAACAACACAAACAACAAATTAAGAATGTTTTAATATTATTGAATGTCTATTCAGTATGAAATGAAGCAAAACACTTGTCGTGTACACCAACATTGCACCTATCACAAATTTTTGTTGTTTTTTTTCTTGCAGTAAGCACATCTCTTCTGTGTTTTACTTGGCACAATGAAATGATTTCCTGGATCTAGTCGTACATCTGTGCTCACCCGTCCTCCCATCAATTTGCTTCCTTGTGGTCTTCTGCGTTTTAGTACTGATCCTGTTTTTTTTGATAGGTAAAACATCACTACTCTCCATCGGACATCCAAAAGTGAGAGGTTCTTATTAGAGTTAGCAATTTGGTTTGCACGCCATGTGTTTACTATCATCTGTGTGAATAATGGCCACCGCCATTTCTTTGACCTTATCCTCGTCCTATAAAGTGATATCTACTTGTCCAGTAGATCTACGCCACCCATATGGGCATTGTATTCTTCAAAGAGATGGGGCACTGTAACAGATATTTCCTTTTTCTTTGCGTGAGTATCTTTTAGTAGAACTCAGAGGAGTAATAGTACTTTAATTTGTCGCTACACATACTGGTTTGTTGTCACTCCATTGCACAACCAGAACTTAGTTCTCTTTGTCAAACATGTAGTCATAGAATCTTCGTTCCTTTTCTTTTGCCATTCTTTTCGAGTCAATCAAAGAACATGCATTAGTTTGGACCTCTCTTATTGTTCGTGTAGATTTCATTTTACTCTTTCCGAGTGATATCAGTGTGTCCACACTAGTGAAAACGTTGTCAAAGAAAAGCTTATAATTCGGATGCTCTGATTCTGGAATCATGCTGGTTAGTTCATTTATTACCCTTGCACCTAAAGGCTCCTGTTTGTTGTCAGACTTGCCACAGTATGACGAAAAATTATAAAGAAAGCCATTGGAACTTGTAAGACACCAAATTTTATATCCAAATTTGATAGGATTTCCCCTCAGAAACATTTTATCTGAATGTTTGCCATAATAACGTAACATCATTTCATCACTTGAGAGTTCTGAATGAAATACGCCAAATTTACCAAATTCCTTTTTCAGCATTTCAAAGTACAACCTCAGTTTGTACATTTTGTCGCTTCTGTCTATTTTGGAGTTGTCATTGAGGTGAATGAATCGCTTTATTTCCCGAAACCTATTTCTTGACATGGAGTTGAAGACTAAAGGAACACCGACATCAGGAGCCTGTTCCCAGTACATATTCTCATGGGGAGGCTTATGATAAACACTCAGAAGTAGTATGCCAATAAATGATTTTAGTTCTTCTTTGGTTAGCAGAAAATTTATTTTGTTATGTTGGCAAGCATAGATTTCGCATTGTTCAATAATAGCATCCATTAGTTTCTCAGAAAAAAAATCATGAAACACCTGGGGCACTGTCTTATTTGCTAGACATTCCGTAACATAATGTTCGTTGCTCTTCCCTGCTTCACTGGTGTTTGTGTACGTTGGTTGACAATTATACCACTTACATTTATATTTTTTGTAGATAACGTACCACTTTCTGCTCCATCTCCTAACGCTTTCCTTCTTTTGGCTTGTGGAGGTACAACTGTAGCATTAGCTTCATCTTGGCTGGTTATGAGCTCTAAAGTACCGGCTACATCTTGTACAACAGATGCATTGTTCAGTACGTTTTCGTCAATGTCTTCTTCATCTGTTATTACATCTGCATCGGGTGGAATAATCGCCAATTGTACGTCATCATCTTCATCGTCACTCTCTTGACGGTTCTCTAGTTCTGCTAGAATTTCTTCAGGTGTAAGTTCAGGCAACATGTTTTTATCCTGTAAAATTCGAATAGAATATGAAAAAAATCAGATATAACGAACGTAAAATGGAAATCTTCTCTGTATAATACGTGTATACAAGAATAAGACACATCAACAATAAATGATAGTGTAACATGCTATTGTCCCATTATTGGGATGCATAAAATACACTCCTGGAAATCGAAAAAAGAACACATTGACACCGGTGTGTCAGACCCACCATACTTGCTCCGGACACTGCGAGAGGGCTGTACAAGCAATGATCACACGCACGGCACAGCGGACACACCAGGAACCGCGGTGTTGGCCGTCGAATGGCGCTAGCTGCGCAGCATTTGTGCACCGCCGCCGTCAGTGTCAGCCAGTTTGCCGTGGCATACGGAGCTCCATCGCAGTCTTTAACGCTGGTAGCATGCCGCGACAGCGTGGACGTGAACCGTATGTGCAGTTGACGGACTTTGAGCGAGGGCGTATAGTGGGCATGCGGGAGGCCGGGTGGACATACCGCCGAATTGCTCAACACGTGGGGCGTGAGGTCTCCACAGTACATCGATGTTGTCGCCAGTGGTCGGCGGAAGGTGCACGTGCCCGTCGACCTGGGACTGGACCGCAGCGACGCACGGATGCACGCCAAGACTGTAGGATCCTACGCAGTGCCGTAGGGGACCGCACTGCCACTTCCCAGCAAATTAGGGACACTGTTGCTCCTGGGGTATCGGCGAGGACCATTCGCAACCGTCTCCATGAAGCTGGGCTACGGTCCCGCACACCGTTAGGCCGTCTTCCGCTCACGCCCCAACATCGTGCAGCCCGCCTCCAGTGGTGTCGCGACAGGCGTGAATGGAGGGACGAATGGAGACGTGTCGTCTTCAGCGATGAGAGTCGCTTCTGCCTTGGTGCCAATGATGGTCGTATGCGTGTTTGGCGCCGTGCAGGTGAGCGCCACAATCAGGACTGCATACGACCGAGGCACACAGGGCCAACACCCGGCATCATGGTGTGGGGAGCGATCTCCTACACTGGCCGTACACCACTGGTGATCGTCGAGGGGACACTGAATAGTGCACGGTACATCCAAACCGTCATCGAACCCATCGTTCTACCATTCCTAGACCGGCAAGGGAACTTGCTGTTCCAACAGGACAATGCACGTCCGCATGTAGCCCGTGCCACCCAACGTGCTCTAGAAGGTGTAAGTCAACTACCCTGGCCAGCAAGATCTCTGGATCTGTCTCCCATTGAGCATGTTTGGGACTGGATGAAGCGTCGTCTCACGCGGTCTGCACGTCCAGCACGAACGCTGGTCCAACTGAGGCGCCAGGTGGAAATGGCATGGCAAGCCGTTCCACAGGACTACATCCAGCATCTCTACAATCGTCTCCATGGGAGAATAGCAGCCTGCATTGCTGCGGAAGGTGGATATACACTGTACTAGTGCCGACATTGTGCATGCTCTGTTGCCTGTGTCTATGTGCCTGTGGTTCTGTCACTGTGATCATGGGATGTATCTGACCCCAGGAATGTGTCAATAAAGTTTCCCCTTCCTGGGACAATGAATTCACGGTGTTCTTATTTCAATTTCCAGGAGTGTATATATATATATATATATATATACACACACACACACACACACACACACACACACACACACACACACACACACACACATATATATATATATATATATATATATATATATATATATATATATATATATATATGCATTTATGTCGATGTATAATTGGTTTGTTTTGTAAATATTATTTGTATTTTTACGCTGGGTCTGGCCTAGGGAAAACTATGCTATCGAACGACTACATCAATAGGTCGTGTGGAGAAGCAAAGTGTTTAGGATCTTTGGTAGTGTTAACTCTGCCGTGTGGAGTGTGGGCAGAGCAGAGTCGGGCTGGAGTTGGGCAGTGAAGCAGGTGTATGGTGTGAAGCTCCCGCGAGTTACCGAGCTTTCGGGGTTTGGCAGCATGTGATTGCGCTCGACTTGCTATGATAGATTCTGACACGGTGTCGCGGACGGGAAGCGTTAGCTGGCACACATCAAGAGCCCGTTTCGGCTGGAGACCGTGTCGAGAAGAAGGCGCGCCAACATCCAGCTTCTGCAACAGCGACGGGACAACGAGTGACTGTCGCCACCTCCTTGAACGACGACTTCAAACCTTCAATCAACCAACAAGGAAGACTGGAAGCACATAAAGTTTTAGAACTGTATGGCAGACCTCAGCTTTTCAAACTGTTCCATTTTCGTAACTATAATTACAGCAACTTGGCATGAACATTTGTTGCTCATTGTCCCAATTGCATTACCAAGCAGGGTCCCTTCCTTTTCCGGAATCAACCCGAGTGTCGTTGAAATTCAAACGCCGGCATTAAAGTAATATTATTCCATTTCACTGCTTTAATTTCAAAGTTCAGTTAAAGTATTCATAGCTGGCTACAATATTTAGATTACACAAGCACAAATTATGAGTGCGAGTTTTGTTACCATATTTTAGCGTACCTGTGACTACAGCTCAGCTTGGTACGTACTAAATTTTACTATTGTTAATTGTTCAGAATCATTAAATTCAAGTCCAAAGTTAAATCTCTTATTTCTAAATTGCGTAGATTCAAGTAGCTTTTGAAATGATTGTTGAGGTAGCCCAAGACTAACCTTATTTTATTGAATTTCGTAGTGCTTCAGAAACAAAGCTCACTATTAATTTCAGTCACTAAATTAAGTTTCAATTTTCCGGTTTTATTAATTCTTTTGCTACATTAAGTCAGAGTGTAGCGAAATTTATTACTTCTGACAAACTTTCAGTTTTCACACTACATGTGTCAACCTTCAGATGCCACGCTTCTAGTGCTAATTATATGTGTAATAACCTTTCTTTTTCAGTTACTATAGTAATTGTCCACAGGACTGGCGACCGTAATTTCCCCCAAATCTCAAATATCTATTACCGCTAGTTAATTGTTAACGTAACGGCCGCACATTTACTTTCTTTATTAACTTTACCCCTTTTCAAAATTAATTTCCACCAGTTTCATTTGCATTTTTCCTTTCATTTAGATGTAACCCTTTCCTCCCTCTTTACTGACAGATTAACTTCGGTGACGATTTCCCAAATTTCCATTAGGTGCACGCGACTTAATTTTTCACTGTCATTAAGGTCGATAAGTGAGGGGGAGGTTACACACTCCATGAAAAACACGACCATACCGTAAGATCACCGCCTCAGAATTTTACTGTTGGCACTACACACACTGGCAGATGACGTTCTTTGGGCATTCGCCATACCTACACGCTGCCATCGGATCGCCACATTGCGTACCGTGATTCGTCACTCCACACAACGTTCTACACTGTAGAATCGTCCAATGTTTACGCTTCTTACACCAAGTGAGGCGTCGTTTTGTTTTTACCGGCATGATGTGTGGCTTATGAGCAGCCGCTCGACCATGAAGGCCAAATTTTGTCACCTCCCGCCTAACTGTCATAGTACTTGCAATGGATCCTGATGTAGTTAGGAATTCCTGTGTGATGGTCTGTATAGATGTCCGCCTATTACACATTACGGCCCTCTTCAATTGTCGGCAGTCTCTGTCAGTCAACACACGAGGTCGGCCTGTACGCTTTTGTGCTGTATGTGTCCCTGCACGTTTCCACTTCACTTTCACATCGGAAACAGTGGACCTAGAGATGTTTAGGAGTTTGGAAATCTCACGTACAGACGTATGACACAAGTGACACCCAATCACCTGGCCATGTTCTAAGTCCTTATGTTCTGCAGAGCGCCCCATTCTGCTCTCTCACGATGTCTAATGACTACTGAGGTCGCTGATATGGAGTACCTGGCAGTAGGTGGCAGCACAATACACCTAATATGAGAAACGTATGTTTTTCGGGGTGTACAGATACTTTTGGTCGTGTAGTGTGTGTACCGTGACCTTATACAAGAAGTGTGCAATAATTTTTTTTCATTCCTTATGTGAGTGAAATAGGACATCAGTGGGTCATAAAGTTATGAAGTATCCTCTGCCGTGGATTGTGGTATTGCTTACAGAGTAGGGTCATATACACGGTCTTTTCATATCGATACAAGGCAATGTTCGTCGTCAACATACAATAACCACTTACAGACAGCAGGTGGCAGCGCTGACAGTGGAGGGTGCATAAAGCTTGGGGGGAGGGGGGGGGGACGTAATGCGTAAATGGAGCGATTTAACTGACGCCCAAAAGCGCTTGACCATTGGAAAAATGGTGCTATCCAAAACTAGCGCCGAGACAACTAAGGTACACCGTGGACCGTAAGTGACAGTGGTGAACGACGGCTGCAGAAATGTGTACGGGCGAGTAGACGTGCAACTGTCGTGCAGCTGACCACCCAGATGAACCAAGGGGCTTCCAACAGTGTCTCCTCAACGACTGTTCATCGAATGTTGCATCACATGGGCCTCTGCAGCAGGCTCCAGGTTCATGTACCCATGCTGACTGCTTTCATCGGCGACGAAGGTTGAAATTCGCGCGTCATTACCGCAGCTGAATGTCCACCGAGTGGCGATAGGTGGCCTTTTCATATAAATCACGTTTTATGCTCCATCAAACAGTGGCCATTGGCGTGCATGGCGTGAAATGACCGAAAGAAAACACCGTGCAACAATCGTCAGAAAGGTCCAGGCTGGAACGTTATGGTCTAGGGAATGTTTTCCTGGCTTCTGGAAAGTACAATGGATCAATACATGTAAGGATCTATCGCGGAGACCATGACCACCTCTACATGCAGTTTGATATTCCTTGGCATGATGGCATCTACCATCAGCACAATGCAATGTGTCAGTGTGCAGTGTGCGTGCATGGTTCGAAGAGCACCAGAGTGAGTTTACTGAACTAAACTCCCTGGATTTAAACCCAGTCGAGAAACTGTGGGACCACTTCGATCGGACTATATGTTCTACGGATCCTCAACTGAGAAACCTACCACAGCTGGCCATGGTACTAGAACCAGCATGGCTCCACATCCATGCTGGTGCCTTCTAGAACCTCACTGATTCTCTTCCTACATTTTCATGGCAGTTCGTGCTGTAAAATGTGGTTATCCAGCTTTTGACTGGTGGTCACACTAATGTGACTGGACAGTCTATATTGATGTAGAATACACTGTGTGATCAAAAGTATCCGGACACCTGCTTGAAAATGACTTACAAGTTCGTGGCGAACTCCATCGGTAATGCTGGAATTCAATATGGTGTTGTACTACCCTTAGCCTTGATGACAGCTTCTACTCTCGAAGGCATACGTTCAATCAGGTGCTGGAGGGTTTCTTGGGGAATGGCAGCCCATTCTTCAAGGAGTGCTGCAATTAGGAGAGGTATCGATGTCGGTCGGTGAGACTTGGCACGAATTCGGCGTTCTAAACATTCCAAAGGTGTTTTATAGGATTCAGGTCAGGACTGTGTGCAGACCAGTCCATTATAGGGTGTTGTTGTCATGTAACCACTTCGCCACAGACCATGCATTAAAAACAGGCGCTAGCTCGATCGTGTTGAAAGATGCAATCGCTATGCCCAAATTGCTCTTCAACAATGGGAAGCAAGAAGGTGCTTAAAACATCGATGTAGGCTGTGCTGTGATACTGCCATGCAAAACAACAATGGGTACAAGCCACCTCCGTGAAAAACACGACCAGACCACAACACCACCGCCTCCGAATTTTACTGTTGGCACTACACAAGCTGACAGATGAAGTTCACCGGGCATTCGCCATACCCACACCCTGCCGTCGGATCGCCACATTGTGTACCGTTATTCGGCTCTTCACACGTTTTTCCACCATTCTATCGTCCAATGTTTATGCTCCTTACACCGAGAGAGGCGTCGTTTGGCATTTACCGGCGTGATGTGTTGCTTGTGAGCAGCCACTCGACTATGAAATCCAATTTTTTTCACCTCCCGCCTAACTGTCATAGTACTTGCAGTGAGTGGATCTTGATGCAGTTCGGAATTCCTGTGTGATGGTCTAGGTAGGTGTCCGCCCATTACACATTACGACCCTCTTCAACAGTCGGTGATTTCTATCAGTCAACAGACGAGGTCGGCCTGTAGGCATTTGTGCTGTAAGTGTCCCTTCACTTTTCTAATTCACTATCGCATCGAAAATAGTGGACCTAGGGATGTTTAGGAATGTGGAAGTCTCGCGTACAGACGTATGACACAAGTGACACCCAATCACCTGACCAAGCTCGAAGACCGTGAGTTCTGTGGAGAGCCCCATTCTGCTCTCTTACGATATATAATGACTACTGAGGTCACTGATATGGAGTACCCAGTAGTAGGTGGCAGCACAGTGCACCTAGTATGAAAAACGTATGTTTTTGGGGGTGGCCGGATACTTTTGATCACACAGTGTATCTTGGCATATAATGGAATATGAACGTTGAAAATACGGAAATTGCTCACTCTTTCGAATGATATGACTTTTTGGAAAACCTGTTCTGACACCTCGAACTGCTCCATAAACGCCTGACGTTAACAACATACATAGTTTACTTGCACAGTAGATAAAGTAGTATAACTGGCATACTCCTATGATCCAGAATGAATTTTCCACTGTGCAGTGGTGTGTGCGTTGATATGAACCTTCCTGGCAGATGAAAACTGCGCGCCGGATGGGACTCGAACCCAGGACCAGTGCCTCCGTGGACAAGTACTCTACCGACTCATCTACAACAACATGACTCATGAACAATCTTGGTTCGAGTCCCGGTCCGTCACACAGTTTTAATCTGCCAGGAAGTTTCATATCAGCGCTTACTCTGCTGCGGAGTGGTAAATTCATTCTGGGAACGATCCCTCAAGCTACGTTACCACAATATCCTTTTTCTAGGAGTGCTAGACCTGCAAGTTCTGCAAGAAAACTTCTGTGAAGTTTTGAAGGTAGGAGATGAGGTACTGACCGAACTAATGCTGTGAGGCCGGGTTGTGAGTTGTGCTTGGGCAGCTGAGATGGTAGAGCACTTTCCCGCCAAAAGGCAAAGGTCCCGGTTCGAGTCCCCACTTTGTAACTCTAGAACTGTAATCATGTTATAAATTCAAAATAATATATAGCTATAATCTGCCAGGAAGTTACACCGTACTGATTTCTGCAGACGTCTATTCCTTCAGTCGATGAAATAGAAGTCTGAAAAAAGAGATTTACATGTTTGTAATACTTGCTGTAGACATTGTCGTTTCCATTAATTGTTAATTTATGTAACTTAAATGTACATCCCCTACTCATTGAGACAAATGATCCAATAATAATAATTTCCTGATTATTTTGTCCTTTTCCTGCATCTGCATTTACTTAATTTTGGATTTCAGGTTCTGGAAAAGACGGTAGATGAAAATAACATGAACAAATACTCGTTGCTTGTTTTACTGTGCTGTCTTCATATAATAACAAACTGCCATACTTGTAAACTAACTGAAGATGGATATTCAGCAAATTATGGCGAAGCACCTTGTACTTCGACGAAAGATGATGAGTCTGCTATCCTGATTGCTAGTTTAAAAGAACATTTCGCTTCAGGATGTGTTTTTATCTTGTTTTCTTACTATCCCGGTGAGTACAAAGGAAATGAGTGTAACCTGAATTTCGCCGACACACGTTCATTAATGTAAGCTGTTTTATTTCGTTAATAGACTTTAGCACTGAAAGAGAGCTGATTCAAATCCAGAAGAAGTTGGCGCACTTGAGTATTGCAAGTGCAGCTGTTTCTCTCATGCATCTAATGCAGGACGCTTCAGACTTGTGGTGTTCTTACAACATGCCTTTCTATGTCGTCCACGACGTCAACTGGCAGACAGCAGCCATCCTCAAGGTTGTATCTGTACCTTGGATAACTATGCGGACTGTAACAAATTTTCAGTATTAGAAGTGTGCCTTGCAACCTTATCCAGACTAATAATAGTAATAAAATGACTGCTGTAGATGACACGTTTTTGTCATCTGCCCAATTTATAATCTCACCCCAGAAGAGTTGACTTCACAACATATATACATTCATATGTAAACGTGATAATTGCATACAACACCAAATGTACCGATAAACAACCAACACAGCTCACTACGAAATATTACACAACATGAAAATATAAGGTAAAATGGCATAGTGCGAAAGAACCAAACAATCAGTCTAAATTATTCTGAGAACAACCACAGAACTGCTGTCTACAAAACTATGTGTACAAAACATTGGCACCGTTTGATGCAAAGACAAACAGAATTTAGTATTGCTCTATTTGGGTCTGAGTATAATAATGCCACTCTGGGGCAGACAGCTGCTTACAGTGAGTATTCACGTCAAAGTGCACTTAATACAATGGACAATAACAATTAGATCGCAGGCATTGGTCCTCCCACGTCCAGAGTGGCTGCATACCGCTTGCACCAGCTAAATATACGAGGGCCGTTCAGAAAGTAACCTCCGGTTGATTTAAAAAAATACACCAAGTTAAATAAAAATATTTTAATATATACATCTTACAACTACATCTTTGCACTATTTTTCTACATAGTCTCCATAGCGATTGAGGCACTTATCGTATCTCTTCACAAGCTTTGAAATTCCTTCTGCATAAAAATCACCCGCTTGTGCCTGGAGCCAGCCTGTGACCGCATCTTTGAACTCTTCGTCGTCATCAAACCGCTGTGACCCGAGCCATTTCTTCAAATGCATGAAGAGGTGATGATCACTTGGCGCCAGGTCTGGGCTGTAAGGTGGATGGTTGATAACGTCCCACTTGAAGGACTCAAGAAGGGCCGTTGTTCTGCGAGCAGAGTGAGGACGGGCGTTATCGTGCAAAAAAACGATACCGGAAGTCAGCGTACCACGGCGTTTGTTCTGTATAGCCCGTCGTAACTTTTTTATTGTTTCACAGTACACGTCTTGATTAATGGTCATACCACGTTCCATGAATTCAACCAACAACACCCCTTTGGCATCCCAAAACACCGTTGCCATCAGTTTTCTGGCAGAAAAATCTTGCGAGGCTTTTCTTGGTTTGGTAGGCGAATTTGAATGTGCCCACATCTTTGATTGTTCTTTTGTCTCAGAGTTCATGTACTTAATCCAGGTTTCGTCACCGGTCACGATTCTGTTTAACAATGGTTCTCCTTCGTCCTCATAACGTGACAGAAAGTCTAATGCAGAGGCCATTCTTTGAGTTTTGTGGCGGTCGGTAAGAATTTTGGGCACCCATCGTGCACAGAACTTACAGTAACCCAATCTTGCTGTAACTATCTCGTACAAGAGAGTCTTAGAAATCTGTGGAAAACCAGTAGACAACTCCGACATTGAGAAACGTCGATTTTCACGAACTTTTGCATCAACTGTCTGAACGAGTTCGTCAGTCACCAATGATGGTCTACCACTCCTCTCTTCATCATGAACGTTTTCTCGTCCACTTTTAAATAAACGTACCCATTCACGGACAACTCCTTCACTCATAACTCTTGGTCTGTACACGGCACAAAGCTCACGATGAATAGCTGCTGCAGAATATCCTTTGTCTGTAAAAAACCTTATGACAGCACGCACTTCACATTTGGCGGGGTTTTCTATTGCAGCACACATTTCAAACTGCCACAAAAACTAAACTAGCGCAGGTACGACGTTCACTCGACCACGGTTTGATGCCGACTGACCTGTTGAGTGCGTGAACGCACAGATGGCGTCGCTACTCCCCCCACAACCCGCACTGTGACCAATCGGAGGTTACTTTCTTAACCGCCCTCGTAGCTTTCCTCGACGATTACATCGCTGTGCTGGCCGTCTCAGCTCCATATGCAAGGACGAAAAACATATGCATATTGAAACGGTTGTTTGTTGTTCTACCGAGTGGCTATAATTAAAGCGCAGCTAGTAACAGAGGGCGTATTGAAATGATTGTTTGTTGTTCTACCGAGTGGCTATAATTAAAGCGCAGCTAGTAACAGAGATCCAGTGTGGGTTGTAATAATCGTATGGCAGCGAATCTTGGTAGATGTTCTAATGCGTTAATGCGGATTTACGCTGGCAAAAAAGTTCCAGTTTTCTCCGTCAGATGGAAATCTGGAGCTGTGAAAACAAGAAACGCGTATAGAAATGTTTCCATGTGTAATGGATTAGGAATACTACGTGGTCAGAGAAGGTAAAGACATAATGCTGATGTTATTATTAACCGCCGCTTGCACCATTTTTTCAATATGAGCACTGGAAACGTTGACAAGATGATGTACAGCGCCAGATTTGTACCTGGTGGCCAAATTTGGAACTAATTTTTTTCTTACTTAAATCGTTTCCAGATTAATGCCTTGGAATATCTACCAAGTTTCGCTGCCATACGATGATTACTGCCCACAGTCGACTTCTGTGAGTAGCTACACCACCCAGTAGTTTCCGAAACAGCACAGCACCACTTATAATTTCAAATGGTCTGTTTATTTCTGCTCTTGGTGTTGTAATCCGTCTTTAACACATAACATACAGCGTCACTGTTCATATATCAACTTTTCAATACCTCACCTATTGTAGTTATCCCATGTCTCTCTCTCTCTCTCTCTCTCTCTTACTTCGCTAGCCATCTTTCTTCCTACAAAGACAATCAGCCACGGGACTTGCAGTGACATCTTTGCTTAATGTTTGTTACTTACAAATATGTAATAATAATTATTCATTCTTTGATCATTTAGTACAATGACTTAAGTATTTCACTTTCCAGAGGGATAGAATCTGTCTCACATAATTCAGATAAACGGGTTGTAATAGAACGGTAGGCCCAGTCTTGTAGTGACTGTGCAGTAGAGGGTGTCTTGGGAAACAAATTTAGGATAGGAACCCGTGTCCAGAACAGTATCAATGGACGGTGCACAATGTCGAAGTCAAAGAGATCAACTCCTGCCGCTATACCACGCCTTCAAACGTGATGTCATACGTCGATGTACGGGATTTGGAAATCCTGGCAATGGACTTAACAAGAATCATTAGGTTAGATGTCGTCGAGTATGTCCACGTCTATCTCAACAACGTTTGAGCGTACAGACTCATGTTTGAAGCCAAAGAGATGGTCTAAATGTAAACGTTTGCCCCTAAGACTTCGATGCGGTGTATACTTTTGGATGACATTTCCAATTCTCAATCTGTTCGCCAACACACCGCTACAAACATTCAAAGTTTGTATTTTTCGTTTTGTTAAACTACATATAAATTATTTGGCAAAGAAATCGTGCAACTTTTAAAAAATGATTATGTTTGCAAATGGCATGAGTATACTAACAAAGAGCCCAACAATATCCAGTACCGTCCACAATCCAGAGAGCAGTAGAACATGTTTGTAACTGTTTTACAGCAAAACACTCCTCTCTTAAACATAAAGAAACTCATATTATTCATTGATTGACTGTTCCGTCGCTTTCTTCTACAATATTTTATACATTATGAATGAAAAGACACATAACACTGGAGTAATAATCTACAATATTTATTATTTCTTTCACAAACTGGTTTTCGACTGTATCATCTGGTACAAAGCTAAGTACGAGGAGCAGTGAAATTTTCTTGGATAAAAAACTTTAAATTGATGCATCTAAAGAGTATCCCCTTTTCTAGAGATGAAAAATGTTAGTGATAGAATTAAAAACAAAATAAGAGCCATTATTTCAGCATAAATGCAATGTAAGTTTTTTTAATGAGATAAAATATGACACATTAACTGCAATTCATCAGTTACTGTGTCACATATTTTATCTTAGTTAAACAATCTTACATCGAATTTGCTCTGAAATAATCCCTCTTATTATACTCATAATCCTACCACTAAAATTTTTCATCTCCAGAAATGGAGATACACTGTAGATGCACTATTTTAAAATCTTTGATCCAACAAAATTTCACCGCGCCACGTACTTACCTTCGTACTTGATGATGGCCTAACAGCTGAAAACCGGTCTGTGAAACAAATAATAAATTCTGTGAAATATTACATCAGTGTTGTGTCTGTTGTCATTCATAATCATATTATGCATTGCTAAACAAACAGGGATCACCTAAGGGTGCCAGCAATTTTGAAGGTGTTTCATAATTCCTATTACAGATTTCTTGGGATTGTGGAGGGGACTTACTTGATAAAGATTTGGGAAGGGGCCGGCCAGTGTGGCTGAGCTGTTCTAGGCTCTTCAGTCTGGAACTGCGTGACCGCTACGGTCGCAGGTTCGAATCCTGCCTCGGGCATGGATGTGTGTGATGTCCTTAGGTTAGTTAGGTTTAAGTAGTTCTAGCTTCTAGAGGACTGATGACCTCAGGTGTGAAGTCCCATAGTGCTCAGAGCCATTTGAACCATTTTTTTGAATTTGATAAGGGACCGATGTCTGGCAATGTACTGTATATCCATACATAAAATAAGTCTGAAGACCGCATCACCTTCAAATCTCTCGTTTCACTGTACCCACACAGCAGACACAATGAGGTCTGACGTGTGTGTGCTATACAGAAGCCCATCTGCATAGTCAATGTTTCGAGAACTCGACGTCGGGTTCTCTTCTATGTGACGAAGGACGTCCTCTTCAAAATCTGTTTCCGCAACTTTATTTGTGACTTCAGGATATTCAAGGCAAATGAAGACAAAAAATGAAGGAAAATGACGTTTTAACAGCAAAAGTCTCGTAATCTACGTAATAAAATCTGGGAAAATTTGAGAGAATAATTTTCAGTGTTACATTCGAAACGTCTTCTTACCAGATGCAGTAAATAATCAATTGCTTTTGTTGGACTCTTGGCCTGCACATAAAGACACCTCTGTCTTTAGGAGGACGACGGAACATAATGCGGACTCCTCACAGAGCTAATAGTGAGATTCAGCCTCTCAATAAAAAAAATTCAACAGTGTAAAGCATTCTTTAAAAAATTGTCAGGCAGTATAATTTCCGACAGCTCTTTGTCATTTCAGGTTTATTAGCAGAACAATACTGTTAAACTTCATTATTTTTGCATAGTCAGTTTGCATCACATTTTACGAATTTGATCAAGTATGCCTGGTATGCAGCACATATGCAGAACAATACCCACGACCATTTCTTACTCCATTCCAGTTCTCTCTTCATTGTAAATATAGGCTAGGCGCTACAAGAATTGTTACAAAATACAATATTTGTTGTTGTTGTGGTCTTCCGTCCGAAAAATGGTTTGATGCAGCTCTCCACGCTACTCTGTCCTGTGCAAGTCTCTTCATTTCCGAATAATTACTGCAACCTACATCCTTGCTTACTTTGTTCATCTCTTGGTCTCCCACTACAATTTTATCTACTAAGTTCCCTCTATAGTGTAGAGATGTCTGTAACAGGAATTGTGAAAGATCGTATATAACATCGAACACACAACAATTGACTATCCGTAAGTTTAGTTTCTAGGCAACCAGGTGAATAAGAAACCAACGTAGCGCCAGCACATGGGTAAATCAACCAAAAAGCTCAGCGCGCCCTGCTTTGCACTGAAATACAATAAGAACACCTTTACAAAGCTGATAACTGAATATCTTGCTGAAGCTACTTCAGAGACCTGGGGGCCTTTCTCTGCTTCTTACTGGTAAGTTCGGTTAATACAAGGCTAATCCGGAAAGTATCGTTACAAGAATTGTTTGAAGTACAAAAACTGAATTTATTTTAATAAAATTTACATGTATTGTAATAAAGGACTTACATTATTTTTCCACATAATCGCCATTTACCTCAATATATTTTTTCATCCGTGGGACGAGTTTTTAGATTGCTGTGCCATAGACGTCTCCCGCCGCCTTTTTCAGCCAGTTCTTCACTTCGGTTTTCACCTCGTCGTTCCCGGAAAAGTATTTCACACGAAGGTGTTCCTTCAATTTAGTGAACAGTTGATAGTCAGTAGGTGCGAGATTGGGGTTGTGATAGGGGTGCCTTAAAACATCCCAACCAAACGCAGTCAACAATTCTTTTGTTGCATTACCGGTGTGCGGACGGTCATTTTCGTGAAGGAGACAAACTCCCATTAACAGCCTCCCGCCATGTTTGTTTTGTATTGGTCTGCGATGTTTCTTCATCGTCTCACAATACCTTACAGCATTTATTGTTTCACCTATTTCCAAAAAAAAACCACGAGTTTCCTCGCTGTTTGCTGAGTTCTGAATTTTTTGGCTGTAGGAGAAACAGTTTAGTTTCACTGGACTGTTGCCGTTTGCTCCCTGCAGTATTGCGATAAGCCCAAGTTGCATCTCCTGTCGCTGTAAAGTTGAGAAAGGCCTCGCCTTCAGTCTCAAAACGGTCAAGAAATTCGTGAGCGGCACTGACTCTGTTCATTTTGTGTTCTTCGGTAAGCATCTTGGGCACCCATCGCGCACACAACTTGCAATAATTTAGTCGATCACTCACGATTTCATGAACAACAGTTCGTGAATGAACGCTACAGGTCATCTGGCTCGAAGCTGTTCTTGAAGTAACCGATTTGTAACAGTTCGTTGTGTAACTGTGGCGCCAACTACTGCTCAACTTGCTGCTGCGTTTGCACTTACGATGCGCCAAAGCGATACGCCGAACACGATGCCCTTCCTTCTCTGTAGTGCCACCTGGCTGTCCAGAGTCCGGTCTTCTTACGAACGTACATTCTCGTGACTACTGCTGCCAGTAATCACGTACAGTGGCTACATTCCTGCCAAGTCTTTCTGAAATATCGCAGAAGGAACATCCATCTACAGCGCTCGTTCAAACTCAGCGAGATGTTGATAATGGCGTCTGTGTCGCTTCAGTACTTTTTCTGTTTCAAATGAAAGATGAGCATAGGAAATGATTGATTACTGCGGATGTGCTCGCTTATTCCGTTTAAGAAAACGCTAAATGCGAAGGCTATGAAAACATTGTACAGAATTGTGTACTGTGTACAGTGGCAGGCCTCGGTGGCCGAGCGGTTCTAGACGCTTCAGTCCGGAACCGCGCGACTGCTACGGTCGCAGGAAAAATCCTGCCTCGGGCATTGATGTGTGTGATGTCCTTAGGTTAGTTAGTTTTAAGTAATTCTATGTTCTAGGAGACTGATGACCTCAGATGTTAAGTCCCATAGTGCTCAGAGCCATTTGAACCATTTGTGTGTACAGCGGAGGAACATTTCAGAGACGATGATTGTTTGTATGAGCATAACAATGCAGGCTGTCATGAAGCAGCATTTGTAGACAGTAACATTACAGAAATGGACTGGCTACCGGAATCCCATCCCAGATCCAATGGAACACCTTTTGGGATGAGTTAGAACGTCGAATTAATGCTAGAGCCCCGCGTCGAACATCTCTTGAGAAAGTATGGGCTGCCATTCTTCCACAGTGTCGCCAGCAGAGTTTAAGCCGTCACAATAGCGGAGATTGGACACACTCCTCTTAATGCCCACTTGTAGGTGTCCAGATACGTTTCATCATGTAGTGTATTGGCCGTTGATGAGGACCATTACATGAGGTCAGAACAGAACCACTTCTGTAAGGAAGATTCGCAGTGCAGGAGACCTATTGTTGAGAATAATCGGTTGGATGGCATCTATTACATTAAAGCTTTGTCCTCGATTCTCCACAGCCGTGTTGCACCAACTTAGGCCGTTGAGTATTGAGAGCGCCACGCAGCACCAGAGGTAGTTGTAACTGGGGGTGCAGGGAGGTCTACTCTGCTTCTCTTATCTCCCTTTTCGGCTAGCGGGTTCCAGATAACAGGATGAATAACGTCGCGCGCAATTTAATTCGCGCTGCTGATAGCTATGTCGTGTAATGTGTGGGTTAAGCCGTCTCTCTGAGAATGAAACATCTTTCTGTGGCCACATTTTCTTTTCCACCTGGTCTATCCATCATATTGACTGAGAATCCTCTAAATTTGGCACGTCTGTCCAGTTTGAGCCACAGTTGGGCAATGCGAGCTGCAGAAATATTTTGCGTTTGGAGTGCTCTCAGCAAGTTTTATTTATTGGCGGTGGCTGACCAAGCGTTCTAAAGTGAAGAATCTTGAAGATTATGATCTGAAATAATACTTCTGTCTCTTAAATATACGATGTCTCATTATGCCCTGCCAGAAAAATGACCCACTATTGATAGTATCAGGCTGCAGATGTTTTATATAATTTGATTGCTGTACCATTCGTTAGAGAGTCTCAGGAATGACGTGGAGGGCGGTAGGGGCTTACCGTCATAGGACTTCCGACGCAGCCCCTCGGACCGAAGTACAGTGGTCGAACTTCCCAAAGCAGGGAACAATTACGTTTATTAAACTGTCTGTAGAATGCTCTCCTAA
The DNA here is from genome assembly GCF_023864345.2 of Schistocerca serialis cubense. Taxonomy (NCBI): domain Eukaryota; kingdom Metazoa; phylum Arthropoda; class Insecta; order Orthoptera; family Acrididae; genus Schistocerca; species Schistocerca serialis. The sequence goes on along the minus strand of NC_064639.1, from coordinate 852,831,897 downwards.
TAGAGTGTTGCAAATTGCTGCCTCTAGAATCAAATTGTTGTTTGTTTTTGAGTATACTATTGACTTTTGAGAGTTGATTCGGCAGGAAGGTGGTCTCTGTACTTATTTTCTCTGCGTTGAAGGTCTTGAAGTATCAATGGAAAAACAGGAAGATTCATGCTGAGGAACAGGTTGAAGAAGAGATAGGAATGACCTAAAATCCCGTAGATCGAATATGTCCTCAAGGGCAGAACGGTACACGGCTATTGTTGATCTGCAGATCTGAAACACTTCCAGAGTCCAAACTTGCATAAGCATTTTCACTCAGTATGACTTCGGCATCTGCGAACGACATTTTGTCAGCTATAGCGAACTCTTTACACTTCTAAATCAGACCGCAACTTTTTATCCGTTACGATATGGCTTTCTCCACAATGTTAACGCTTCAGAGTAGTAGCCAAGCATCTGGATGGCCGGATTGTCTCTGCCCCGTTCACTACATCGGTCGTCACTGCGTCACAAGCCACTGACATGCCAGAGTCTCATTCATTTATAACATTGCCGAACAGGAGGAATATGTATGTGACTATATAGCATCTACTGTCATGCATGTAAAAGTATATGAGGAAACGACTGTGGAACGAAAGTTAGACAAGATGTTTGCAGTTTAATAACAGCTGGTTTCCTTTAACAGATTATGTTTTTGCCTAACATCTTTACGTTAGCAGCATTAACTGCTAATTCAGTTTTGTGAAGTATTTGCTGCTCGTCCAATTCTAAAGCTGTTCCGCGAATAACACCTTGCTGACGTGCCATCAGTAGATATGAAAGCTACGAAATTGTGCTTGACCAATAAATCTGACTGTACTATGTGGTTTGCGATGACTGAATTTGCTACTTCCACCTATTTTTTCTGCCGAAGGTTAGTTTCCAGATGACCCAAGTCTGTTAGTTTTCCAACTGACGTTGGTTGCATTTTACTTCACCGTCCACTTTGCTTTCGATAAAAATACAAAAAGGGCCACAGACATTCTATTTATATCTGTTGTTTATAACTAGATTGTATCTTTCGTGAGCGGTTGTACGAACAGTAGTACTGTCATTTGCCTGAGTGGAATTCCATCTATGCAGCAACTTCTTTCCCAATAACTATACTGATGAGACAAAGAAATTGATGCACCTGCCTAATATCGTGTAAGGCTCCTGAGAGCACGCAGAAGTGCCGCAGCACGACGTGGCGTGGACCTGACTAATGTCTGACGTAGTGCTGGAGGGAATTGACACCATGAATCCTGCAGGGCTGTCCATAAATTCGTAAGAGTACTAGGCGGTGGACATCTCTTCTGAACAGCAGGTAGCAAAGCATCGCAGATGTCCTCAATAATGTTCATGTCTGGAGAGTTTGTGGCAAATGGGAATGTGTAAACTCAGAAGAGTGTTCCTGGAGCCGCTTTGTAGCAATTATGCTCATGTTGGGTGTCGCATTGTCCCACTGGAATTACCCAAGACCGTCGGAATGCGGAATATGCATGAATGCATGCTGGTGATCAGATAGGATGCTTACGTACATGTCTGAGTCGTATCTAGACGTATCAGGGGTCCCATATCACTCCAACTGCACACGCCCCACACCATTACAGAGCCTCCACCAGAGCTCGAACAGTCCCCAGCTGACATGCAGTGTACGTGGATTCATGGGATTGTCTCCATACCCATCCCCTCGATACAATTTGAAACGAGACTCGTCCGGCCAGGCAACACATTTCCAGTCATCAACAGTCCACTGTCGGTGTTGGCGAGCCCAGGCGAAAAAAAAAAAAAGAAAAATGTTCAAATGGCTCTAAGCACTATGGGACTTAACATCTGAGGTCATCAGTCCCTTAGACGTAGAACTACTTAAACCTAACTAACCTAAGGACATCACACATATTCATGCCCGAGGCAGGATTCGAACCTGCGACCGCAGCAGCGTGGTTCCGGACTGAAGTGCCTAGAACCGCTCGGCCACAGCGGCCGGCGGCCTAGGCGAGGCGTAAAGCTTTGTGTCCTGCGGTCATCAGGGGTACACCATTGGGCCGTCGACTCTGAAACCTCATATCATGATATTTGGTTGAATGATTCGCACGCTGACTCTTGTTGGTGGCCCAACACTGAATTCTGCAGCAATTTACGGAAGGGTTGCCCGTCCGTCACACTGAAAGATTCTCTTCAGTCATCGCTGGTCCCGTTCTTGCAGGATCTTTTTCCGGCCGCAGCAATGTCCGAGATTTCCTGAAATTCACGGTACACTCGCGAAATGGTCGTACGGGAAAATCCCCACTTCATCGCTACGTCGGAGATCCTGTGTCCCATCGCTCGTGCGCCGATTATAACACTACGTTCAAACTCACTTAAATCTCAATAACTTGCCATTGCAGCAGCAGTAACCGATCTATGCTAATGGCCATTACAATTGCTACACCACGAAGATGACGTGCTTCAGACGCGAAATTTAACCAACAGGAAGAAGATGCTGTGATATGCAAATGATTAGCTTTTCAGAGCATTCACGCAAGGTTGGAGCCGGTGGCGACACCTACAGCGTGCTGACATGAGGAAAGTTTCCAACCGATTTCTCATACACAAACAGCAGTTGACCGGTATTGCCTGGTGAAACGTTGTGATGCCTCGTGTAAGGAGGAGAAATGCGCACCATCACGTTTTCGACTTTGATAAAGGTCGGATTGTAGACTATCGTGATTGCGCTTTATCGTATTGCGACATTGCTGCTCGCGTTGGTCGAGATCCAATGACTGTTAGCAGAATATGGAATTGGTGGGTTCAAGAGGGTAATACGGAACGCTGTGCTGGATCCCAACGGTCTCGTATCACTAGCAGTCGAGATGGCAGGCATCTTATCCGCATGGCTGTAACGGATCGTGCAGCCACGTCTCGATCCCTGAGTCAACAGATGGGGACATTTGCAAGACAACAACCATCTGCACGAACAGTTCGACGACGTTTGCAGCAGCATGGACTATCAGCTCGGAGACCGTGGCTGTGGTTACCCTTGACGCTGCATCACAGACAGGAGCGCCTGCGATGGTGTACTCAACGACGAACCTGGGTGCACGAATGGCAAAACGTCATTTGTCCGGATCAATCCAGGTACTGTTTACAGCATCATGATGGTCGCATCCGTGTTTGACGACATCGCGGTGAACACACATTGGAAGCGTGTACTCGTCATCGCCATACTGGCGTATCACCCGGCGTGATGGTACGGGGTGCCATTGGTTACACGTCTCGGTCACCTCTTGTTCGCATTGACGGCACTTTGAACAGTGGACGTTACATTTCACATGTGTTACGACCCGTGGCTCTACCCTACATTCGATCCCTGCGAAACCCTACATTTCAGCAGCATAATGCACGACCGCATGTTGCAGGTCCTGTACAGGTCTTTCTGGATACAGAAAATGTTCGACTGTTGCCCTGGCCAGCACATTCTCCATATCTCTCATCAATTGAAAACGTCTGGTCAATGGTGGCCGAGCAACTGGCTCGTCACAATACGTCAGTCACTACTTTTGATGAACTGTGGTATCGTGTTGAAGCTGCGTGGACAGCTGTACCTGTACACGCCATACAAGATCTGTTTGACTCAATGCCCAGGCGTATCAGGGCCGTTATTACAGCGAGAGGTGGTTGTTCTGGGTACTGATTTGTCAGGATCTATGCACCCAAATTGAGTGAAAATGTAATCACATGTCAGTTCTAGTATAATATGTTTGTCCAATTAATACCTGTTTATCATCTGCATTTCTTCTTGGTGTAGCAATTTTAATGGCCAGAAGTGTAACAACTGCGCCAGACACTTGTCTTACATAGGCGTTACCGACCGCAGTGCCGTATGCTGCCTGTTTACATATCTATGTAGTTGAGTACGTATGCTTATACTAGTTTCGCTTATACTAGTTTCTCTGACGCTTCAGTGTAATTGATAATTGATTGTCTAACTTTCCAAATTTCAATTAGGTACTGAACTTAATATTTACAGCGTCCTGTTAAGTAATATTTACAGCGTAAATAGCATCGACGGCTGTTGCTGTTGCAGTACCATGATCAATGTCCATAGTCTGTGAGACGAATCACCTTTTCCGTACAAGCCGCTACTCATAATGAATCGCAGAGAGCAGCTACGAGATAACAATAAGCTGCCAAAAAGTGAGACTGCACACACTTAAACAACTTGAGTAAACAAACTGACAGGCTGCGTTACTCCGCGCTAGGAAGTAAGAGTTCGCTACGAGAGCACACTAGAACGTGCGGAAGATAGTTCGAAAATTAATCGCAAGGAAGTGCAATAGTTCCGCAGGATACGAGCGGCTGTTTAACTTCCGCTTTGGTCTTTACCCTACACTTACAGTTTTAAAATATTTCTGTTATTGTGTTTTCATTATAGCTCCTCACATTCACTCCAAGAATTTTCCAAACATTTTAGTTTAATTCAGCATATTGTATCATGAACGTACTACTGTTTGCCAGGAACTTTCGCATTCTCTCGAGCAGCTACCCCGCGCCACTTGAGATTTCCTTTCTTTCCTGTCTTCGCATTTGCAAAATCTTTTGTTGTTTGCATAAATACCTATGTTAAATAAATGACTCTTTTGTAGGTGTCTATACAGGGTGTCCCAGGAGGAATAGTCAATATTCAGGGATATGGACAGGAACGATCATTTGAAGCGTAAAATTTCATGTGGGCATAAGTCCTACTCCGAGTGGTTTCCCAAACAGAACACATTTAATGAACACTGTGCTTCATTTTCTGTATGCGTGTACATCAGTTACTAAACATTACAACAAGCGTTGTACAAAGCGTCAATTGAAAAATACGTATTTTTAACGCATTCGCCTCTAAGCATTATCGTACACGTCACATTACAGCTGTTGTGCAGTTCACAATAACTGTTTGCATGTCTCACCGTCAGCTTCAAAACATTTGTGCACTCTTTGAACATGTTGTGTTACTTGTTTGAGTGCCTTTGTACGTTCCGCAATGAGGGCAGCAGCGTTCACGATGGGCCCTAGCAGTTCATCATGCTTATTTACCTTTCGTTTGTACACATTAGACTTCATCCACCCATAAGCAAAAATCTAAAGGCGTAAGGTCTGGTGATCTTGGTGGCCAGTTAAATGTACTACCACGACCACTCCAGCGATTGGACTGGTAAGAAGTAGGAGGAGGGGGACTTTAGTGTGTAACGTCCCTCCGACAACGAGGCCATTAGAGACAGAGCACAAGCTCGGTTTATGGAAGGATGGAGAAAGAAAGCGGCCGTGACCTTTCGAAGGAACCATTCTGGCATTTGCCTTAAGCGATTTAGGGGAATCACGGAAAATCTAAATCAGGATGGCCAGAAGCGAGTTTGAACCGTCATCCTCTCGAATGCGAGTCCATTGTGCTAAGCAGTTCGCACTCGTTTGGAATGATAAGTGCGGTTCAGCTGTTCCCTTACACATCTGGTAAAAAGTGGATCGGCTCCGGCTCCGTCATGTTGGAAGTATATTGCAGCTCACATGGCCAAAGGAACGTCTTTAAGTAGTGCAGCAAACGAATTTTCCAAAAAATGCAAGTAGTTCTATCCCATCATTCGCTGGATTGGACATATTAACGTGTTGTCGATCATGAAGCACAAAACATTGATCAAAAAACGAACTTGGATATTGGTTTCCACTGTAGCATGTTGATTTTCCAGCAACCATCGATGATTATTACGTGTGTTGGTGATTCCATTCCTCGCAAACGTGGCTTCATCACTGAATAGTGTTAATGGAAGCATATAACTATAGTTATTAAAACGGTGACAAAATTAATGTAGCGTGGCATTGGCGCCAATGTGAAGATTGTGGACTCGTTGTATGTGAACTGAGCACAAGTTTTCTACATGTGATGTTCGCTATAGCCGTGTTTGAGGGACACTGATACGTGCAGAAAGTCACCGTGTGCTGGTCATAGGACCTCGCTGCACCATTTCGACATTGTGTTGCAGTTTCTGCACAGTTTGCTGAAGTACACATTCTGACGAAAAACGAGAACTTGGAAGAATTCCTGTTTCACGCAATGTGCTGTAAACTCGGAAACATTCTATGAACAGGAATTCGACAAGTCGGGAAGCACCAACGGTATTCTTCGACAGCAGCAGGAATACTGTCGCAGAAGCTGTAAACATACATCGTATCTGCACATTCTTCATCTGTGTAGGTGCGTGGAATTTTAGCCAGCACTTGTACAAACGTGGCTAACTGATGTTTCTTTCTGATGTACTTTTAGTCCCTCAGACCACTTCACTCACAACACACCATGGACAACTGCTCATTCAACGCGCGAGTTCAATAGTAGAAACACATCCTGGGCAAAGAGGTTGAGAGCGACGAAGGAGGCTGGGCTGGAATAAAAAGTGAAAGAGTTTGTGCGGGTAAGACTCAAACGTGTGCCACTACCCCAAAAACAAATGTACATTAAATGTGTTGTATCTCGGAAACTATTTGCAATAGTTAAAATGAAGTTTTTTTTTTTTGCTTCAAATAACATTGGTGTCATATCCCTGAATATTGACCATTCCTCCTGTGATGCCCTATGTAATATTCATATTGTAAGATGATGAACTTTTCATTTGGTATCATCTGGTATTCCTCTTCTCTTTTAAATAAACTGTCATAATCTATATTTGGTGACCTCCTGCCTAATGAATCTGTTTCTCTCTAGCTTAGTGTCTATTTTTACTCTGCATTTTATGAGTCATTGACCCCTCGGCGTTCTAAATATTTTAGTATTGTCATATCCTATACAATTTCTTTATTATTTGATGCAATGTAGACATATAGTTGTGATGAAAATAATATTTCATCGTTCATTGGGCATGCCTCCTGGTCATCATTATGTCCTTTTCCGATATTTTGCAGAAACTTTTTATCATTGCCAGTGGGAATCTGTGACTAGTGACTAAGTATGAAGTGCGCATATTTAATCTCTGAGTGACCAAAACTACAATATGCAAAGCTACACTGAGGATTCCAGTTAATCTGTTGCAAACATTATATCAGATTACGTATTATTAATTCATTATGGGTTTCTAGCAAACGTACTTTTTAGGCTTTGAAAATTAAAAGGATTTACAAATATATCAAAATAACGTCAGATAATCTTTATGTATACATTTTAGGATACAAATTCTTAAATTTAGGGTTGAAATGGTTGAGTGTGTGCGCAGTTACACTACTAGACAAAAACTGACAACTAACCACTTATAATTTATATCAAAACATTTAATTCAGTTATTTCATTAATATCCATCACAAATTATAAATTTTTATGTTCTCCTGTGCTTTTTATGTCTTCCTCTTCATTTCCTGTAATACTTATGCAGTGCCATAGACCACACGTGACCTGTATCCGCTGGGATCTCTTCATTCCACTGAGAGTAACCTGCCAGCGACTTTGCTTTCACATTCACTGCAATAGAGTTGTAAGCTGCAAAGACAAACTGTATAAATGTACTTGCGTCTAAACGGCACTACTGATACCCGAGGAAAAGTGTAATGCTGCATTCTGCGATGCCGCAACCTCGGTGGTGTTGGTTATGCTTATTGTGTGTCGATTCTTACGTGTTTCAACGCCAGTTGGCTAACATAATATGAGGGTGAGTCAAATGAAAACCATAAATTTGTAATAACAAATCGAAATTTCGCGCCTTTATCCTTTAAGTCGGTAAGCGTGCTACAAACAGCGTGCAGAATGGCTTGTAGGTGGCAACATAGTGCAGATGCACATATACTGTCACAGTATCAGTGCAAAGATGGCCGCCCCACTTGCAACTTGCACCAGGGAAGGACAGCGTTCTGTTATTCGGTTTTTGCGTAGTCAAGGTGTGAAACCTATTGAAATTCATCGACGAATGAAGGTTCAGTACGGTGATGCATGTTTGCCACAGCAGAAAGTCTACGAATGGAGTAGGAAGTTCGCAAATGGTGTGACTTCAGTGGAAGATGCTCCTCGTCCAGGTCAGGTACAACGGGTTGTGACTCCACAGAACATTGCAGCAGTTGAAGCGATAGTGAAGGAAAACCGCTGAGTGACACTGAATGACATTGCAGCATATTTACAGATTAGTCATGGGTCACCACACGACATTGTGCATGATGTGCTCCAGTTTCACAAAGTGTCTGCAAGATGGGTGCCATGGCAGCTGACTCCTGAAATGAGAGAATGACGTGTTGATGCTTGTGAAGAACTTCTTCGGCGCTTTGAACGAGAAGGAGATGGCTTCCTTGCAAGAATCGTTACTGGGGATGAAACCTGGGTTCACTTCCACCAACCGGAAACGAAGAGCGAGCAAGGAATGGCGCCATTCCTCATCACCCAAACCAAAGAAGTTTCGAACAGAACCATCAGCAGGGAAGGTTATGCTGACTCTCTTTCGGGACGAAAAAGGCGTCATTTTGGAACATCAAATGCCTAGAGGGACCACTGTCACCAGTGCATCATACACAGATCTCCTAAAAAATCACATGCGGCCTGCAATCAAATTAAAGTGACGTGGATTGCTGTCAGCAGGTGTCCTTTTGCAACATGACAATGCAAGGCCTCACACTGCCCGTACAACAGTTGTAACAATCACAGACCTGCATTCTGAGTGTCTTCCTCATCCACCATACTCACCAGACCTTGCCCCAAGTGATTTCCATATGTTTGGACCACTCAAAGACGCAATGGGAGGAAAGAAGTTCCGTTCTGATGAAGAGGTACGCCACGCGGTGCATGAGTGGTTGCGCAGACTACCAAAAGATTTTTTTTCTAAAGGAATTTATGCACTTTGTAAGCGCTGGAGGACATGCACTGAGCATTGGGGAGATTATGTTGAAACGTGATACAGCTTTGTACCACTCCTGCACAATAAATAATATTTTAAAAAAACATTTAAAGTTTTCATTTGACTCACCCTCGTAGCTACTACATATCAGCGGAAGTAAGAGATTAAAGTTACATATCAAAGATAAAATATTTGCAAATGTAGGGCATGAATAAATACAGAACTGCTAGACAAGTCGAAATTATTCGTGATTGTGAGTCAGGTTTTAATAATTTTACGCCAAGGCGACAAAAAGTCATGGGATAGCGATATGCACATATACAGGTGGCGGTAGAGTCGCGTACACAAGGTATAAAAGGGCAGTACACCAGGAGAGCCATCATTTATCCTTAGATGATTCATGTGAGAAGATTTCAGACTCATTGTGGCTGCACGATGGGGATTAAAAGATTTTGAATGCGGAATGGAAGTTGGAGCTAGATGCACAGGACTTTCATTTAGGAAATCGTTAGGGAACGCAATATTCTGAAATCTACAGGGTCAAGAATGTGCTGAGAATACCAAATTTCTGGTTTCACCACGGACAACAGAGTGGGCAACGGCCATCACTTAACGACCGAGAGCAGCAGCGTTTACGTAGTGTTGTCAGTGCTAACAGACAAGCAACAATGCGTGAAATAACAACAGAAATCAATGTGAGACGTACGACAAATGTATCCATTAGGACAGCGCGCTGAAATCTGGCGTTAATGGGGCATGGCAGCAGGCGACCATTGTGAATGTCTTCGCTAACAGCACAACATCGCCCGCAGTGTTCTCCTGTGCTCATGATCACATCATTTGGACCCTAGATGACTGGGAGGTTGGTGGTTGTTTGGGGAAGGAGACCAGACAGCGAGGTGATCGGTCTCATTGGAGGGAACGGGGAAGGAAGTCGGCCACGCCCTTTGAAAGAGATCATCCCGGCACTTACCTGGGGCGATTTAGGGAAATCACGGAAACCTAAATCAGGATGGTCGGATGTGGGATTGAACCGTCATCCTCCCGAATGCGAGTCCAGTGTCTAACCACTGTGCCACCTCGCTCGGTTAGATGACTGGCAGCAGTGGCCTGGTCAGATGACTCCCAGTTTCAATTGCTAGCAGCTGATCGTAGTTTTCGAGTGAGACACAGACTCCACGGGGCCACAGATACAAATTGTCAACAAGGCACTGTGCAAGCTGGTGGTGGCTCCACATATGTGTGGGCTGTGTCTACATGGAAGGGACTGGGTCCTCTTGTCCAACTGAACCGATAACTGACTGGAAATGTTTATGTTTGGCTACTTGGAGATCATTTGCAGCCATTCATGGTTCAAAAATGGCTCTGAGCACTATGGGACTTAACATCTATGGTCATCAGTCCCGTAGAACTTAGAACTACTTAAACCTAACTAACCTAAGGACAGCACACAACACCCAGTCATCACGAGGCAGAGAAAATCCCTGACCCCGCCGGGAATCGAACCCGGGAACCCGGGCGTGGGAAGCGAGAACGCTACCGCACGACCACGAGCTGCGGACGCAGCCATTCATGGACTTCATGTTCCCTAACAATGATGAAATTTTTGTGGAAGACTCTGCGCCTTGTTACCAGTTTGAAGCATATTTTGGACAATTCGAGTGAATGATTCGACCACCCGGATCGCCCGCCGTGAATCTCAACGAACGTTTATGGGACATAACGAGAGGTCATTTCGTGCACATCATGCACCAGCACTTTCACAATTATGGACGGCTATAGAGGCAGCTATGGCTCAGTGTTTCTGCAGGGGGCTTCCAACGGCTTGTTGCGTCCATAACATGTCAGGCCAAATGAGGACCTACTTGAATAAAGATACCTTGACGTCAAGGTATTTATTTACTGTCAATAACAATTGGAGAGATTGGCGACATGCAGATCACATGTCCTACAATCTGAGATTGCTTCTCGTGCAACTTTGCTGGAAGAAGTGGGTGTACGCCTAAAGATTTGTCGTTAAGTAATTTTTATGTTGTTGTTTTTTTGCCTCTGAGGTACGTGATTTTGGCGTTTCCAAGAGTAAGTAGGCACACTTTCACATTCAGAAGTAAGTCTATGACCTAATCTTGACAATGGTTTAAATGGTTCAAATGGCTCTGAGCACTATGGGACTTAACATCTGAGGTCATCAGTCCCCTAGAACTTAGAACTACTTAAACATAAGTAACCTAAGGACATCACACACATCCATGCCCGAGGCAAGATTCGAAGCTGCGACGTAGCGGTCGCGCGGTTCCAGGCTGACGCGCCTAGAACCGCTGGACCACCCCGGCCGGCAGTCTTGACAATGGCTAGAAGATACTTAGCTGAAATGTTGGAAGAGAAAATGATGATGTCCCGGATGCAAGCTCAAAGAATGATTTTTTGCTATGGTCCACAGAATCTGTAATTACACTGTAGTTGTTATGTTTAACATATTTAAGTTCGAGAGTTTAATAAATTTGCTTATATATTTCTACAACAGGGGCAGGACTCATTGTGGCAGCTAGTTTCGGCATTCACGTTAATCTTGTTGGAAGATGGCACGCCAGACGATTTGGAACTGTTTAATGGGACGTCGCTCCCATTGGATACAGAGTTCCTCGTCGCCACGAGGACTGGTGAGCACAGCTGGTGCCTTACAGAGCTGTGGACCATAGGGCCACACCTGCCGCTGCAGCGTGCTGTGTATGCATGTTGGAAATGTGGGGCAATAGACCGGCCGTGGCCAAGCCTCGAGCTCTGGTACCGCAGGAGTGACTTGCATAAACTCCCTCTCACCGTAATTACACCTCAGGTGAGTTGTGTGCTATATATGCACCGCATTTTTGTCTATTTTCTGTATTTTGATGAAATTCAGTAAGATACTGGAACCGACAGTCATAGTACGCTTATCTTTACGTGGAAAGAAAGAGTCACATTGCGTTTTTGGATGGGACATATTGAGTGGGAAAATTCCACTATCCGCCGGCCGGGGTGGCCGAGCGATTCTAGGCGCTACAGTCTGGAACCGCGCGACCGCTACGGTCGCAGGTTCGAATCCTGCCTCGGGCATGGATGTGTGTGGTGTCCTTAGGTTAGTTAGGTTTAAGTAGTTCTAAGTTCTAAGGTCTGATGACCTCAGATGTTAAGTCCCATAGTGCCCAGAGCCATTTGAACCATTCCGTCATCCAGTCGGAAAGAGGTTTCTTCCTTCAGGCACAATGGCCTATTTCCTCACACTACATCGGCTGTGTCTTAAGGATTTGTGATACATGTAGTTGTCTGTAATCACTGTGTATGTATTATGTTATCACGTTTGTGTTGTATTATGATGAAAAAAGGGAGAGAGTGGAACACAGTGGTAGCACATAGCTTACTCCTCTTGAATGGCACCAAGGATGTTGCTGAGTTCTACATTTCCATCCAATTGACCTATATAACATATCATTCCTGGCTGCACTGACTATTGTGGTACCCAGAGGTGTTTACGGTTTTGTCCAGCCTGAAGATGTTGTGCCGCTCTTCTTGTAGTCCTTCCAAATGGGTTGCGATAAAGGGCTATTGCACTGGCTTAAAGACTAGAAAATTTCTGTTGATGGTAGATGTTCACTGGAACCTATTGGAAATAACCTCTGGAAAAATCCTCGGAGAAAGCAGCACTTTGATGAGGAATGCTATTAGTGAGAGTAGGAATTGGCCAATGAAAATTCCAGCTTTTACTCCCGAGGTTAACTGTCTGAAAGACACGGATGTGAAAACAATTTTGTGGTGCTATTTTGGGCCCTGTAGAGGCGCAGGTGGCATTTTAAGGATGTTGCGAGTATCAAGTTTAGAGTGAGCGATCCTGAGACATGACACTTCTGGCCTCTAGGTGGACATGCAGTTTTAGTGAGTGCACACATGTACAGTACGTAGGAAGAGGCCGCACTGCAGAATGTGGATCCATTAGCTGACTGGAGCGGTATTCAAAGAACAAGGCATACTCGCTGAAGTCTAATTGAAAGCAATAAATTCCATTTGTTTCTGAGCTAGCTTCCTTCAAATCCACGACTGCAAAATTCGAAGTATAGAGGAAAGCCCCTGATTAACACATGAAAGAAAAGAGTATCCGTGACATAAGGTTGTATGGTAACTTATCTCCTGAACATTTGTCTGTACCAGTGAGTCAATATTCGTTGCTTGATCGAAAGTGATTTCCAATTTTGAAACTTACATTTCAAGTCATCATTCTTTTGAGACGAATACTCCCACGATTGTCACTGTAGACCATTTATTGTATACTTGCAAACACAAAAAGCCGGCGACCCCTGAATTCCAATGTGTAGGCTATACCTAACTGTGTGCAACCAACATAGCATAGCTGTGTCACAGTTCCTCTAAACCCTCAGCAGTACAATCATTTGACTAGACTCACTGGGAATCAGCAGAGACTACCAAAGAACAATGCCCTTTATGGCATGTGTAACCAATACCATCATACAACAAATATTAGAAAACATGTTATTAGAGAAGAGAAAATCTCTAACGATTGTAAATTAAACTCAATTACCATAAGCGATACTCCAGAAGTGTTATCACGTTCATTAAGTGCCATGACGAGTTTTGGACGTAGGGCTAGGTACTGGCCCGTCCGACCGGTTAGCCTGCTAGTTTGCAATAAATAACGTACAACTCTTATCTCCAATGCTGAGATGACAATACCTTTATACGTTCATTCGGCAATTAATACAGGACGTCTTTTAGACGCAGTGTACTTCAAGGCAAGACTCGCGCGAAAAAGAATAAGTGAGTTGTTGACTGATTACTCAAGAACTAAGTATAAGAAAAGGTACTTAATAAATAGCATGGAGAAAACGAGAACATGTACCGTCCCCGGGGGTGGGAGACGGGGGTGACTTTGAACTCTTAAATAGGAACCCATATTTTTTATTGCAGATTTGGATTCTCCGTGAAAAAAATATATAACTTTTGTACGAAACATTTCTTTCGTTTCAGTATAGGTGGCACTGTATTCGGCAACCATGGAAATGAGTTGGCAACTGTTGCAAAACGGTAATATCTCACAAAAATACACATCCGATTAGGTAAATCAAAGAACATTATTTGATATTTGGGAAAACGTTATCACGTGAGACCACCTACCCTCCTTCAATGCATGCTTAGACTACATTCAGCGTTACCCAGGAACAAAGACGTGGACGTAGTAGTAATGTGTTCCCTTTGGGGTGCTTGATTTTGGTGGGTCCCCTTGCCTCTCACTATCTCGGGGTGCTTGATTACTGTGAGTCCCCTCGCCTCTCACAAGTGTTTCAGTGCAGCAAATGTTCGAAATGTTGTCCGTCGTTTCTAATTCAAATTGCAACTCTTGTGTCTGAAGGACAGTCCCACATGTATTAGTGTCTCTGTGCTAATGTTTGCACATTCATTGTGAATTCGCTGCGGCATATCTTCGGGGGTTGTTGGTACATCCACGTAAAATCTCTCTTTTAGCCATCCCACAGAAAAAATCGGCAGCAGTCAAATCGGGTGAACGTGCGGGCCACGTTTGAGGACCTCCGCGTTCAATCCTAAACCCGGATAGTTTCGATTCATAACTTCTCGAGCTAGTCATGAATAATGCGCTGGGCATACATCGTGTTGAAACCACATATCCAGTCTCGTTTGAAGTGGAACATCGTCCATTAGTATGGGTAAAACATTATCCACAATATCGCTGTACATTTGACCTGTCAGATTACCGTCTTTGAAGTATGGACCAATTACCTATGTACCTAAAATACCACACCAAATGTTGACACTGAATGGGCGTTGATATTCAACTTGCCTTACCCAATAGGGATTCTCCACTGACCAATAATGCACATTATGTTGATTCACTTGACCACGATTCGTAAAATTTGATTCATAGGAGAAAAGTATCTGTGAAATGAAATTATCATTGGCTGCCAGTTGTTCCTGTATCCAGTTGGAGAAATTCAGGCGATTGAGAAAATCGTCACCACGCAGTTTTTGATGCAGTGATAAATGACATGGAAGCCATATGTGTGCATACAGTATATGTAGAACACTTCTTTGTGAAATTCCTGAACCTCGCGCAATTAGCCGAGAGCTAGTGCGAGGATTTGCAGCAACCGCTGCTAAAACATTCACTGTGTTATTTTCGTTTGTCAAAGGCCGCGGTCGGACTCTTTCTCTATGGTTAACACTTCCCGTTTCAGTAAATAGGTGGACAATACGGCGAAACGTCGTTGCAGACGGTACAGGAATTCCGGGCAATAGAGTAGCATACCTCTGACGAGTTTCGTCAACATTAGTCTGAGCCTAAAAGTACGCGGCAATCATATCGACCCTCTCTGCAATCGCTAACATCATGCAACAATTGCGACGACAAACGGACAGTCCGAATCATTGAAGTAACATCCACAGTCTGACCGCGGACTGAGCGCATGATCATGGTCTTGACTTCCACCGATTGTGGGAAGTGTCACATGATAGCTTTATCAAAAATATCAAAAAAGTACTTCGATTGTCTTGATAGGATTTATATTTGTTTGAGATAGTACCGTTTTGCAACTACTGTCACCTCATTTCCATGTTTGCCCATTACAGCGCCATCTATCATGAAACAAAAGAAATGTTTCATACAAAAATTACATATTTTTTCACGGAGAATTCAAATCTGCAATTAAAAAAATAGGGGTTCCTATTTAAGATTTCGAAGTCACCCCTCCCCCTCCGCCTGCCCCCGGGGGTGGTGCAGGGGGTCGAGAGTTATGTTAATGGATGTCCCCCTTGGAGGTGGACAACGTTTATTACCACTTTTTTTTTTAATACGATGTTTGTTTCGCCAAATACTCCAACAATCAGTTTTAAATGCCTCACCCTGTATAAGTCTATACCATGCTTTGTGTTATACCAATAGTTATTTCTTACTTAGTTCCATGTTCCATGTATGATCTGCACGATAAATCATAACGATGTGGAACGACTCATTATACACAGACAAATTTTTTTTTTTTTTTGTAACTATGCCTACATGCTGATCATTTATTACTTTTTTGATTTTTAAATGAAGACAGACATGTTAGTCAGTAAATCCTACCCATCACGATTCACCCATTGTGGTAATAGACAGTCTTCTGCGGAAAATGAGGAATTGTCAAAGAGAAACGTTTTCAGCTTAGTTTCGAATTTTACTTTGCTGTCTGTCAGGTATTTCATATCAGTGGATAAGTGACCAAAACTTTTTGATTGCGGCAGTGGTAACACCTGTTGGTGCTACAGATGACCTTAATGTGGCGTAATGAACGTCATTTTTTTCTTCTGGTATTGTAATTGTGTACATCATTATTCCTGTTGAAGTGCAATGGATTATTTACAACAAACTTCATGAAGGAATAACTGTACTGTGAAACGGATAGAATGCTACTCACGCGCCGAGCAGCAGACAGACAAGACGAAAAGCGTTTCAGGTAATGTTCAGCGAAAGCATTATTCGGATATGAAGCAAAGCACACACACATATTCATACAATCGTGCACACAAAACTCACACGCACACGACCGCTGTCTCTGGCTGCTCTAGCCAGAATCTTTTTAAAGGGTGAGACAATGTGAACCATGAATAATACATGGAGGGGGGAATGTAGGGCATGAGATGCTGCCCCAACGATCAGCGCGGTTACAGAGCCATGTGTTGTGCGGGCACGTGACCGTTGACAGAGCGTTTGTGATTTGGAAGACAATCAAAAAGACGAGAAACAACGGAACTGAGTACAGTAAGGCAAATTAACCATGCAGTAGACGTGTACTCTTTCGTTACGGGGTTAGGTGCTTGGGAACTCCTGTCCTCCACTCCGCCTTCAGGACACGAGTGGCCTACCGGGACCAGCCGACCGCCGTGTCATCCTCAGTGGAGGATGCGGATAGGAGGGGCGTGGGGTCAGCACACCGCTATCCCAGTCGTTATGATGGTATTCTTGACTGAAGCCGCTACTATTCGGTCGAGTAGCTCCTGAACTGACATCACGAGGCGGAGTGCACCCCGAAAAATGGCAACAGCGCATGGCGGCCTGGATGGTCACCCATAGAAGTGCCGACCAAACCCGACAGCGCTTAACTTCGGTGATCTCACGGGAACCGGTGTATCCACTGCAGCAAGGCCGTTGCCCACTCCCGTCCAACATTTATGTTTATTAATTACTCATTGAAATGATTATCAAATGTTCTTTATTTGCTGTTTCTGTGTTTATAAATTTATAGGGTGGAATTAAAACACAAATTTCAAAAAAAAATATTTCAATAATTTATTTCAGAGACAGTTAACAAATTTAGTATGCAAATGAGACAAACATATCCACCTGTTACATTTATGACACCATTTTCTAGTTGACTTGTCTTTCTGCCTTTCGACACTCATAGCAACGTCCTTTAGAACCTTCTCTGTGATTGACTTGTGGTGTAACTGTTGAATTTCTGCCCAGTAGAACACGTGCACGCCGTCGTAGTTCAATGGGAATTTGAGGGAACGCAGATCTGTACTGAATTTGAGGTTTCATCGTTTCCCAGGCCAACCTCTGCAGAAACTCCGTTCTTTTCAATGATTTAGGTTCAAAAATGGCTCTGAGCACTATGCAACTTAACTTCTGAGGTCATCAGTCGCCTAGAACTTAGAACTAATTAAACCTAACTAACCTAAGGACATCACACACATCCACGCCCGAGGCAGAATTCAAACCTGAGACCACAGCGGTCGCTCGGCTCCAGACTGTAGCGCCTAGAACCGCACAGCCACTCCGGCCGGCAATGATTTAGGTGTTCTAGAATTTGCTCGGTATACACACAGTGCATTCATAGCAGAAACATTAAGTAACTTATAGAAAACAACCATAGGCCACCTACGAGTGTTTCGAGATACATCTTTTTTTTTTTTAAATTATTTGATTAAGTAAATCAACTCCAGTCTTTGACATATTTTAAAAAGTTACAATTTCTGGTTTCAGTGAATCTCATGTATCTTTATCAATGGTATCATCATGATGTAAAGTAGATATCAAGAGAACATCTAGATTAACTTTAGGGCAGTATGAAGTTAGCGTACAATTCTCTTGAAAGCCAAACAACGAAGAATATTGAGGTCTTTGCTTATTACGTAAAAACTCCTTGGGGATTTCCTTTTTGTTTTCCGGAGCGTTTCAGTGTATGTCAGTCCATTGTCTTCTAACAGCTTCATAGCCAGTGGTATACTACTGAACCAGCTGTCACCAGTAATATTACGGTGAGTCCCGCTGAAACATTTCATTAACCTCATTACTACATCTGTAGGAGAATTACTGTAAGGGGCGTCTGGCTGAGTGCCAGCATAAGTTTATAATTAAATGAAACAATGAGTTTACTTTTACCAGTCACCGTTTTATTTTTTCCACGACGCGTTTCGAAGGTTTAAACCTCCATCATCGGGTGGATTGACATTAGTTAGTATTACATATGTGTGTATGTTGTGTTACGGCTTTGGAGGAACTTGTGGCACTGCCTAGTGGAGAAACAAGACACTATTTCAGAATATGGCTTTGGATAACTTTTGACAAAAAATTAAACTGATATCTAATGGTAAACTTTAATAAGTAAACTAGAGTACCTCCAGTGGTCACAGATTCCTTTTTCTGTCGTAACACTTCACATGTATACTGCCACATTTGTAAACAAATATGGCGTCTGGAATCAGCTGGGTGCAAGGTTCATACAGCAGGAGAGAAGACATAATCGCAAAGTGCAAAGAAAATACATCATAACAACATTATTACAGAATAATCGTTTAAACCATTTGGAGGTGTTTGTTTTGAGGTGTCAAATATATGTGTGTGTACTTCAGGTGGTATATAAATCCAATTTTGAAAGGTTAAAACAGCTAAACATTCGTACTCGTTTATGCAATCAGGTGAAATGTTAAAATGGCTTGAACTTCATACTTGCTAATAACAATTAGGTAAAATGTTACAGGCTTGAATTACAATGATCATATTGGCTACAGCAGTAAAATCATACATAGATGACACTCTTAGAAGACAGAGAGAGAGAGAGAGAGAGAGAGAGAGAGAGAGGAAGGAGTGATTATATGAGAGCAAACATTTACATGGCAAGGAGTCTTAAGATTACATGTTGCATATATTAGCTGCCTAAAGGTTGGGGTAATACACTGGTTAATTTTATAAAGTATGCAGATAAATATACATTTGTGCCAGTAGTTGATGTACATACAGTTTTAAGCTGACAAGGGGTACAAACTGTTGGTGTGATGGATTATCTGTGAATGAGGTCAATCTCTTGTACTCTTGGCAGCTGTCAATATTTATGGTAAATATTAAGATGTGTGCACATGTGTGTGTGTGAGTGTGTGAGTGTGTGAGTGTGAGTGTGTGTGTGTGTGTGTGTGTGTTTTAAGAGTGTAGGCAGTTGCTGAAAACAGAGATGATACTATTGTAAACATTGTCATTTTTGTCATTTAAGATGGATTCTGGTTGTTTCATTTGGTGTTTGTATATTTGGAGTGTTTCAAGGATGTCTAGTTTCCTGACTTTTGGTTGGATGTGTAGGATGCTAATACTTGTGTTGTTAACATGGTGTTTTGTTTCATGTAGGTGGGTAGCTATTGCTGATGTGTGGTATTTTTTGTTTTTTAGTGCTGCCATGTGTTCCTTGAACCTTATCTCAAATGATCTGCCTGTCTGGCCTATGTAGAAGCAGCCACAGTCCAAACATTCAATTTTGTACACACCTGTGTGATGAAGTGGGTTTCGTGTGCCAATGTTGTGGGGTAACTTCTGTCCAATCTTGTTGTTTATAATGCAGAATTACAATTGGGAAAGTTGCTTCATAGATTAGAATATGATTCCATAACCAAAAAAGTCAAAGAGTACACCGAGTTCATCGTACAGAAAACGAAAGCTACACAGAAGAAAAAACTGGCCAATCTTATAAAGCAACAATTACCTCCCAAACCGAACCAAAACAGCCAAAAGAAGCACACATTCTACACACCTTTCCTCAACAACACGAACATAATATTCACTGCAGAAGAAGAGGCTCTACTCTGCAAAGGCTTAAAACACAATGTTCAAGCTCCGCTGGACCAAAAGAATCAAGAGAAGCTCATCACTTGTGTCACACAGATCTCGACCATTGCCTTTAACAAGCAAACCGACAGAATATCAGCCTGCCACAAAATTAACGAAATCATTGAAAAGGAAATTGCAAAACCATTCCCAGCATACAAGAAAAGAGAAGAAGCCCTTACACGTACCATTAAGACTAAATTAAACATGAATAATGCAATAATTGTAAAAGCTGACTAGGGCAACACAACTGTTGTAATGGACAGAACACCATCCATAGAAAAAACTTTAGACTTCTTCCAAACCAGCAAGATAACTGAAATACGAGGGCAGTTCAATAAGTAATGCAACACATTTTTTTTCTCGGCCAATTTTGGTTGAAAAAACCGGCAATTTCTTGTGGAATATTTTCAAACATTCCCGCTTCGTCTCGTATAGTTTCATTGACTTCCGACAGGTGGCAGCACTGTACGGAGCTGTTAAAATGGCGTCTGAAACGGATGTGCGTTGCAAACAACGGGCAGTGATCGAGTTTCTTTTGGCGGAAGACCACGGCATCTCAGATATTCATAGGCGCTTGCAGAATGTCTATGGTGATCTGTCAGTTGACAAAAGCATGGTGAGTCGTTGGGCAAAACTTGTGTCATCATCGCCGCAAGGTCAAGCAAGACTGTCTGATCTCCCGCGTGTGGTCCGGCCGTGCCCAGCTGTGACTCCTGCAATGGCGGAGCGTGCGAACACACTCGTTCGAGATGATCGATGGATCACCATCAAACAACTCAGTGCTCAACTTGACATCTCTGTTGGTAGTGCTGTCACAATTGTTCACCAGTTGGGATATTCAAAGGTTTGTTCCTGCTGAGGCCCTCGTTGTCTAACCGAACACCATAAAGAGCAAAGGAGAACCATCTGTGCGGAATTGCTTGCTCGTAATGTGGCTGAGGGTGACAATTTCTTGTCAAAGATTGTTGCAGGCGATGAAACATGGGTTCATCACTTCGAACCTGAAACAAAACAGCAATCAATGGAGTGGCGCCACACCCACTCCCCTACCAAGAAAAAGTTTAAAGCCATACTCTCAGCCGGTAAAGTCATGGTTACAGTCTTCTGGGACGCTGAAGGGGTTATTCTGTTCGATGTTCTTCCCCATGGTCAAACGATCAACTCTGAAGTGTATTGTGCTACTCTTCAGAAATTGAAGAAATGACTTCAGCGTTTTCGTAGGCACAAAAATCTGAACGAACTTCTCCTTCTTCATGACAACGCAAGACCTCACACAAGTCTTCGCACCCGAGAGGAGCTCACAAAACTTCAGTGGACTGTTCTTCCTCATGCACCCTACAGCCCCGATCTCGCACCATCGGATTTCCATATGTTTGGCCCAATGAAGGACGCAATCCATGGGAGGCACTACGCGGATGATGAAGAAGTTATTGATGCAGTACGACGTTGGCTCCGACATCGACCAGTGGAATGGTACCGTGCAGGCATACAGGCCCTCATTTCAAGGTGGCGTAAGGCCGTAGCATTGAATGGAGATTACGTTGAAAAATAGTGTTGTGTAGCTAAAAGATTGGGGAATAACCTGGTGTATTTCAGTGCTGAATAAAACAACCCCTGTTTCAGAAAAAAAAGTGTTGCATTACTTATTGAACTGCCCTCGTACATAAAGATCCAACAGCCAGAATACAAAAGGAGATTAAACACATTTCAAACAACATTAACTTTCTACTCACCATCCAAGAAGCAAGACACATTGTAACAATGAGCCCACAAGCACCTTGCCTTAGGTCACAACCTAAGATACACAAAGATGGGACCCCATCAGGCCCACAGTGAACTGTAGGAACAGCCCAACATTCAAGGTCAATAAAATACTCTTCAGAATTCTCAAACAGGCATACACATTCAATAATGAGAGAACACTTAAAAACTCAACAGAATTCACACAATATGTCAAAAACATACAAGTACCTGATGGAACCACACTTGCCTCATTCGACATACAAAACCTTTATTCATCTGTGCCAATAGATCCCACGCTACAAATAATTAATGCCAACCTACATAAACACAAAAAAATCCCTTCAACTCAGATTAAAGAACTAATAGACCTGCTTGAATTCACACTTTCACACAACTATTTTAAATTTTACAATAAAATCTACAAACAAATAGATGGTCTGGCAATGGGCTCAAATCTTTCTGGATTGTTAGCAGAAATATTTATAAGTAACCTAGAAGACAAAATCTTGAATTCCAATCACCACCTCCTCAAAAATATCATCTCCTACTACAGATATGTAGATGATATCATAATTTTAATCAAAGGCACTAAATATGACATCAGTGAGTCGAATCAGTTTTTCAACAACTCCCATGAAAGCATAAAATTCACAGTAGAACACCAAAAAGATGACAGTATAAATTTCCTAGACCTTACCATTACAATAAAGACTAACAGACATCAGTTTGAAATTTATCGGAAGCCTACCACAACACATACTACAATCCACAACTCCACTTGCCACCCCGCAGCACACAAAATGGCAGCATACCGGTACATGATTAATAGAACTATCCAGCTACCACTCTCAGAAGATAAATGTGATCAAGAAATTGAAATAATAAAACAAACAGCTATTGAAAATGGCTATAGCAGCTCCATAGTAGACACTCTAAAACACTCAATAATGGCAAAGCAATCACAACACAAAAAACAAAAAGAAAATAACATCTTCCATACAATCCCCTTTCTGGGTAACATTTCATACCAGATTGCTAATGCCTTCAAATGGAAAGGCATAAGCATATCCTTTACAACAGACAACAAGATTGGACAGAAGTTACCCCACAACATCGGCACACGAAACCCCCTTCATCACACAGGTGTGTACAAAATTGAATGTTTGGACTGTGACTGCTTCTACATAGGCCAGACAGGCAGATCATTTGAGATAAGGTTCAAGGAACACATGGCAGTACTAAAAAACAAAAAATACCACACATCAGCAATAGCTACCCACCTATATGAAACAAAACACCATGTTAACAACACAAGTATTAGCATCCTACACATCCAACCAAAAGGCAGGAAACTAGACATCCTTGAAACACTCCAAATATACAAACACCAAATGAAACAACCAGAATCCATCTTAAATGACAAAAATGACAATATTTACAATAGTATCATCTCTGTTTTCAGCAACTGCCTACACTCTTAAAACACACACGCACACACACACACACACACACACACACACACACACACACACACACACACACACACATGTGCACACATCTTAATATTTACCATGAATATTGACAGCTGCCAAGAGTACAAGAGATTGACCTCATTCACAGATAATCCATCACACCAACAGTTTGTACCCCTTGTCAGCTTAAAACTGTATGTACATCAACTACTGGCACAAATGTATATTTATCTGCATACTTTATAAAATTAACCAGTGTATTACCCCAACCTTTAGGCAGCTAATATATGCAACATGTAATCTTAAGACTCCTTGCCATGCAAATGTTTGCTCTCATATAATCACTCCTTCCTCTCTCTCTCTCTCTCTTTCTTCTAAGAATGTCATCTATGTATGATTTTACTGCTGTAGCCAATATGATCATTGTAATTCAAGCCTGTAACATTTTACCTAATTGTTATTAGCAAGTATGAAGTTTAAGCCATTTTAACATTTCACCTGATTGCATAAACGAGTACGAATGTTTAGCTGTTTTAACCTTTCAAAATTGGATTTATATACCACCTGAAGTACACACACATATATTTGACACCTCAAAACAAACACCTCCAAATGGTTTAAACGATTATTCTGTAATAATGTTGTTACGATGTATTTTCTTTGCACTTTGCGATTATGTCTTCTCTTCTGCTGTATGAACCTTGCACCCAGCTGATTCCAGACGCCATATTTGTTTACAAATGTGACAGTATACATGTGAAGTGTTACGACAGAAAAAGGAACCTGTGACCACTGGAGGTACTCTAGTTTACTTATTAAAGTTTACCATTAGATATCAGTTTAATTTTTTGTCAAAAGTTATCCAAAACCATATTCTGAAATAGTGTCTTGTTTCTCCACTAGGCAGTGCCACAAGTTCCTCCAAAGCCGTAACACAACATACACATATATGTAATACTAACTAATGTCAATCCACCTGATGATGGAGGTTTAAACCTTCGAAACCGCGTCGTGGAAAAAATAAAACGGTGACTGGTAAAAGTAAACTCGTTGTTTCATTTAATGTCAGTAACAGTCACGGTAAAGCCTAACCTAAATATGTTCGCATTTAAATAAAAATAAGTTTCTAAGTTGAAAGTATAGGCGGTTTTAGCATCTACCAAAGTAAATGTCGTAATGCCGTATTTGGCGGGATTTTTAGGAAGATACTATCTAAACTGGCATTTTCCTCGAAAAGAAAGTAACTGTTCGTCGACTGTCAAATATTCACTCGGAACAAAGTGTTTTGAAAAATTATGAACAACAGTCTCTAAATGTCTCTAATTGGGGCTAATTTATAAATTTCTTTTCGAAGGTTTCTGTCCCTCACGTCATCAAAACGTAAACATCTCAGAAGAAATTTAAATATTTTTTCACTCATAGTCAGGTAACAGGATTCTAAGCCGTATCCTCTAGAGTTATCCCAGAGCATGCTAGTGTCTTTCTAGAAATTCTTAGGGTTCCTTTTAGGTACAGTATTCGGAAAAGTGCTCTTATTGCAATCTCATCAGTGAGTCTAGCATCTCTATCTCTCTGAAATTTTCTTTTCAAATTTCTTACGTAAATATTTGTGCTGTTAACTATAATTTTGTAAACACCGCTGTCTAAGAAAAGTCTAATCTTCAGCAAATATTGCTGATGCTTGCATCTTGGAGCCAGGTAGATGAGTTATTATATTCTCTGACTATGTTCTCACGTTTCCTGTAGGAAAAGACTTAGACCATTTTGTTTTACTGCCTATCCCAAGATAATAGGAAATACTAGACTCACCATTCTTACGATCGAACTCATCTGCAGATTGTTCAGTTTCAGTATCATGATCGCTTTCCATTAGTTGATCATCTTCATTTGAATCAGATTCTTCAGAATCAAATAAGTCATTTTCATCACTCTCTTCATCTCCTTTGAGCCACCTTATCCACACTTCAGGATAGGAAGACACGTCCATTCTTCTTTTCTTCGGATCTGACATCACTAAAAAAAACATGTTTATGAGTACAGTTTGTATAAGTTATAGTACATGTTGAAAACTGCATAAGAATCACTTTAGTTAACATAGCTATTTTATTCAGATTAATAAAAGTTTTAAATATTGTACTTACAACGAATTTATTATGAAAAATGTTAAAAAAAGGAAAACACCTACCTTAAGAAATTGTTACGTAGACAGGCGCGTGGAGGGCAGTTGTACCCCAACTCACTTCAAAGTCCTGCTGCTTTCTGTTTAGCTGTCCAACTGACGTTAGCTGTAAACGGATCTTCAACAATGCACCCATTTGAAAGGTACTGAGCGACAGAACGCTGCAACTTTAAGCGTAACGGAAATAATGACAATGTAAAACCGCTGGGTGACAGGTTTACCCCACGCACCCACTCCAGGGTTAAAGTCAAATGACAGAAATAAATCCACTGCAATAAAAGTAAACACTGCAAACATAATTCATGAATTCAAATGAAAATATTGCTTGAATGGCGACACTTACGAACGAAACATGATATCTTTTAACTTTAGATTACGATTGGATTGATTAGTATGCTCACAAACACTGAAAGCTGGCATTTTGCATGAAATAACTACGCCTGCACACAGTCGAAGCACCGAACTCTATCGAAATTGGACACGGGCATGTCAGAGTGACGTCACGAGGAAGTATCACCGCGGTGGTAGAGGAGTTATGAATGCGGTGCAACTTGTGTTTTGGGCTACTTAAGATGGCGGACAGTGGCTTGAAGTTTGTGACGTAATGACTACTCAATTCTTTTTTTAACTCCATGGGTAATACCCCTTATGTGCCACGTCAAAGATCTTTGTCAAAGAAAATTTGACAATATTATATTCAATTATACCTCCAAACTAATACCGGCCTAAGTGCCGCAGTTGCCAAGAACCTGAAAAGCAGGCTAAGCACTACGATCGTATGATCATTTCTAGTAGTGCACATAATGCCTGAAAGATTACATGAGTGGTATTTACCGGCCCACTGGTGAGGCTAAAGCGGGTTATGTGCCACAAATGTTTGTAATTGTTTGCGAGCGTTGTCTGCGACAGTGCAGCAACTTGTAATATGAGGCGTTTTGCGCAGTGACTCGAGTAGAGGATTAAAAAGGGTGAATGAGTTCGCGATGGAAGAAAGGAGTAGCGGATTAAAAAGGGTGAATGAGTTCGCGATGGAAGAAAGTTCCGTAGAAGTGAAGGGAAAGGAGTTCGCGATGGAAGAAAGTTTCGTAGAAGTGAAAGGAAACCTTACATGAACAGTAAAAACTTGTTGATAGACGCACAAACTGAGCTTACAGAAAAGGAGTGTACTAAAAATTCATTACTAATATCTAATGTTATTACTTAATATTTGGTTGCTTTGTAGAATTTTTTGCAAAGGAATGACCTATCATTTCTAATCTTAGTTTTTATGATGATTAAATAAATATATATCATGTTTTGTTTCAGTTTACCTGCAAGTGCAAACATTCGTGTGTTTGAGTTCCATATAAGCAAAGAAAA
The DNA here is from genome assembly GCF_023864345.2 of Schistocerca serialis cubense. Lineage (NCBI taxonomy): Eukaryota > Metazoa > Arthropoda > Insecta > Orthoptera > Acrididae > Schistocerca > Schistocerca serialis. Next base: position 852,805,179 of record NC_064639.1, on the reverse strand, counting down.
GTTTTGTTCCAAGACTTTCATGCCCTCAAAGATTATATGAAGCAAAACTCCCTTTTGACGGGTTTGATGCTCATTAAGTGTGTAAACAGAAGACGCCAGGGTCAGTATGACGACGCAAAAGAATGCAGATGGCAAGCTACGATATGTTACTCGTTGGCAGGTGGAAAGCGTGGCACTGTTCAGCTCTGTAAGACCACTTTTATACATTTTTCACAATAACCAAACCCAGAATCGAAACTCTTGTGTCAGTAAAGAAGAAAGGTGAAGTAAGTGTTGAGAGAAAAGTGGGGTAATAAGGCACAAAGAAGTAAGATCACAGCAGCAGATGAGAAGCCTGTTTTCGAGCATGGCACCTCTTTTGCTACGATCGAGAGTCATTATGATAAAGAGAATACAATCAAGGAATATTTGAGTCGAGATTTGAATATCAGCAGACTTTACCATCCCCTTATGGAGAGATATTCAGACTACAAGATTATGTATAAGTTTTTATTATAAAACCTTTAAAAAACTTTTCCCATAAATTTCATTCCTTCAACCACACATGGATACTCGCTGTAAATGTGACTTACTATCAGCAGAGCTGTCAGAGAAACCTGGCGACAGAGAGGCAAAAACGGCTTTAGAAATACACTACAACAAAATTGAGAAAGCAAGGGAAGCAACAAAAGACAATACTATATCTCCTCGGCTTCCCAATAGTGACGTATACGTATGCTTGGTAGATAAGTGTTATCTTTGCTTTCTCTCACCCACAGTCCGATGTATTATTCACACCAGCTTTTATGCTTTAATATGTGTGTTAATGTTGGCGACAATAAGGCGCTCATGTTTTGATGGTATGAATATTATAAGTGGTTGGGCCGGAAATGAAATTGCTTCATGCTTCTTTAAAGCACTCAGTAGACCTGAGTGTTGTAGAATTAAAAAGTTTACCATCTGGTCTGATACATGCAAAGGATGGAATAAGAATAAAATGACACTTTTTCTTTGGATTTTAGGCAAGTATGATGGGATAACCTATAAATTTTTGGTCTCTGGCAATTCATTTATGTCGTGTGACAGAAATTTTGCCCAGATTGGAAAACTTTAGAGGCTGGAACAAGGGCGTACCCAGAATCTGAACTAGGGGGTTGGGGGGGGGGGGGGGGGGGGCAGGTCATACTAGTCTCAGGAAACAAGGATTCGAGACAATACAGCACTTCTTATTAAATAAAACAGTAAACCAGTGAAAAACTGCTTTTAATAAACTTTTTAAATACAAGAATGCACTTGTACAATCCGAGAAAACATGCAGCATTTCTTATTAAATAAAACAGTAAACTAGTGTAAAACTGTCAATATCTTCGGGGGGGGGGGGGGGGGGGGGGGGGAGGGGGGCAGCTGCCCCCCCTCTGCCCCTCGCTGGGTATGCCCATCGGCTGGAAGAATGTCAAGTAGCTAAGGACCTTGTGAAACTTACTGAGAATGCGACCTCTAGAATTCCATTTGTGGTTACTATACTCCACCCTGAATCTGAACAAAGTGACATACACTATTCTAGTTTGTGGAGTTTAATTTATCAACTCTCCAAGTTTGGCTCCTCTGCAGTTGGCAGGTCTGCTTGACCTTGAGATGGCACCAAAGCTGTTTTTTTCCGCTGTTCCCTCAGTTCAGTTCAGGCGTGTGTACAGTGCAGTGCAGAGCAACTCAGCAGCATTTCATGTCAGTGGAACAGTTAATCGTCATAACTCCAGAATTTGGGGGGCAGAGCATCAACGAGGCTCTCGCAAAGTTCATGTCTGGTGCGATTTGATGGGAGATCATGTGATTGGTCATTTCATTTTTGTAGACAAAACAATAAACAGGGATGTTTACTGTGACGTGTTGACAGAGTACGTCTTTTCCTGAAGGGACGATATTGAGGAGGAAAAGGGGCTTGTGTTTTTACAACAAGATGGCACCCCACCTCATTACAGTAACCATGTGCATGCGGCTCTTGATATTCACTTTCCAGGAAGGTGGATAGGCAGGGCTGGCCCAATACCTTGGCTACCATGAAGCCCAGACATAACCTCACTGGACTTTCTCTTTTGGGGCCACATAAAAGATGCTGTGTATAATGAAAAGATCAGACACATCAATCATTTACGGGAAAGAATCGTCATGGCAGTTGGGACAGTTATATCTGAAATATACATATATGTGGTGAGAAGTGGAACATCGACTCGATGTGTGCTGGGCAAAAAATGGATCTGAAATATTGGTGTATATGTGGTGAGAAGTGGAATATCGACTCGATGTGTGCTGGGCAACAAATGGATCTGAAATATTGGTGTATATGTGGTGAGAAGTGGAATATCAACTCTATGTGTGCTGGGGAACAAATGGATTCCAAGTTGACGCCTACCAACATTAAACAAAACTTGAAGGAATTCTCTTTCATGATATGTACTCATTGACATAATTTTTTTATTAATTTCCCCATTGAATTTAGACTTAAAATTAGGGAGTTCTTTTTCAAACATCCTGTATTTCCAGACATAGTTGGATTCAAATGAAAAAAAAAAAAAAAAATGCAACTGAGGACATCAAAACGAGAACAATGTTAAACGCTGTTGAAGACTGGAACACCTATAAGAGTTTCAGATCAGGCATTTCCACTGACATAATAAAGAATTTTGTTTTACCATCACAACAATGTAAAAACAACTTGTTAGTTGAAAAGAAAATGGGTCTGCAACACATGCTGTCATATTTGAAAGTGGAGCGAGAGCATGTGGTTTCTCCGATTACAGTCACTCACGTTCAGTGAACCGGCTTTATCAGCGCGCCCACGCACTATGCTCAAGGGAGAGGCTTGGTAGCAAAAAACGACTAAAGCGGTTTCGGGACAGGACACATTTATTCTTCCTACCGTTACAATAAATGACAAATAACATTCGTCGGTAATGTCCGTCCGTACAGGTGCGTTGCACTGACGGCACGGCTCGATCACCGACCCCGGAGGGTGTACACTCCAGTGATGAGCCGTGGCGCGACCGCGTGGACCGAGTGAGACAAAAGGCCGCGTCACTGAATGTTCTGCTCCTGGCGCGACCGGAGGCGCCGTAACGTCCGCGAAGGAGCGAAAGTCACTTTAACAGTACGGTGCACACTGCGGAACGGCGACTGCGTTTACGACCGCGTGTAGGCATTTAAGGCCGGTTCCCACTAGAGCGCGGCAGCGCGTCGTGCGGCAACGGCAGCGGCAAGCGTTTTCCGCTTTGACGCGGCGGCTCGCGGAATTGGCGTTCCCATCTGGAAGCGGCAGACGCTAGCGGTAGCCAATGACGAACAGCCACTGAGGTACGGGGTGGGACCCACTGAAACGACCGGTGTGTTTGAATAACTATATCTTATACCTACATGAAGGAAAGATGAAGTTGGGTGAAGACATACAAATTTTTCATTTTCTGTACAATGTACTCTTTTACACATTTCATTATTATGTTTTCTCATTTCAATATAAACAGATTTCATGACTACCGTTCATGATTGTTCACTATCTCCTTACACATTGAAACAATGTACGATAAAAGAGATTATTCAGATAGTTAAGCGAGACAAAAATTTAAAGTGTGATACGGTAGCAGGTACAGGAAAACACTAAAAACACAAAGGCTTGGGGGAAGGGATGAAAGTAGAAGCCACCTGATAGAATTTAGCGCAGAGCACAATGTAATCATCGCCAGCACCTTGCTTAAGAATCATGAAAGAATAATACATACTTGGAACAAAGTTTTCGAAACCAGATTTTAAATTATAAGATATTTCCTGGTGCAGACGCAAACCTACAATAATTTATTGGTTACGAGCTGCGGTTCACAACTAAAGAGACAGTAAACGATAGCAAATTAAGGAAATGGAACTTGAATAAGTCAAGACCCACAGTTTTTCGATAATCTTAAAGTTACCGTAATGCAACGACTGACTGAAACAGAGAAAGGAATCCGCTAGAATACGAATGGATATCTTTGAGAGAAAAAGTGGTGAATGTAGCAGAGTATGTGAACGGGAAGAAGGTACAGTAGAAATCGTTAGATAAAACTTGATATATTAAATTTGGCACGAGGGAAATATATAAAAATGCAGCAAATAAAGTAGGCCATGGGAAATAGAAATGTCTAAACATGACGTTGATAGAAAGTCCAAAATTGCAACGCGATTTTGCACTTGGAAAACAGGGGAATGAAAATGAGAAAGAACAAAGAAAACTTTGCTCAAAGGAGAAGCAACTGCCAAGGACTCATCTGGCAAGCCAGAACTAAGCAAATAAGAGAAGGCTAGAAAGTGGAAGGAATATGTAGAGAGGAGAGGGGGAGGGGTTGTACAAACTAACATAAGCACAATGTTAGATTCCTGTGAAATGTCTGAACACGCAAGGCAATACTGATCCTACCACTTAGTTAAGTAGACACACTGAAGAACTGCGAAACTGTGTTTATAGCATTTACATGTTTAGAGAAAGATTTTGACAATCTTAATTAAAACATTCTTTGAAGCTCTAAAACATAGGGCCACAAGATTATCTACAACTTGTACAGAAACCAAACTGCATTTCTAAGACTTTAATGACTTGCAAGGGAAGCAGTAATTGAGAAGGCAGAAGTAGAGAGGATATAAAATGAAGACTGTGAATAGCAACAAAAGCGTTCTGAAAAAGAAACTTTGTTCACATCGAATATAAATTCTAATGATTGGGTACAATTTTACAAAGGTATTTGTGTGGAGTGCAGCCTTGTATGTAAGTGAAACGTGGGCTATGAACAGTTCTGTCAAGAAGACAATGGACGCTTTCAAAACGTGGTGATCAATAAGAATGCTGAAGATTAGATATGAGGATCGTGTAACTAAAGAAGAGGAACAGAATTAGAGCAGGAAGAGGAAGAGGAAATTACGGCACAACTTTGACTACAAGAGGGGTAAGTTGACAGGACATATTATGAGGTGTCAAAGAGTGAGGACAAAGGGGTTGAGTGATAGTATTCTGATAATAATCATCTGTTGAAATGCTATTCTGCTATTTTATCGATTAATGTAAGCAGTGAATTTACTATTCCATGCACTTCTCCACAAAACATTTAAACCAGAACTGAAATCAGCTGAACACCAAATCTTTCAACCACTGTCTGACAACTACTGCATTCTCTTTCAACTTTCTATAACTATCACTGACTAGCCACACACACATAAAGATATAAGGAGGACAAAAATAAACAAACATTAGTTTTCAGCATATAATTCTTTACATTGGCAACATGCACATAAACAAATCAAACAGGAAGGGACATGAGGTGAACACACTGTAGTTATGACTTCAAATCAGTGTTTTTGGTAAAATGTCTACAGCTAGTGACAGAAGAAAAAAGAGCGAACATGAAAATGTGCTTATGTTCCATAATCTAAGTTTTAGTTCAACCTCCAGCATGTGACCAGGTGAGGAGAAACGCAGATGTCCGCCAAAAACTCGATTCACTGTAAGTAATCAGTTGTTGTTGGTGTGGTCTTCAGTCCTGAGACTGGTTTGATGCAGCTCTCCATGCTACTCTATCCTGTGCAAGCTTCTTCATCTCCCAGTACCTATTGCAGCCTACATCCTTCTGAATCTGCTTAGTGTATTTATCTCTTGGTCTCCCTCTACGAGTTTTACCCTCCACGCTGCCCTCCAATACTAAATTGGTGATCCCTCGATGTCTCAGAACATGTCCTACCAACCGATCCCTTCTTCTAGTCAAGTTGTCCCACAAACTTCTCTTCTCCCCAATTCTATTCAATATCTCCTCATTAGTTATGTGATCTACCCATCTAATCTTCAGCATTCTTCTGTAGCACCACATTTCGAAAGCTTCTATTCTCTTCTTGTCTAAACTATTATCGTCCACGTTTCACTTCCATACATGGCTACACTCCATACAAGTACTTTCAGAAACGACTTCCTGACATTTAAATCTATACTCGATGTTAACAAATTTTTCTTCTTCAGAAACGCTTTCCTTGCCATTGCCAGTCTACTTTTATATCCTCTCTACTTCGACCATCGTCAGTTATTTTGCTCCCCAAATAGCAAAATTCCTTTACTACCTTAAGTGTCTCATTTCCTAATCTAATTCCATCAACATCACCCGACTTACTTCGACTACATTCCATTATCCTTGTTCTGCTTTTGTTGATGTTCATCTTATATCCTCCTTTCAAGACACTGTCCATTCCATTCAGAGTAATCAGTTATTCACGTAAAAAAAGATGTGAACTGTTTTATAATCTGCAAGTATGACATATCAAAACAAAACTGAATCATTCTAGATTCCACCGAAGATGCCTTAAATTAAAAGGCGAAACGCGTCTTGAATCAGTAAAGTACACTGGATAAAGAAAAAAGAAAGGAAATAATCAATAGCTCTACATATTTAGTAAATTACATCTTATGACATACCGGCAAATTAGTTTCGGTTTAACTTCTCATTCGACATGCTATTAATGCCATTTAAAAAAATTCATCTATCCCTTCTGAAAAACTGTAGTTACTTTCATATCTCGGTAGATAAACAGATTTAGGATATTTACCATGCGAAAAAAAAAAAAAAAACACACATTTCGATTTGTTGAACCGTTTACGAAATTTGCGGTTGATACAACCACATGGTTTACGACGAGCAGGACGAAGTACCGATCACGTCGCCGAGCAACCCGCGCGCGGTCACGGCATAGCCCGTCCGCCGACATATCAGTCAATATCTCGAGAACAGTGATAGCTATCGATCTGCTCTCAGCTTTAAAAACAATTTCGATATGTTGACTAAATTTCATACGCAATAATGTATTACCTAAAATGAACTGTACGCAAAGTCCACACAATGCGTTTTTACCTCTGCACACTCATTAAAATTTCGTGTAAAGGTTTACGTAAATGCGATACAGCAAGTAACCACCACGAATAACGAAAAGAAATTCGGTTCTTTATCGAGAGAAGATATCAGGCTGTAACATGTCCAAGAATCAAATTTTTCTACCGAATAGTTTCCTTGGAATCGGATGTTAAGTATTTCATAGCTGCCGCCGCGTCCGCGCCAGCCGTTCAGCGAAAGTTCGCGTGGCCCGGGGTTCCGTACCTGACGTCACGCTCAGCGCGTTCTGTGATTGGCGGCGCGCACCTGGAGCGCGGCACGCGGCAGCGGAAGCGGTTCGACATGGTCAAACCGCGACGCAGAGCCCGCCGCGCCGTGCCGCTGCCGCCGTTTCCATGGCAACCACGCCGCTGACGCGCGGTTTTGACGCGCAGCAGCCCTAGTGGGAACCGGCCTTTACGGCGGAGTCACGTTGACTCGACGCACGTAGTCCGCGGAGGGAGAACCGAGAGACGCGTCGACTAGCTCGCACAGTCTGCCTGCTTTTGTCCCCGTGCTGTCCGGTGTGCCACGCACCGGTGCCGAAATCCGGCGTAACGGTACAGCTGCCCCAACCAGTAGTTCAGCCCTTCGTGCGTTGGACGGTGCTGCCGCCACAAAAGTAATTAATAGAACCCTTTTTTTTAGACAGCTAAAAAATTAAAATTACTTTTGCTGTCGCTACAAAAGAAAATTTAAAAATAATTGGAAGACAGGATACTTTATCTGTAAAATGTTTATTACTAAAAAAAAATTCACAAATGCTTGAGAGTTCTTTCACTGGCACTTACTCTCTTTTGCCTATCACTGTATGGAACTTTACACATTCTGCGTTTTTTCAAAATAAAATATTTATTTTCATTGTAAAAATTAAGGGAATTAAAAAAATGATAATAGTTGTGTGATCCTTACCATAAACAATAATTAAACAATATTTTTAGATTATATCATTACATTTTTTGTCAAAACAAGAAAAACTGAATAACTTGGAATAAGTTTTTTGGAACTAAGTCCATTATTGATTTCCACTCTACATTTATTTGTCGAAAGCAATCTGCTCAGAGTAGTGTAGCATATAATAATAAAACTTTATGTCAGTAGGTACTGGGAGATGAAGAAGCTTGCACAGGATAGAGTAGCATGGAGAGCTGCATCAAACCAGTCTCAGGACTGAAGACCACAACAACAACAACATGTGTAAAAATATCATATACTACAATATGTTGTCATATAAAGCTTTACCAGAAGTGAACCTTCACAAATTTTCACAATTAGGGAAAAAATTAAAAATAATGGCTATGTGAAAGTTACCATCTCCTGACATCTACTTATTCTTCACCAAGCAGTCTCTTTGCATTGATAGAAATTTGAAATACGTGACCAATAATTCTTTTCCTTCATTGCTGTGTAGCAGATTAATCTAGGGGCATATAACTCTGGGCTGATTAATTCACACGAAGAAATAACAAAAGAAGAATTTACTTTTTTTTATCTGGCCTCATAAATTATTTCAGTCCTAGACATACAATCATACAGCATAGTTACTAAATAGGTTTGAATTTAAAATCTCTTTCTACATATTATTCAGCTAATTATGCCCCTTGTAATGATGGCTGATTGCATCTGACAGAGCTCGACAGAAAAACGTCTGATTTAATGAAGTGATGATTGCAAACAGATCTCTCTGGCATTGTCTTTGTCTCCCTAGAGAAGAACACAACTGACTGCCCAAAGAGTAAAACATACATATTGTCATGTCACTGTCACACACTTGAAGTCAATGTCCACCATCTTACACAGCCTACAACACTTCTCCATGATATTGCACTGATGCGTCCAGTCAATTTTTGACCGTTGTGGGTACATATCGACTTTTGTGTCCGTGCCACACTATGTATATCGATAGCCTCATCCCTGCACAACAAAAGGCTGCATGACCGCACTGATGGTTAGTGCAGCATCACATGCCCTAAATTCCTCCCGTTGATAAGCATTCATTGTTCACATTTCCTCCCCCTTTAAAAAAGATTCAAGCTAGGACAGCAGTCATGGGGATGTGAGTTTTGTGTGTATGATTGTACAAATGTATCTGTGTGTGTTTTGCATTCTTCTGAAGAAGGCTTTGGCAAAAAACTTATGTCAACATTCTTTTCGTCGTGCCAGCGTGTGAATAGAATCTATCTGCTACATGTTATGATTATTCTCTCATGGAATCTTGTCATAAATAATCCACTGCACTTCAACAGGTACAATGATGTACATACTTACAATACCAGAAGAAAAGAATGACATTCATTACGCCACATTAAGGATGTCTGTAACACAAACACGGGTTCACATCGCTGCAACCTAAAGTTTTGATCACTTATCTATTAATACAAATTGGCTGACAGACAGCAAAGTATAATTTGTGACTAAACAGAAAACGTTTCTCGTTGACAATTCCTCCTCTTCCACAGAATACTATCTATTATTTTACTATGTAATTGGTGATGGACAGGAATTACTAACAGCTATCTGTCTTTAACTAAAAAAACAAAACAAAAATCTAATAAATGATCAGCAAGCAGGCATATTTACAGAAAAAATTATGTTAATATAAAGTGACTCATTCGACATTATTACGATTTAAAGTGCAAATGATACATGGAACATGTAACTAACTAACTATTGGTCCATCACAAGGCATGGTATAGACTTCGTTACTTTGAAAACCTCAAAATGAAATTCAAAAGTAAAATGAAGCTGATGATCAAAGTAGACAAACATTTCAACTGTAATATGTTTGGTTATTCCTAAGAAACTGACAGAGTTACTGGTGAGAAATGTGCTGGGAAGAGAAGCAAATAGGTTACTGTTGGAAAGGTAGGCCTGTGTGTTCACAGATTAGGATATCATTATTAAAAAAATGACTTACATACATGATAAATCAAAATGTTCATTTTGTGGGGTATAAGTGTTTGAGACCATTCCCTTAATCACATTTATAGTATTCAAAAATGTTGGAACATGTTTAAATGAATGATATCGCTTTTTTACCGTGTAATCTGCTATTATTGGATATACACTGAATTACGTATCATAGATAAGATTTCAAAGTGAAAAGATTTGTAAACTACAGTGGAACTAATGTACTACCAATTACTAAAACAAGACTTCTACTCTGCATGGAGGTATACCTCTGTGCAGTTCCATTTCTTTGACATTTCAATAATCGTTCACTTGACAAGTGCAAGAAACGATAGTAGACGTCAATGAAATGATAGTATTGCATTTATTAGCCGGGATATCCCTTTCGGCCCCCCCCATGAACCATGGACCTTGCCGTTGGTGGGGAGGCTTGCGTGCCTCAACGATACAGATAGCCATACCGTAGGTGCAACCGCAACGGAGGGGTATCTGTTGAGAGGCCAGACAAACGTGTGGTTCCTGAAGAGGGGCAGCAGCCTTTTCAGTAGTTGCAGGGGCAACAGTCTGGATGATTGACTGATCTGGCCTTGTAACACTAACCAAAATGGCCTTGCTGTTCTGGTACTGTGAACGGCTGAAAGCAAGGGGAAACTACAGCCATAATTTTTCCTGAGGGTATGCAGCTTTACTGTATAAGTAAATAATGACAGCGTCCTCTTGGGTAAAATATTCCGGAGGTAAAACAGTCCCCCATTTGGATCTCCGGGCGGGGACTACTCAAGAGGACGTCTTTATTAGGAGAAAGAATACTGGCGTTCTATGGATTGGAGTGTGGAATGTCAGATCCCTTAATCGGGCAGGTAGGTTAGAAAATTTGAAAAGGGAAATGGATAGGTTAAAGATAGATATAGTGGGGATTAGTGAAGTTCAGTGGCAGGACGAACAAGACTTTTGGTCAGGTGAATACAGCGTTATAAATACAAAATCAAATAGGGGTAATGCAGGAGTAGGTTTAATAATGAAGAAAAAATCAGGAGTATGGGTAAGCTACTACAAACAGCATAGTGAACGCATTATTGTGGCCAAGATAGACACGAAGCCCATGCCTACTACAGTAGTACAAGTTTATATGCCAACTAGCTCTGCAGATGACGAAGAAATTGATGAAATGTATGATGAGATAAAAGAAATTATTCAGGTAGTGAAGGGAGATGAAAATTTAATAGTCATGGGTGACTGGAATTCGAGAGTAGGAAAAGGAAACATAGTAGGTGAATATGGATTGGGGCTAAGAAATGAAAGAGGAAGCTGCCTGGTAGAATTTTGCGCAGAGCATAACTTAATCATAGCTAACACTCGGTTCAAGAATCATGAAAGAAGGTTGTATACATGGAAGAACCCTGGAGATACTAAAAGGTATCAGATAGATTATATAATGGTAAGACAGAGATTTAGGAACCAGGTATTAAATTGTAAGACATTTCCAGGGGCAGATGTGGACTCTGACCACAATCTGTTGGTTATGAACTGAAGATTAAAATTGAAGAAACTGCAAAAAGGTGGGAATTTAAGGAGATGGGACCTGGATAAACTGACTAAACCAGAGTTTGTACAAATTTTCAGGGAGAGCATAAGGGAACAACTCACAGGAATGGGGGAAAGAAATACAGTAGAAGAAAAATGGGTAGCTTTGAAGGATGAAATAGTGAAGGCAGCAGAGGATTAAATAGGTACAAAGACAAGGGCTAGTAGAAACCGTTGGTTAACAGAACAAATAGTGAATTTAATTGATGAAAGGAGAAAATATAAAAATGTATAAAATGAAGCAGGCAAAAATGAATACAAACGTCTCAAAAATGAGATCGACAGGAAGTGCAAAATGGCTAAGCAGGGATGGCTAGAGGACAAATGTAAGGATGTAGAGGCTTATCTCACTAGGGGTAAGATACATACTGCCTACAGGAAAATTAAAGAGACCTTTGGAGAAAAGAGAACCACTTGCATGAATATCAAGAGCTTTGATGGAAACCCAGTTCTAAGCAAAGAAGGGAAAGCAGAAAGGTGGAAGGAGTATATAGAGGGTCTATACAAGGGGCGATATTATTGAGGACAATATTATGGAAATGGAAGAGGATGTAGATGAAGATGAAATGGGAGATATGATACTGCGTGAAGAGTTTGACAGAACACTGAAAGACCAGAGTCGAAACAAGGCCCCCGGAGTAGACAACATTCCATTAGTACTACTGACAGCCTTGGGAGAGCCAGTCCTGACAAAACTCTACCATCTTGTGTGCAAGATGTATGAGACAGGCGAAGTACCCTCAGACTTCAAGAAGAAAATAATAATTCCAATCCCAAAGAAAACAGGTGTTGACAGATGTGAAAATTACCGAACTATCAGTTTAATAAGTCACAGCTGCAAAATACTAACGCGAATTCTTTACAGACGAATGGAAAAACTGATAGAAGCTGACCTCGGGGAAGATCAGTTTGGATTCCGCAGAAATGTTGGAACACGTGAGGCAATACTGACCCTACGACTTATCTTAGAAGAAGGAATGAGGAAAGGCAAACCTACGTTTCTAGCATTTGTAGACTTAGAGAAAGCTTTTAACAATGTTGATTGGAATACTATCTTTCAAATTCTGAATGTGGCAGGGGTAAAACACAGGGAGCGAAAGGCTATTTACAATTTGTACAGAAATCAGATGGCAGTTATAAGAGTCGAAGGGTATGAAAGGGAAGCAGTGGTTGGGAAGGGAGTGAGACAGGGTTGTAGCCTATCCACGATGTTATTCAATCTGTACATTGAGCAAGCAACAAAGGAAACAAAAGAAAAGTTCGGAGTAGTAATTAAAATCCATGGAGAAGAAATAAAAACTTTGAGGTTCGCCGATGACATTGTAATTCTGTCAGAGACATCAAAGGACTTGGAAGAGCAGCTGAACGGAATGGACAGTGTCTTGAAAGGAGGGTATAAGATGAACATCAACAAAAGCAAAACGAGGATAATGGAATGTAGTCGAATTAAGTCGGGTGATTCTGAGGGAATTAGATTAGGAAATGAGACACTTAAAGTAGTAAAGGAGTTTTGCTATTTGGGGAGCAAAATAACTGATGATAGTCGAAGTAGAGAGGATATAAAATGTAGACTGGCAATGGCAAGGAAAGCGTTTCTGAAGAAGAAAAATTTGGTAACATCGAGTATAGATTTAAATGTCAGGAAGTCGTTTCTGAAAGTATTGGTATGGAGTGTAGCCATGTATGGATGTGAAACGTGGACAGTAAATAGTTTAGACAAGAAGAGAATAGAAGCTTTCGAAATGTGGTGCTACAGAAGAATGCTGAAGATTAGATGGGTAGATCACATAACTAATGAGGAGGTATTGAATAGAATTGGGGAGAAGTGGAGCTTGTGGCACAACTTGACTAGAAGAAGGGACCGGTTGGTAGGACATGTTCTGAGACATCGAGGGATCACCAGTTTAGTATTGGAGGGTAGCGTGGAGGGCAACAATCGTAGAGGGAGACCAAGAGATGAATGCACTAAGCAGCTTCAGAATGATGTAGGCTGCAGGAGGTACTGGGAGATGAAGAAGCTTGCACAGGATAGAGTAGCATGGAGAGCTGCATCAAACCAGTCTCAGGATTGAAGACCACAACAACAACATGCCTCTCGGGGTTCGGCAGCCGTACTGCAAGTCTTTTTAGTTTCCTCCATTTCGGCGACTTGCGTGTCAATCATGATGAAAGACACACAACACCCAGTCCCCTGCCGGGAATCGAATCCTGGCCTCCTTGCGTGATCGGCGGTAACGCTACCGCTGCGCTACGGAGGCGGACGATAGTAGAATTAGGGGCCATGCACAAGGATGTACAGTATCCTACAGTTTCAGGGATATACAATAGCCTACTCAATCTTGTATTAAAACTGCACACACAACTTTGATTAACTGCATAAATATATTTTTCTTGGAATATTAAGTTGAGATTTAAATAAAAACGCATGCCTTGTTTCTTTCCTCACAGCAAATGTTCATGGGTTTTTTTCCCTTTTTTTTCAAATGTGTACATTAAAAATTTTGTGCATACAAGCTGCGAGCCGAAAATGTAACGAACAAGAAGCAGTACTGGTACTAGTAAGAAAACAAGCATTCGTTTCGGAAATGCAACTTCATTTGCTATCGATACACAAGATAGTAAAAATGGAATAAAATGTATTACGAAAGCATCCTTTTCACATCGCATCCTTCTGTTCTTATTTGTTCAGATCAAGAAAAAGGCCAAACGTGTCGTATTACTAGAGTAAATACGAACTCAAGAACAGAAAAACGTTCGAAATTGCCTTCCTGGCACTATGTTATTCACATGAGGGCTGTAACTTTAGTACTTAAAACAACTGTTTGGTGCACACGACAGAAATAATGAACAAGGATGGCTGCAGGCTCCACCCACTCTGGCTTCGAAATAACATACGGCGTAAGTAAATAGCACCATCTCCCTCCTTTTCTCACCTCCATACATATCGTTGTGTTCTTGCAGATCGCAGAGGACATCTTTAAATAATAACGTAACAACATGGGCCTGCGACTAAGATAACACGAAATGCCTGTATCTCCACATTGCATGAGCCATAAATCAAAAACGTAGTGCAGTATAAGAGTTCTGTAATGTTTTCTTGCAAGCTACAGTATTTAGCTTCAGCAACGTAGCCTTAGACTGCAATAGCGAACAGCTTACTGACTTACAGTAGGTGAATACAGCACTAAAAGTATGTTGCCAGCATTGCATGAGATAATTCCCTCTTTATTGCTACGCTCCCTCGCTCCATATCCTCTCATTGCAATTGTCTGTGAGGTGAGCTCAGTATGAAATTTCCAGACTGTATAGCCTACCAATTATTACTTCAGAAGTGGAAAATGTAAGCAGTCGTGAGCAGGTCGATTCTTCGTAAAACTGTGTTTAAAATACAGCAACAACACGTCACTGCATCATTGTCTTCCCGCGTTTGTATTACGAAGCCGTCGACAATGAAACGCTTTTCACTGTCGCTGAAAAAGCAAATGGACTGAATTCTGTACCGCCAGGGATCTAATGAACGCAGGGAGCCGGTGCATTTTTATCAAATTATAAGGTTTAGTTATGGCTCCTGCTATAACTGCAAAATTGTGTCAGAATGGATCAAAGGAAAGGCATATCTAAGAACATACGGTGTTGTCGTTTATTATGACTGTTGCAGTAAGGATGTAAGCAGCCCTGGATCTACGATATTGCCGAACCGGGGCAAAAACTTGATAGTGCCCTCCCCCTCTTTCACTTCAAGAGTTTGACATAGACCGTAAAAAAAAAAAAAAAAAATTCATTTTGTAGCGCACATCTTTCTGAAGACCTTGCTATATAAAAGGAATACTTGGACCAGAATAACTGTTAAGAACTAAAGCTACTGTAATTTGTAACACTGTATCATTGTAATAACTACAACTATTAAAATTGGTAGCATGTTGAAAAATGATTATTCAAATATGTATCATTTTGAACTTAGTAATAAGTCCAATATCATCCTGTACACTTTACTACATATGGTCAAATGACTCAATAAATAAATATAATGTGTTCGAGGAAATGTAAGACATGTTATTTGGTCTTAGGCGTGCCAAAGTGCATTGTCACGCCCCTTCACACGGCATTCTTCTATCGCATGTCCCTCTGTGGAATACAAACGTGTATATTTTCTAATGGAAGCCATCAAACCTGTATTGAGCAAAGTGGAAACTAAAATGTCCTGTGGTGCCTCTCCTGCTCCCAGTCGGCCGGTCTGACATCCAACACCTTTTTTTATTTTGTTTTAAAGGCTCGCAATTAGTACTGGGTGCCGAGAGAAGAAGAGCTCTTCAGAAAATTTGCACTCTTTATTATCTTTTAGCTAATAACTTTCTCTCTAGTTGACATAAAATTAAATAAAGGAAACATAAAACAAGTAAAGACAAGTGACAAGCAAGGCAGTACACTTTTATTCAATGCTTAGGTTCCACCACTTCATTCTCTTTAATCTTGCTACAGCCTTAAACAGCGTGGTTTCCTTTCTGCGAAAGAATCTATAATATCATCAAAGTTCGCCAAATGTTTTGCTGCATGAAAAATCAAAATGTTGTTGTCTAATACTGGAAAAGCTGTTAATTCGAATAAAACCCAAGACTAGTGTGGTTTCTCGAACGATTACGTCTATTTTGTCGTAGATAAAACGAAATAGGCCTTTCTAATATTGCAGCAATCGTAACACTCGCCAAATAAGCGAGACTGTTTTGGCACAAATGGTCATTTTTATCTACCACATTTATATAAATAACACGACATAATATAACTCACGAAGTACCACTATCAAATACCTATTAGGCCTGCCACAAGCAAAAAGTTTTATGATAGGAAATAATTTCACATTTCATTCATATGCCGCAGTTTCTCAAACATGAGATCGAAAAGTAGTAGTATGAAATTTTTATATAAATTTGGAATCGACGTATTCTTGCACATAATTTGTGTGATGCCCCCATTTCTTCTCGTTCCTCGTTCTAACAAACAATCTTGTCATCTCTTAATTCTGCAACTATCTCTGCCGTTGTCAAAACTTATTTTGCGCTTAACTACATCAACCTGCCAGGATCACCGGTTCAGTTATCCCACGTTTATTCTCCGGTTAGGCGTCATTACGTGTTCGTAAAACGCGTTTTCCGCGCTATTCCGAGAATAGAACTCGGCTGCTAAACGAGGACTTTACAAATGGTCATTAATAGTGTAGCGCTTTGGCGAAAATTTCCTGTCAAAATTTCATTTTGTTGGTTACACCAAGAAGATAATACGTAATCTTTCTTGCCTGTTATTCTTGTTAGTCCTTTATTTCCACTCTGGTATTTTAAATTTATGGATTTCGCTAATAATTATAACAACGCTGATCATTCGCACACCCAATCAACCACAGAAACAAACAGTGATTGGCATTCCCCCGTTCGGATTTATCTGGCTCAGCTCGTAATAGCCTCTTCCCCTTTTGTCTGCGGGGAAGGTTCTTATTTCTAGATGTGGCGTGGGCTTCCCTGGCAGGGACAACACGTACACTATGCATGCATTCAAAAATCAACTTATAATTCGTTCAGAAATCAGCTTAGAATCGGTTCAAAAGTTTTCAAAGCCCAACGGGGATGCATTTCAAAATAATATGAATAATGGATAGATCAACGTGCACTCGGTACTAGGCGCTTTGCGAAATACGAGAATATGAATTTGGCGCCTCCTGACATTGTCGCCCGGGACAGATAACACCAGTTTGCCCTCCCTCCCCCATAGATCTGGGCCTGGAAGTGAGCAGTCTTGTATTCACCTCATTATCACCAGGCAATAGCGGATTATAAAGAATATTATAGTTGAACCAGCGTTAGGTGATCCCTGACAACTGGCAGAGATGTTATCAGCTTCCAAATGCAAACCGCAATAGGCTGCAGGCAAAAGCAATAACTGTTTTGCCATTGCGTCAGGGAAATCCAGCGATTTTAGCCTGGAAAATACTCGGAAGCATTTGCGATCTGAATAATCTTCCGGTAATGTAAAAAATCAATTTTATGGACTTAAACTCGCCTCAGGCTTCATAATTATTAATTTTTACTTTGTCGGTTAGGTGTTGCACGGAATAAGAAAGAACATCGAAACCTCAAACATAGGATCATATACTGCAAATTTGATAATTGACAAATGAAGTGACGACAGAAGGGCACAACCTCATCAATATTGTGCTGCAAAGCTTTGCAAAAAAGCAAAACATTCTATAATAGCAGATTTCTTGACTGAAGGAATGCGTAAGTAATCGTACACAGAAAAACTTGTGTACAGTCTGTAAAAGCAGCATGACTACCTTACTATTTGGCACTCTTTGACGTTGAACTATCAGCCGAAGGTCACGCAGCAATAGGGGCCAAAGCATGATGCCATCAATGACCTTGAGTACATTATGGAACCATGCCCAACGCAACCCCTGCACTCTCCACATATCTCACGCTAAGCCCCCTTCTCCAGTCACAGACAATTATTTTACTAGCCATTAAAACAAAACAGCCAATTACACCCCAGCATTTTACTAGTCATTAAATCGAAACAGTCCATCAGTATGTACCCATCATGTTCAAATCTATTTATAAAAAAGAAATGTTTGAGTCAAAAACTGTACCTAAATTTGTGCCTTGTCAGCAAATTTCATCTCACATGTGTTCACACAGCATCAAAAGTTATGTGATAAGGTGTAACTTACACTATTTTAATGTCAAAAAATCTGCAAGATCCCAAAATTTTGGCTCATCAGTAAATTTTCTCGTATGTGTGCACAACCAGCATCAGAAAGAGTAAAGATGTTGGCTCACATTATTTCCATGATTGTATTATTTATCGAAAATATGAATGTACAGAAGAAATTTATAGAGCACAAACATTCATTGCAAGATGTGAACTTGTTTTTATGTTGAACAAGGACAGCAGCTTGACAAATAATTTCAGTGTGGTCACCAGCAGCTTTTGACGTAAGCAGGAAACTTAATGTTACGTGAACACACACACACACACACACACACACACACTCACACTCACACACACACACACACACACACACACACACACACACACACACACACCTGAATTTTGTGCCATGTCCAGAAGTTTTCTGAATGTAGCCAAACCATCTACATTATTTATTAAAAATACATAATGGGCATAAATTCCATATCTAAAGTATATATGGAAAATATATCAGCAAGACAAAAGTATGTCAACTGTCACAATGTCTTTTTCCATGTCCAAATTAAATCAAAGAGTAACTTAAAGTGTTTCCACATCTGAATTGTCCTTTATCTATGCAAAACATATGTGCTTTGTTAAAATAACTTGCTAACCAGGCAGTTGTCATTCCGTCCTAGGCCTAAGTGAACAAACACAACCAAGCGCAATTTTAGAGGAGAAAAAGGTGTCAATGACACACACAGTGTATGTGTCCCTTGTCGTGATGTTATCTCCACTTCTACAGTATCTGTCAAAGTACAGAAATGGGATTGGCATGTTTGATCACAAGCTTTCTTGAGGGAATGTGGTACAAAGAGTGAACTACGAGTACCTGACATCCTTCAGTAGAAAAGTACAATCAGTGACACTGACTGACTAACATCACATTATATTACATTTAATCTAAGCCTACTTGAGGTTATGTTACACTGGTGGTACAAAAATGAACTTTTGTGCAAGGCTGCAACATTTATCAGTTGGTGCCAAGGCCGTAAAGTGTCTGTAACATTTATCAAAATTCCTAAAAATTTCAATCTGAGGCTACATTATTGGTGGTATACACATCAAACTACCATTACCTAAGGTTTTTCAGTATTACTTCACTTGGCCAAGCACAATTTTAGTGGGGGAGGGGGGGGGGGGAAACAAGATAATAATCCATGTCCTAAATTAGAAAAATATGATTGACATTGTTGCCCAACTAAAAAAGCTATCTTAATTACTTTTGAATCTGAAAATACATGCAGTTACGTTTCATAGGTGTTCTGTACACCAACATCACATTTCTGACACCTTAGGGCTTAGAGCAACAATGTGCAGTAAAAATGATGCATTTTGACAAAATCTTATCAGGGTTATATCACTTAAGTTGCAAATTTTTATAATACCCAAATACACACACCACAAAAAGTTTTGCATCATCCTGGTTCTCAGAACTGCTGAAGATAGACATTGACTGTGGATATTGTGTAACAGACACAGTTCTTTGACTGTTCAGAGATGTCACTTACCCCGACCAAAGATGTAAACAACCATGCATGAACAGCGCCTATTAGACGGAGGGAGTCTGACAGCTGATCAGTTCCAGTCATTCCACCAGGAAGGAGTTACACGGCTCGTGTTGTCTGTAGTTCAATGATGCCTAGACAGTCAATACTGTGGTTTGATCGTGTTCGCATTGTTACTTTGTGCCAGAATGGGCTCTAACAAGAGAAGTGTTCAAGTGTCTCGGAATGAACCAAAGCGATGTTGTTCGAACATGAAGGAGATCCAGAGAGACAGGAACAGTCGATGACATGCCTTGCCCAGGCCACCCAAGGACTACTACTGCAGTGGACGACTGCTACCTATGAATTTTGGCTCTGAGGAACCCTGACAGCAACACCACCATGTTGAATAATGCTTTTTGTGCAGCCACAGGACATTGTGTTAGGACTCAAATTATGCGCAATAGGCTGTATGATGCGCAACTTCACTCCCAATGTCCATGGCTTGGTCCATCTTTGCTACCACGACACCATGCAGCGTGGTACAGGTGGGCGCAACAATATGCCGAATGGACTGCTCAGGATTGGCATCACATTCTGTTCATCGATGAGTGTCACGTATGCCTGCAACCAGACAATCGTCAGGGATGTGTTTGGAGGCAACCTGGTCAGGATGAATGCCCTAGACACACTGTGCAGCGAGTGCAGCAAGGTGGAGGTTCCCTGCTGTTTTGGAGTGGCATTACGTGGGGCCAACATACTCCTCTGATGGTCATGGTAGGTGCTATACAGCTGTACAATACATGAATGCCATCCTCCGATCGATAAAGCAATCATATCAGAGGCGTATTGGCAAGGCATTCATCTTCATGGATGACAATTTGCGCCCCCATCATGCACATCTTGTGAGTGACTTCCTTCAGGATAACGACATCAGTCGACTAGAGTGGCCAGCATGTTCTCCAGACATGAACCCTATCAAACCTGCCTGGGATGGATTGAAAAGGGCTGTTTATGGATGACTTGACCCACCAACCATTCTGCAGGATCTATGCCGAATCGCCATTGAGGAGTGGGACAATCTGGACCAACAGTGCCTTGATGAACTTGTGGACAGTATACCACGACGAATACAGGCATGCATCAATGCAAGAGGACGTGCTATGAGTATTAGAGGTACCAGTGTGTACAGCAATGTGGACCATCATCTCTGAAGGTCTCGCCGTGTGGTGGTACCACATGAGCAATGAAAAGGGCGGAAATGATGTTCATGTTGATCTCTATTCCAATTTTCTGTACAGGTTCTGGAACTCTCTGAACCAAGGTGATGCAAAACTTTTTTTCGTGTGTATATAACTTTGTAATGCTGTACATATGAACATAAACATGGTTGAAGACAATGACAGACAAGGTTCTATGCACAGAGAGGAAAGCTCAGTATCTCAAAAATATGTTGTTTGCACCAAAAGAATATTAATTGTCAAATAAATACAGATTTCGAATGCAAAACACATGCAAGTTGCTTATTATAACATGTGCATTACACATTTCTGATTACCAACAAAAATTCGATCTTTGCATTAAAACAAAATTATTTTTCAAAACATAGTACATAAAGATTTCAAGTACAAACCACACATGGCGCTACTGTTGTAGCTCAGTCATTAAAAATACACATGGCTTGATTATTTGCACTACTGATATCTTTCGAATTAAAGTATACTGCCAATGGGAATGTCTCGTACCAGTAAAACGTCTGTCTGCACTGACATTTTGGACTGGAAAATTGATTAGATGACCACACCCATTCAGCTTCAGAGAACACCTGGCTGCACATGTTCTTTACTTATTTTTTATATAGCTTATGCTGTTAAAGAGATGAATATACTAAGCAGGTTCAAAATCATGTAGGTTACAGTAGTTATTCAGAGATTAAGAGCCTTTCATGGAATATAGTAGTATGGAGAGCTGCATTGAGGTGGTCTTTGGACTGATGATCATAACAACCCATTGCTATAGTGTTGATTGTCACTGTTTAAATAGTCTGCTATTCCTTGCATCTCCATTATGTAAAAACATGATAAACATAGAAAATCTAAACTCTTAAACAAGGACTTACAGGAGTTTCTAGGTTTATATCCTTTGTGATTCTTATGAACTATTTTTGTATTCTAAAAATCTGCTTAGCTACTGCCAAATTACCCCAGAATAAGTCCCTATATTTAATGTGGAAGAGAAAGTAGGCATAATAGGTAGTCTTAATTTTTTTCACATAAATGCCATTAATGTGGATGCTATATGCATTTACCATCACAAACTCGGTGATAGAGTTAATAAGTTTGCTTGATCAGACCTAGTCATACAGATAGATCTCTAATTGACATAGTAGGCACACATTCAGCAGATATAAAGCAAGCTATTATAAGTGGTTTCATACTTCGGAAATTAGAAACCATTGTAAGTGAAAGACACTTGCATACATGCTACACTTTCTTCTGTTAACATTTTCTTCTTTGTATTAGTCTCTGTGGAAACTATGCTGAACACTTACAGTATTCCTGTGGCAAAAGAAAACAACCAGAGCTATCAAAGGAATGTTGAATACGTGGCTGAATCACATAGGCCAACCTTTCTCAATGATTTTCAACATTACTTGTATTAATATGAAAAGCAGCTAGTCACAGGATGCTGGTCTCGATTCCAAAAATTCATTGCAGCCAGGAATTTTACTGTCGTGAGACACTCCCCCATGCCAGTGATTACTGTTTGACTGTTATACCATACTTTGCAAGGCACAATGGACCCTCAAATTAAATATTTCTGCACTTCAATTGTTTGCATTACTTATCAAAATATGCGTGGTTTGCTTATTTGTACTACTGATGTTACTTAAAGTTTAGTTAACGAGCTTAATTCAGACAATGTACTATGCATTTATTGAAACGAAAATACTCAGAGGTGTGTTTGGTAACATTAGAAAACAAACACTGGCACTGCTTTAGATGTAACTTACAGCTTAAAGAGCACTTGTTTATTAGATGGTTTAATCTTTTTACCAAAGTAAATGAACTGTAACACAGAGCAAACTATATGAAAAATCAATGAAATCAAATACTGAACAGTACTAATACACATTTGTATAGGTAAGAAATAGGGGTTGCTATGTTTTTAACTATTTTTCGAAGTCAGACAAATATAATAGTGACCCCATGTTAGGGTATTATGTTTATCTTGTAGGATATACATTTATCTTCTTCTGATAAACTTAACTTATGCCATCATACAATGGAGATTACATGACATTTTATTCTCCGTACATTTCCATCTTATAGCAAAACTATAACAAATGACCCCACGTTATAACAAAACTGTTACAAATTTCCCCATACATAACTATGACACAGCAAATTCAAAGCCAAATTCCCCATAGATCACTATGTTACAGTAAAATTGTAGCAGATTTCCCAATACATCAACATATTTTAACAAAATTGTAACAAGTTACGACATACAGCAAAATTGTGACCACCTACTCCACATATCGCTATGTTACAGCAAAATTGTAACAAACTGCACTGTATGTCACAATATTCTAGCAAAAATGGTGACAAATTGCCCCATTTACAAAACATTTGTCATCTTCTGAACTTATAGCATAACTTATGCTATTGTACAATGGAAACTACAGTGATGATCCACATGATAGTTGATACAAACAAATAGGCCTTCAGAACTGAAATAGTATTCTTGCATTATAACCTGACAGTTGGCATCAGCTATTGAATCTTAAAACTGTATTCTAACACCAGTTTTTTATGTGCAGAGGGATCTTAAGACAGTGTTCTAACACCAGTAGTTCACACAGTGTATGTGCAACAGGTGTCAGCCACTGTATCTTAAAACTGTATTGCTACAGCATTAGCTTATAGTGTGTATTTGCAGTAGGTGTTATTGAGGTGCAAATATGGCAAGTTGACATATAGTGACTGTCATTACCCCAGTGCTATACTCAGTTGACAGGGTGATGCCATCACCCCACATATTGTTGGGTGAGATCATGGTGGTCAGTTACTCAGTTACTGGATCTTAAAACTGCAATACTACACCAGAAGTTGACACTGTATACACCATAACCTGACAGTGGGTATCAGCTACTTAGGCTTGCCATAGATTTTTGGGTCAAAACAAAGACATATTAGCATATTTTTTTGGGTCCAACCCAGGATATACTCTTGAAATGACATAAAAGCATGAACAGTTTACAGAAACATTTAACTTGATTTATGCAGTAATATTTTCACTAGGCCTGACTTTTTTTGGAAATGGTTTATTTTTTTTAATGCCTAACAAAATTTGCAACAACAAAATTCTGAATTAATTTTAACATTTAGCAGATGTTTCATGAAAGTCTACCCCTTTCTGCAGACCAAACTTTCCCATTATTAGAAAAACTCTCTCAACTGAAGCAAAGATACTGCAAAGCCAACCATTTCAGAAATATTGGAACATGAAATATCTGTCTTTAGAAACACCTTAAAAATTACTTTCCACATCCCTTCAATAGTAAAGTGGCTATATGTTTTCTGTGTTTTCATGTTGATCCAACAACATCATTGTGATGATCATCAATTGCCAATGACTCGGGAGTGAGGAATGCTCTGTCTCTGGATTGAGTGAGCTATGGAAAACACTGAGATTCTGTTTGTTTTTGCATGGTGTGCATATTTTCATGTAATTGTGCATGAATAAAGAGTGTTTGTTATTTCTATCCAGGGACTCAACAGCATCGATAGAAAACCCACATTTACAAACAAACACTGAACTATTAACCATTGTGCCACATGAGGGCTGCTATCAGAGCACTGTGCCAACCCTCAACAGCCCATTGCTCTGAGGGTGGTATGCTGTAGTGCAAAATTTATCCACACCATAAAGAAGGCAGAGTTTGTTCGATAACAGTGATTTGAACTACCTACCCTGATGAGCAGTGATGGATGCAGGACGCCAGAATCTAGCTAGCCAGGAAGATACAAATTCTCATGCTACAGAATCTGCCGTAATATCAACAAGAGGGATCACCTCCACCCACTGTGTAACATGGTCAGTGATGGAAAAGGTACATCTGAAACTGTCAGACATCATCTAGGTGCACGTAACAGAAATGCCACATGAAGGGATCACATCAACGGTTCATCAGATATTAATTTAATAGGTAACATGATGATGCTGTTGATGTGAAGTGTTGATTTATTTGCCTCGAAGGAAAAGTTTGGTTGGTATCACATCCCCTAGAGTGAATGAGAGTGAGACAAAACTAACATTAGGTCCAGTGTCGACAAGGAAATGATGATGTGAGCAATGTACAGACAGCATCATGGAGTAGAGGACCAAACAGAATACAACATCTGTAGCCACTCTTTATCATCTTTGTAAGTCTGCTGCCTACTGCAGCCTGTGTGAAGGATTTGGGAATGCACAGGGTGGTCGTCAGTTGTGGGCAGCGTCCCCAAAAGTTGTGTGGAACCAGTATAGTGGATGGGGGGCTGTACATGGGTCAGCTGGGACCGCTACGCCTCCCACCACTGTGGGAGAGCGGAATGGAGGGGGGACCCATGTTGGCTGGGCTGTAGTCAGTGAAGTTTGGTGAGAAGCAGCTGGTGTTTTCCATTGCTGGCTGCTAGGTGACTGCGGTTCATTGTGTTGCTCAAGATGAGTGTACCAATCTCAGTAGCAGATGCTGCACTGCACGAGGGATAATGGCATATGCCTGGTCAGCCAACTATAGTTTATCCTTGGATGATGATGAGGTATGGGCAAGAAATTATTATTGTAATTCCTGCAACAGTTTAACTAACTACAAAGCCCAGAGTGCTAAGTCTGGCATGACCTCTGTCATGACCTGAGCAAGGAGGTGACACACAGGTGGAAGTGGTTTTGTCACCTAAACTCTTGTTGTAAATGATGCTATGGATTGAAAATACTAGCATGCGTGAAAGATGTTCGACGAGGAGTGGACGAGCATAAGCAGATTCAGTATGTTTGAGTGGGCTTAACAACAAATCAATAATAAGATTGGGATTGTCATGCAAATGGTCCACCAAATGAACCAAATGTGTGTCATTGCCTATGATACCATGTATGTCCTACAAGTTGTCCACCAAGGTAAACCCTGTCAGGGGGGTTGTCCATTTGTATCGGCAGCAGATTTGGTAAATGACCTGGAGGCAGAGCTTGTGGCAGTGTTGGTAGGGTGCGGACTGTGTGAGATTTCAGAGAAGTAGCATCCACTGATGTTGACAGCTTTAGAATATACTGTCACTCTTGCCCACTTCTTGCCAGATGCTTGCTTCTCCATTATGGCAGATGCAAGTGATTCTGCTCTAGGTGCAGTCCTTCAACAGCACATTGTGACACAAATCAGCCACTTCATTCTTTTCCAAAAAGTTGTCTACGGTTCAATGACAGTGATTGGCTTTCAACAAGGAACTTCTTTTTGTGTACAAGGCTGTCAAATATTTCTGCACAGACCTTGAAGGAAGGAACATAATTTTCATGGATAATTGTAGCCACATGGACACTATTCGCAAATCCTGCCAATGTCCTTTCTCCATGTAGGTTTTGGCAGATGGACCTCACCCGTCAGTGCATGTCGGACATCCAATATATCCATGGCTCAGAAAATATAGTGGCTGATTATCTGTCATGCGTCAATACTGTTTCATCTTTTATTAATTTTTCCAAACTAGCTCACTTACAGGACAATGATATCAAGCTTCAGAACCTATGTCAGGCCTCTTCCACTTCCCTACAGATAGTTTTTGCAACATACCAGGTTCGGTCAGGCCATTATGGTGCAATATGTCCATGGATTTGTTTGCACTATTTCCCTGGTTGCTTTACGCCACCAATTTTTTGCTGCTGTGCATAATCTTTCACACTCTGGCATTATAGCTACTTTGTGGCTCATCAATGAGTGCTCATCAATGAGGCATGAAGAAGGACTCCCATGTATTTGCTCCTACCTCTGTGCCTTGTCAGCACAGTGAAACCGGCTGACATATGTAGCCCCTCTCAGGCAAATTTGAGATCCCAAGAGGCCATTTCTGACATGTGCACTGTGACTTTGTCAGGCTGTTGCCCATGTCTGTTGGTTTCAGATATATCTTGTTCATCATCATCTCTGTTACACAGTGGGTAGAGGTGATCACTCTTGTGGATTTTATGGAAGATTCTGTAACATGAGAATTTGTATTTTCCTGGATAGCTAGATTTGGGTGCACTACATCCATCGCCACTGATCAGGGTAGGCAGTTTGAATCACTGATATTTAACAAAGTCTGCATGCTTTGTGGTATGGATAAATTTTGCACCACAGCGTAACACTCTCAGAGCATTGGGCTCATCAAGCGCTGGCACAGGATTCTGACAGTGGCTCACATGTGCAACAATGGCGAGTGGTTGGAAGCCCTTCCCTGGGTCCTGTTCAGAATCCTCTTGACTTATAAGACAGATCTTCAGGCATCACTTGCCAATATCCTGTATGGTAAGACATTAGACCTGTCATATGAGTTCATCAATGATGCTGGAACCATCAACCTGTCTGACCTACTCACTCTTGTCAATCAAGTCTGATTGCATATACCCGCATAACCTGGGACCACATACCTGTATCCCGATTTTCTTGCATTCGGCCCTCGACTGATGCAAGTTTATTTTGTTACAGGATGACAGTCAAACTGACACTACAGCCTCTTTACTCTGGCCTGCATCTGGTATTGGCACTCATGGACATCCTCATTAACAGCCAGCACCAGACAGTTTCACTTCAGAACATTAAACCAGCTTGGACGATTGAGAAATCTGGCCCACAATTTCTAAAGTCAAGTTCTCCACTTTCGTGTGATGGGTCTGAACCCACACATACCACCCCCCCTGGCTGTACACCTACCAGATCTAGTGTGTGTTGAGCATTTGCCCATCAGTATCTCAGTGATTGTGTGTGATGATCTCCCTTCCTTGCCTCACTCAGACTCAACATATGACAATCTGCTGTCCCCAGTTCAACCACACATTGCGTGTGACATTACATCATCACAAATGCTGTGGCCTGCAGTTCCCCCAATACGTTCTAGTGTTTCTCCAAAGCTACAATGTCCCCCCCCCCCCCTCCCCTTCTCCCTGTCAACACTTCTGGGTGCCCATATGATGAGCTTTCCTTACAGTTCCAAGGTGGGTCACTCTTCATCCTTCATGTGAGGGACACTTTACCTGAGGCCACACCCACTTCACATGTAACCGTTTTGTGCAAAGCCCCCTTCCAGGTGAGATGGATGTGGCTGGAATAACAGTGACACTCAGCACCAGTGGGATGCTCGAGATATGTTTCCTGTTCTTCGCTGCTCCCCTGACACTGCCACCTCCCATGCCAGTCCAGTTCACATGTGCAGGTTGACTGGTCCTTCCTTCTTACTGGATGGTGAACTGTACCTTATCTAGTGCACCCTGCATGGATCTCAATGACTCCATTGGAAACGATCCACCCATGCCTTCCATTTGGACCAGTTACAGCATGGGTGTTCATGCTACCTTGCACAATCAGCCAACACCTGTTGAGTGGCCTACAACACACTTGTATTTGGCAATGCTCATTTCGTGTCCACACTCCCAGGGGGGAAGGGGGGGGGGGGGGGGGGGGGAGGAGGGCTCTGTGGCTACCGTTAACTGCCAATGACTCTGGAATGAGGAGTACTTCTTTGGATTCAGTGAGCATTGGAAAATGTAGAGACTGGTTTTTTTCCCCAATGCTGTGCTACATTTTCATGTGACTGTGCTTGAATAAAGTGTTTGATTCTAAACGTTGGTTATTTCTATCCAGGATTTCATCAGCATTGATAGAAAACCCATACTCAACAGTTACAATTTCAGTTGGCACAGGATCATTGAGATTGGTCTGCTAATCAATAGGAATGTGTTGTCTGCTCGAATGAATCACATTTCTTATCATTGGTCATAAGCGGATACACTGCCATCCAGGTGAATGTCTGCATGGAACATGCGTCATGCCATGGGTGCAGGCTAGTGATGGCAGTGTTATGCTATGGGGCACATTCACCCGGGCTTTCAAGGGACCTGTAGAAATAATAACACCTGTGGACTGTATAAACACAATTGGGGATCTCATATATTACTTCATTCACAATGGCAATGACATTTTGCAGCAGGATAACAACCCATGTCACAAGGCCAGAATCATGCTTCAGTGGTTTGAGGAGCGTGGTAGGGAACTCATGGTGCCTTGGCCAGCAAAATGGGCTGAGCTGAACCATAAAGAACGCATATGTGATGACATTGGGTGCCAGCTCTGTGCCCTCAAACCACCAGCTTCTAATTGATGGGAATTGTGTGACCTTGGCATAAACGTCTGGTGTCACACATGTCTGATAACTTACTTGTTGAGT
The DNA here is from genome assembly GCF_023864345.2 of Schistocerca serialis cubense. Lineage (NCBI taxonomy): Eukaryota > Metazoa > Arthropoda > Insecta > Orthoptera > Acrididae > Schistocerca > Schistocerca serialis. The sequence continues at coordinate 852,776,100 of NC_064639.1, read as the reverse complement.
CCTTGTTGCACAGAATCAAAGATATATTGTGTTCCAGAGGTGGACCAAAATGCTATTTAAGCAGGTGGTTATAATGTTTTGACTCATCAGTGTATTATGGTGACTACCTAAGTCTTAATATCCCATGTTGCACTGGGAAATGCATAAGCTGCAGTATAGTAGAGTTGCAGACAGTTAAAATTATCTCTGATGTTTGCATTGCAAAACAGAATACATATTGAATGTGACAGATGTCATAATGTAACAGAGTATTTCATAGTGAGTAGGCATTGCAGTTATGGTGTACACAGTTGAATAGGTTTTGTGACTAGTGGATGGTCTAAAATTGACCACAATCAATAGTAAAACATAAGATAACTAGTACAGCTTTGTATTATACAGGACTGGCAAAATAAAATTGGCTTTGAAAAAATGTTTTGTTGATGGACAAGGTAACTGCTCACTGCAGATAATACTGTTGAGCATCAGCCAAAGCTTCTGCAACACTGCATGTGGTGGCAGCAGAGGCTTTAGCAAGGATGCTGACAGCTTAGCTCAGTTGCCTGGGATCTCAGGTTTGGTGGATGATTTCTAGCACATAATCATGATCATGAAATTTCCATACACTCTACAGTATAACCCAAGACTAATAGTTTTCTATCCATAGACAGCAAGACATTCAAATGCCAATGCCACCACTGTGGATGGGTGTCCACACCTGTTACATTTGAGCAGGTCAATAGCAGTATTTGTTAGCCGTGGTTGGGACCAGCTTGTGATGCTCAGCAACTTCGAGGAGTGGCTATAAAAGCCTGGTGACTAGTGTATGTAACTCCAAATTAGTCACAGGCAACATAGTTACAAGAGCAGCAAGTGATGACATAGTGCTGAAATGGGAAGTACCTATAGGGGTCCTCATTCACTGCTCTTTGTTGAGGCAACTCACAGGCAATTACATAACTGCCTGTTTGAATAATGGGCTCCCTCTCGCCATCAATATTCTGTCTGGACCTTGCACATGTTCACTGACCAAAAGAACTGTGGATAAATGCCAAAATTCTGCAATAGTATGGAAATAAGCAAAAATTAACAACTGCAGGCACCATAGTGTACTTCAAAAAGATTCTTAGGAACAGTGGTGGCAGAGTTCAAGAAAGTAGTGTGCAGATGGAACACCTGAAGCTGTTCTAACAAAAATGAAAATAGTTCAATATAGTCCTGTTAGTATCTTAAATGTGCACTGAAGAACACTTGTTGAGATAGCCAATGTCTACTAACAGCACATAGACAAGTCCACTGACTGCGGTCTGAAGCCAATGTCAAAGAATACCAAAGATCAGTTTATGAGGGTATGAATGGAAATACATTGATTAGCTAACATAGATCAGTGCTGTGAGTGGAGTGTAGTGAAGTTGTGTTGAAGTTGCAAGGATTGTCCAGCTATGTTAAGGCTTGTGTCTACAATGATGTCATTTGAATTCTTGAGTCATATCCTTATCATTAACTATTACAATTTTTTAGCTATACTGCAAAGTCACTGGAAGGTAATTTATGTAGGTTAAGTGCTGGAGGGCAACTGATGCAGAACCTTGTTGATTGTTTTTAATTCCTCATTGTAAGTTTAGTATTAATCATGTGGTGTAATTTTTTAAAGTGAATCTCTGATATCTGTCAGTCACCTTACATGTAAAAGAAATTCAATAATGGAATAATATTTCAATTTCCAAATCTGAATTTATAATCAAAGACTTTGAAAAGGTCTCAGAATATACAGGGTGTCCGAAAAGTCTTTCCCTGATTACATAAATTGATAACTCAGGCTAGAAGTAAGATACAAATATTAAACTGGTGTCTAATTGTTTACAAACTACCAAAGTTTTTTTCACACATCAGTAAACTTCCACATGAGCACCCTTGGTAGCACATATCACATCTAGGTGATATTCAATTTCCGTCCACACATTAGCCAACATCACTGGAGGGATCGATTCAGCGACTGTGGTTATCCGTTGCTGCAGCGTTTCAAGATCTGGTACGTGTGTTCGGTAGACCTTGTCCTTGACATAACCCCATAAAAAGAAGTCTAATGGGGTTATTTCAGGAGAGGGTGGAGGCCAAACCATTGGCCCATCACGACCAATCCATCGCCCAGGAAAGGTCATATCGAGATAGGCACGGACGTCCAAACCCCAATGAGGCGGTGCACTGTCTTGCTGAAACAAGACATTGGGGTGATACCGAAGCAGCTGAGGAACAGCATACAGTTGCAACATGTCCAGATACACTGCAGATGTGATGGTAGCCTCAGCAAAGAAGAATGGCCCGATAATTCGATCGTGCAATAGCTCACACCAAACATTCACCTTTGGACTGCCTCTGGTGCACTCCATGACCTCGCCAGGGGTTTGTGAACCCCAAATGTGCACATAATGACGATTCACTACGCCACTGACAAAAAAGGTCGCTTCGTCGGAAAAGGCAATTCGTCTGAGATAACCATCATCGGCCTCAATACGTGATAGCATTTCGACCGCAAAGTCATATCGACGTGTACTGTCATGGAGCAACAAGGCCTGAACGATTTGCACTTTGTATGCACGAAACAATAAATGTTTGTGTAAAATGTCATGGAGAGAGCTTTTTGGCATCTGTAATTCACATGAGGCCCTGCGCACCGATTTCTTCAGACTTCGCAGAAAAGACTGCCTTACAGCTTCCACCCTGTCTGCTGAGGTTCTTGGTCGACCAGACCTTGAAGGTCAGCAACCAATCCTGTGTTCTTGAACTTCTCATACCAGGTGTTAATACTCTTGACATCAGGTGGATTTCTTCCAAATGTTGTCTGGAAGTGTCTCTGCACTGTGGTTGGTGATTGTGTCTCATGGTACCACAGGACACACTGTGCCTTCTCCTGATTGGCTTCTTGGGCACTGACTCTCATCCACTACTTACATACTGTGAACCTAAAACAGAAAAAAAACTTTGATAGTTGTAAACAATTCGACAGAAGTTTCATATTTGTATCTTACTTCTAGCCTGAGTTATCAATTTATGCAATCAGGGAAAGTCTTTTCAGACACCCTGTACAAACAGGTTCCCATTTGTTGTAGAACTTATTCATCTGTTAGATCTTGTAGGATTTCTCTATAGAGATTTTTATGGAAGTTAATGATACCTAATTGGCAAGAACTACTTTTCAAATGGTGTTTATAATATTAGTCCATATTAAATTTTTTTGTTTCAAATAAATACTTTGATAGGTGCAGTATATTCAATTTTGTTAGGGAATATATCTTGAAACATTAAGATTTTGCAAAGAAAATAGTGTAGAATATTCCCATGAAATTAGCACATGGTTTTGATACAGTATTATTCTAGAAACTTCATATGATAGAAAAGAGTGAAGGACATTGAAGCAATCAGATCAGTGTGTGAAGTCCCACTCTTCCAATTAATTTTTGAACCTCTGTAATACCAAATTTCATGGTATCCTTCATTCATGACTTATTGGGCATTTGGGAAGCCTGACACATACTTGCTGAGAGTCATCTTCATCAAAAATGTGTTACCAGTCTTTGACTGTAAAAAATATTGAATATTATTACAAATTTTATATTGTGTGTTTGTTGTAAAGTCAGAAATACCACTTAAGCTCTCATATAAATTTCTTCAGGGACACTTATTCAAATAATTCATCAGTGCATTCTTTGTTCACTTTTACAAACAAGTATCACATAATTTTTTAAATTATCTTCCATGAAATTGTGACAGTATTAACTTATCAGAAAAAAATTCTCCTTGATTATTTCTTCAGATTGATGGATCGCAGTTGACAATAAATGAAGATGGACTAATTAATGAGCTCTTTCCTGCTGGAGAACTGTGGAATTTTATTGCAAAAAGACTGAATCTCTCGTAAGTGTTTGTAAAACTCTATTCTCATGTTCTATTGTGATTGGTGATATTCCTTTGAACTGGAAGCGATACATCTTTTTATGTTGAAGAGAAGTTGTGATTCTGTTTTTGTCATATTTGGCAATTCTAGTTTATGACACTGGTCATAAATGTAGCGTATACTTCTTAATAAGTAATTCTAGTATAAAATTAAATATAAGGAATTATAACTTACATTTTATAGTAGTGAATGTAGTGCATGAATGTAAGGAAATTCTTTCAGTTTCTCTCTGGCACTGAACATAATGAAATATATGCAAGTAGCACTAGTGTCATTCGGAGTGCTCACAGTGAAAATAGGATAGGAAAATGTCTGTCAGAATAAATCATATCTCCAATCATGAAATTAATAGAATTCTTTATTCTAAAAATCAATATGTGTAGTATTTTAGACTTTCTTGATAATCATACTACCATACTGTACTGTAAAATGGTTGCTCCATTTTTAAAATTACTATGTTTTGACACAGGTCGTTTCAGTCATATTTTAGCATTTGTAGTTAATGTACCAGTAATGCAACATGACCCATAAATATGTACATAATTTGGTGCTACCACTGTAATGAAATAGTAATGCCTAGTCTCTGACATACTGTCACATATAATCACAGGGCTTTTTGTGTCTTCTCAGTTGTAACAATACAGATTTGCTGACACTTCTGGTATAAAATGCTATACTACATAGCCTTGTACGTTTATGTATTTATCCCTTTTATATATTATTGCAAATAATTCAGATGTTCTCTTTACTCTGGTTCAAAATCTGAAGAAGTGGCCAAAACTGGATGTAACAGTTAAATAAAATGTTATGTAGATTGTTTTTTCATAAAATGTTAGTAATATATTCATCAAAGGACCATTTTACAGCGATAGTGAATCTGTCCACTTAATACTGGCAAATATCAGTCATACATAGTGACATATCAATATAAACACGCGTTTATTGAGGAGAGCACAGGTGGTCATCTGTTGCCTTGTTGAAGGAACCATTGTTTTATCTGCCTGAAGTGATTTAGATAAATTTCATAGAACCATCAGGCCAAATGTAAGGCTAAATTCTTAGCAAATGCACTACTGCATTCTATTATGCATACTGTAACAGTGTCTTATGTTTGCATATACTAAGAATAAGTTAATTTAGCAACATGAAAATAATTACATACTGTTCATTTATTCTTTTCATAGTTTTCACTGCAAATACCTCACTCACTTGCAGATGACTTTAGGGCAATAATCATGGTACCAAACCCCTTTTACATTTCCATGTCTTCCATTCTGAATGTCTGAAAGACTGTCAGTACTCTTTTATGATGAGTGAGAAGTTGATCTCAGAAGGATGATAAGACATTAATACTATGCACTATCAGTCACTTTTTAAATTTTTATCAGCCCTTATTGGGAGTTCTCTAAATAATCTTTAATTGCATAGTATGCATTATCTAAGAGGTATGTTTTGACTACCTTTTTAAATAAATGTATTTTAGTTATTTCTTTCATCTCCTTTGGAATATTGTTATACAATTTTAATCCCTGATAGAATATGATACTCAGACTTTGTTTGACTCTTATTAGTAAATATAAATCAAAATTGGTTCTTGTTCCAAGATCATTTGTGAAACCATTTGTGTTGTATTTACTATTGTTTTTCCTGATGTGCACAACAGTTTGGTGGATGAACTCTCTTGGAGCAATAAGGTTATATATTTTTAAACAGTTTCTTTTAATGAGCCCAGCTACTACTTTCAGTTATTACTCTTATGGCCCTTTTCTGCTGTTTTAAAGCTGTCTTTGTTATTTGTGGATTTCAGAAAAGATTCTCATAGCTAAGAATTGAGTGTACAGTTTACAAAACAAAACTATTCATTTGGAAAATGACTACATCCCATGTCAGGCATTCTTGGTATGTACAAACACTTCACAGTTTGTGACAATACTTTTGCCCCATTAATGCCCAAGTTACATTTTTTCATAGCAGCAAGATGCACTATACTTAACATCAAAACTTAATATCAATTAAGTATTATACTTGGAAGTATAGGACGTGGTCAGTGACTGCAAAACGTTTAGTCATTTGACTGGCAGCGATAGATGTAGCCCAAAAGAGCTGTTAGCATCACTATCTGGGTGGCTTCTTTTCAGATTGCCTGATCATCATTCATTAAACCAGAATTCAGTTCCTCTGTCTGGCCATATTTTACATGCCCATAGAGGTAGGGACCAACTGCCTTTCTGTGATAATTCTTCTTTATGGATGAGTACAACACTCACGCACATTATTTGAGGTCTTTAAGAGATGAACTAAAACTAAAAAGACTGCACCAAAAAACTCCCAACACTTTAAACAAAATTAATTGAAGTAATGTTAAGGGCATTTGTTGTATATGAGAGAGAATATTATTATGTTGAGGAGTAAGTGATTTTAGACCAATCAGATTTCTAGGAAAATTTTATCTTTTGTGAAGCTCATGTTGCAAGGAGGGAGTATCTAATCAAATAATTATTCAGTTCTTTTAAATGATGAAACTGCTAACAGTATAATTTTTATTGAATCACGCATTCAAATGTAAGGGCCAAGCTCAAAAGCAATCCTTTTGCCCTGTTATTCAGGAACCTAAAATTCGCTCTCACTCTCAATTTCGAAAACACTCAGGTCCAAATTAAGTTGCCAAATAGATAGTTTTGTCTGCATGCATAAAACTGTTCACAGAAGTAGCAGAGAGATAGGGAAGCAGATGCAACAGAAGGAGCTCATAAATTTTGGTCTTGAAGTAAATTTACTAATGTGTTGGGAAAGATAAGTTCAACTGACCAACATAATGGGTCTGAATAATATTGTTGAATTCTGTCAGACAATATTTATTAAAATTTGGTTGGACATGTGTAATGGTCCGAAAGAGATAAGCAGGTATGAAATCTCATGACATTCCAGTTGAAAGGAGAAGTGTAGAATATGGTTTTCCAACATAAATTGTAGTTTGTTTCTTCACAATTTGCAAGGAAAATACAACACAGTAATGTCAGTGCTCTGCAGGTATGAAACTACAGGGGCCAGGTGACAGAATACAATACTCTTTGCCTTACTCCAATTAGAATTTAATTTGAGAAAATGACTATTTATGTTCTGATTTGATATTGTTTTTAATTTACTGAAAATATAATATTGTTATTGAAAATGATTTTTGAATATACAGATATGCTATAAATCATAAGTTTAACTATCCAACATAACGGCTATTCTACTACGGGAGACATCACAAATGTGAGAAAGCTAGATTCTGACTGAATTCAGTTCTGTTAGGAGGGTATCAGAACATATAATAGTTCTCAGAGTACCTGAGGTATAGAGCTGTGAAAGTAAGACCATTACAGAGCTGGTTATTGTCGAGTACCCTTTATTTTAGAAGTGTTGACTTACAAATTTTTTTGGGTGCATGTGCTAATATGGCTTTAATACCTGAAGCTCAGTAACTCTTGCAATAATATTCATATGATTATATTCTTCACAATGTACTCTTTCATTCACTGTAATGTATTGCCTTTCAAACAAGGCAGTGTAACTTTGATACTAGATTTCTAGCATAGGAAGACTTATTTCTAATATACAATACCATGGGTATCCTAACACATGACAATGCCATATGTTAGGGTAACTTTAAAACATAACCAGCTTTAGTGGCTACATTTCAATTACTTAACTTGCTAACTGTCAAAGAGATGATTGAAGTATGTAATTCAGGTTAGGTTGGTGTATTTCTTCCAGCTAAAATGTCATCTGGTTTCAATTTTATATAATATTCAGGCAGTTTGCATCAAGTTCACCAGAAAATAACACAGTCAAAATATACAAAATTATTTTGAGTTATATTTATTGCAGCACAACACAAGTAAAACTGTCATAATATAGTGTAGTATAGCATAACACATGAGTATGGTGCCTAAAAACTGATGTAAGATTGATGCTAAAACTGAAGAAATACTAACTCAGTTCAGCTACCACTGTTGCTGCTTGTGTAAGTTCCAAGTACAAAGTCATATCATGTATTGTTTAAACTGAACATAATTCAATTTAGAATTGATATTTATATCCTTGCATAGAACTGGTTATGGATTTTAGATTTACAAGTCATGACAATATTTCTGAAACAGTTAGTATGTCAGAATACCACATTTCCTTCTTAAAATTTCATGTCAAAACGTCACAGTTTTTATAGTAAAATTTCATGAATGTACTAACTATTTCTGTTAATTACTTTACAGCTGCAATATAACTTTTGTTCCTAACACAAATCCTATGTCTTTCCAGTGGGCTCTGTTGTTGTTACTATTACTCTTCCACACAAAAATTCCACAAATGATAATTTGGCCTTATGTTTACATTGTGTTTGACATACACTGAAGCGCCAAAGAAACTGGTATAGGCACGCTTATTCAAATACAGAGGTATGTAAACAGATGGAATATGATGCTGCAGTCGACATCACCTATATAAGACAACAACTGTCTGTCACAGTTGTTAGATCAGTTACTACTGGTACAATGGCAGGTTATCAAGATTTAAGTGAGTTTGAACGTGGTGTTATAGTCAGCGCTTAAGCGATGGGACACAGCATTTTTGGGGTAGCGATGAAGTGGGAATTTTCGTGTATGTCCATTTCATGAGTGTACCATGAATATCAGGAAGCTGGTAAAACATAAAATCTCTGACATTGCTGTGGCTGGAAAAGGATCCTGCAAGAAAAGCACAAATGACAACTGAAGAGAACTGTTCAACATGACAGAAGTATAACCATTCTGCAAATTGCTGCCGATTTCAGTGCTGGTCCATCAAGAAGTGTCAGCATGTGAAACATTCAACAAAACATCATTTATATGGGCTTTTGGAGCTGAAGGCCCACTTGTGTACCTTTGATGACTGAATGACACAAAGCTTTATGTCTCACCTGGTCCTGTCAATACCAACATTGGACTGTTGATGACTGGAAACTTGTTGCCTGGTCGGACGAGTCTCATTTCAAATTGTATCAAGTGGATGGACACGTACGTGTATGGAGACAGCCTCATGAATGCATGGACCCTACATGTCAGCAGAGGATTATTCAAGCTGGTGGAGTCTCTGTACTGGTGTGGGGCATGTTCAGTTGGAGTGATATGAGACCCCTGATACATCTGGATATGACACTGATAGGTGACACACATGTAAGAACCCTGTCTGATCAACTGCATCCATTCATGTCCATTGTGCATTCTGACAGACTTGGGCAATTCCAGCAAGAAAATGTGATGCCCCACATGTCCAGAATTGCTGCAGAGTAGCTCCAGGAACACTTTTCTGAGTTTAAACACTTCCACTGGCTACCAAACTTCCCAACGTGAACATTATTGAGCATATCTGGGATGCCTTGCAATGTGCTGTCCAGAAGAGATTTCCACCCCCTCATACTCTTACAGATTTATGGACAGCCCTGCAGGATTCATGGTGTCAGTTCCTTCCAGCACTATTTCACAAATTAGTTTAGTCCATACCACATCACGTTGTGGCAGTTCTGCATGTTCACAATGGCCCTACACAATATTGGGCATTTGCACAAGTTTCTTTGGCTCTGTAATGTATATGTAACACAATATCTCCATAAATTTACAAAAACTGCGTTAGTTTCATCTCAGGTTAACTAGTTTCCATTAATACAGTAGGCTAGTGATGTTACACTTTAACCTTTTCCTCTTATATAATTTTGTGTGAACACTACATGATACTATCATAGTCTTCCATATGTATGGAATGATACTCTTTGTTTAATACTGTCCCATTCTGCTGCATTGCAACTTTGCCTTGTAACCCAAATAGCTGGATTCAGACTCATATTTTTACTAAGCGGTTTGACAATTTTGTGAACTTTGTGAAGCTATCTGGTGATGATCCTATTGTGCTGATACTTGATGAGTGTCATATCATGTTTGTGAGACAGACAACACAAGAAAAAAATATATCTATATCAACTGTTTATCACCTGATTTCTTGCATAAAATACACCTTCTTGTGTGAAATTCATGGGTGAAACACACTATCCTCAAGAAATAGAAACCTGGCGAGCAAATAACTCAGGTTGAGTAGCAACCTCAGTTAGTTAGTTAGTTAGTTACGTGTTCCATTGATCAATAGCACGGAAGAACCGTTATGATGTGGAACGTGTCAAATGCACAAGAAATGCGCACAGGAAACAAGTTTTTTTTTTCATTATAGCCTTATACCTAAATATTTCTATTATCTATCCCATTCCCTTAAATGGCACAAAATGCATATATTATATCTCCAGATTTATTTACTCATATGCAAGAATTCATCTATGGTATAGAGGGAGTTTTCAAGGAGGTATGATTTCAATTTGTTTTTGAAACTATTACTGCTGTCTGTCAGACATTTTATTTCATCTGGTAATTTATCAAAAAGTTTTATAGCGGCATATTATACCCCTTTCTGTGCCAAAGATAGGTTAAGTAAAGGATAGTGTAGGTCTTTCTTTTTTCTGGTATTGTAATCATGAATGTCGCTGTTGATTTTGAACTGGTCCATGTTGTTGAGAAAAAATTTCATTACTGAATAAATGTACTGTGAAGCAGTTGTAAGAATACCTAACCTTTTAAACAGATCCCTACAAGATGTGCGACTGTGAAACCCACACATTATTCTAACTACTTTCTTTTGAGCAGTGAATACCTTTTGCCTAAGTGTTGAGTTGCCCCAGAGTATTATTCCGTATGACATCAGAGAGTGGAAGTATGCAAAGTATGTTAGCTTACTAATTTCTACAGCCTCAAAATTGGCAATTATTCTGATTGCAAAAGTTGCTGAACCTAGTTGATTTAGGAGATCCAAAATATGACTTTTCCAATTAAGATTCTCATCTATATGTACACCCAAAACCTTAGTATGCTCTACCCTGGTTACTGACTTCTTTTGATGTGTTATGATTATTGAAGGAATTATACTTTTTGCAGCAGAAAATTGGCTGTACTGTGTTTTTTCAAAGTTCAGAGCAAGCCGATTCGCAGAAAACCAATTAATGACTTTTCCAAAGACCTTATTTGTATCATTTTCTATCGGACTTTCTTTTTCTGGATTAATAATTATGCTTGTATTATCAGCAAATAGTGTCAGTTCAGCATCTTGTTTCACATAAGAAGGGAGGTCATTCACATATATCAAGAACAGGAGGGGACCCATGATCGAACCTTGTGGAACACCTAATGTAATTTCTCCCCAATTAGATCAAGTGGCAAACTCCTTTGAATCACTTGAAGCATATAAAGAGACTTTTTGCTTCCTGTTACGTAGATATGAGTTAAATCATTCATATGCTGTTCCATTTATACCATAGAATTGTAATTTCCTTAACATAATGTCATGGTTCCCTCAATCAAATGCTTTGGATAAGTCACAGAATATTCCTACTGGTGACATTTTACTATTTAAAGACTCTATTATGTGGACAGTGAAATTGTATATTGCTGTCTCAGTGGAACAGCATTTCTGAAATCCGAACTGTGATTTACTAAGTATCCCATTACTGTTGCGATGGCTAATCACTCTTGAGCACATTACTTTCTCAAAAATGTTTGAAAATGCTATAAGCAAGGATACTGGCCACTAATTATTGACATCTGTGGTTTCCCCCTTTTTGTGGAGAGGCCTGACAATGGCATATTTTAACCTGTATGGAAAAATACCCTGAGTCAGTGATGCATTACGTATGTGATCCAAAACATCAGTTGTAATTGCTCCACATTGTTTTAATTACATGTTAGATATGTCATCTACCCCAACAGAACATTTATTTTTCTAAGATTTAATAATTTTCCTTATTTCACAAGAGGTCGTTAGATGAAACTTAATCTGACTAAAATTTTTTAAAACTGGCTTTTTCTTTTGAACTATTCTCACCAATTTTTTCTCCTACACTTAAGAAGTGATTGTTAAATACATTGGCTACCTGTGTACTGTTGGTTAAGATGGTCTCATTCTCTTTAATAGTAATACTACCTACCCCAGTGGTTACTTTTCCTGTCTCCCTTCTAACAACCTTCCATATTGATTTGATTTTATTGCTGGAGTTGTTAATTTCTTCTCTAACATATGTATTTCTTGATTTCCTTACAACTTTTCTCAGTATGTTACAATAATTTTTATAGTATAAAACTACTTCTGGCTCTTTACTAGTTCTTGCTGCCTCATACAGTTTTCTTTTTCTTTCTGAAGACACTTTAATACCAGTAGTAATCCAAAGTTTCTTTGAAAAGTTTGTGGTGTTACATTTAGTAATTTTCTTTGGAAAATAATGTTCAAAAAGGGATATAAATTTATCAAGAAATATGCTGCATTTATCATTAGCATTTGGCTCATTATATACATCTCCCAAGTTTAAATTTCCTAAACTTTCTCTGAAGTGATCTATAGATACCGGGTGGAGCACCCTCATACTTTTACTTAATGGTTTCTCAAGTGTATGCCCTGTTAGGTTTTGTAAGTTAATCAGTTGTGCTTCATGGTCAGATAATTCATTTACCACAGGGAAAGCATGTGTTTGTTGTACATCCTCTTACTGTACAAATACATTATCTATTAGAGTACTACTGTCCTGAGCTATACGTGTAGGGAAATTGATCACTGATTCTAAGTTATATGTTGTTAACAACACTTATAGTTCACTCTTCATATCAGAATTGCTTAGAAAGTTAACATTGAAATCACTACAGATGAATAACTTCTTCTTTTTGTCTGACAGACAGCAGAATAAGGAGTCAAACTTTTTTATGAATAGCTCCCAATCTCCTAGTGGAGACCTGTACCCTGTTGCTAGTATCAACACAACATTATCTAGCTGAAGTTCACATGCACAAACCTCAAAGTGCTGATCAGCACAAAATTTGCTTACTTCAACAGTTCTGTATTTATACCCTTGTTTTATGAAAATGGTAACTCCTCCTTTAACCATACTAGATCTACAAGTGTAAGATGCTAAATTATACCCATTTATACTGACATTTTGGATCCCCACAGTTGCATGGTGCTCATTCTTATTTTTGAGATCATCTAAACACATTATCAGCTCATCTACTTAATTTTTTATTTCCCTGATATTTTGGTGAAGTAAGTTGATAACGCCCTTAGCTTTACCCTATTTGCTGTGCATGAAGTTTCTTTTCTTCTATTTTCCTTGGTTGTTGTCTGTCTGGAATTTGGCTTTAAGCTAAAAAACCTGTCTGCCTGGTCCCAATAACCACAGGGATCACCCCTTGTGTGACTGCGGCCCCCCTTACAGTACCTGTTAATAGGGAAGCTACCTTATATTTCCCCTTCCTGTTAAGGTGCAGGCCACCTACCAATAGCATCAGCTGGAACAACACTCATGTGAGACTTTGCCGGTGTCTGGAGCATTCTGTTCAGCTCAGTGTTAATACGCCTTACAGCAGTGTTTACCCAGGTCTGATCATGGCGCTGAAAGACCTCCACAAACCCCACATTCCTGTGCCCAGTTTCTGCTCCTGTTTTATCCAGGTCACTCCTAATACTAAATCTTGGATTCATAACCAGGCTGTTTCCTACTTCCCCAACTATAATTACCTGATCTTCCTTTTCAAAGTCCTTGCATAGCTGACCTAAATGTTTTGTCCCCTGGCTAAGGTTAGCACTTGGTTTCACAAAACTTGTGACCTGGTACTCTGTCCCTAATTTCTCCTGAAGCTGTTGGCCCACACTCCTCCCAAGACTGCTACCTATAAGCAGAATTTTTCTTTTCCTATTCTGGTTTGATGCTGACCTATCTTTTTTCTTTTAAGCTAGTATTCTGCTTCAACCTACATTCAACTACATCTGAATGAGGCCCTTCCTCCACTACTTCAGATAGCAAGCCAAACTGATTTGCTAACTGAATTTCAGAAGTTTTATCACTTGTTTCCCTTTTTCGCCCTTTGCTTGCTACCATTTCCCAGCACCCAGAGTCCTTTTCCTCCCTTAGCTTAAATAATTCCAAATTCATGATTTCTAATTCAGTCTTAAGGGCACAAATCTTTGCCTCCTGTTCCTCGATTTTTCTGTCCTTTCTACATAACCTACACTGCCATGGAAGAGCCTCATTGTCTACCCTTGGTTCTTCTCCGCTGCACTTGCCCCAATGAAACCACAATCTACAGTCTATACAGAACACCCCCTCTTTCAAATTTCTATGGCAACCACCACGCCTGTCACACATGGTTTGATAGTAAAACGTACCACAAAAGCAGAAAATAACTTCAACAAGACAATAGTTTTGTAACCTGTACTAATACGTAACTAAACACTAATGTAAACAAACTTATAAATCTTGCTTCAGGAACTTTTAATTAACCACACAAATTCTGAATGAGAAACACGAATTAATTTAACTCTGAAGCGCTAAGTCTAGTCAAAAACAAATATCTACGCTTGTACGAAATTTACGCCTAAGTGTATAAACAAACTCGCAACTGCTGGCCTTTATGAAATACTTCCTTTTAGATTTAATTACGTTTAGAAAAGTGCAACCTTCAATAGATGGATTAGATAAGAAGTAAATGCACTAGTCTAAAATGTAATATTAACTAAATTAACTCTTATTTCAGTATTAATCACATAACTTAGTGAGAGCCTCTTACACGTGTGTCCACCTGGCTGGAGGGTTGCCAACTCCATTTTTGATTATGAGGTTATTTGAAGCTGCTTACACATGGGGGATTACAGATGAACTTTAAATGAAATACACAATGAACTGTGTAGTGACCAAGTAATACATGAAACTGATCCAACAAATACAAATATGGCTTTATTCACAACCTTTGAACAATAACGGAAATAAGTCTCTTTTGACCCCATGTGTAACAAGACAAAAGAATCATAAATAAGTTGCAAGGTAAGCGATATACCGAACAACTATTGTGAGTGATACAAACTAAAAGAATGTAGTGAATGAGAGTCAGTGCTGCTCCACGTGTATGTAGGTGTGAGTCGCCAGTAGGAGAGTGAGGTGAGGAAGAGATGCCGGTGACCTGACAAGATCGCATCCATTGGAGCTGGAGTGGCCAGTGCCGACCAAGCAGGTGGGACAATGTTCTGGGTGGGCACTGGAGCATAGATCAGGAATGTGCAGAGACAAAGGCACACATATGGGGACTGGGCCTGCATGGCCCTGGATGACAATACCGAGGAGGAGGGTGCCATTCTCCATCTCTGCATCACCATAAGCAGGCAGGTCCTCATGCCGAGGAGATGAGGCTAGACCCACCAGTGACAATGGCTGAGACGATGAGGGCAAGGGAGCCAGTGAAAATGGCCCAACCCAAACAGCAGGATGCAGCAACAGACCGCAACTCACACTGCTGGCACCTTATCAACTTCCCGCCTTGGATTTTTAGCATGCACGATGCCTAGTAATACTAGAGGCCAGTTCCACCAACCTCCCCTATTGCCCCTCCTTTCATACGGCTCAGTGTTGCACAACAAATCATGAGCTGCGACTCACTGAGATGACCAGAGGTGCTTCACACAGAGAGCATCCCAGAGTGCCGCTGAGAGCTACATTCAGATTTGTGAAGCCTACAACAGAGACATTGGAAATCATATTACATGTCCACCATGCTTTTGGTTGCCAGACAAAGAATCATTGGAAAATAACTGAATCAGAATGTGTCTGAGTATGGGTCAAAGTTGTTGACAATTGTAGTAAAATAAAAGTAGTTGGTGATCTCACCCATTATTATAGAAAATAAATAAAGTTTTCCCTCCACCTACCCTTAAAAAAAATGCACATTGATCTTTCGAAAAGCTGAGAAGCAATTCTTTTTGGTGTTGTACCTCTCAGCAGCACTCTGGGATGCTCTCCGTGTGAGGCACCTCTGGGTATCTCTGTGAGTCACAGCTCATGATTTGTTGTGCAACACTGAGCTGTATGAAAGGAGAGGCGATAGGGGAGATTGGTGGGACCGGCACCAATCGCCGGGAAGCTGGAACCCCAAGGCACAACACATGCAACAGCAGGCAACAATGGGCTCAAGGCAGAGGGCAAAGGGGTAAGCTGTGATAATGGGTACCACATTCTTGAACTGGTAGCTTCTAGCAGTGAGCAGGGGTACAACTGATGAAAGTGGCACACCACCAGCCCATCGGTCATACATACAGACGTCACAAAGACAGAATCCCTGTTGGGAGATAGCAGTGGCTCGTATCAACTTGGGACAGTGACCGAATCCCTGTGTCCACATCAGCGATCTTGGTAAGAAACAGCTGCATGAACCTGACCGTGTCAGGTGTGGCAAAGGCCACAGAAAGTGTAGGAGTGTGTGTGTTGATGCCAGCCATGAAACAGCTCAGCTGGGCTCCAATTCACAATAGGCATGAAGTGATAAATGCTCAGAAAATGGTGAAGGACATTGCTTGGTGAAGAATCTGCATCAAACTTTTTCATTTCGAACATGAATGTACACACTACCGGTTCCATGTCACCATTTAATTTAGGGTAGAATGACAAAGCTATAAACAGGATAAATGCCATGACAGAAACCAAACAATTGAAAGGTGTGAGAAATGAACAGGAGCCCATTACCAAAACTAAGGTACAAGACAAGCCCTCAATACAAAAAATCCTCAAAGGCATATGAATTGTGACCTCAACCGACATCAAGGCATGTCAGAGAATGTAAGGAAACCAGGAAAATGCATCCACAACCAAGAGCCAATATGAATTCAAGAAGGGACCCACAAAGTCTATATGAATGCATTCTTATGGCTGGTGTGGAGCGGGGAAGGGGAACAGAGATGTCCTGGGAACTGCCTGTTGTTGGGCACACTGCTCACACGATTTGACAAAATGGACAATTTTGCCATCAATGCCTGGCCAAAAAATATGTCTCTTAGCCAGCAGTTAGTGCATGAGACTCCCAAATTGCCCTGGTGGAAAAGGTGTAGAATCTTGCACCATAGTGTGGCAAGAATAACAACACTGGGAGAGAGGTCTTCCTTGGGCAACAACAAAACACTGTCAAAAACAGAGAGGTGATGGAAAAATAATTGCACATGGAGTCTGAAGCCTGACCTGGCAGTTTATCTGGCTAGCCCTGTTGAACAAACCAAACCACATAATGGAGAACTGGGCCAGTAGTAATGGCAGCCACTATGTCCGAGATCATAATAGGGAAACCCTCAACCACTGTGTTTCAGTAGCATTATGGATGCAAATCAATTTTCGTAATCAAAATCGAGTTCAGGATCCACAGGAAGGAAGGATAAGTCATCTGCATTGGCATGTTTAGACTTAGGTTGAAAGTGGATTTCATAATTGTAGTGAGACAAGAACAGTGCCGAGCATCGTAGGTGGTGTACTGCCTTTTCATCCAAGGAAGTATGAGGATTAAACAAGGAAACCAAGGATTTATGATCACTAATAAGGTGAAACTTGGAGCCATACATAAAAACATGAAATTTCTGGAGAGTATAGACTATGTCAAGAGCCTCTTTTTCCACCTGAGAGTAATGCTGCTGGGGTGGGTCAGAGATTGAAAGGCAAAATCAACAGGTTGTTCAGAGCCGTTGACTTATCAGTGCCCTAGGGGTGCACCAAAATTACATGCTGATCTGGAGAGAAAGTAGCTAAACAACGGACCTAGAGTAGTTTGGATTTCAACATTTGAAAAGCATGTTTGCCATCCAGACGCCAGCAAAAAGATAAATTCTTGCATAACAAGGCAAGCAACAGGTGGGCCAATTTGGTCACCCACCTCAGAGAGATTTTTTGGTAGTAGGCTATCTTCCCTAGAAAGGCCTGAAGCTCCTTCATGGACAATGGACAAGTCATAGACATAACAGCGGGAATGTGGTGTAGCAGAGGGTCAACCAATCCCACGAGATCTTAAACCCCAAATAAACAATAGAAGGTCAAAAATACTGAGATTTTGTAAGTTACACTGTAAGCTTGTGGACTGGAAGACAGAAAACAAAGCGCAAAAATTTTTCAAATGATTGGCCATGGAGAAGCCCATAACAACAGTATCATCCCAATAATTAATGCACCCTGAGACAGATAAAGTCTGTTGCTCTAAAACATCATTGGAATATAGCAGGGTTGTTAGCCACCCCCAAAGGAAATTGCAAATATTGATAGAGACCAAAACGAGCATTCAAAACCAGAAATCACCAAGACTCCGCACCCACAGAAGTCTGCAGATATGGTTCAGACAAATCAATTTTAGAAATGTACTGGCCCCTCAGTATTTTCCCCAACAGTTCCTTCTGGAGTGGGAGAGGATACGTATCCATGAATGACTGTGCATTGACAGTAGTACTGAAGTCACCACAGGGGCAAAGTTTTCCCAACAACTTCTGAATTACAACCAGCAGAGGCGACCATTCACTAGCTGTAACAGGTTGCACCATCCCTACAGACTGAAGTCTGCCCAACTCTCCTTTCTCTTGATCATTCAGGATGACACGAATAGGACGTGCATGATAAAAATGAGGCCGAACCATGGATTTCAAAGAAATATGAACAGAAAAATTCATAGCACACACTATACCTTCTGAAAACAAGTCCAATAACTCATCACACAGTGTTTCCAGTTGTGAATACAGTACCTGATTGGACACAAGATTAACTGTTTCAGTGATAGAAAATTCAAATGAACGAAATGCATCCATCCGAAACAAGTTCTCAACACTGGCATCAGCAGCCACCAAAAATGTTATGGAGCAAACCACTGACCTGTAATTGGCAGATGGCATAAATTATCCCCATAGGGTAATCTTCGGGTTTGTTATAAGTGACTAGCTTCTGTGTGAATGGTGCCAATGGTGATGAGCATAAACTCACATAGGTTTGAGAATTCAATAACACCATGGCGGCAGTACCTGCGTCAACCTTAACCGGAGTAGTTGATGACACAGTACCTGTGTCAACCTGTAACTGGAGTAGTTGATGAAAAACACTTAACTTAGTAAATAACTTGCGAGAAGTCACAAGCATTGAAGTCACACAGTTTTTGTCCATGATGATATCCTGAGCAACCTGTGGTGAATGGCACGCAGAGGTGATGTGTCCTTTCTTCTTACAAGCATTACATGTATCTCAGTGCTTAGGATATGCTGAACTTTTGTGCTAGACAAAACAGAAAGGACAAGATAGAAGAGAGAATACTGACACTGACACTGTAGCAGTCACAGCTGCTTGGGCTGGCCTTGATCTGCTCGGTGCTGGGCCCACATTTTTACTGCTGCCACTGCCGCTTTCTTGTACAAGCCATCTGTTGTACTAGTGGTCACATCTTGTGACACTACTGCCACATCACCCCATGCTTCAGATTGGTCTCCCACCACCTGAGAAACTTCAAAAGATTGTGCTATTTGCAAAACTTTGGCCAACAGGCATTTTCACAGATTAAAGCCTTCTGGTGTACTTTCATTTCCAGAGCTAAACAGACTCTGCATAAGTGTCATTATGTGCATCACTAATGAACTGACACTTATGCCTAAGGGCGTGAAATTTGGCTGCCCAGGTCCTGTATGACTGGTCTGGTTTCTTATGGCATTGGCAGAATTCGACTTATGCTGATATGACATGTTCATTTGGAATGGTAGCTGGACAATAAACTGCATATGTGATCAAAGATAAGAGCTGCCATTTCTTGTAAAGGGGCAAGCTAACACAGCAACTGATATACCTTAGATGGAATCCACAAGAGAAATAAGCCTTTGCACAAATTTGAGTCTGTCACACCGAAAGCCAAAAAATGCTCTCTGTATCTTCTTTCGTAAGCTTCCCAATCCTCACCCGAAACACCATACAGAGGAAATGTGGATGGGTAGACAGGAGGAACAGTACCCTATGTCTTAATGGAAGCTGATAAAGTGGACACTGCTGAAGTAGGCCTAAGCTGTTCAATCAGGGCTGGTAGCATGGAATCCATAATGACTAAACCTAATGAAACTGTGCTTAAAGACTGCACATGTATAAACCATTCCAACTCATTTTCAATTATGTACTAACCAAGAAATACATGAAACTGATCTAAGTAATGCAAATATGGCTTTATTCATCACCTCTGAACAATAATGAAAATAAACCTCTCATGACTCTAGACTTGACAAGACAAAAAAATCAAACAGAAGGTGCAATATAATTGATACACAGGACAACTGACATGAGTGGTACAAACTTAAAGTACATAGTGAGAGTGAGTCAGAGCTGCTCAATGCATATATAGTGTGAATCGCTGATAGACAGTGTGGTCAAGACCGTGCCACGTGCATGCTTTTACATGTAACCTCTAGCAGTTTAGCCTGGGCTGATAAGTTGGCAGTTGATTTAAGTACACACGCATAATGACACCACACTCAGTGCACTCACACTCACATGCTCTGAAATTACAGATTCTCTCTTAGCAAACTGCAGAACACAAATTACTTTATGCTCAGACATTGCCATTTTGTGTATGTGACTCTACAAGTGGGAAAACAACAAAGCAGTATTCACATGTGCACTTATCTATACTTGTTTGAGTTCTCTTTAATTGTAGGCTTGAACCAACACTCTATAATGCTTACTTTTGATAGTATTAAAATTTATAACTGGGGCATTGTTTTATGGACACCATATATATAGAAGATTACAAACAAAATCCTGGCCAAAAATCAGTTTGGCTCTAGAAGCAGTAAGGATACTAGGGGAAAAAAGTCTGAGTTAGCATTTATTTATGAATGGAAGAACCTATAATGAGTAACTAGAATATTTTCAGAATATCTTTATATCTTAAGTCATCCATTCATTCCTCATCTTCCATTGATCCTATTCACCATTCATTGGTTGTGGAAAAAGTCGAGGGACATATTATCAAAGTAATTTACATTGATTAACATAGCAAATAAACAGAAAACATAATTTTTAAGGAAAACTGCTGCTTCTTTAGCTACACTATGTACCAGCTATTTAGCTCCCCTTACTAGCATTATATCTACATAACCATCATGATATTTATTGTAAAACAACAGTATCTATCTGTCATATGAACAGAGGCCTGTGTTCCAATAACATTGCCCCTCTCCTGGAGCTAACAGCAACCTTCAGTCGTTGAATGTAGATAATCATGTTACAAGGATTGGAACTTTAATAGTGGCAACTATTTATTTACAGCTCATACAAAAGAGATATGTGCTTCAAAGTTTTACTGATCTTCAAAGTAGTCACCAGCATTGTGAATAACTCGTTGCCAGCAATGTGGAAGTTGTAGGATACTCTTAGCAGTGCCACTTTTGTTGACAGTTCAAGCGGTGCAGTCTATTGCCTGACGAATTTGTATCAGTTCTGAAGCGAATGCTGTGAAGTGTTTCCTTCAGTTTAGAAATCAAACTGAACTCACAAGGGCTTAAGTCAGGGGAGTGCAGTAGGTGGTATAGCACTTAGCAGCCCCATCAGTCAAACAAATCAGTAACAGCTTGCACTGTATGTGCTTGAGCATTGTCCTGCAAAATGATGGTCAGATCCTGCAGGAAGCGTCATCACTTCTGTCTCTATGCTGTTCATTTTTGGAACACAACCTATGACCAGCTTAGAGACAGAAGTGATGACACTTTCTGCAGGACTTGACCATCACTTTGCAGGACAATGCTCAAGCACATACAGTGCAAGCTGTTACTGATTTATTTGACTAATGGGGCTTCTAAGTGCTATAGTACCTACTGCATTCCCCTGACTTAAGCCCTCATTAGTTCAACTCGATTTCTAAACTGAACCAAACACTTCATCGCATTTGCTTCAGAACTGCTACAAATTTGTCGGGCAATAGATCGTGCTGCTTGAACTGTCACCACAACTGGTGCTGCTAAGAGTATCCTACAACTTCCACATCACTGGCAATGGGTTATACACAATTCTGGTGACTACTTTGAAGGTCAGTAAAACTTTGAAACACGTATCTATTTTGTATGGGCTGTAAATAAATAGTTGCCACTATTAAAGTTCCAACACTCTTATTTGAAGGAGTGGCCAGTAAGGCATATTTTCAATTTTCTTTCAGATTTGTAAGGATTCTCAATTTCTAACATCTATCCTATCTAAACAGGTTTCTTTATGAGTAGCATTTTTTGTACTGAATAAATTTAATGACCTTGGGATATTGAAAAAAGATCTTGATATATGTAACTTCCTGACAGATTAAAACTGTGTACCAGACCGAGATATTTGAACTCAGGACCTTTGTCTTTCACAGGAAAGTGCCCTACCATCTGAGCTAACCAAGCATGACTCATGATCCATCCTCACACCTTCAATTCCACCAGTACCTCATTTCCTATTTTCCAAACTTCACAGAAGCTCTCCTTTAGAGTGAAAATTTGAATCTTGATATTTGCATGTCAGAATTTGACATTTCTGTGGAATTATGCTTCTGTAGTAGTAGGTGACATGTAAGCATTATGAAAACACCAATAGGTCTATGTAGACATTTATTAAACTTTATTCAGTACAGGAGACATCCACCATTTAACATCACTTCTCAGTGTGAACAGGTGTCCAGGGTACAGGAGCTTCACACCTCCACTCTGTGGTGCTAGTCGGTGATTCTCTTCCTCACAATGTCCCACAGAGCAGCCCCCCCCCCCCCCCCTTCTCCCTCTGAGTGTGGCGCACTGGGTGATCTGGTGGAAAACCATAGTCTGCAAGGCATGCAGGTTGTTGATCGGCAGTGCTCGCTGTAGAGTGGAGTTGGTGTACATCTTGTGCTGCACAAACCCAGAAGGAAGGTGACGTGACTGACTGTAGTGGGAGGTGGGAGTGGTGGCTTTGACTTATTCCATTGTTGAAAGCTGTGTTGAATTGTCAGTTATCATGGGGTGATTAGGGTACATATTCGAATTAGGCAAGCTGGTCATGGAGTTAACGGGTAGACTGATCGTTAGGTTACCACAAGTGAGAGTTGCGATGACAATGCTGCAAAATCCACCAGTTGTTAACGGGCTGACTGATCATTAGGTCACCTATGAGTGAGAGCTCTGATGACATTGCTGCAAAATCCACCATCATCAGTAGGTAGAAGGTAGTGATTGCCCTGGACATGATTTGTGAAGCTGTTTGTTTGTGTGTTTTGCTTCTGTCCATAGGTCATTGTTGTACGAGAGATGTTTGAGTTGTCATGATTCTGTGGGATATTTGTGTCATCTTTGGTGATAAGTGTCCATGCTGGTTCCAGTCTGTTGATTGAGACCATGGTGGTGTTTCTATTGACCTCAATGTCAATGATATGAGTTCCCCATTGGACAACTTGGAATGGGCTATTGTAAGGTGATTGTAAAGCCATCCATACAGTATCATCACAGAAAATGATGTGTGAACAATTTAGGAGTATCTTGTGTAGGGTCGGTTTGGGGGCAGTGTTCGTGGATGGAGGAGGCATCAGCGAATTACAAATATGGTTCTTGACACTATGCACCATTGAGAGAAGGTGCAATGGGTCAGGAGTTGTTGTTGATAATGAAAATTCAGCTGGCTGGTTTAATATCTCAACATAGAGTATCTCTGCAAGTGAGACTTGCAGATCATCCTCACCACGTGTGGGTACTGAGGAGGACGCACAGGGAAGTTTCAGTCCATGTGCCCCTATGACACATAAGAACTTCATCACGCAATGCTATCACTCTTCTAGGTCATTGCTTTTGGGATGGTGTGCTGTGGTGGATTGGTGAGAGTTGCTGCAGAAGCTACAAAGGGCTGTGAAGAGTACCAGTTCAAACTGGAATCCCTGGTCAATGGTGATATTATCTGGGCCACCAAAATGTGATATCCAAGCTGTGTAACAGCTTCTTCCCAGTGTGAAACACTATCAACCATGGATATGACATGTCTGTAGTCCTCTGACTCTAGTAAAGGTCCCACAAGATCTACGTGCATGTGGAAAAAGCACCCGAATGGTATTTCAGAACTGCCAAGCAGTGGCTGTGGATGTCAACCCACCTTGCTTCATTGACAGTCAAAGCTTGTGTGTGCTCAGGTGCAGCAGTTACATCAAACATCTGTTCAAATGAATCATTCAGTGACCAGCCATATAATAGATCAGGAACCTAGGTGCACAATGTTGTGTGGGCAATCATAGATTCTACACTGCATGATCCAAGGTGAGGGAGATTGTGTGCACTCAAGAAAGGTATTCAGCCATGATGTGGTCTGCCCACTGCAAGTGCTGGATGTTGGGTGAGTATTGAGCAATTAAATCCAAATGACAGTAGTTTGACTGGTGCCCCTCTGTATCTTCCCAAAATTACCTTACTGCTTCATACACTACTAAACTCTGCCCAAAGAGGCCGTGAAGACCCAATGGTACTGACGGGCTGCCATGTCATCCTTAGCCCACAGGCGCACTGGAGGCGGATATGGAGGGACATGTGGTCAGTACATGACTCACCTGGCCGTATGTCAGTTCATACAGTGCTAATAACTCCTAGTCAAATGATAATCATTTTGTTTGAGATTCTGTTAATTTCTTAGAGAAAAATCTGAGAGGCTGTGTAGTAACCCCCCTCCTCCTCCCCCCTCCTTCCCCCCTCTAGCTGGAGTACAGTGCCGATAGCTGTGTCACTGGCATCAGTTGATAGTGAAATTTGTATGCCCAGTGTGGGATGTGCTAAGGACACTGCCATCACCACAGATTACCAGTGATTGAATGCCTTTTGCATTTCTGTGTTCCACATTACTTTTCGTTTCCCCAGCCAGGGCATCAGCCAAAGGTGTCTGTGCTTGTGCATGTGGTAAATGCTGTCAATAAAAGTTCAGAATACTGAGGAGTTCATGGTAAGTTTGTGAGAGAGGCAGCAAGCAGATGGATTCAGTTTGATCTGGAGCTGGTTTGATTCCATCTGCATTGATGGTATGAATAAGGAAAGTAACTTTGTGTTTTTGTAGTTGTGGTTTGTCATTATTGATGTTGACACCTCTGTCATGGAGGGTGATGAAACTAGTTCAAAACTCCTTCCATGACTGCCAGCTGAAAAAATTAAACTATCATTCAGATAGGCATAGCAGCAATTGATCTTGATTAGTATACCATCAATAAAATGTTGCCATGTCTGTGCTGCACTTTTTGGTCTGTATTGAATCATCAAGAACTCATATGGTCTGAATGGTGTGATGATGGCTGTTTTACTGACATTGTCTGAGTGCATGGGAATCTGACAACAGGCTTTTTGACAATGAATTACACTAAAGGTTGTGTCTCCCATGAATAATTGTGAGAAATCTTGAATGTTTGGTGCAGGGTAGCTGTCTTGAATCATATGAGAATTAAGTATCCTGCAGTCCCAAAAGAGTCTCACAGAACTGTCTTCTTTTAAGTACCAGTTTGATGGGTAATCCTCAGCTATTGATTGAAGAACAGATGATGCTCACTTACAACTTGTTGTCTGTTGCTGTCTTGGCTGCCTGAAGAAGAGCTTGTGTGAGGCACCATGCCTTGTAGCAAACAAGTAGACCAGTGATTGTGCATAATACCATTTCTACTTGTGCACAGCTAGAGTCTAACCCTTTGTGTGTCACTCGATGTACTGCACTGGACTCATTGTAGAGGAGTAGGCGAGGCAGGTAGCACTGTACTAACCTGTACTGTTTGGCACTAAGCTGCAGCACATGTTGTGGTGTCAGTGAGTTGTGGCAGTGAGGCATGACCACCCAGTGCAGGTACAATCATGTGGGCCATTCTTACATTGTTGTGTGAGAGACATAGACTTTGGTTGTGAGGGATGTTTCATGTATGCAATGGCACAGGTCACCATTAACAGAGCATAATTGTTGTTAGTTGGCATGAGTCTCATATAGTTGATTCTGAACTGTGTTGACTGGTTGTATTGTGGTAATACACTCATGTATAGAAGGCTGCTATTGGCAAATGGCATGACATGGGTTGTAGGTGGGGGCGAACTGTGGGTTGCGACTCTTGGTAAAGTCAGGCCAAAAAGCCCCAGGATGAACTACTGTGAGGCACAGTGCTGTAAAGCATGGCAGTAGAGATGAAGTGAGAAGTGGAATTTATAGAAGAAGTCTACTCATATCACCACTCTGGTGACACAGAAGGTCCTTATGCAGTGTAGCATATCAGAAAGATGCACTGCTAGTTCCCATGTGCCATTTACAGGAATGTCTGTGTTGTTAGTCAGATGCAGCTGTAGTCTGAAGATTGTAGTGTATGGTTTGAATAGGAGGCAAGGCACATCCAAGCCTGTGTCAATGGGGAAGTAGACATCTGTGTTGCCGTCTTTGTATAGGTGTCCCTCATGCAGAGTCACTGTGGTAGAAGAGAGGTGACTTGATGCTGTGGTGTGAGGCAGTGTGCCTATTGCAGCATGTGGTTGTCATTAGGATATGAGCAGGGTTAGTGACAGTTGCGTGTGGATGCAACGTACTGTACATGATACCAGCAGAGTTGTGGGAGAAAGGGGGTGCAGTCAGTGGGCACAGCATTCATAACAGTTGTTGTGGTACCATGCGCAGTCAGCAGCCCAATGCTTGGAGGGGAGCTTGCGATGTCAGCTTGGCATGATGTCAGATGCTGGCATGACTGAACAGAGTGCCTGCTGGCTGACTGAGTGGAGAGGGAAGTGTGCCCAAATTGATGTTCTGCCTGTGTCAAATGGTTCAATATAATATGTTTGCTAGTGCCAATTTCTTGTCAAGTGGTTTCATCTCATGCACAGTCATTGCAAGCTGTAGCTGAGATGGAAGTTTCACAATCCATAATGTCCAAAGGGTTGGATCTGGCATTAGTGTGTTATAATTCTTAAGGGGTTCCCTCAGTGAGCTGCTTGTCATAAAAGACTCGCCACATCTGTTGTTCAGGAGTGTGAGCAATTCATGTAGTGTGATGTTTTTGCTGCATCAGAATTATTGAGTGGAGGAAGGGAAAGGATAACATCACTTATTACTTTGAGATGTTCCATGAGATAACAGGTAAGATCAGAAGTTCTGAACTGTAATAGATAATGTCTAGTGAAGCAAATACACACTCAACTGTTTTGTGAAGCATGATGACACTTAGTCTGATCAGAATAGTGGGAGTTCTCATTGTGCTGCAGCTCTGTGTTATCCTGTGAATTCTGATAACAGTTGTACCACCTGAGATGACTGGGAAGACATGACCACTTCTGGGCCTATCAATCATGATGTAGTTGGAGATGGGAACATGGCATCGATATTTCATAAAGGTTGTGCATATGAGACGGGTGTATCAGGCATTGGCAATAGTAGCACAGCTGATGTAGAAGACCTATCAGCACTATATCTGATTGTGCGAAACCTGAAATCAGACTATCCTTGAAGCAGCTCAGCATGGGGGCGGCATGCGGGTTCACATAGAGACTCCAGTGATGGCCACTGCTGAGTCGCAATCACTATATTTTGTGAGATGACATTATGCGCACATTTTGCTCCATATTCCACACAATTTGTTGATGAAGTCAAGCACTCCACTATGGTTAGTCTCAATGAATTTGTAGCCTTAGGGCTGCAAGGAACAATGAACAGAATAAGCTTTGCATCAATTGTTAATGCACAATAGCATGACAGACAATGGTATTTCACAAATAATGTCAGCGTCATTTGTGTTAGCATACCTCTGTTTGATAGTAGGTGACATGTAAGTGACACAAAAACACCAATAGGTCTAACTAAACATATACTAAACTTTGGACAATACAGGAGGCATCCACCATCTAACATCACTCAGTGCGAATTGGTGTCCAGAGCACAATGGCTCCACATCCCTACTCCACGATGCTAGTCACCTATCCTCTTTGTTTTGAAGTCATGATGACCCCATATTTCTGTACTGAAATCACCACAGCAAACTAACAATCTAATTTTTTTTCACACATTATTCTAGCAACAGCATGACTTTGAGAAACAAAGATGTCTATTTCAGGTTCAGTTAGTCAGTGTTTTCATATACAAACTACATCCACTTTCTTACTTCTACAATAAAGTTTCAATTCTAGTATCTTATTTGTACTGCTATATATATATATATATATATATATATATATATATATATATATATATTTATATATATATATATATATATGATAGACACACACACACACATATCCCTCCACACATGTCTGTATGTGTGGAGGGATATGTTTGTGTGTGCGAGTGTATACCTGTCCTTTTTTCCCCCTAAGGTAAGTCTTTCCGCTCCCGGGATTGGAATGACTCCTTACCCTCTCCCTTAAAACCCACTTCCTTTCGTCTTTCCCTCTCCTTCCCTCTTTCCTGATGAGGCAACAGTTTGCTGCAAAAGCTTGAATTTTGTGTGTATGTTTGTGTTTGTTTGTGTGTCACCAAATGGCTTATTCCTTGTGAAGGGAGACATCTTGTAAAGATACTGACACTGTTCATCATTTACCTTGGTCATGTTACTTAGATATGGGGTGGATCTCTCCTCATTTTTCCACAGTATTTTAAAAAGTAATCATCTCATATTGTGACTCATCTTTGTCTCATTGCCAGTAAAATTCTCTGTGTGCTTGCTGCTGTTGTTTCATATGATGATTTTGCTGTATATCTTCTGGATCTCAGACTCATTCTCTGGATTTCCCTAGTGCTCCTGCTGTTGATTTTTCTAGGAGCTTCTTTATCTTAGATTGCATATTGCTGCCATTTGAAGAGTATACGAAAAACAATAGATTTTGTCATAATTATACATCTCACTTTTACATTGCAGGATATTATACTACATCACCATTAACAACTCCTGTACCTAAAGACAGGCATATACCACTAGAGATAGACCATAAAAATCAAATGCTTATCAATTACATTACAATTTATTACCTACCAAAAATGAAACCTACAAAATAACGTGCACCATTCCATGTGACAGTTATAAGTGTGTCACCCATATTTGGATTATTTTTCTATAAAGTGTTCAATGAATGAATTCTGTACTTTCTTTTGAACAAGAACAAGTTAATTATTAGAATGATATGAAATAGTATATGTATAGAGATGTCAGAGTCAAAGTCTTAGGCTGTACATAAATGTCACAAATGTACACAACAAACTGTTAGCAACTTTACCATGCTTGTGATTGTTTAGTTGTTTATTTTCATGAATTGTTTGAAATATATTTGTCCACTGTAAAGTAATCTTCAATGCTTATATGTAGATATTTTAAATATAAATAGATTGCATTTACATTACTTAATGAATAAAAGCTAACTTTGTTTCAGAACCCAGCTGATAGTAAAAAAGGATCCTTCCTGTGGCTCCTATGATAATGGCCAATGGTCAGGGATGGTAGGTGATGTCAATGAAGGAAAAGCACATGTTGGGCTCTCATTATTCACAATGTCTGCAGCAAGGACATCAGTGGTTTCATTTACAACACCTATATTTCTTGGAAGGTCACTCATACAGATTTTTTTCAAGCAATTTACAAGAAATTTTAAATTCATGTAGTGTAGATTACATTTGGGTCCTTTTTATCATATTCATTGTTACTCTGGATATCATGGTCTTATCTTGTACGTTACATTATAGACTGAATGAATCTTTGTCATTTATCTTAATTAATTGTTCTACTAAATGCACACACACACACACAACCACACACAGACACACACACACACACACACACACACACACAACAATAGGTCATAGACTCACTCTTTACATTCTGAAGATCATTATTTGTTCTACAATATATTGTAAATGAGATTAACAATATAATTAACATCACAGTAGGAGACTTCTAAGTAGATGAAGGGAAGGAATCCTACTGCATTGGAAGCAAAACAACACATGTCAGTAGAAGCAATGTGGACATAAAGACCAGACTAATGCAGGATGAAGAAGTCTATTGGTATCGAAAATCAATCTTAATTTGACAAAGAAATTTCTGAGAATGTACATTTGGAGCATGACGTTGAGTAGAAGTAAATTGTGGACTTTGGGAAAACTGGAACAGAAGAAAATGGAAATGTATGGGATGTTGTACTATAGAAGGATGTTGAAAATTATGTGAACTGATAACATAAGGAATTATGTTGTTCTACACAGAATTGGTGACGACATGAACATGTGGAAATCAGCGACAAGAAGGACTGACAGGATGGTAAGATATATGTCAGGACAGCAACGAGTAACTTCTGTAATACTGCAGAGGGTAAAAACAGCAAGGAAAGATAGATATTTCATTGTATCCAACAAATAATTGAGGAATCTTCCTGGCAGACTAAAACTGTGTGCTGGATTGAGATGCAAACTCAGGACCTTTGCCTTTCATGTCCAAGTGCACTACCAACTGAGTTACCCGAGCATAGGTCATGACCCATCCTGACAGCTTTACTTCTGCCAGTATCGTATCTCCTACCTTCCAAATTTCACAGAAGTTCTCCTGTGAAACTTGCAGGACTAGCACTACTGGAAGGAAGGATATTGTGGAGACATGGCTTAGCCACAGCCTGGGGGACGTTTTCAGAATGAAATTTTCACTCTGCAACAGAAAGTTTGTTGGTATGAAACTTTCTGGCAGATTAAAACTGTGTGCCAGACCAAGACTCAAACTGGGGACCTTTGATTTTCACCTGCAAGTGCTCTCACTGCAAGTTTCACAGGAGTACATGAAGTTTGGAAGGCTGGAGGTGAGGCATTGTTGGAAGTAAAGCTGTGAGGTCAGGTTGTCAGTCATGTTTGTTTAGTTCAATTGTTAGAACACTTACCTGTGAAAGGCAAAGGTCTAGATTTCAAGTCTCAGTCCAGCATGCAGTTTTAATCTGCTGGGAAGTTTCATATCAGTACTCACTCTACTGCAGAGTGAAAATTTCTGTCTGGTAACATCCCCCAAGCTGTGGCTAAGCCATGTGTCTGCAATATCCTTTCTTCCAGGAGTGCTCTACATGCAAGTTTCATAGGAGAGCTTCTGTGAAGTTTGTAAGGTAGGAGCTGAGGTATTGGTGGAAGTAAAGCTGTGAGGACATGTCATGAGTCATGCTTGGGTAGCTCAGTTAGTAGAGCACTTGCCCTTGAAAGGAAAAGGTCCTGAATGCAAGTCTCAGTTTGGCAGACCGTGTTAATTTGACAGGATGTTTCATATCAGAACTCACTCCACTGCAGAATGAAAATTTGCATCTGGAAACATCCCCCAGGCTGTGGCTAAGCCATGTCTCCTCAATTCCCTTTCTTTGAGGAGTGCTAGTTCTGGAAGTTTCACAGGAGAGTTTGTGTGAAGTTTGGAACATAAGAGATGAGGTACTGGCAAAAGTAAAGATGTGAGGACAGTTTGTAACTTGTGCTTGTGTAGCTCAGTTGAAAGAGCACCTGCCTGCACATGCAAAAGACCCGATTTCAAGTCTCAGTCTGGCACACAGTTTTAATCCACTAGAAAGTTTCACTGTAGTACACATTCTGCTCCAGAGAGAAAATTTCATGTGGGAATAATTGAGTGTTCATAATCTCCTCAAGTTTGCTGCCAGATCATAACATTAAGGCTAACCTGACTCAATGTTTTGGCAATGCAGCTGTCTACCACCTTTTGGAGAGATGCTGCTGCTGAGTCGCACTGAAAACTGATGCATCATCCTATATGGGCCTGACATTTCAGTGATCCATATATCTACCATCTTCAGGAATGGTGCTACTGCTGCTGCTGAGTCCTGCCGAAGTTTTCATGTAAATGAACAAGACTTTCATCCAAACTTGGTACACATATGATGCACCTGTAGTATCAGGAGACAGTTACTGTGAGGATGAGGTGCTCCTAGAACCTATACTTGTGGGGTTGGAGAAGGAAAAGTGGTGACACATAACTATAACTTTGAAATACCTGGAGCAATGTCAGTCAGCCTTAGGATAGATCTGACTTGGTCCTACTCTGTGGCAAAATGTACTGTTAGTGTGAAACATGTCTAGCACTCTAAGGGGTGAGATGGGATCTCTATGGATAATGAGTGAAGGTAAGGCTTGCACACCACATAAAATAATGTATATACAATTGAAACATACAGAACTACATTTTATTACTTTTTATTTTAAACAACACAAAAACAGATCCATAAATACAGATAACTCACCACTGAGATTAACTTCAAAGATACGCCTTGTACAAGAGGTAACACACACTACAGCTAGTTGTTGGACTGATTACTCCTGAACAACCCACCCTTCCCATCTCTCTGCCTCCCCCCGCCCCCCACCAATAGTGTGGAGCACCTGGAGTGTACAGCTTTTTGTAGATGTAGATGTAGATATTTGTCACCCAGTTACTGTGTGGAATGCTGAGCATTAAGTCGATGCAGTTTTGTTACAGTGACTGTGTAGCTACTGGCTAATGGTTCAGTAATCACAGGAGAGGCCTGCACAGGTGTTTTCAGGTACAGTAAGGCTTCCAATGTCAATGCCAAAGGCAGTACCCGCACCAGATTGAACAACTCGATAGAAACCTTTGCAGTTTTGCTGTTTTACAAGGGCTCCTCATCACAACACTGGGAGGGGAATGGTGTATCATGGTCGGCGCAGCTATTTGATGGGATTTGCACAGAGAAGTTGCCGAAAGCTTTTTCGATAACAATAGGGTGTTTGCCATGGTATGAAGCAGGCAGGCAGGCTATGTGATCTTGGTGCTGTTGTACCTGCTGTGGCATTTCTGCTGTGGATGGCAGTGGTGCAAGCTGTAATGTGTAATGTCTCCTCATAAACCATTTCTGATAATAATTCTCTGATGCCTGCTTATAAACTGTACAAAAGCCTAAAGGTCAAAGGGAAGACCTCTGTCCATTTCCCATGGTGGCACATGTCTGATACCACTTTTCTACCATCCCATTGCTGGTGTGCTGGTAACTTGTCATGTGATGATGCTGGATGCTGAAAAAGTTGGACAATTCTTGGAACAATTCGGATTCAATCTGCCAGCACAGATCTGTAATGATGTGGTGGGGTCAACAGACTCATGCTATCCATATGGCAATGAAGGTCTTTGCTGTTACCTCAGCAAAATCATCCATTATGTGTTTGGCTTATACCCATCAAGCACATCTCTCCACTGATGTTAAAAGGTGCCTGTAACTGTCCTCAGGTGGGAGGGAGCCTACAAGATCATTGTGGACATGGGCAAATCTCATCGATGAACTGTGAAATTGCCCAGTTTCTACATGCACATGTTGCCCCACTTCATAGTGCTGACACTGAAGTCATAAACATCCCCATTCACAGGCATTTTTTTTAATCATTGGCCACACAAAATGGTTTGTCAGTAATTTTCTGTTGGGTATGATAGATTGTAAATAAGTTAAAAGCAACTTTGCAGAGTTTTGGCAAAATATAGATGCCTGGCACCAGGATTTAAGTGAGTTGCAGTTTTGTGGAAGGCCAGTAAATGGTGTAGTTGTGGATCTGCAGTGTGAGTGCCATTTAGTTATTTGTAGTCCTTGGTGTTTGCCAGACCACAGATGTGTGAAAAGTAATCAGAAATGATGTTTTCTGCTCCTTTTATGTGGCACTCATCTACATAAACAGGCTGACAAACTGTATGTCTGCACTGCTGGGGAGACACTTATTGCTAGTTTTCTGGAAGCACAGACTTTCAATTTGAGCTGAGTGTAAATTATCTCAAGGAAAGCTTCAATTACTGCTCAGAAATATTTAACAACTCTACAAAATGCAGGCAGTTCTCTGCCACACGCATTCCAGTACAGCAGCACTAGTTGCGAATTTTTGGAAAAAAATTTAATCGTTGCCAATGGTGGTCAATTTGTTGGTATATGGCTGCACCTATTTCTGTTCGGCAAGTGTCTATGACTATTGCCAAGGACGTATGTGGCACTCGGTGATCAAGGAGTACTGCACTAGTTAGGCATCATGGAAAACTTTTTCCATCTCCAAGGTCCACTTGAGGGATCTCTGACCTGTGGTGTCCTGTGAACACATCCGTAAGTTGTGTTTGTATAGTCACCATTACTGGTAGATGACAGTGATAAAAGTTGACCATTTCTAGCAAAAATTGTAATTGTTGATAGCCTGTCAGGGGTATTGCAGGGCTGCTGTCTTTTACGGTAACAGACAAATGCCATCTGCCAAAATTGTTTGTTCCAGGAAGGTCACTTCTGTTTTGCCATTGACACATTTTACTTTATTCAGCATTATGCCATAGCTATACTGCTTCTGACACATCTGCGTGTACATCTACATATATATTCTGCAAGCCACCATATGATGCATGGCAGAGTACCCTGTAGCCCTGCTAGTCATTTCCTTTCCTGTTCCACTCGCAAATAGAGCGAGGGGGGGGGGGGGGGGGGGGGGAACGACTGTATGTATGCCTCTATATGAGCCCTAATTTCTCTTATCTTATCTTTGTGTGCTTACACAAAATGTACTTTGGCAGAACTGGAATCATTCTGCAGTCAGCTTTAAATGCCGGTTCTCTAAACTTCCTCAATAGTCTTCCTAGGAAAGAACACACTTTCTGCATGTGTCATACATGTAGCCAGGCATTTGGTTAGAACACTACAAAGCCATCATGGTATATAAAGGAAATCCAAAGTGTCTTTAATACTCATCCACGAAACACTGCTATGCTATGCAGCATTTTTAAGACCAAATGGCATAAATAAAAATCAAAATAAACTCAAAGACATAATTACAATGCATCATAAGCATCTGGTAGCCCATGATGCTGAAAACTTTTGTGATGGGTAAAGCATATGTAGATGTACATAGGGTACCTTCCTGGTACTGTCCTGGCATTTAAAGTGTGGTAATCTTCACAGGGGCACCATGAGCCATTGAAATGTGGTAATTATCACACGGCATCAGGATCAATCTTTCTTGCAAACAAAGTGCAAAGTTGAAGACCACAGGCTGTCAAAATGATGGATTATCCCAGTTAGGAGCATTTCTTCAGATATCACCATTGTTCCTGTGAACCACTTCAGGACAAGTCTATGGGTGTGCTGTGAAATGGGACTTTGTATACAACACACAACCTGGGAAGGGTGCTGGTGAAATGGTGTTTAACAACTTTCTGGAAATACTCATAGAGTTATGGTACTCCTGCTCACCATTAATCAAAAGTAGCCCTAAGCACAAATAGAAAAACAAACAGCTAAAATGGTATACAGATGAGCTAGCTCTCACTAGGGAGGAGATGATCAGACTGTACAGAATATATAAGAATTCTTGTAAATGAGGACCTGAGCTAGATAATACTTCTTATAGAACTTATCTAAAATGTAAAAAAATCTACAAAGACAAACTGTCCTTGGCCAAAAAACAAGCATGTGAACACTACATTGAAAGTGCTCCCAACAAATGTAAAGCAGCATGGGATATCATCAACCAATATAATTCACAAACCCATACACAAGATGCAATGCTGGTCCCAGAAGAAGGAAATAATTACTTCTTAACCTCAGTGAGCGAGCTGGAAAACAAAATCAAGCAAAATGGCACTTGTGCACTACATCATCTTGGTGCTGTGCCCCATAGGATGTATACTTTCCACTGAAATGTTGTCACCCCAGAGGATATTGTAAAAGCTGTGGCAAGGTTCACCAACTCCAATAGTATGGACTGTTATTGGTTTTCTAACTATGTAATGAAAAAGTAATACACCTTATCTGTCAACCGCTTTCTTTCATTTTTAATATTTGTTTAGAATCTGGAGTTTTCGAAGATGCACTCAAAACTGCTGAAGTGATACCAGTCTTTAAAAAGGGAGATAAGCATCTGCCCCAAAACTATTGACCAGTTTCTATTGTCCCAATTTTCTCTAAAGTTTTTGAATATGTAATGTACAGTCAACTAAATAACTATTTTGATAAGCATGATCTCCTCTCCAACAGACAGTTTGCATATCAACATGGTAAAAATACCACTACTGCTGTCACTGAAGTTGTTAACCAGGTGTTAACTGCATTCGAAAATAAGGATCTAGTATCAGTCATACTTTGTGATCTTAGCAAAGCCTTCGACTGCATACCATCTAACACCCTACTTGCAAAACTGGAATTTTATGACATACACAAACCATCTTTGGATGTAATCAAATCATACTTAAGTAACAGGAGACAGTTTTTATCAATTAGAAATAGATGCTCCTCACTGAAGGAAGTTCGGACTGGAGTGCCTCAGGGCTCGGTCCTAGGTCCTTTTCTGTTCATCATTGCAATTAATGACTTACCTTACCATGTAGGAGCAAATTCAATTGTGTGTTATGCAGATGATACAACATTGCTCATTACACACCATGACACAACAGAACTGCATCAGGCAACACAGGAAAACCTAGAACTAGTAATGGATTGGTTTTCTTCTAATGAACTCCTGTGTAATCCTGATAAAACACAAGAACTAATTCTGGGTTTAACTACAGCTGTTGAAAGCAAATCAATAAAATTGTTAGGATTCCACATTGATTTAAAATTAAACTGGGAGGAACACATTAGCCATATCTGCAAGAGAATAGCAAGAGTGTGTTATCTCATCTGGAGACTGACACATGTAGTCACTGATGAGTAAAGATGGTATATTTTGGCCTCTTTCAGTCACACATTTCCTACGGCATATTGTTATGGGGACATTCTTGCTTTGTCAGTGAAATTCTGAAAATTAAAAAAAAGTAATCAGAATAATAAGCAAAGCTAAGCCCGAGGAACACTGCCGCCCCCTCTTTATCAAGCACATGATATTAACTGTTGTGAATCTATACATCTACACAGCACTGCTTTATGTCAAAAGCAACTTAAATGAGTTCAAGACCAGAGAGAACATACATCCCCACACCACCAGAGGCAAACTGGACTTCGACATACCAAGACACAGACTCACAAAGACTGCAAACTCACACAAAATAATGAGTTTAAAACTCTTCAATAAACTTCCAGCATCTGCTTAGTCACTGACCAGTAATATTTTCAAATGTAAGGTTTATGACTGGTTTGCTCAAACACCCATTTTATAAGATAACAGAATATTTTGAAATAATCATTGTCATTAGTATATAAGAATATTTCTAAAAGAAAAGGAATTAAATTGTAAAAACTTTACCGTAAAGTTATTGTTAATTGTATATTTAATGTTCAGACCTATTCCGCTGTAAGTGGTCAATGGTGAATAAACTGAATACCGAATACTGAATTCTGAATGGACAGGTGTGGTTCAGGTAAAATACACAGTGTTGTGCTTGGTATCCATAAACTAGTCATCCCAGGTGTTGGTGATGTCTACTCTCTGTACTGTGCTATAAATGGAGTGTCACAGTGTGCTAGTTAATGTGCTGCCATTGACTGTGTTCTGTGGTTGTGCTTTTCTCAAATTTGCTATTAATTCATAATAAGTAGGGAAGTCAGAGGTCAATATGGGCTCTGTAACATTGGCAGCTACAAATGTCCATGTGAAGGTGGTTGCAAGGCCTGTGTCAATGATCAGTAACTTGTGACCATAGATGGTGACTACCAGATTGTTTACCACTTTCATGTTCACTTCGTTTATTGTCAGGTGTGTACCAGGCTGGTAGAATGCTGACATTTGAGTTGATGTTGACTAGGAAGGTCATACCCATACACCTGTGTGATACGTGCAACTGTTGGCATGCAGTGTGATGTGCCAGCAGCCATAGCATTTTTGGAGCTTGTGCAGACATCTTACTATGGCCATGGATATACAAACTGTTGTGGTGCAGTCTTTTTACTGCTGCATGACAATTTCCCACATGTTGTTTATCTTGTATCACGGATGGTAGTGCTTTTTGTTCAACTTGTGATCTATCACACCTAATCCAGATTGCCATGATCATCATTTGGGTGAGCATGTGGTTTTCTGTATTTTAATACTTGTCAGCCAGATTGCCTGTGGTATGAACAAACATTAATACATTGTTCCAGGTCATGGGTAATTTTGGTGGTGCAACACTGTAGTGTGTAGGGATTGTAACTGTTCACTAGGTCCTTTCCATTGTTGTTACACTCAAACCTGTCTGGCCAGCAACTCAACTGTGGCATATAAACTCTGCAGCTCTTCAGAAAACTTATGAGGTGGAATGACATAATCGCAGTGCAGTCCGGTGTCATCTCTATGGCTGAATTCAGCATCCACCAGATTTAGCTGGCTGATGTGTTGTTTGCTGATGACATCAAGCAGCTGTTGCTGGTGGCTCCAGTATTATACACATTCTATCAGCCATTTTTAATACTTTTGTCTATTGGTTGATCATCATCCACAACCAATGTTACTTGCACGAGTGGCTCTAGCTACTGTTGCCAAATACACTCATGTTCAGAAAAAATAGTACACCTTGAACAAATAGAGATAGGACATTCATATTCACAGGATCTGTACATTGGTGTATCCTGAAGAAATATGAGGGTTAACAGGAAAGTAATGCCTCTATCATCATAACTGTACAACAGTTGGCAGCATTGGTATGCGGCAGGTATTGGCTTGTTTTGTAGCCTCCTCTCTACAGCTCTAGTTGGCAGAAAGCCTTAGCATTGAACGGTTGTGTTGTTACAGTGTAAAGTATGGAAACCTGCACAGGTGGTCATCAATGCGATTGAAGCAATGTGCAGTCGTTGAATTCTTGACAGCAGAAGATTCATCAGAGAATGAAAGCAGTTTATGGTGATTGTGTTGATGTGAGTTCTGTGCATCATTGGGTGAATAAGTTTAAAGATGTTAAGGTGGGAAATTTCAAGTCTGTGTGCTTTCGTTTCAGGAGTCAGCATCCGGGGTACCCATTGTGCACAGATCTTCTGATAGCCAAGCAAAGCACTAATGTGACCCACACATTCTTGTGAAATGCTGATTGTGCTTGGAATTTCTCTCTGAGTGATATGACAATCGCCCTGAATCAATCTGTCAACATTTTGCTTGTGAAACTCAGTGGTTGCTGTCACAGGACATCCAACTCTTTGTTTGTCATGCAGGTCAGATGTTCCCACCTCAACATATTTAAACTTACTCACCCA
This sequence comes from Schistocerca serialis cubense, assembly GCF_023864345.2. NCBI lineage: Eukaryota > Metazoa > Arthropoda > Insecta > Orthoptera > Acrididae > Schistocerca > Schistocerca serialis. Next base: position 852,737,174 of record NC_064639.1, on the reverse strand, counting down.
ACAACACACAGTACTCACATCAACACAATCACCATAAACTGCTTTCATTCTCTGATGAACCTCCTTTGAGGTGACACTTTTGGCTGTCAAGAATTCAATGACTGCACGGTGCTTCAATCGCATTGACCGACCGTCTGCACAGGGTTCCATATTTTACACTGTAACAACACAACAGTTCAATGCTAAGGCTTCCTGCCAACTAAAGCTGTAGAGAAGAGGCTATGGAATAAGCCAGTACCTGCCGCATACAAATGCTGCCAACTGTTGAAGATTAGATTAGATTAGATTAGATTAATACTAGTTCCATGGATCATGAATACGATATTTCGTAATGATGTGGAACGAGTCGAATTTTCTAATACATGACATAATTAGGTTAATTTAACAACATACTTAAGTTAATATAACAACTTTATTTTTTTGTGTTTTTTGTTTTTCTTTATTTTTTATTTTTTTTATTTTTTAAATATTTTTTTCTTTTTTTTCTTAATTTATATCTAAAAATTCCTCTATGGAGTAGAAGGAGTTGTCATTCAGAAATTCTTTTAATTTCTTCTTAAATACTTGTTGGTTATCTGTCAGACTTTTGATACTATTTGGTAAGTGACCAAAGACTTTAGTGCCAGTATAATTCACCCCTTTCTGTGCCAAAGTTAGATTTAATCTTGAATAGTGAAGATCATCCTCTCTCCTAGTATTGTAGTTATGCACACTGCTATTACTTTTGAATTACGTTTGGTTGTTAATAACAAATTTCATAAGAGAGTATATATACTGAGAAGCTACTGTGAATATCCCTAGATCCTTAAATAAATGTCTGCAGGAGGTGGAGGCACTACTTTTCAGTCAACCCTCGTAATCAGCATTTGAACCGTGTTGAGGTGCAGGTTCAAGGTCAACATTGATATCATGGTGCAACACCACCTACCAGTAAAATGCATCTGTGGCTCTTTTTGTCACTATAAATGGAAGGTAATGGATCAATGTGACCTGAGTAGATGTCCAGGATGTCTCACAGACATATGTGCGAACTGTACCATCGAATCAGTGAATCTGAAAGAGGGCACATTATTAGCGAGAGAATGTGATGTATCCATCTGGGAAATTGCTGCTAATGTGGGGCAAAGTGTTTCGGCAGTGCAACAAATGTGTGCAGAATGGTTCACAGAATGTCGTAGAACACAACAAGTTGGGTCAGGTTGCACCACCCAGATGATCCCCCAACAAGATTGACACCTCATACAAGTGGCACTGCAGGACAGATCTGTGTCTGTCTGAGCTCTATCACAACAGTCAAACAATGTAACACATCATACACCATCAAGTGTGACAGTTCATTGCCATTTATTATGGCATGGGTTGCATGCACGTCATCTACTTACCTGCCTACCTTTAACGAATGGACAGAAACACAGACAGGGGAAGCAGAATCACAGTGACTACATTTGCACAAGACATACAGTACCAACTCAAGGTTTTATGGTGTGGTGTGCTATTGGGTACAGCCGCAAATCACAGTTGGTGCATGTCCAGGGCATGTGCCCATTGTGAATAACGTCCTGTGACCCATAGCCATACCCTTTCTGCACAACATCCCAGGTGCCATTTTTCGCCAAGGGATTGCACGACCACGGCCAATGGTCTTGCCACAGTGGTAACACCAGTTCCCATCAGATCACCAATGTTAAGCACTGTTGGGCTAGGATAGCACTTGGATGGGTGACCATCAGGTCTGCCGAGCACTGTTGGCAAGCAGGGTGCACTCAGCCCTTGTGAGGCAAACTGAGGACCTACTTGATTGAGAAGTAGCGGCTCATGTCTTGGAAACTGACATACAGCAGGGAGAGTGGTGTGCTGACCACATGCCCCTCCATATATGCATCCAGTGATGCCTATGGGCTGAGGATGACACGGCGGCTGGTCGGTACTGTTGGGCCTTCATGGCCTGTTTGGGAGGAGTTTTAGTGTTTTTTATGGCACAACCACATATTGCTGCATGAAGATGTGCCTTCTTGGTGTCACAGGATCTCAGTCTTTTGCCCTGGCCTGCCAGATCACCAGACTTGTTGCCAATCTAAAATATTTGGGATATGGTGAAACAATGAGTGCAGTGCTGTGACCCAATGCCAACAACCACAGATGAACTTTGGAACCACGTGACTGCAGCATGGATTGTTATACCGCAGGACACCATTTGTGCCTTATACATGTAATAGCCATCACATGTGGAACAAGGTATCAGGGCCCATGGCAGACCTTGTGCTTCCCAGGTAATGGGACACATGCTAAACCAAGGTGACTGAAATGCTAATCATTTCTGCTGAACATACTAATGTACATGTTCTGTGAATATGAGCATTCTATCTCTAGTCATTTTATTTTTTTCTGAACACGAGTGTATGCAGCAACAAATTATCAAAAACTGTAATTATATCTGTCATACCTCATAGGTGCTGTCAAAATTCTGATGGGGATTTTTGTCTCCCTCTTTCTTTTGATAAAGCATTTTTCTTTGCCTTTGGTCTGTGGGTTTGGTGCAGCAAGCAATTAATTCAGCTTTCATAGCAAGGTAAGCTTGATGGAATATGGCGGGTGTCTGATGATGTCTGACATCAGTGCTATCTGGTCTAAATTGCTGATCATTAGGATAAATTGTTCATAATGATTTGTAACTTGTTGGTGCACAAAATATTTTCCAACACAGCGAATCAAATTTGTAGTTGGTTGAGCATAAACAATGGGGCCCATAACAGCAAATATGATGTGAAAGAACCTCTTGAAACCACAAAAGGGAATTCATTGCTCCTGGGTGTGATCACGATGTGGAACAAATCACTGGAACACTCAGATTTTCAAATGTGGTTTAACATCACGTCATGGCATAGTGCAAAGATGAAATGCACAGCAGCGTGTAGTTGGAATTGTTGTCTGCATTTGTTGAACTGCCACAGGGTTGTGTATAGTTTTAGGATTCCATTTTTTTGTGTGCACTGCATCCACTTTGCATTGCAGGAAGAGAGAGCTCCAAATCCAGGATTTAATTGTAAATTTCTTGAATCTTTTTCATGATGGAGTGCAATTGCTTGTGAGTGTGTACCACTGCTGTGATGCCATATTTAACTGTCCACAAAAGGAACTGTCCACACTTATGCCCATTTTTTTCAATATTGGGGCTACCAGTTTTATACATATGGCTCACAACCGCATAAAATAATATACTGCAAATACACATCAATAAATGAACATAGACAACTTCACACTGAGAGCTACTTTATTAAACATACCTCTTGTAGCAGAGATAACAGATGGCAGCTGGTTACTGGATCAGTCATCCCAAAGTATCCAGCTAATTCTGCATAACTTTTTTTTATAATCTCTCTGACTGCTTTTGATATGTTCTCACTATATTCCCACCCTCATAACCCAGCTGTTTCTATGTCAGAAAAAGGTGTGATATATGCATGAAACTGCTGTGCACACATTTGCAAAAACAGGTTCTGTGCTTCATTTGTTTACATTATAGAGACTGAAATTTGGTTTTTTATGAACAGACTCTTTTCTGCATATATCATATTTTTAATATGCATTTTATGTTTACTATGTCCTCTGTAGATAGTTGATTCTATTCTATAATTTTATTGTCCATGAAGTAAGCTGTAACCATCACTTCTGTCATAGATTGTCTAAACATTTTGCTGGGCTCATTAACCATGTCTTCTATCAACATTAATTGCATGACATCCACTTTAATTTTTGGTTGGCATATATTAAAACTTTCATCAAAAACTCTTTATTACAGTTTCTGTACATTCTTCAACACTCAAATGCTTAATTTAGTATGCAGTTATCTACAATGAAGTGTGTGTGTTTTTTAAATGTAATATTGAAACTTCTTTGTGAATAGGTACTATATATTCATCAGAAGTGATGGAATTACTCAGTTGGGTCCAAATCCACTGGAGCTTCTTGTTCCACTGAAACATGATTTGTGGCTGGCTATTATGTTTACTTTATTTGCCTATACCATTGTCATGGGAGGTATATTTTATCTACAGAGGAAACCATTATGTGATGCTATCTTTTCAGTCATTGGAGCATTTGTTCAGAAATATGGTGAGAACTATTTATGAATTATTACTTGCTCTATGTTTCATTTCAATATTCATATGTATTGACTTCTGCAATATGAATTATGCAGAACATTAGTATTCACTATGCTGAGTGGAATTTGCTGTGTAATCAGTTACTACAATCAGAAATATTCATTAAAAAATTTCACAGGTGGAAGGGAAAAGGAGCAGAAAAAACTACAAGAGGAATTATTTTTGATTACTTAATTTTTCCACAAAGTTAGCTCTCCTTCTTCATGCATAATTCTAAAAAATTGAGATATCTATTTTGTTTTGAGTTCATCCATTGGTCACACCAAATTTTTGCTACATTTGATGAATTTTATTTCATCGCAAGAAAAAAAATAGAAAAAGGGAATCAGAAACACACAGAAAAAAGAGATGAATGAAAGGAAAAGAAAAGAAACTGAAGATAAAAAAGGAAGTATGATAAATTTTCAGACATATTTGTGGATCAATCTTAGTTCTTCTTTCAGTATTTTGCCTCAAAAATGACTTGGTAAGCTTTCAGCCAAAATACAGTCAGAATAATTAATGGTGATCTGGCTTCTTTTCCTGAAACACATTTAACACTCAATTCCTGGAAAAATTTAAAGTATCATAAGGAAAAATGTAGGAGTCAGCAGATAAAATATGCAAATAAACAAGTGTCAGTTTTATTTTATATTCTTAAAAAAATTGATATAGGCCTACTGATGTTTTTCCAAGAAAATAATGCTTAACATTGCTTTGATTTATATGCTTTTGATTCACAACAGATGAAACTACTAGTTACCACCACAGGATCACATCAGAACAATGCCTACGATTTGCAGCTTATATCACAGGGTCTGTCTTGCTATCAGCGTATTCTGCAGGGATTATCTCCATACTTACTGTCAGTGAGCAAAAGCTACCATTTCAGAATTTTGCTGAAATTGAACAGGATGGTTCATATATGCTGAGCGTCACTGGAAACTCCTTCGAGTATGATTTTTTTAAGGTAATTATTTCCCTTGAATACGTATGTGTGCACTACACAATTATTTTCCTACTTTTGATGTGACAACTGTTCATGTAAAATATAAAAGTCTGTTATGAATATAATCAAAGAGTCATTATACTGTACACTAAAACAACAAATCTTGTTTAATAATTTAATTGGATAGATAAAAAAATCTACTCACTAGATGGCAGCAGAAAACACATATAAAAGAAAGTTATAATCAGGCAAGCTTACGGAGTCTGTAGCTCCTTCTTCAGACAGAAGGGCTGAAGGAGAAGGAAGAGGGGTGAAGGGAAAGGACAGGAGAGTTCTAGGAAAAGGGGTAGATTTTGGGAAAGTCAAGGGAGACTTACCAGATGGGATGAGAAGGAGAGAGTCTTTCCTTCTCACCTCATCTGGTAAGTCTCCCTTGACCTGCAGTTCTGGGTGACTTTCCTGAAATCTACCCCTTTTTCTGGACCTCTCCTGTCCTTTTCCTTCACCCCTCTTTCTTCCCCTTCAACCCGTCTGCCTGAAGAGGTGCCACAGGCTATGAAAGCTTGCCTGATTATAACTTTCTTTCATGTCCCTATTCTGCAACCACTTGGCAAGTAGAATTTTTATACATCCAGTTAAATTATCTTGTCAAAAATTGATTGTTTTTGTTGTTGTAAACCAATCTTGTCTGAAATTTTGAGAATATTTTCTTCCATGCTTAAGGAAGTTTACTTTTGGTTCAAATAGTAGGGTGTTTTTCCTTTCCTCAATCACTTCAACATCTTAATTTCCTTCAAAGATGTGTGCAATGTAGCATCTTTTTGTGTTGATACTATTACAATTCCAGCATTTTTACTTCCCTTTATTTACATTTTACTGCTTTTATAAAAAGAAATAAAGAACCTTCTATATTTCATTTCTTATTTACTCATGACTACAGATGAAATTATTAGACTTTATTATATCATACATATCTGTCTGATATTGTTAGATATTTCTAATGACTGAAAAAAATAAAATTATTAGTATAATTTTTCATGCAATAGTATGCATATTACTGTGTAGTCAGATTTTTTCTTTTTAGTCTACTGAATATTCTCCTTTAATTAATCACATGACACTCAGTGTATACGTGTAAGTCTACAAAATCCCCAGTGTTCAATGAACATTCATTCCTAGGACTTTTTCTGTCACTTATCAATTCTTTCACCTCTGGCAATAATTTACTAATATAAAAAATGTTGTGCAAACTTATCTTTGGTTTGAGGATGGTTTTTAATTACTGAAACATATATGCAGCTGACAAAAATAAAATATATTATTTATCATTTTATTTGCAGCTGTCACAGCAAAAGCTCCTGCAAAAGTTGTTCAGTAAACAAATGGACATTCATAATCCACCAAGAACAAAACCTGAAGGTCTATCTAGAGTGTGCACAGAAAACAAGTATGCCTTCCTGTCAACTGATCTGTCCATACAAAGCTCATGGAATCATCAAAACTGCAATGTTATAGCAGTTCCAATTGATATGTTCCGCTGTACTCTTGCACTGATATTAAGAAAAAATAGCCCATATATTGGAGCCATGAATTTCCAGTAAGTTAATTTTATCTAATATATGCAGACAAAGGCTTTTTGGACTTATAAATAATGTATCTTACACAATTCATCTTTTTTGCATTATTTGTACACTCCTCTTTAGCAGTTCTAATGTTTTAATTGCATAATAACTCTCACTCTGTATCATTCATTCATTACCTCCATAGATGCCACATTGTAGGAGAATCTTCGTGGAAATGGAACAAGTCAAATTCTACATTAACAAATGGAAGTAGCTGTCATACAATGAAACTTGTTGTAGAATCTAAGTCTCTCACAATTTTGCCATACATCAATTGCCTGTAGGGTATGTCCTAATTGGCTGATTAGTCTGAGCTCATCTTTTAACACATAGCTGCAGAAGCCCACTTGCATAGATGCAGTAAGTGACATATTTTGACAGCGAACACATAATTATGACCCTTCAATTGTTGCTACTCTCAAACAATCTGTAACTAACTTTTAAAAAATATTGGTTTTGTGGCTTTGCATTATGGCTTATACTCAGCATTGAATATAAGCACTTGCAAGTAATTAGATAAAATTTTTTGGATGAAAAAAAACTTTGCTGAAAAAGTTATACTTATATTGCTCAGTTGGAGGTGTTTATCATTTTTGATCAATTTAATGCTTAGTTCTTGTTTGCAAAAAGTATTGGGATGATTCTCTAGGAAATAAGTGGCATTTCTACAACATAACAAATGACTTTCTCACAGTAAATATTATTTTTCAACATTCACAATTTATGTGTAATTTCTTTACTTATTCATTATACAACTTTTCATTAACAAACATTGAGATGTAAATGTGTCGAACTGAGTGATATCTCGATTGCCACTCCTGTGGTTGCAGCTACCATCACTCATATAACATGTCAATAATGTAAACAATCGTAGGTAGTATTAAAAATGGTATTTTAAGCTATTTGCTATATACAAAAAAACCAGTACAAAATCATTTAAGCATGAGGTATGTACAGCAGAAAACATAAACATTTTGTTCATAATAAATTTCATAAAATGTAATGACTTTTCATGTCAAATATTTCATGATGAGTATTTTTAACAATTAATATTATGATATCTAAATTGTCATTAGAATTAAATTAATATCTCACTCATGTACAATAGTTGTAGTTCTGTTCAGCAGTCCTGATTAATACATACATAATATACTATCCCATACTATATTTAAAACTAGTAATTAACACATGTTTACTTCATGAACAATATTTAAAAAAAAAGACTTGAACAAAAGTTATTTCAGTACCTTCTATATTGTCACAAATATCATTAAACAACAATGAGAATAAGTTGAAAAATAGGATGTGGCCATAAATATTATGAATAAATCATAAAAATTACAGTATATTTTGTTGTTTACTAATCAGGCGTATCATATACTACAATAAATGAATCTATGTCTGTTACATTATACCTTTGAAACTTAGTGCAGGATCTGAAGCTCAAGTGTCTGCCATAGTTCAATTGCCTAATCTCCTAGTTGGCTTGTTCATCAGGATTAATTTATTGCCGCAAAGAAAACCGCCTTTGTGTCAGTGACTGCCACTCCAACTCGTGTATCATGTCAGTGACACTCTCACCCCTATTGCACGATAACATGGAATGAGCTGCCCTTCTTTGCACTTTTTCGATGTCCTCCAACAACAACAGCCATTTTCCTAAATCTCAGCAAAGCATTTGATACAGTTGACCATAAAATACTACTAGGTAAACTTGAAGCACTAGGAATCACGGGGGTTGTAAATATATAGTTTAGATTTTACCTTGTAGACAGAGTGCAGAGGGTGGAGATATTTCAAATTTCAAGTAGCTCAAATTATTTAGTGAAACATCTTCCAGATGAAGAATATTTGAACATTGGAGTACCTCAAGGGAGTGTGTTAGGCCCAATACTATTTTTTATTTATATTAATGACTTCCCACAGTGGGTAACACAAGGAGAAACAGTGTTGTTTGCTAATGACAGCAATATAATAATTACAGACAGGACACCAGAAATGTTAAATGTAAAAGCTGAAAAGGCACTTACGGAAGTTCACAACTGGTCAAATAACAACAAAGTAACCATTAATGTGAAGAAGACTAATAACATAAACTTCTATATAAAGAAAACACCAAATATGACAAAACTTAAAGTTCAGAATGAAACTGTAGAGTGTGTAGCCAGCACTAAATTTTTTGGTATGTATGTTGATCAACAATTAAAATGGAATGAACATATTAGGGTGCTTAGGAAAAAAATTAGCACAGCATGCTATGCCTTACGAATATTAGTCACTGTGTGCAATCTGCGTGCAATAGTTCATGCCACAGAATGACATACTTTGCACACATACATTCTGTAATAAGTTATGGCATAATACTCTGGGGTGCAAATGCCCAAAATGTGAAATATGTGTTCAGATTGCAAAAACGAGCTATCAGAATAATGAGCAAGAGTCACAAAAGAACACACTGCAGTGAGCTATTTAAAAAGTGGGGTATTCTGACAATCCCAAGTGAATATATCTTGCAAACTACAGTTTTTATTCACAAAAATATTGAGCAATACTTAGCAAACAACTGCATATATGATCACCAAACCAGAAACAGTAATTGCTTGTACCTAGACAGAATGAATAAAACTAAAACCAAATCACTATGTTTTACCAAGGTGTCAAGATAGACAATAATTTGCCAAAAGAAATCAAAAACATAAAGGAACTCTGTAAATTTAAAGCATTCCTTAAAGAACATTTATTAAAAAATAGTTTTTACTTGATTAGAGAATTCATGCAGCATAAAATAGACATAAATAAATAATCAGGTTAAAAAATTATAAAGTGGACATACTAGATTGTAATTTACCCATACAAGTATTAGAGGAGTCTTGTGTTATATTTCTTTTGATTGAAGCAGGGTCTTCTGCATTATGTAATTCAATTCAATGATAAATTGTGTGTGTAATACACACACACACACACACACACACACACACACACACACACACACACACACACATATATATATATATATGTATGTATATATATATATATATGGTTATAATAGAGGGAAACATTCCACGTAGGAAATATATATCTAAAAACAAAGATGATGTGACTTACCAAATGAAAGTGCTGGCAGGTCGACAGACACACAAACAAACACAAACATACACACAAAATTCAAGCTTTCGCAACAAACTGTTGCCTCATCAGGAAAGAGGGAAGGAGAGGGAAAGACCAAAGGATGTGGGTTTTAAGGGAGAGGGTAAGGAGTCATTCCAATCCCGGGAGCGGAAAGACTTACCTTAGGGGGAAAAAAGGACGGGTATACACTCGCACAAACACACATATCCATCCATTGGATGGATATGTGTGTTTGTGCGAGTGTATACCCGTCCTTTTTTCCCCCTAAGGTAAGTCTTTCCGCTCCCGGGATTGGAATGACTCCTTACCCTCTCCCTTAAAACCCACATCCTTTGGTCTTTCCCTCTCCTTCCCTCTTTCCTGATGAGGCAACAGTTTGTTGCGAAAGCTTGAATTTTGTGTGTATGTTTGTGTTTGTTTGTGTGTCTGTCGACCTGCCAGCACTTTCATTTGGTAAGTCACATCATCTTTGTTTTTAGATATATATATATATATATATATATATATATATATATATATATATATATATATATAACAAAGAGGAGGTGACTTACCGAACAAAAGCGCTGGCAGGTCGATAGACACACAAACAAACACAAACATACACACAAAATTCAAGCTTTCGCATCAAACTGTTGCCTCATCAGGAAAGAGGGAAGGAGAGGGGAAGACGAAAGGAAGTGGGTTTTAAGGGAGAGGGTAAGGAGTCATTCCAATCCCGGGAGCGGAAAGACTTACCTTAGGGGGAAAAAAGGACAGGTATACACTCGCACACACGCACATATCCATCCACACATACAGACACAAGCAGACATATTTAAATATGTGTCTGTATGTGTGGATGGATATGTGCGTGTGTGCGAGTGTATACCTTTCCTTTTTTCCCCCTAAGGTAAGTCTTTCCGCTCCCGGGATTGGAATGACTCCTTACCCTCTCCCTTAAAACCCACTTCCTTTCGTCTTCCCCTCTCCTTCCCTCTTCCCTGATGAGGCAACAGTTTGTTGCGAAAGCTTGAATTTTGTGTGTATGTTTGTGTGTCTATCGACCTGCCAGCGCTTTCGTATATATATATATATATATATATACGGTTATAATAGAGGGAAACATTCCACGTAGGAAATATATATCTAAAAACAATGATGATGTGACTTACCAAATGAAAGTGCTGGCAGGTCGACAGACACACAAACAAACACAAACATACACACAAAATTCAAGCTTTCGCAACAAACTGTTGCCTCATCAGGAAAGAGGGAAGGAGAGGGGAAGACGAAAGGAAGTGGGTTTTAAGGGAGAGGGTAAGGAGTCATTCCAATCCCGGGATTGGAAAGACTTACCTTAGGGGGAAAAAAGGACGGGTATACACTCGCACACACACACACATATCCATCCACACATATACAGACACAAGCAGACGTATTTAAAGACAAAGAGTTTGGGCAGAGATGTCAGTCGAGGCAGAAGTGCAGAGGCAAAGATGCCTCTGCACTTCTGCCTCGACTGACATCGCTGCCCAAACTCTTTGTCTTTAAATATGTCTGCTTGTGTCTGTATATGTGTGGATGGATATGTGTGTGTGTGCGAGTGCCCTCTCCTTCCCTCTTTTCTGATGAGACAACAGTTTGTTGCGAAAGCTTGAATTTTGTGTGTATGTTTGTGTTTGTTTGTGTGTCTATCGACCTGCCAGCGCTTTCGTTCGGTAAGTCACCTCATCTTTGTTTTTATATATATATAAAAAAAAAAACGTTACAGGACACGTGTATCTGGACATGCTGGAAAATTGGCTCATGCCACAACTGGGGACCGACAGCGCCGAATTCATCTTTCAACAGGATGGTGCTCCACCACACTTCCATCGTGATGTTCGGCATTTCTTAAACAGGAGATTGGAAAACCGATGGATTGGTCGTGGTGGAGATCATGATATCTCTAACGCCCAGATCCGCACATTGTGTCTGTTCACTTCACCATTAAAAAAAAATGTTGCTTCATCACTGAAAACAAGTTTCGCACTGAACGCATCCTCTTCCATTAGATGTTGCAACCGCACCGAAAATTCAAAGCGTTTGACTTTGTCATCTGGTGTCAGGGTTTGTAGCAACTGTAAATGGTAAGGCTTCTGCTTTAACCTTTTCTGTAAGATTTTCCAAACCGTCGGCTGTGGTACGTTTAGCTCCCTGCTTGCTTTATTGGTCGACTTATGCGGGCTACGCGTGAAACTTGCCCGCACGCGTTCAACCGTTTCTTCACTCACCGCAGGCCGACCCGTTGATTTCCCCTTACAAAGGCATCCAGAAGCTTTAAACTGCGCATACCATCGCCAAATGGAGTTAGCAGTTGGTGGATCTTTGTTGAACTTCGTCCTGAAGTGTCGTTGCACTGTTACGACTGACTGATGTGAGTGCATTTCAATCACGACGTACGCTTTCTCGGCTCCTGTCGCCATTGTCTCTCACTGCGCTCTTGAGCGCTCTGGCGGTAGAAACCTGAAGTGTGGCTTCAGCCGAACAAAACTTTATGAGTTTTTCTATATATATATATATATATATATATATATATATATATATATATATATATAGAAAAACTTCGGCTGAAGCCACACTTCAGGTTTCTACCGCCAGAGCGCTCAAGAGCGCAGTGAGAGACAATGGCGACAGGAGCCGAGAAAGCGTACGTTGTGATTGAAATGCACTCACATCAGTCAGTCGTAACAGTGCAACGACACTTCAGGACGAAGTTCAACAAAGATCCACCAACTGCTAACTCCATTTGGCGATGGTATGCGCAGTTTAAAGCTTCTGGATGCCTTTGTAAGGGGAAATCAACGGGTCGGCCTGCGGTGAGTGAAGAAACGGTTGAACGCGTGCGGGCAAGTTTCACGCGTAGCCCGCATAAGTCGACCAATAAAGCAAGCAGGGAGCTAAACGTACCACAGCCGACGGTTTGGAAAATCTTACAGAAAAGGTTAAAGCAGAAGCCTTACCATTTACAGTTGCTACAAGCCCTGACACCAGATGACAAAGTCAAACGCTTTGAATTTTCGGTGCGGTTGCAACATCTAATGGAAGAGGATGCGTTCAGTGCGAAACTTGTTTTCAGTGATGAAGCAACATTTTTTTTTAATGGTGAAGTGAACAGACACAATGTGCGGATCTGGGCATTAGAGAATCCTCACGCATTCGTGCAGCAAATTCGCAATTCACCAAAAGTTAATGTGTTTTGTGCAATCTGATGGTTTAAAGTTTACGGCCCCTTTTTCTTCTGCGAAAAAAACGTTACAGGACACGTGTATCTGGACATGCTGGAAAATTGGCTCATGCCACAACTGGGGACCGACAGCGCCGAATTCATCTTTCAACAGGATGGTGCTCCACCACACTTCCATCGTGATGTTCGGCATTTCTTAAACAGGAGATTGGAAAACCGATGGATTGGTCGTGGTGGAGATCATGATCAGCAATTCATGTCATGGCCTCCATGCTCTCCCGACTTAACCCCATGCGATTTCTTTCTGTGGGGTTATGTGAAAGATTCAGTGTTTAAACCTCCTCTACCAAGAAACGTGCCAGAACTGCGAGCTCGCATCAACGATGCTTTCGAACTCATTGATGGGGACATGCTGTGCCGAGTGTGGGAGGAACTTGATTATCGGCTTGATGTCGGCCAAATCACTAAAGGGGCACATATCGAACATTTGTGAATGCCTAAAAAACTTTTTGAGTTTTTTTATGTGTGTGCAAAGCATTGTGAAAATATCTCAAATAATAAAGTTATTGTAGAGCTGTGAAATCGCTTCAATCATTTGTAATAACCCTGTATAAATATATGAATATAATAGAGGAAACATTCCACGTGGGAAAAATATATCTAAAAACAAAGATGATGAGACTTACCAAATAAAAGCGCTGGCAGGTCGATAGACACACAAACAAACACAAACATACACACAAAATTCAAGCTTTCGCAACAAACTGTTGCCTCATCAGGAAAGAGGGAAGGAGAGGGAAAGACGAAAGGAAGTGGGTTTTAAGGGAGTGGGTAAGGAGTCATTCCAATCCCGGGAGCGGAAAGACTTATCTTAGGGGGAAAAAAGGACAGGTATACACTCGCACACACACACATATCCCTCCACACATACAGACACAAGCAGACATATATATATATATATATATATATATATATATATAATAGAGGGAAACATTCCACGTGGGAAAAATATATCTAAAAACAAAGATGATGAGACTTACCAAACAAAAGCGCTGGCAGGTCGATAGACACACAAACAATTTTGTGTGTCTATCGACCTGCCAGTGCTTTTGTTTGGTAAGTCTCATCATCTTTGTTTTTATATATATATATAGAGGGAAACATTCCATGTGGGAAAAATATATCTAAAAACAAAGATGATGTGGCTTACCAAACGAAAGCGCTGGCACGTCGATGGACACACAAACAAACACAAACATACACAAAAAATTCAAGCTTTCACAACAAACTGTTGCCTCATCAGGAAAGAGGGAAAGACGAAAGGATGTGGGTTTTAAGGGAGAGGGTAAGGAGTCATTCCAATCCCGGGAGCGGAAAGACTTACCTTAGGGGTAAAAAAGGAGGGGTATACACTCGCACACACACACATATCCATCCACACATATACAGACACAAGCAGACATATTTAAAGACCAGTGATGTGGGAACAACGGAAATGGAAATAAAGCAAAAGTTATCAGAACTAGACGAAATGGTTGTTTAATGGGTGAAAGGAACTGTTTGTGGACCAGAAACGGTGGATTTTGTAGCAGCGGTAGTGTTGAAAGCGGAAAAATATTTTTTTGGTTATGGTTTGGAAGAGGCTGACATATTATTGAGTATATATAGGCGGGATAAAATTGTTTAGTAGATTACGGTAAAAAGGAGAAGGTGAATACAAAGTGAAACTACTGGCAAAAACAAAAAGAGAAAATAAGACGACAGAAAAGATTTCGAAATGCAACAGTGACAATAACAAACGTAATTGTTGGGTTCAAATTAATGATATGAATTAATAGAGGGAAACATTTCACGTGGGAAAAATATATCTAAAAACAAAGATGATGTGACTTACCAAACGAAAGCACTGGCACGTCGATAGACACACAAACAAACACAAACATACACACAAAATTCAAGCTTTCGCAACAAACTGTTGCCTCATCAGGAAAGAGGGAAGGAGAGGGAAAGACGAAAGGATGTGGGTTTTAAGGGAGAGGGTAAGGAGTCATTCCAATCCCGGGAGCGGAAAGACTTACCTTAGGGGGAAAAAAGGACGGGTATACACTCGCACACACACACATGTCCATCCACACATATACAGACACAAGCAGACATATTTAAATATATATTATTTTTTCATATAAGGTAATGAAATGCAAGCTATATATAATAAATTCATTATATATATATATATATATATATATATATATATATATATATATATATATATATATATATATATATATATAATGAATTTATTATATACAAATTTCTTTGTATGGATGTTGTCATTACACATACACGTGTACATTATTTTTTCATATTATTTATATATATATAATGAAATACAAGCTATATATAATAAATACCACTTACTGGTATATATATATATATATATATATATATATATATATATATATATATATATATATATATATATATATATATATATATATATATATATATATATAATGAATTTATTATATATAGCTTGTATTTCATTATATATATATATATAAATAATATGAAAAAATAATGTACACGTGTATGTGTAATGACAACATCCATACAAAGAAATTTGTTTATGGATGAATAAATAAATAAATAAATAAAATAAACAATCCTACCTGGTAAGGATCCCATATCACTCAGCAAATATTCCAGCAGTGGACCCATAAGTGTAATGTAGGCTGTCTCTTTAGTGGGTTTGTCGCAACTTCTAAGTGTTCTGCCAACAAAGCACAGCCTTTGTTTCGCCTTCCCCTCAATGTTATCTATGTGGTCTTTCCAATTTAAGTTGCTCATAATTGTAATTCCTAAATATTTAGTCAAATTGACAGTCCTTAGATTTGTGTGATTTATCTTATACCCAAAATTTATTGGCTTTCTTTTAGTACCCATGTAGATGACCTCACACTTTTCTTTGTTTAGTGCTAATTGCCACTTTTCGCACCATACAGAAATTCTCTCTAGATCATTTTGTAATTGGAATTGATCATCTGATGATTTTACTAGATGGTAAATTAAAGTGTCATCTGCAGACAATCTAAGGTGGTTGCTCAGATTATCACCTAGATCATTTATATAAATCAGGAACAGCAAGGGCCAATGACACTACCCTGAGGAATGCCAGCTATCACTTCTGTTCTACTCGATGATTTACCATCTATCACTCCAAACTTTGACCACTCTTAGAGGAAATCACGAATCCAGTCACACAACTGAGATGATACTCCATATGCATGCAGTTTGATTAATAGTCGCTTGTGAGGAACAGTATCAAAAACCTTCTGTAAATCTAGATTATATGGAATCGATCTGAGATCCCTTGTTGATAGCACTCATTACTTCATGGTAATAAAGAGCTAGCTGTGTTGCACAAGATTGATATTTTCTGAATCCGTGTTGATAATGTATCAATATGTCATGTTCTTCAAGGTGATTCATAATGTTCGAGTACAGTATATACTCCAAAATCCTACTGCAAATTGAGGTCAGTGATATGGGTCTGTAATTCAATGGGTTACTCCTATTTTCTTTCTTAAATATTGGTGTGACCTGTGCTACTTTCCAGTCTTTAGGAACAGACCTTTCATCAAGTGAGCGGTTGTATATGATTGCTAAGAAAGGTGCTATTGTGTCTGCATACTCTGAAAGGAACCTGATTGGTATACCATCTGGACCAGAAGACTCGTCTTTCTTAAGTGATTTGAGTTGTTTTGCAACACCTAAGATATCTACTTTTATGTCACTCATGCTAACAGATGTTCTGGTTTCAAATTCTGTAATATTTACTTCATCTTCTTTCATGAAGGAATTATGGAAAACTGCTTTAGTGGCACCATCATCGGTAACATTTCCATTGCTATCACAGACTGTTTTTTGCCACGAGTGTACTTCACACATGACCAGAGTCTCTTTGGGTTTTCTACTATATTTTGAGACAATATTTCACTGTGGAAACTATTAAAAGCATCTCGCATTGACGTCCGCACTAAATTTTGAGCTTCCG
Source organism: Schistocerca serialis cubense (assembly GCF_023864345.2). Classification (NCBI taxonomy): domain Eukaryota; kingdom Metazoa; phylum Arthropoda; class Insecta; order Orthoptera; family Acrididae; genus Schistocerca; species Schistocerca serialis. The sequence continues at coordinate 852,720,070 of NC_064639.1, read as the reverse complement.
TGAAACTTAGCCAGTCCTGGGGATTTTGCATTCTTCTGAATTTGGCATGCTTTTTTCGTTGCTTCTGCAACAGTGTTGTGACGTGTTTTGTGTTCCATGGTGGATCAGTCCTGCCTCTTATTAATTTATGCGGTATGAATCTATCTATTGCTGTCAATACTGTATCTTTGAATTTGAGCCATATCTGGTCTACACTTACATAATTAGCTTGGAAGAAATGGAGACTCTCTCTTAGGAAGGCATCAAGTGAATTTTTATCTGCTGTTTTAAATAGATATATTTTGCATTTAGTTTTAGTGGTTTTGGTTGATATGGTTTTGAGCCTCACTACAATGACCTTGTGTTCACTAATCCCTGTATCCATCATGACGCTCTCTATTAGAGCAGGATTATTTGTGGCTAAGGGTCAAGTGCGTTTTTACAACCATTTACAATTCGTGTGGGCTCATGAACTAATTGTTCAAAGTAATTATCAGAAAAAGCATTCAGTACAATTTTGGAAGATGTTTTCTGTCTACCACTGGCTCTGAACATGTATTTTTGCTAACAAATCGAGGGTAGATTGAAGTTTCCACCAATTATAACTGTACGAGTGGAGTACTTATTTGTAATGAGATTCAAGTTTTCTTTGAACTGTTCAGCTATTATATCATCTCAGTTGGGGGGTTGGTAGGAAGAGCCAGTTATTATTTTGGAATGGCTGTTGAATATAACCTCTACACGTACTAATTCGCAGGAACTATCTGTTTCAACTTCACTACAAGATAAACTACTACCAACAGACACAAACACACCACCACCTACTTTATTGAATCTAGCCTTTCTAAACATGGTTTGCACCTCTGTAAAAATTTCAGCAGAATTTATCTCCAGCTTTAGCCAGCCTTCTGTTCCTATAATGATTTCAGCTCCAGTGCTTTCTATCAGTGCTTGAAGCTTTGGTACTTTTCCAACACAGCTACGACAATTTACCACTACAATACCGACTGTTGCTTGGTTGATTCCCGTCGTTTCTTTGCCCTGTACCCTTTTAGACTGGAGCCCTTCTCGATCTTTCCCAAGACTGTCTAACCTAAAAAACCACCCAGTCCAACCCACACAGCCCCTGCTACCCATGTAGTTGCCTCCTGTGTGTGGTGGACACCTGACCTATTTGGCGGAACCCGAAACCCCACCACCCTATGACGTAACTCGACGATTCTGCAGCCTACACGGTTGCAGAACCATCTGAGCCTCTGATTCAGACCCTCCACTCTGCTCCGTACCAAAGGTCCACAATCGGTCCTGTTGATGATGCTGCAGATGGTGAACTCTACCTTCATCTCACTAGCAAGATTGGCAGTCTTCACCAACTCAGATAGCTGCCGGAAACCAGAGAGAATCTCTTCCGATCCATAGCGACACACACCAATAGTGCCGACATGAGCCACCATCTGCAGTTGGCTGCACCCTGTACCCTTCATGGCATCTGGAAGGACCCTTTCCACATCTCGGATGACTCCCCCTGGCATGCACACTGAGTGCACATTGGCTTTCTTCCCGTCCTTAGCTGCCATATCCCTAAGGGGCTCCATAACTTGCCTAACATTGGAGCTCCCAGTGACAAATTGGAGTAAAAAATCTAATTTCCACCTGAATCCATAATACAAAGACATTCTGAATAGATAAGTGTAAACTAGAAATACATAGGTCAAATAATGAACCATACATACTAACAACATTGTGACTCTTCTATTTCTCCAAGTTATGAAGAATAGTTCTCGAGAATATGGATGGAACCTAGTCCCCAAAGAATACAATATTGGGGCAAGTGGCCATGTTGCCAGTATCAGTTGTTAGTGAACCGACTGCATCTTTCCTCTACTTACATTCACAAGTCAATAGCAGATCTGCTGCTGCTCCACTTGAAGTTTTTGCTTGGGATTGTTTCTACTACACAGTGTTGACACTGCCTTAACAATAGTACCTTCAGTGGTGAGTAGGTTTGATTTGTGTCCTCTGACACATTAGGGTCAGCTGAGATGAACAGGCCTCAAGGGAGGAGCCAAATGAAAAGGGTATCTTAACATAAGGCAGTGAAGTCGCTGGAGGAGTAATAAAGCTAACTTCCCTAATAGAGAAAACCCCAAAAACAAATTCTGTCCACCCACAGGTAGTAAGGTGGCAGTACCACTACTGGACTTACCCTACACAAATACTGTGATGTGATCAGGTTATATTCAATAATCAAAACCTCTACAATCATGCTTCATAATGGACTAATATCACAAGATACAAAAATTGTTGAACAGACTGGTCTATGAATTGGGACATGGAACGTATATCTCCATCCATACTATAGAAATCACTGTGAACTGCATTACAGAGGGCACTTTCCTGCCAGCTGTGATTACTATAATTGTCACTGGTTCTTGAAACTTTGCAAGTAAGCCTTTGGTTGACAGTTGACATCTCTCTGCTAGTTCAGGTTTACCAGCATTTGCATGACATTCTCCTATGAGTCAACCAACCTGTGACCACTCATACTTCCCTTCTTTATATGCATTTGCGGTGTCGATAGGTCATGTTGACCACAGACAACTTTAATCTTTGGGACTCAGGTCACTCATCCGAGCTGCAATGTTAATTCAGTCTGTTCTTATACCTTGTACTGTGTGCACATGTATGATAATTGTCGAAATATATGTATGTGCAGATATTAGTGGGGACAATTTATTCTGTATACCGCTATTTGTATCCTGTTCCCATACTGGTGACCACAAAGTTTCTACATCTTCCGCAACTTCCGTGCCAAATGTCGTAAATCATTGCATGCCGCCATGGCCACCTCACTCAGTGCTTTGTTCAAAGATTTGGAAGCCCAACTATGACCGCTGGGCCCCTTCAATCCTTTGCCAATGGCCGGCTCTCCATTACTCCATAGTGATTCACGATCTCCAACCACGTTAACCTCAAACTTTGTTGTTCTGCAATGGTCAAGTGCTACACTGTTAACTCAAACAATGGACTCGGGTTTTGTGTCACCGGACTGTGCTTGCCAACATGTGAAATGTGAAGTGGATAATATTCAGAACTGTGTTCCTACTGACTGATCGTATAATGTTCAAAGCGATCTTCATTTGCACACGTAATTTGACTCTCAACGGGCCGCAACCACAGTTAATGTCATGCCGTGTGCAATGCCGTTCCAGTTTTGCCTCATTTGCAGACTAACAATGGACATTTTTGTGCGCAAAATTCTTCTTGCTCAACCCCCCAGACCTATTGCTTAACTTTTCAACTATATGGGTTTAAGTACATCTTTTGGTGTTTCACCTTCAAGGGGTGTCTTACTACACCGCAGTGATCTTCCGCAAGTTCCACTGGTAATTTATAGTCCAACCCCATGGCACGCATTTTCAACGTGCACAGAGAACTCACACTTTTGTCACACGAATTACCAACCCCCTCCACCCCCCCCCCCCACCCACCAACACACACACACACACACACTAACAGGCGGCCCTGGTTCTGACCGCTCAACCGCTTGCCTCTCCCACAACTCCGCCTGTGACTGCCGCGCTGGCCGTCTGCATTATTTCCGAGGTGGGCAAATTCAAATCAGTACCTGTAACCTACGGTCCAGTTTACAAACCCTTGCACGTATCACGCAGCCGCTCATACCCATGGTACTGACCGTGCCAGCCACGTTGTGTTTTTACAACATGTCAAGGACAATGCAACCTGCTGTTGCTACGGACCTTCTTGCCCGTAACACACTCACACCTACTGTGCCGGCCTGCTGTACGACCTCTCTTGCCACAGACCAGCCGGTTTTCCAAGGGACACTGAAGCTGCCTTCATCCTCTCCCCCAGGTCATCTGCTGAAGCTGCCACCTTTATATGAAGACGACCCTGTATCATGGTTTGCATCTTTTTGAGTTACATCACGTGTTCAACGACAACTCTAAATTCCTGTGTCTCGTCACACACCTCCATAATCATTCGGACTTAATTTGTGATCTGCTCCTCTCACCACTGCCTCCACCACCATATGAGTTTGTGAAGAAAAAGATCATGGAACAACTCGCCTGCTCACCACAAGAATTAATCTTCAAGATCTTGTACAAGGAACATCTGGGGGACCGAACTCCATCACAACTCTGGCTCTCTCTTTGGTTACTTATGAGTGAGCATACCATGCTGGTCATCACTCTGTGGGTGGTGTGGTCTGCCAAATTGCCTATCACCCTACAGATCCACCTGCTACCACACTCCTTCGAGTCAATCGGCTCTCGTCTGCGCATTGCAGACAAACTGTATTCATTGCTACAACAACACCAACCAGCTCACCACTCACCACTAGTTGTCACAACTGCTCCTGATTACCATCTGTCTGCTGGCAGAGGCAGGGCTCACTCCACCTCTGCACCTTCTACATCGCCTGGCAGTATCTGCTCGCTCTTTTCACCATTCGAGCACTCCAGGATCGCCCACACACCATACCTGCCATTATACATGCCAGAAATACCAAGAAGTGCCGGTTACCCTGCCAGCACCAAAACGCTGACTGCAGGACCTAAAAGACGCCAAGTCCTGTGGGGAACCTCACAGGTGTCCTCATACATTTCACTCCGTCCACTAGTCCGCCCGGCTGAGCGGACGTTTGTACATGACTGACATTTTGTCACAGCTCATTTTCCTAGTCGACACTGGTGCTGATGTGTCTATATTATACATACATCAATGGTTTCCCCCCACCCTCCCCCCCATATTTTCACCAATGAAGTCACTTCTATGAGCTGTCAATGCAACAAACCTCAGGCTCTTTCAAAAGTTATGGTGCACCTATCTCCTTCACTGTGTTTTCTGTGGACTTTCTACATTGCCAACATCGATGAATCAATTTTCGGTATGGATTTTTTGCCCCATTACAAACTCCCTCCAAACGTAGTTCAGGGGTCAGTGTTACACCATTCCACTAACACTCAGATACTGTGCTCCTGCACTTATGTTCCATGTTCTGTTTCTCTCATGACATGTGTGTTGGTATGCGAGTGCTCCACCCTCATGGGTGACATTGTGACCTGCATCACTAACCTACTATCAGAATACAACTTGGCGGCACATCTCCGCTGGGAAACAATGAATAGCATACACTTATGAGTTCATCACAGCTCGTACCTCGCTCCTGAAACTGCAGTCCACAGTTCTGCCACCTAACTGTGTTTCTCCAGCAGACACCAGCTCAGAAACTCATCAGGTTAGTCCAAAAACATTAATTGTGTGTGACAATTCGCATCTGGTAGACTCTGCATCCTCAATGCGCTCGCCACATTCACTGCCATGTATGGCAGACAGTGCTTCTAATAACAGTCACGCACGTGATACGACCACGCCCACTGCATGGGCAGCTGCCCTGCGTGTTGATAAACATTCCCTCTCTTTCGTGCACCAGCCACATAACCCGGCGGCCATCGCTGTTCCATGCGTGACACCAATGCTGCTCTCACCCACGCTGGGTACCAAGTGCAAGGCTGACAGCAGACAGTCGCCACGCATTCCGACCCGCTTCATGCTGCGCACGAAGCCACCCTCTCCAAACAAGTGCACACTGCGCTCACGTACTAGACATGTGACTTTCATGCTGCCTTTTCTCACTCGCACTAACAGCTACGCCTCGTCGCGCCCTACCTGTCCAAAAACTTCGCGTCAGGACATTAATCAGTCTTGTGTGCAGTTCTCAGTTTCTTCTGTCAGTGATGGAACGACACACAAGATAGTTACCACTGCCGGCCCTCCTATTAGCTAAAGGTTAGATGCCTCAACCCTATTAAGTTGCACACAGACCGGCAGCAAATTAATGAACTTTTGGAGGCAGGTATCCTGCAAACATCAGACAGCAACTGGTCTTCACCGATCCACTTCATCCACAAACGTGACGGTTCTTTCCTAATGTGCAGAAACTACAGACGTTTAAATGCTCATATTGTCATGGACAATTACCCCGTGCCTAACATAAATGATTTCACTCATATGTCATCGGGTGCTACAATCTTCAGTATTATTGACTGTAAACATGCTTGCCACCAGATTCCTGTAGCATCATATGACATCCATAAAACAGCTATTATCATGTAGCTTGGTTTGTTCCCATACAACTTCATGCCATTTGACCTAAAAAACACGGCGTGAATGTGGCATTTTTTCATTGACTCCATCTTTCGAAAGTTCAAGTTTTGCTTCACATATCTGGTCAACACACTCATTTTCAGTCAGCTGAGAAACATGAAAATCATTTATCTATGGTCCTCCAGACCTTGAACTCCAATGGCGTTGAGGTCAACAAAGAAAAATTCCAGTTGCGTCAGTCTTCTGTCACTTTCTTGGGTTACACCGTCTCCACTGATGGAATACAGCCTCCCAAGTCTCACATATACACCATCACTTCACTGCCACCCCCAGCTACTTAAAGAGAACTCCAATGTTTCCTGAGCACAATAAATTACTACCATCTTCACCTGCCTTCTGCCACCTCCGTGCAAGCCCAGCTGACAGACTCACCGTTGGGTAAACAGACTTCAGGACTCAAACCCATTCACTGGACTGCACCTATGCTGGAGGCTTTCAATGCATTAAAGACTTCTTTAGCTCATGCTGTGATACTCGCCCACCCCGACCTTGTTCTTCATCCTCACGGATCACAAACCACTCGCAGACGCTCTCTGCAACCCCCCCCCCCCCCCCCCCCCCCCCCGAGGACCCACCCCCTCGGCATTTCCGTCACTTTGATCTAGTCTCCAAATTTGCACTCAACATTCGCCACATCAAAGGCATGGACAACATCACCACAGATTTTTTTCCGTGGATCAATACTATTTACGCATCATTGACTTATCCAACCTGGCCACCCTACAAGCCTCTGACAAGGAATCTCAAGCTCTCCACATGGACCCTCAAACATCCCTTGTGTTTACTAAATTCCCTGGTGTTGTGGATGAGGTGTGGTGCGACTCTTCTACCGGTACCTTCATTTATACCCATTACTCCCCCCCCCCTCCCCCTGCATGCCTTTGACACTCTGCATAACCTCGCTCACCCTGGCATCCATGCCACTACATGACTTGTCTCCGAGCGGCGCTCATCTCCAAGCGTTTTGTTTGGGAAAATATAAAATGTGACTGTGAGACCTGGGCCTCTGCCAACACAACAAAACCAACCGCCACATCACCCCTACAACTGGGCAAGTTCGACATTCCTCCAGGACGATTTCATCATGTACATATTGATCTTATTGGTCCTCTTCCCTCTTCCACCGTCGGAGGGCCACAGATACATTCTACCCACAATTGACTGTACATCCCTGTGGGTAGAAGCAGTCCCCTTACCTAACATCACTGCTGAGACGTGGCCAAGGGTTTTATCTCCTCATGGATTGCTAGGTTTGGTTGTCTGACCACCATCACCACTGACCAGGGTCGGCAGTTTAGGTCTTCCCTGTTCACCATTTTATGTAATGTCTGCAGCATAAAGAAAATTCACACCACAGCCTACCACCCACAAAGCAACGGCTTAGTGGAACAGTGGCACTGCACTCTAAAAACAGTGCTTAGGTACCACGACTGCCTCTGGTCCGAAGCACTTCCAAGGGTACTGCTCGGCCTCCATTCAACTTTGAAGCCTGACTTACAGGGAACTATCTCAGAATTCGCTTCCGGGGAGAACCCCATCCTACCAGGGGAACTCATTCAGCCACAAGTCTCTGAAGCCTTCCCCCCACCCCCCCCCCCCACCCCCTCCCTGGATTTCATAAGTCACATGCGTACCCACTTCAAACATGCACGCCTGCACCCACCTATCAGTCACTCCTCGCCGGACACTTACGTGCCAACCGCTCTCAACACTTGCTCCCAAGTAATGCAGAGAGATGATCTGGGCTGACAACCTCTGCAACCACCTTATCACGGCCCCTTTAAAGTCCTCCGACGGGGCGATACAACTTTCGACGTCATCGTCAAAGACAGTCCGCAAACTGTTTCATTGCACCGACTTAAAGCAGCATTCATGGACCCTGATGTCCCTCTGCTGGCTCAGTCTGATCCTCCTAATGACTCTCCAACCAGTCTCCCTCCTGCCAAGGAGTCCGACAATGTTTCTCCTCGGGCCATCATGCCGTTTGTGTTCACCTGACGCCTCCCTGTCGTCTTTTGCGAGTTTCTAAGACATGTCACCCTCCACCCCATGTGCTGGTTTCGCTGCTACCTCATTGACTATGGAGACACCCTCTCCCATAGTCACCCTGCACTGCAACGTATCCCCACACCACGTGGACAACATTTCAACTGTGACTCTCAACGACCGAGTTCTCATTCTACTCACGGACACCGCAGCCCCACCACCCAACGACCAGTTAAACATCAGTCTTGTGCATAGCCTCACCCCTACCTCGTGAGTGCAACCCAATGACAATTCGCACCTTCATCTCGCCAGACAGCTCAATTAGCATCTGGGCTTGCCACACCTACACCCTGCCATCTGCCGTTCAACCTGCCTGCTCTCAGGCTGGCCGCTGCATCATCCATCCTTGCTGGCTCAATAACTTCAAGGTGGATCTGCCTCCCATTGCCCCACCTCCGCATCCCACCCCAGTCGGGGTGGAGGTCCCAGTCATGCATCTACCAGCTTGTACGACCACCAACAGTGTCAATGCCCACATGGTCTTCCCTCAAGACTCACATGCGGTACTCCATACTGCCGGGGGGATCTGTGTGGTATCGATAGGTTCATAACGACCATAGACAACTTTAATCTTTGGGACTCAGGTCACTCATCTGAGCCACCATGTCAATTCATTCTGTTCTTATACCTTGTACTGAGTGCACTTGTATGATAATTGTCAAAATATATGTATGTGCAGATATTACTGGGGACAGTTTATTCCCTATACTGCTATTCGTATCTTGTTCCCATACAGTCAGTATTCCCTGTCAGTCTTATTTGGTATGCATTCCACACATTTGAGAAAAATTTTTGCACCCAGGTACTTGAATATTTGACTGATTCCAGTTGCAGCTCATTGATATTTCACTCATAATATTTTATGAAGTGCACGATTCTACACTTCTGAATATTTAAAGAAAATTGCCAATCACTGCATCACATTGTAATCTCATCAAAATCTGACTAAATGCCTGTTCAGGTGTTTTTTCTGACAGCTCATTGTTACAGATTATTGCATCATCTGCAAAAATCTGGAGATTACTATTAATATCATCTGCTACGTCATTTATGTATAACATGAACAACAAGATTCCCTACTACTACCATGTGGTATACCTGAAGTTAGTTCTACACCTCTTGACACCTCTCCATCTAAGAAACACACTGTGCCCTCCTTACAGCTTCTTCAGCAGTAACACTACATAATCAAAATCTTCATATATACCTCACAAGCCACTTTGTGTTGTGTGGTGGAGGATCCTTTGTGTATCACTGTCTCTTCCCTCTTTCTAGTTCCAGTTGTGAATAGTGCCCAGGAAGAATGATTGTTGGTTAGGCCCCATGTGAGGAGCTCAGATTCTAGGAATATATGCTATTGGAATTTTAACATTAAACTGCACTGCAATGTACAATGCCTCTCTTGTAGCATATGCTGGAGCTGGATGAGCATTTCCATAATGCTTTCACACTTACTTAACTGTGATAAAATGAACCCCTCTGCTCTGTTTCCTCTACCAGTCCTATCTGCTAAGGATTCTAGGTTGTTAAACTCTGTTGAATTGCTCAAACAAAGGTATTGTAATATACCTCCTTCTTGGGTGGATGAAATTTCCTGAGAAATTTTTCACTGAATGTTACTCCATTCCTACAATCATTTTATGTGGTTATAACACTTTAAATAATTCTGAATGCTTACTCCTTCAGATTTAATGGATGTGAGTGTATCTGCTGATTGTTTGGCTCTTGTGTAGTCATTTAATAATAGGACTTTTTACCTATTTATGCACAATACATTAAATTGTTTATGCTGAAGGTCAACTTCCAATCCCTGCACTATCCATCAATCATCTGTATATCTTCCTGCATTTCACTACAGTTTTCTAGCACTGTAACTTTTCTGTATAGCAGCAATATCAACAAACAGTCACATAGAGCTTCCAATGTAATTTACTTTCTACCGAGAAATTCTCAGTCCAGTCATAAATTTCCTTTGATAACCCATAAAATCATAGTTTCACTAACAAGCATTGGTACGGTACTGAATAAAATCCTTTTTGGAAGGCAGGAAATACTTCATTTACCTGATGACCTGGATCTGTGGCTTTTGGGGCACATTATGAACAAAATGTGAGATTTATTTTGCATGACCAATGTTTTTAGAATACTTGATTCTTGGAATGGAGGAGATCATTCTGTTTGAGGTACTTGTGTTCAAAATATTCTACAACAGATGGATTTAACTAATATTATACCTGTGTTTTCTTTCAACCACTGAGCATAGTCTGGAGTGATCTCAGCTTCAAATTCTGTTTTTGCCATCCATGTGTCTTTGGGCATTAATTTTGGTGTCTCACTGACTTTGCATATGAACACAATTTCTTTGAGTTTTGTTAGGCATTAAAATTTATATCATTTTATACCCACATGTATTTCATTACTGTACAATGAAAACTAAAGTTTTAGGCAGTGGGTTCATAGATCTGCTTTCAATCTGTTGCTTGATCTTTCCACTCTCAAACAGCATGTGGGAAAAATGAACACCTAAATCCTGTGCAAGCTATGATCTCTCTTATTTTATTACAATGGTCATTTCTCCCTGTGTAGGTGGTAGTGCACAAAATATATTGCAATTTGGAGGAGAAAGATGGAGATTGAAATTATATCAAGAGATCTTGCCACACTGAAAACCACAGTAACCTAGACACATTCACAAACAACAGAGACCCAATAGATTTTGTGAATACAAAAGGGACAGATCCAATTGAATATAGAGTCCCCAGTGGCATAACAAGTATGCAAGTAGGTTACATGAGAATAAGAACATGATGGGTTAGCATTTCTCATAAAAATAAGTGAAGACTGATGTGTTACAAGCATGTGTATGTTGATTATTTGATCTATAAGTAGAATAGTGCAAGTGTGTTCTGTTGTATTTGATATCTTCATATAATCCATTATAGGCTTCATTTATGGTCAAGAATGCATGTTGAATAAAATTAATTTCTTTATCAACAAATTAAAGTTGTGTATTAGACCACAAATGACACAGTAAAAGTTCTTGGCATTATATTTATTTGACCCACAACAGAAATTACTATGAGATAGTTCCAGATTAAATTGAATAAATTCCAAGTGATAAGTCACCAATAAGCACATGTTAAGCAATTATAGTTCTATTAAACCTAGCAGTGGTGGAAACCATAAATTCATAATTAATAACACATAGTAAACAGTCCCCCACTGGACATAGGTGTTGAAATTCATATCAGTACCTCCATATCCGCCATTTGCACATCCATTGGGGTTATTAAGTAATCATTAGCAATTCTGTTATTCATAAAACTGAATAACTGAATATAACAATGGGAAACCCAGGTTGGAATATTGACAGTTATGAAAAGGATAGATTTTGGTGCCATAAAAGAGACACAATGAGTTGCTGGCAGGCATGATGAAAGGACTGTTACAAGCTGAGCTGTCACCTAAATTCTTCAGAAAAGAACAGAAAACACCCACAAATTCACACAAGCAGGCACATCCCATGCACACATGACCACTATCCCTGGCTGCTCTGGCCAGACTGCAGCTGTTGCATTGAATGAAAGCAACAGTCAGGTTATGATGATAGGTAACCAAAGCCCTGGCAAAGGATGTGGTTCAGTTGCTCCAATTTGGGGTGATATTGGGTGATGAAGAGTGTGCTCCTTTCTAGCTGGTTCTTGGGTTGGTGGGAGGATTGGTGGTTTGTGGGGATATGGCATAGGAAATCTGTTTGTGGAGTAGTTCTGGGCGAGAGTGACTGTGAAGTCATACTGGGCATGGGATTTCCTATCACGGCAGATATGCCATTCCTGGGTGGTCAGGCTGTATGGGAGGGATTCTTTAGTGTGGAAGTGGTGGTAGCTGTAAAATGCTGGTGCTGTTGGTGGTTAGTGTGTTTAATGTGGACGGAGGTGTGGATGGAGCCATCAGAGAGGAGGTCATCAATGTCCAAGAAGGTGGCATGCTGGGTTGAGGAGCACCAAGAGAAGTTGATGGGAGAGAAGATATTGAGGTTGTGAAGGAATGAGGATAGGGTGTCTTGACCTTAGTCTACATCATGAAGATATCATAAGTGAACATGAACCAGACCAGGGGTTTGAGGTATTGGGAGGCTAAAAAAGTTTTATCTAGGTGAAACATAAACAGTTTAGCATAGGAGGGTGCCATGCAGGTGTCCATGACTGTGCTGCAACTTTGTTCATATAATTTCCCTTCAAAGGATAAATAGTTGTGAAACAGCATATAATTGGTAAGGTGTATGGAAATGAGGTAGTGGGTCTGAAATCTGAAGGATGTTGGGATAGGTAGTGTTCAATAGTGGCAGGATCATGGGCATGAGGGATGTTGGTGTGTGGACAAGTGGCATCAACAGTGACTAGTAGGGATTCAGGATGTAAAGGGGTGGGGATTTTTGAGAGCTGGTGAAGGAAGTAGTTGGTATCTTTGATGTGGGAGGGTAAATTTTGGGCAATTAGTTGGAGGTGTTGGTCAATGAAAGCTGAAATTCTTTTTTGTGGGTGGGGGTGGGGGGTGGGGGGTGGGGGTGGGGGGCAGGAGTGGGACATAATAAGCAGCTATAATGGGTTATCAAAGATTGTTGGATTTGTGGATTTTGAGGAGCATCAAGGTGTTTGTGTGGGGTGTCACAGTGGTGAGGAGGGAAATGGATTCGAGGGAGGGATTCTGAGAAGGGCCTAAGGCTTTAAGTAGGGACTGAGGATTATCCTGGACTTCTGGAATGGGATAATTCTGACAGACTTTATAAGTGGACAACTGGCAGAGGCAGAACCTTGGTCTGCAGGTGAGTGCCAGGTTGGAGGCTGTGTGTGGCTATCCTTTCTCCTGCTGAAAGGTTGGTGTTCTTAGGAAGGTACTTGGGGAAAGATGATCTACATCTACATAGATACTCTGTGGAGGGTACCCTGTACCACTACTAGTCATTTCCTTTTCCATATCACTCGCAAATAGAGTGAGGGAAAAATGACTGTCTGTATGCCTGTATATGAGGCCTAATTTCTCATATCTTACCTTCATGGCCCTTACGTGTAATGCATATTGGCAGCAGTAGAATCTTTCAGTAGTCAACTTCAAATGGTGGTTCTTTAAATTTTCTCAATAATGTTTGCTGGAAAGAACATTGCCTTCCCTCCAGGCATTCCCATTTGAGTTCACGAAGCATGCCCATAACACTTATGTGTTGTTTGAACATACTGATAACGAATCTAGGAGCCTGCCCTTGAGTTTCTTCAATGTTTTTCTTCAGTCTCATCTTAAACACTCCAACTGTACTCAAGAATAGGTCATAGCAGCATTCTGTATGCACTCTCCTTTAAAGGCGAAGCACTCTTTCCTAAAATTCTCCCAATAAACCAAAGTCGACCGTTCACCTTCCCTACCACAGTTCTCACATGTTCATTCAATTTCATACTGATTTGTAACATTATGCCCAGATATTTAAATTACTTGACTGTGTGAAGCAGGACACTAGTAATACCATATTAGAGCATGACAGGTTTGTTCTTCCTACTTATCCGCATTAACTTACATTTTTCTACAGGCCAAGCCAGGTTGACAGTAAGGAATGTCTGGATGTCATCAGGGGTTGGATCAGTGCAAGGTGACTGGGGGGGAAGGGGGGAGGAGAGGGGGGGACGGGGGGGGGGGGGTTGGTGGAGAATCGTGATTCAATGGTGGTATGAACTGGGAGAGGCAGAATTCAATGTTGGGATTAGGTTGGTTTTGGTACACGGATAGATGGCAAAGAAGTATTTCCATTGAAGGGCTCCTGAGGAGGACAGTGGATCTTTACAAGTCCAACATGGTTAAATTTGGGTGCAGAGCTGAATGTGAGCCCTTTGGATAGGATGGAAACTTCAGTTGGGCTGAAGATATTGGTGGAAAGTTTAACAGCAGGTTTCTATGATTTCTTCAGCTCTGGATTTAGTGGAGTGTTGGTAGGGAGTTTTGGGGGATGTGGCAAGTTGAAAGGTGAGCTAGGAAGGGTTTGGGTGCTATGAGGAGTTGAAGAAGAGGAACATTGTGGGTAGGATAGTGCTGGATAGTAGTGCACCAAGGTGGCAAGGTGGCAACCTCTCCTTCTTTGAAGGGAAGGTATACAAGCAAATCTGCAGTACAGCCATGGGCACCTGCATGGCAACATCTTATAAAAACTTGTTTATTGGAATATAGAAGAATCCTTTCTAGCCTCCCAAATCCAGAACCAGCTGGACTGGTTCAGGTTCACTGATGATATTTTCATTATCTGGACTCGGGTCGGAGGCACTCTGTCCTCATTCCTTCACAACCTCTCCCATCTGCTTCACCTGGTCCTCCTCAACCCAGTGTGCCACCTTCCTGCGTGTCGATCATCTCCTTTCTGTCGGTGCCATCCACACCTCTGTCCACATTAAACACACTAACCACCAACAATACCTACATTTCAACAGATGCCATCCTTTCTACACTAAAAATCCTCCCTTACAGCCTGGCCACTGAGGACAGTGTATCTGTAGTGAAAAGAATTCCTTTGTCCAGTATGCTGAAAGTCTCACAAAGGCCTTCGCAGATGGGTACTATCCCCCACACCTTACCCACAAACAGATTTCACTTGTCATATCCCAACAGACCCCCAAACCTCCTACTATCCCCAAAAACCAGCTAGAAAGGAAAGGAGCACCGTCCTTATCATCCAATACCATCCCAGACTGGAACAACTGAACCACATCCTTCATCAGGGCTTTGGTTATCTATCATGATGAAATAAGGGACATCACATCCAGGATCCTTTCCACCCCTCATAATGTGTTGTTTGATCACCCAATCAACCATCACAATATCTTAGTCCCTTCCTATGCCACTCCCAGTCCCAGTCCCTTGCCAGAGGGATCATATTGCTGTGGAAGATCCAGGTGCAAGACCTACCCAATCCCCCTACACATCACTTCCTATTCTACTCTTGTCACACACTTATCCAAAAACATCAGAGACCAGGTCACCCATGAAAGCAGCCATGTCATTTACCAGCTCTGCTTCATTCATTTCACAGCATTTTTGTCTTCATGTGACTACCAACCAGCTGTTAACCAGGATGAATGACCACCACCAAACTATGGCCAGGCACAAAGTGGACCGCCCTGTGCCACGACATGAAGCTGAACATAACATGTTTGATATAAATGGCTGCTTCACAACCAGAACCATCCCAATCCTCCCCTCCACCATCAGCTTTTTTGAACTGTGCAGATGGGAGTTATTCTTACAACACATTCGCTGTCACCTCTGTCCTATAACCTCCTACCAATTCACGTCCCCTCACCTTTATTGTGTGCTGTTCTATGCCAATTCACCTACCAGTCTCTTCCCCATTCCTGTTCCCCGCCCCCCCCCCCCCTCCCCCCGCCCAGGACACAACACAACTATAACAACATTTTGCCTGGCAATCTTGTCCCGCTGCATCCCAGTCCCTGCGTGCTCCATTAGACAGTGCTCTTCTCCCCCACCACATGTACCTGCTATCCCTTCCCCATTGCAGTCCCAATCCAGATCGCTACTTTCCTTCAACGCAAGAGTAGCCGTCTGACAAGAGTCCGGAGATAGCAGTCATGTGTGTGTCAGGTGTGCTGCTTGTGTGAATCTGTGTGTGTTTCCCTATCTTTTCTGAAGAAGGCTTTGGCTGAAAGCTCAGTCTGCAACAGTCTTTTCATTTTGCCTATCTGCATCTCATTGTACCTTCTTTATGGTGAGCAGCAATCTATCCTTTTCATGATTGTTGAAATTAGTGAATCTTTGTATGAGTCTGTACACAAAGCTGGCTCTGTAGACTTACTAAATGTAATTATGATATTTTTTGTGTATAGTGTTTTATAGATGATAGTGATGATGACTTACCACCTATTTTTAATGTTTTTTGCTTGAATAAAATAAAGGGAGTAGTAGACATATTCAAAAATTTCTTGGTATATTGGTAAAGGTAGCAGTGGAGAAATAGCTACAATGACATCGTAAATCAGTGAAAATAACCTCTTCTAGCGCCCCTTCTGAGAAGAGAATTGCCTTAACTTGACGCTACTTCCATGAATCAAAATAGACAGGCCTAAAAATAAAGTGTAGTTTTATCAGTGTTTGCTGACACCAGCACATTAACCATGGAGCTTGTAGTGTAACAGATTATGATCACAAACTGTATTTATCAATACATGTGGTTACTAAAGATCACAACACACTATAATTTAATTACATATATTCAGGTCATGTCTTAATTGTCAACTTATACTGACCATTTTACGGCAATGCTAATGTCAAAAATTAAACTTCAGAAGAAGGTACTTTAATAAAATTTTATAAGCTGTCTGAACTAAATGATCATTATCTAAACAGACTTTAAATTACTAGTCTTTAGAATGCACTGGAACACTGTTTTTAATGTAGAATGATAAATATTTGACATTTGAGTTACCGTTATTGTGGGAAACTGAAATGCTGATTTAATAATAGTGAAAATTTGCATATTGTAATATTTATTTATTTTAGTCCTTCTAATCCTACATGTATAGAATATATACAAGGATATTGGATATGGTTAAGTCTTTAAAACATAAAATACAATTTGTATTGCATTCCTAGGGACTAGATATTTAAGTAATTTAGCAAAGAATCATGTATACAACAAACATTCGAGACAACACACACAGTAGAATATTCATAATGCATCTTTATTTTTGTTGTTTGGTTTCTAGGTACTCTGTCAGACTGTAATAGCAATGATCAATTAAATATGCCTTTGGTTCAGCCTTAAAACTACTGAGTTTATTTACTGATTTAATATGGGTAGGCAGATTATTGTAAATTTTTATGTGAAAAGTTAAGTATTTGTTGTTGCATTACTCCAGAAGATTATGCCATATTTAATTACAGAATGCACATAGGACTAGTATACATTTAACAGTCTGGCTTTGCTGCAACAACTTTTTAAGATCCTTGTCATGTAGCAGGTTTTGCTTAGTTTTCTTTGCAGACATTCAATGTGTACCTCCCATTTTGTGTTGTTCTGGAGCCAGAATCCCATAAATTTTGATCTGTCAACACTTTCAGGAATTCTGTCCGTAGTCCTATTTGTATGTTTGGGTGGTACCTTCCTTTTAGATTGTGGAAGTTCAGTGCTGCTGTCTTTTCTTTGTTTATAAATAGCTTGTTATAGCTGAACCACTGCTCTACACTGTTCATTCTTTGGATAGCAGAGTCTTTTAGTTTTTCTTCTGCTTTCCCCTAATAAGGAAGCTTGTATTGTCTGCAAATTGGAAGGTAGTTTGGCAATACTTATTGTATATAAGATCATTGACATAGAGGAGAAACGCAATGGGTCCTATTACTGATCCTTGAGGGACGCCGTATTTCACATTTTCATATCCTGAGTAGTAGTAGCTGATTTTGTTATGGTCAGTATATTGCACTTCAACCACCTGTTTGTGGCCACAAGGTATGCCCTGAGCCACTCATTGGATATACCTCTAATTCCTAATTGGTCAAGCTTCTGCAGTAGAGCATTATGGTCAATGACGAAAGCTTTTGATAAATCAACACATATGCCTGTCACAAACTCAGTCTCATCCAATTTAGCATAGATTTCATGAAGAAATTCAAATATTGGAATCTCAGTTGAACAGCCTTTCCTGAAACCATGCTGTGAGGGAGAGAGAATTTTATGTTTATTTAGGAAATCATCTTTTATAAAAAAAAATTATAAAATTTTTGAAAATACAGGCAGTAGAGCTATTGACCTATAATTGAAATGTCTTCTGCATTTCCTTTTTTGAGCAGTGGTTTCAGTTTTGCTGTTTTTAAACATGGAGGGAAGGTTCCTGATGCCAGTGAGCTGTTGCACAAGTGTGTCATGGGTTCAGCTGCAAGCCAAGACAGAATTTTTTAATAATCACATCTGGTACTCCATCAATTTCACATGAGTACTCTGTTTTCAAGGTTTTTATAACTGATAAAATTTCTTCTGTCTTTGTGGGTGAAAAGGCAATGATGTAGAAACATTTATTATGCTATTGGATGATGGAGTCGATATTTTGTTGTGTTCTTCCGGTCAACTCACCAACTGTTTACTTATGCTTACAAAATATTTGTTGAAAGTCTCTGCAATTTTTGTTGAGCAAGAAATAATTTGTCCTTCGTAACATAAGTTTATATTTTTGTATTGTTTGGCTTCACTTGCTATTTGATTTTTTATAACTTCCCATATAGCTTTAGATTTGTTTTTTCTAATTTTCAATGTATTTGTCATTTTCCATTGTTTTAGTTTTCCTTACAACATTTTTGAGCATCCTCTTGTGATTCTTCAGGTATAATGAAATTCATGAGATGTGTTCTGTGTCTTTGCTGTATTGTGCAATCTTCTCTTCTCTGCACAAGAGATTCTAATACCTGTAGTAACTCATTTTTTCTCTTTGAAGTTAAGTTGACATTTTTTTTAAATGTACATGCAGCTTTGAAGTATGACATGAATATTTCCATGAATTTTTCAAACTTTTTGTTGGTCTTTTCACAAGTACACACTTTGTACCAAGTTTCTTCACTTAGTCTCTATATAAAAACGTTTGTTTCTTACTGAATTTTCTTGTTTCTTTTACAAGTCCCTCTTTCTCATTTGTTTTGCTTGGGGTGCATAAAACAATAAACTGTGCATAGTGGTCACTGAAGCCAGTATGAAGATTTCCAGCATATTCATTTAATAATCGTAAAAGCATTACGGAGATGATATATAAACTCCAGTGGAAGTCTCTGCAAAAGAGACCCTCAGTAGCTCAGTACAGTCGTTTGTTGAAGTTTTGAGAACATACCTTAACCGAGGAGTCAAGCAGTATATTGCTCCCTCCTACGTATATCACACGAAGAGACCATGAGGATAAAATCAGAGAGATTAGAGTCCACACAGAGGCATACCAATAATCTTTCTTTCTGTGAACAATACGAGACTGGAATAGAAGGGAGAACCGATAGAGCTGCTCAAAGTACCCTCCGCCACACACCGTCAGATGGTTTGCCGATTATGGATGTAGATGTAGATGTAGAATTTGTGATTTACATTTGTGATTATTAATATCTGATCAACTGTTGAGCTTATGTTGGTGTAACTCTTGTAGGAGAATGTATGGTGGCTTTTATGTTATATGTTTCCAGTAGGGCCATTATGCTTTGTTGGTCTTTTGAGATTTCTTGAAAATCAATAATAAAAACTCCACATATTATCACTATTTTGTTGAAGTTTTGTATAGTATTTAAAGCTGCTTCTAGTTGATGATAGAAATCATTTAAGTTCCCATCAGGGCTCTTATATACACAGATGATTATTAATTTTAATGAGGAGAGTTTAACTGCAGATGCTTCAAAACCTTTCTCTTCAGCTAGCAGTTCAATGGGTTTTATGTTACAGTAATCAATACCACTTTTAACAAATATCCATCACCCTCCATGACTAGATGTAGTTCTAGAGAATGATGAAAGATTGAAGTCTGGAAGTTTTGTGAGTGACATTGCATCTTTAGGCAGCCATTGTTTAGTTATACACATTACAGAAGCGTTTTCTAACTTATCAGTAAATAAAATTTCAAGTTCACTTAATTTGTTTTGATTTAATTGGACATTTTGATGAATCAGCATGAAATTAAATGATTTTTTAGACTTTGGCATATTTAAATGATCATTTACCTTTATCTTGTCAATAAAAATCCATTCAGGTGTACTGGGAGTACAGCTTTTCTTTTCCCTACTGCACTTATTCTTCTGTTATCATCGGCTGCAGAATTTTCTTCTGTGTCTGGCTCCCCTGTTAATTTTTCAGCTGCTCCAGTTGTTAATTCTGCTGCTGATGTTACTGTTGATGATTTTGCTGCTGGTATTGGAGCTGCGTCTGCAATTGGTGGAGCTGTTACTGCATTCATTGTTATTGCTGTGACTGAATACTGGAGGCACCTTTTCTTGCTGCTGATGTTGGTGACTGAAGTCTTGCTGACGTTGTTTCCTTTGAACTTTGGGAGGAGGGAGGGGGGCAACGGGGGAGAGGGGGGGGGGGAGGCAATCAAGTGGGTAGCGGGAGGGGGAGGGGGCAAACCCGGGATGATTTTGCTTTTGAGTATTTGATGCCTCTTGTTTGTAACTTCTTTAATTTTTTTGACAAGCAGTTTTTCCCCCATATTGTTAATGTGCAATCCATGTAATGTGCGGAATCTGCCCCCAATATTGTTAACATTTACGAGTTGTACATTTTGGAAATGTTTGCAAAGGAATGAAATTTGTTGGTTAGCTTTGATTATTTCTTTATTTATGCATGATCAAGATGGTAAGTCATGCCAGTGTGGGATGTTCAGCACTAAAACGTTTGTGTTTGTCAACTGTCCTAAGCACCTTTTAATTCTTGTTTTGTTTTGTGAGTTTCGTTTTTTTACACGTCATTTGACCCACTATAGCACAACAAAGTCTTCAGAAGATAAGTCAGCAATATCTGTGGATTGTACATGCTTCCAAACTTCCGACATAGAAGCACCAGGTTTTATGTAAGCAATTGTTTGTACACTGGATTGACCATTCAGAAGGTGGGCATATCCACAACCATGACTGTCTGCCATAACAACTACTTTTTTTTTCATTCGGGTTTCTTTGCATGTTTAGAAGGGCCACCAGTGTTATAGCCCAAACATTTAATATCAGCACTGGACAAACACCTGGTATTTAAGTCTCACAAGAGTTCAGGTCTTTCAGACTCTTTTTATTTCATGACAGTAACTGAGTTGTTAAGCATTCTTTCAGATGTATCATTCTGCATATTTGTAGTTTCACATTCAGCTCACAAATGAGTATTATCACATGCGCAATGTTTCTTATCTCGCACAGTTGATTGCACACTGAATCTGCTTCTGAACACTATATTAGGTTCATGTAATAAGCTTTGTTGAGAATGTGGCACTTTGTTTATCACTTTGCCTGAAATTTTGAGGTTACTGTGTGGCAAGTTTGCTGTTGGTACACACTTTTAAGATGTAAGTTTCTTTAGTTTGCTCATCTGGATATTAATGGTTAGCTGCAGACTACTTACATGATCATTTAACTTTCTGATTTCATCACTACAGTTCACGCACATGCTGTTTTTATTGGTATAATTTTCACTTCTTTTTTTGCATGAACACTATGGATCTCAACACTAGCCTCCATCTCCTGCGGTGTTGTTGAAGAGACTCATTTTATGAACTTTAGCACTAAAAGCTTTGTAATCCACAAAACAGATAATTAAAAATATGTTTTTATTTTCTCTTGGCCTTGATATCACATGTGAAATTATTTGTGTTACTTTATCATTGTCATTTACATACAATATTAATTGTAATAATACTGAGAATATAATGCATTGTCAAGATTCTGTATCAGGGCCAGTCTTATGTCAATGAGTTCAGCTGTTGCTGTCAGTATGTGGGAATTGTTATTCAGCTGTTATTTTCAAGTAGTAGTGGTGGTTGTTAAAGGGACTGCAGCTGTTGAAAGTGGAAGATCAATTTTTTTTTAACTTACAAATTTCATGAATTTGGCCGACATGACCTTTTTTAATACTTTTGAAATATGGGAGGAAATAGTGATGGGCCTGTAGTTTTTACATTCTCTATCCAAATTTTTTTATATGTTGGAATTACCTTAGATGTTTTCAAAGCATTGGGGATAAGCTTGCTTGAAGTGAGCAGTCACATAAGTGTTTAAGTACTGCAACTGTGTTTAGAGCACTCTTCTCTAAGATTGTTGTAGGGCCACCATCGATGCCTGCAAGATTGGAGTTATTTTAGTCATTTTATTGTCATTTTAAGTTTCTTGAGAAATGTGATTTTTAAAATGAAAATTAATGTTCACAGTCAAAATGATATAAGTCATAGGAACTGTGAGTTAAGGAAATTAATGTGTTTCTTAAGACATGTGCGTTAGCAGAAGTAGTGCATTTTGTTTTAAGGAAATTAATGTGTTTCTTAAGACATGTGCGTTAGCAGAAGTAGTGCATTTTGTTGTGGGGCGGAAGTATAGACAATAAAGTGCAACCACTGTGTAAAATAAGAAAAGAACAATGACTGACCAATGCATGGCACATACTAACACACAACAGAAAGCAGTATTCACCTAGTTTTTCAGCTCCCGCTCTTTTTATAGTAATACTACATGTGGTCACACACAAAATACAGACACTCAAATGCAAACTCCTTGGGAACGGTGAGATCCACTTTCATGGAGGTGTGCACCTGGGCATCTGTGTAATTGGGTGTGTAAATGTGTGTACTTTTAGTAGGAAAGGAGCAAGAACTTGAAAGCTGATATGAATACTGTTTTCTGTTACATGTTTCTGTGTGCCACACATTTGACAGTCATGGGGAGTGGTTGCCTTTCCCTTATTTTTGTACTTTTCCATCCAGGAATATCCATTATTGTGACAAAGTGCAATCATTGTTAGCAGAGAGGAATGAAAACAAAATGGCACAGCCCAGTGATAAAGTGGAGTATTGTGCATGATAAAGTAATTCATTTTTAGCCATTGAAGGGAATCAATGGAGCAACAATCCATGATGTAAATGTATGGCAACAATGCACCCTCATTTGACATAGTGGTTAGGTGGTGCATAACTTCCTGTGTGGTCAAACACATCTGAATGACAAAGAATGAAGTGGTACACCATCTCTGTCTGTGAAGAACTGGGAATCAAAGGGGAACTGAAGGCCCTGATGGTCAAAAGCTGGCTTATCACAAGCAAGATGGTAGTGGTAAAAATAAATACCACTCATGAATCAGTTTCTAATGTCTTGCATTACATTTTGATGTGACAAAGGTCGGTGTCTGCTATATTCTGTGGCTGCTCACACCTATTCAAAAGCCTGCACATCTGAGACAGTAACAGAAATGATGCAACAGTGTCAGCCCAAGACAGATGATTTCTTTAGCTACCTAATCACAAAGAGTGAGTGTTGTGTATATCACTGACCCCAAAACAAGGAGCAAGCAAGCAGAAAACCTGAAGACCCAATCATCATTGACCAAGGTGAGACTGAGTGCTTTTTGTGACTGTCATGATGTAGTCTAACAGATTATACTCATAAGGGGCAAATTCTCCTTCACAGGAAACTGTCCATGGGAGTGTTTTTATTTCATGAAATGGCCCAGCTCATTCTGCACAGGATTCAATAACACCTGCTGCTGTTTTTGGGCTGTCATATTTTGTCTTACTCCCCTATATTCTCCTGATGAGGAACTCAGTGACTTCTCCCTGTTTCCTCAGATAAAGAAACTGTTGTGTGACAGGCATTTTCAGAATGATGAGAAGGGGATTTTCAAGGTGAAATGTTTCCTGAAAAGCCAGGATGCAGGTTCCTACTAAATATCTTCCAGTGTGGAAAATATGCCTTGTTGCAGAGTGAGTATGTAGAGAAGAACTTACTTCATCACCAAGCTTAATGGTTGGAGGTTGACTTTTTTCAAGGTGGTAATTAAAGCCTTATGACTATCCCTATCAGTTTTTTGAACTGCAGTAATGTGGTATCATTTTAGAACATATAAGATAAGATGTCTGTTAATGAACTATGTACAGAAAAATAGTTGGAGACATTGCAGTATTATGAAAATCGTAGTATTGGAGAGACAGCCACAGTGTTAATTTCAGAATGTTGCCACAAACAATTTGTCTTTTAATATCTTATGGTGATATGTTTCATGCATAGCTAGATCAAAAACAAGTACCTGGCTATATTTTATTGAGAAATTTTGTAACAATATTCTTACTTATTTTACAGCATCCAGATATTAAGAGGAGCTGGTTTGCTGAATCATATGTTAATTTTTTACAATATTCGTGATACATCATCTCACCAGTTGGAAGTTGAAAGCAATGTCATGGAAATCAAGAATGTTGTTCCTATTATCTGTGTATTAGTTGTAGGAATAATATTTTCCTCTATGTGTCTGATCATGGAAGCTGTATGTGAGAGACTGTGTATGCTTTACAGACAAAGAATAATTTGTTAACAAACTTTGTTTTCAAGAGTATATTTCTGCAGATTATTTATTTAATATTACCAATTTGTCTATGTATGGTTCATGTCCTATAGGCTTATAAGCTCAGTTCATTCTGTAATTTGAGAATTGTACTTTTCTGTTTACTAAATGTTCTATTTTCTATTCTAATTTTATAACAAGCATAATATTTGAATAATACCAAAAATATTGTATGTTTTAACAAAGGGATAACAAGATTTGGTGTGTCCTATACAGTTAGTGAATTACATAGGCAATTTGAGAAGCTTTTATTTCTGTGATCTACATGTTGTTTTGTAACACTCAAGCTAAACCTGATCATTACTATTAAAAACAATGAACTTGAAAAAAAAACTTAAAATGGGCTTTGAAATGGACATCCACAAGAACTAAGAAATTTTTAACAGTAGTAATCCTAATTTGTCATCCACCACTGACAGTCTGTTTTTTCCCTCTCCTCTCTTCCAGTGAAAAGCAAGGATGAATTATTGAGGAAGAGAAATGAAAGGAGGAAAGAATTAAGAAATAGGATGAAATGAGAAAAGATGTCAGGAAAATCATTGTGAGGAAGAAGGTAAAAAATGGTTGAGGAAGGTGGGGTGAGAATAAAACTAAAGAAGTAATTGAGTAAATGACACAACAGATGGTATGGAAAGGATACCAGGGAGAAATTAACTTGTTTTAGGGCTTGACTTTAGATATTTGTAATCTTGGGAGAGCAATGTGAAGAGGCATTCAAGATCTGGATGGTGCAGGATTCTAGAATTTCTTTTGACTTTACTGAAACTGGGAGCTATGTTTATCAGGTGGTCAGAGGAGGAATCTGCCTGAGAAATTTGTTTGTATGCAAAATCTGCATGACAGCAAAGCCTAAGAAATGTTATTGATATTATTTTTGAGTGATTGAGTGTTATATGTTTTTGTCACAAATTGCTTTGCTGCACGTAAGGGAGCATTTGAAGGGGAAGAGTTGTCAGCTGATGAAATGAAGTTATTATTATTATTACTGGTTGGTTCCATGTTGGCTAAGGTTTGGGCATGAGCACCATTGGGCTGGAAGTTGACATCAAGGAAGATCAATTTGGATATGAGGAAGGACCAGGTGAATTTGAATTGTGAGAAAGACTTAAGCTGTTGTGGGAAATGGAAGATTTCTTATTTAGTCTGCGCTCAGACCGTAAATATATCATGAATAAATCTATGCAGCATCAGGTGATACAGCTTCCAGGTGTCGACAAATGTCACTTCCATGCAGCATGTGAGAAGACTGGTGTAGGGCAAGGCCATGCTGGTTCACATAGATTGATCCACTAATTTATTTGTCAGTCATGCCTTCTGAGGTGAAGTCATTGGTGAATATGAAATTGACTAGTGTGACAATAAATAAGCTTTTTGCGCATTTCTGGCTATTCTTGTTCTTCTTTTGTCTATGTTGATTGTGGTTCTTGGCTGGCATGTTTTTTCATTAATCTGAATTTTCAGTTTAATATGATAAACATAAATACCCAAATGACATATGGAGCAACTAATATTATTTGACAAAATTCAGACAGATATAAGGTTCAAATTAGTGTAGATTTATGGCAGAGAGCTTTCTTCCATCTCCTCCTCCTTCTGCTTCTCCTCATCCTCCTCCTTCTTCTATTTCAAGGACTGGGCATTGTCTTGTCCTTAAACTAAAGGAATTTGTTTATTAGAGGAAGTTGAGATCTACATATATAGTAAATGGCGACTGGTGTTTTTGCTGACTGAGCAGAATGAGTGTAAGTTGAATGCCTACTTTAATTAATACAGGAACTTACAAGTACAACCAGGATCACACACACTGCTGCAACTCAGTGCAAAGCCTTGTGAATGAGGCTCTGGTGACATAGAGACTGGGACTTCCTTCTGCAAGCAACTCTACAGGAAAACTAAACAGCTTACAGAGATGTTCCAAGTGGAGCCAGCTGGATTCTACTTTGAATGCATTATGACTATCCAGACTTTTAGTTAAATATTTATTGTTTCATTGACAATCTTCCCACTTGCTTTGTCATGCTGAAAGGTTTCTGTTAATAGAGTCTACATTATTTTTTATAAATTTTATTACTGTTTTCACACAATGTTGTGTTATTTACTTAGTCATACTAGGAGGTTTCTACTAAAAGTCTTTTATTACCTTATAAAAGATTTTAAGTATAGATTTGATTTCTACATTCTGCTTTCATTGTCAGGCACACAGTTTGCTACATGAAATCACTTTAATTAATTATGCATATCCTTTTTAAACTACTAAATGTACTGGAACACTAGTGCCCTCTGCAGGCTATATCTATGGTTTGTATAAGTATAAAATGTCCCCAGGCAAGGAGATAGTGAGGACTTTGTCAAGGGGGGACTGTTTTGTTAAAGAGAAGCTTAAAAAGATTCATAGTTTTCATTTATTCTATAAATTTTCATAAAGAATGATAAACCATTTAGCTTGAGAATGATTTTGGAGTTTTCACCAAGCAGGGGTATAATCGTTTCTTGGGAATGCTGTATTCTGGCAAATTGCTAAGAAGCAGTCATGCTCCAGTCTTCCTTCATCCTCCAAGGTCATTTTACAGTCTACTTCTTTTCTTTAGTCTGGATTGGGGCTAAGGAAGTGATCTAGAATACACAAGCACTAATTTTTTGTACACTTTGATTGTTACTGAAAGGACTTTTGGAATTAAGAGATCACTGTTAGACAGAGAAGCTAGATAATTTTAGGTGGAAAAAATTGCTTGTAATGTAAGAAAAATCATTTTCTGCATTAAAGAATGTCCTGTGAGACAAATGTGTGAGCCTAAATGAGGAGAATTTGGATTATTATTTATTTTTCATATGGCTTTTAGTGCCAGGAGTCTTGAAGAGATGCTTGGCTCATTTTTGACGCAGTTCTAATCATTTAAGTGGAGGGCTGCATCTTTAAGGGAATTGGAAACTGCCAGGAAATAAAGGTATCTGAAAGGAATTGGTTGTGGTGTATCATACGAATCTAACCCTGGTTTGCCTAAACTGAAAATGGAAAACCACAGAAAAACATTTTCAAGGCTGCCGGTAGATGGATAATCATATCACCTCCCAAATTCAGGGACTGCTAGCCCAGCATCTCAACATGCAGAGCTACCCCAGGTCAGGCGAGAATTTGGAAAAACTGGTTGTTGTATATTGTTTTAAAATAAAGTAAAATACATTATAACAAAAAATTGAATTCTGATAGTGCATGTTTTTTCCTTTAACTGTGCATGTTTATTCATTTGATAGTGCAAAAATGACAGCATATTTAAGATTTAGTTGTGCCTGGAATTGCACAAGAGTGTAAATAGGTACTGGATGAAAGGTGTGATGACAACATATTCTGTAGTTAATTTGTTTCTAAAAGATTTTTTCAGTGGGCACAGCCAGCTCAGATGAATTCAAGTGGCCCACTGAAAAACTCTTTTAAAAATGAACAAACTATAGAATGTGCTATCATCACATACCCCTTCTTCTCTACATGAACCCCTTCCCACTGTTCCATGTAGGTACTGGTTTTCATAAATGAATACCACGCATGTGACAATATTGTGCAATATTTTGCCATTTGGCCTAGTAATGAGAGCATTGAGCAATTTTTTTTAAGGAATTGCAACCATCACCATTTGGGCAATATTTTTGTTCATCAACATGATGTTTGGGCAACAGAGACAAACGTATTTTTATGCACTGATTTTAATTTTATGTTATTTGTTCTGATATTTACTACTTCACTGCCTTGTGAAATACTGAAGTATTGCAGGCTCAAAGTTCTACCAGCCTCCAAATATAGACTCCAGTGCTAACATTAATCTGCTATAGATAGGTAATTTGGCTATTGCAGTAGTGTGTTCATATTTTTAAATTACCTGTAATGTTAGCAAGTGAATCAAAATCAATTTTCCTCTTCTTTCTTGTTATGACAGCACACACCACAAAAACAGTAAATGGTAGCACTTACATTAAATTCAACTGCAAGTAAGAACTGAACTGATTAACAAAATAACGAATGAACTCAAGCAAGGCCAGTAGTTGGTCCTGGCTAAAACAGCAATGGGTGATAGGTTATAGTGCTAAAACTGTAAAGACAGTTTAAAACTAGCATTGGCCTTGCTGACTACTGATAGTGGATATCCCTTTTTCGTCATAGGACTGAAAATAAAAATGTCTTTTAATTTCACTACACAGCATCTACATCATGTGTAATTTCTTTTAGGTGAGAGAAAGGGTCTGGACTCCCTGGAACACCTCACCCGCCTCTCCACCCTTTGGATACATCCTTTTCCCACACCATTACCACCACTTATCATAAACCCATATATGCACAGGCTGTTTGAGATAATACTGGAATCATAATATTCTTAATGGTGTGTGTGGCTGGTGTATATGACTGTTAGCCATGTTATGGTGGATGAAAGGGGGAGGGAGGATGCAGGGTGCAGCTGGCTCAGGCAAATCAAAGCAGCCTATTGAAAAAAATCTTTTAGAAACAAATTAACTACAGAATGTGTTGTCATCACACACCATTCTTCTCTCCACAAATCTCTCCCCATGTTCCATATTGGAATTGGTTTTCATAATGTTTCTATGTATCCCTAGGTCTTCTGTATAGCTTGCCCTTTTGTCACATAAATATTTTTTTAAATATTTTCTGCTTGTAACAGACCCAGTGATGGCAGATGCTGCTGAAACTGGTCGTTGTGTATAGCATATGCAACCAGAACAGCCATTCATAAAGTGCCAAACATGATTGGAAACTTGTTTACAGACTTTGTGTCTTCATTTGATAAAAAGGAAATGAGTCATAGGATCTCTCACACAAAACTGAGTATAGTCATTGTAGATATTTAGTCGCATATTCAAAATGAATTATTACCTAAAAATATCAATAGTACACCAATGATTAACATGAGCAGGCAGTACTTATATTACCATGGTTTTCAATATACAATGTTGAGAATTTGGACAGTTCTATGGTGATTGCTAAAGATTATTACTTTGATGGTGTGATATGTGCTGAATTTAATCTGAAAACCACAAATGGAACAGACATAGGTCAAACAGCATCAAGGATTACCAAGTAACTAATTCTTTCAAGAAAACTGCACGTGCAAAGATATCACCTGTGTCTTGGGCTCTCTGGAGAAAAATCTTGGAAAGAAGGTTATAGAGTGATTATTGTGGATGCTAAGAACAGTTTGGACTGTGAGCTCATCTATTCAGTGGAGGACAGCATCAGGTACATAGCTGACAATTCTCTTCACACCCATCTATAGATTGTGTCATCCTTTGATCAATGCAACAAATGTAGGATGAACCATTCTGTTGAATGTGTAAATCCAGAGCTTCAGGATCTATTCAGCAGAATGGAGCAGTCACATATGTGTGTGTATAATGCATCAATCTTCACATAGTTGCACTGCACACAACATGATCTACTTCTGAACTTCTCTTTCATAACAAATTTCTGATACGTTCTGTGTAATCTGAACATTGTCTGTCCAGTCATTGTGATTTCCAATATTTTTTACTAGAACTTTTTTCCATAAATTCTCCCAAAAGAAAGAATTGCTGAGTAATTATAGACACAGTTGCAACAATCAGTGTAGAAACAGCAAATGACAGCTTGGACAACACAAAAGTTACCGGTAGTGATCATAATAAATTTAAACTTCTCTGCCAGAATAAAGAACCTTGTTAAACAAGAAAGATGAACTTCTCATATCATTGTAGGAAACTGAATAATTTAAAGGTATTTCAACAGTTCTGCTGTGCCTAACAGAACATCATTTGAAAGCAAAGAAATGAACAGATGCACCATAGTGGATACAGTTTAGTGTCACTTTACTGTGGGTGTGCATTGTAAGACAGAAGCAAGCAGCTAACACCAGAAGTGAAATAAAGTCCCAGAATATTGACATAAATGAGTACAGCACTGAACAACTCTTTGATTCCTGTACTTCAGTAATAGACCTGAAAACATACAAGACAGCATTTCTTACAATATACTGACTTAGTACAGCAAATTCTTCCAGTTTCATTAAGCAACTAGAGAGGGTTCTAATAAAACTTAGAGGAAATAAGTTGGAACTAGTGGTATGTGGAGAGTTCAATATTTATTTGATCATAGGTAGTTCCGATTGAAGTCACTTGAATTTCATGATGCCTGACTTGATTTGATCCCACAGTAACATTCAGAACAAGAACAGAAGGATATGATACAATTATTTCTAATTTATTTCTAAATACAACAATCTTCCATGAAACAGGTGTGAAACCCTCATTAAATGGTTCATGTGAGTATCAAGTTCGGACATTGGCAACACAGAGTCATAACAAATCAGATTTAACTAATAAGTGAAGAGCAGTTGAATGGAATGGATAGTGTCTTGAAATGAGGGTATAAGATGAACATCAACAAAAGCAAAATGAGGATAATGGAATGTAGTCGAATTAAGTCGGGTGATGCTGAGGGAATTAGATTAGGAAATGAGACACTTAAAGTAGTAAAGGAATTTTGCTATTTGGGGAGCAAAATAACTGATGATGGTTGAAGTAGAGAGGATATAAAATGTAGACTGGCAATGGCCAGGAAAGCGTTTCTGAGGAAGAGAAATTTGTTAACATCGAGTATAGATTTAAGTGTCAGGAAGTCATTTCTGAAAGTATTTGTATGGAGTGTAGCCATGTATGGAAGTGAAACATGGATGATAAATAGTTTGGACAAGAAGAGAATAGAAGCTTTTGAAATGTGGTGCTACAGAAGAATGCTGAAGATTAGATGGGTAGATCACATAACTAATGAGGAAGTATTGAATAGGATTGGGGAGAAGAGAAGTTTGTGGCACAACTTGACTAGAAGAAGGGATTGGTTGGTAGGACATGTGTTGAGGCATCAAGGGATCACCAGTTTAGTATTGGAGGGCAGTGTGGAGGGTAAAAATTGTAGAGGGAGACCAAGAGATGAATACACTAAGCAAATTCAGAAGGATGTAGGTTGCAGTAGGTACTGGGAGATGAAGAACCTTGCACAGGATAGAGTAGCATGGAGAGCTGCATCAAACCAGTCTCAGGACTGAAGACCACAACAACAACAACAACAACAACAACAACAGTTTCATGGAATCATAAACTGCGAATTTGTAATAGCACATGGAGAGAATTTATGGGATCAACAATGGGAAGAAGTTTATCGAGGATGCACAGTAGATGAGAAATTTTATCCTAGCCAACATATATTCTAACAATATTATGAATTTCAGTTTTCTTTTACAGTGGATCAGGAGCATGCCACTCCTACTCATCAGATAAATGTGTACCAGCTGTTTCAAATGCAAATGTTTTCACCCACAGTTCCATTGTATAAATATTGTGATAAACAGTAACTCAGTTCATTTTGTATAAAGTCTTTTAAAATCTGTGTAACACTTATTTTTCCTAATTAATAATGTTTTGTCTATTTTTTAATTAG
Organism: Schistocerca serialis cubense; assembly: GCF_023864345.2. Lineage (NCBI taxonomy): Eukaryota > Metazoa > Arthropoda > Insecta > Orthoptera > Acrididae > Schistocerca > Schistocerca serialis. Next base: position 852,688,280 of record NC_064639.1, on the reverse strand, counting down.
ATCTGTTTCTGCAGTTAAGAAATAATAGTGAAGTATTCATACAAAGCAGTAAATACAGGCTGCATGAAAGATCCATTGAAGTATCTAAGTTCTTCCACCATCACAGCTGACGATAAAAGCATAGAAAACAGATCTACTGACATATTCAAGATATTTTATTATCATGTGTCATTTATACAAATGTATAAAAATACTTTTACAAATAGTACATAAATAAATAGATAAATAAATAAATAGAAACACATAACACAATAAATAAATAAATAGAAACACATAACACATTTAGTCCTGAACTGATTTCAGTGTACATAATAAAATGCAACACATTAGAGCTGGTTAATATAACCAGGCCTCATTTGCACTGAGTGAGCAGGTACAATGCTTATTTCAGAGAATCATTATAATCATTTCAGGACTTAACAACTGTAGGTGGTGGTTGGAGCATAGATTTGGCTGCTCTTGTTAACTTCTGTGATACAAGATGAGCAATGTGACTGGAACGGCGCCAAATAAATTCGCGAGTCTTATCATGGTTATCAGCACTCTCAACTCGCACCTGTGAAATTAACATATATGATTAACCCACTTTTCATATAGGAAATACACTGCCTGACAAAAAATGTAAGGCCACCAGAAGGGGAGGACAAACTGAAACTTCATGAGTTAAGAGCGTATTTGATGTTATTTCAGTGGTTACAAAATTGAATCAAGTTCACTAAGAATTCGGCAGTAAGAGCTCATTTATCACTATGACATAACATCCCATTTTGGCCTGGATGCATGCCCTGATTCAGTTGGGAGGGGTGTCATAAAGCTATTGTATCTCTCCTGAGGCAAGTGGCTCACTACTGTTGTAACTGGTCTTTGATGTGCTGGGTACTGGTACTGGGACAGAGATGACATCCAAGCTGGTCCTAGACATGTAATATTGGGGGCTGATCTGTGGATCTTGCTGGCCATAGGAGTACCTCAACATCATGCACACAGTTCAGGGGGATATGTGCCATGTGTTAATGGGCAATTTTCTGTTGAGAAATGGCATCACATTACTGTTGCATGAGAGGTAACACATGAGGATGCAGGCTGTCCGTGATGTACTGTTGTGCCATTAGAGTTAGCCTCAATTGCTGGAAGCTCTAACCTGAAGTCATACTCAGTCGTTGCCCACACTGTGATGCCAGGGGTACCACAACTGTGCCTCTCCAAAACGTTGTAATAATGGAACCTCTCCCCAGATCACCAACAAACTCACTGAAAAGGGTCATCAGTGATTAAGCAGAACCACAATTTAGCACTGAACACAATATGACACTGTCCTCAGCAGTTATTGCTTCCTGGTCATGGCACCACTCTTAACACAGAAGTTGGTGGTGAGCACAGGTATCTCCTGAAGGAGGAATGGCAAGTGTTAGAAATAAAAATTGTGGAGCAGGCGCAAGTCACATACAACTTTCCCTGACATGTGCCACTAGAGAAAAGTGAGCATCTTCAGAAATTTAATAACCAAGGGCCACAATTTTAATAGCAGCTTGTTGTATTGTGGAGTTATCAGCCTACACAAGGGACAGTAATTCCAAAGACCAACTGCTGCTAATCTCCAAGCTATGGTGCAGGATTAGACAGAATAGAATGTTGTGGAGAGTCCATTATTTGTTCTCAGGTGGCAGATTCAGATGTCAAGGGTTACAATATGCTTGGTACACAATACAGTGATCCTCCCTTGTAGTGGTCAGATGTAGTTGACTGGAACCTTGACAGGAATATGTTTGTCCTTGTGTTCCTATGCAGTCCAACATCGGGCCACTGTCACATCCGAATGCCCTCCAAATTTGTATGTTGCATGAACCGACCTGCTAGGCAAATGGAGACCAACAATAAGGCCCCTTTTAAACTCTATCAAGTGTTGATAATGCTGTGTCACACAAGTGTGTTACATCTCAATGTCCTTAAAATTGATCACTCAACATCTGATGCTGTTCATACACCTCAACCCTACCAGGCCTGGTAACAATATTAAACACAAAAAGCACTAAGGTACTCTTATGGCCATTCTAACTGTCACTAATCATTTACATACCTGCTAATGGTGTGTATGTGTACAAAGATACAATGACATTCAAACATGTCTTCTGGGTGCTTCACTATTTTTGTCAGGTAGATTAGATTAGATTAGATTAGATTAGATTAATATTAGTTCCAAGGATCATGAATACGATATTTCGTAATGATGTGGAACGAGTCTAATGATGTTACTTTCACGGAGTCTTTTCCTGTTGATTGTTTACTTACACATGTATAAAAAGTTAAAATGGTAATAATAAAGATAATGCAAATATCCTCAATTTACTTAGGTTTTTTAAATGAGTGGTTAATTATTTGGATGCAAGATGATTGGCTAGGGAGCTGATGTTGAAATCAGTGTAAGAGACAGGGGATGAAAAGTGAAAAACATATTTCAAACTCATCAGCCATACTTATTTGTGTTCAGTTTTCCCATGCAATCATACCAGGTGCATTGCTCACAATTTAGACCATCATACCTGTTTTGGTTGAAGTACCCTGATTGAATGCAGAGTTGCTGCGCCACCATTCATTATCCTCAAATTTAATTTTCCGGACATTTCTGTTGTTGTGGCAACAGCACTACGAATGTCTTTCTTGGCTCCTCTCCCAAACTGTAAATAAATATATTAAGATTAGCTGCATATTCTTATTTGTTCCAATAAAAAAAGTTAGAAATGAGAAGTGAAAGTTTTCCAATGAAATTTCTTGCCTTATGAACAACAAATAGCTATTATCAATCTTTTCTTATTTTAAGTACCACCATTATCCATTTTCTCATTATGTAATGTGGTCTTCAGGATTTAGATATAAGCTTAGTTCTTCAGTGTCCACCACAATGCGTTTAGAAGGCTGTTACTCACACCAAATGTCTAGAGGTAAACTTTAAGGCTATGAAACTATGACATATTCCCATTTCTGAATTTTTAAATTATGTTTCATTCTTTGTGTCTTAGATTACACCTTGTAAAAGTCTGGCCACCTCATTCCTTATACATCTTACCATCTATATTCTGACTCATAACTACTTTTCATTCAAAGGAGGAATATAAAAACAAATCTGTAGCACAGGCATGCGAACCCGCATGGCACCCTCCAATGCCAAGCATTCTGTAGTCCATCTAGAGTAAACCTTCCTACCTTTCCAAAACTATCAAACCCTATTCTGGTTCACATTCATTGATGATATCTTCATTATATCTCAGGGCCTAGACACTCTATCCACATTCCTTCACAACCTCAACACATTCTCTCCTATCCATTTTAACCATTCTCTCCTATCCAATGTGCCACCATCCTGGGCATTAACCTCTCTGATGGTTCCATTCACACCTCTGTCCACACTAAACCAACTGACCACCAACGGTACCTGCATTTTGACAGCTGCCACCCCTTCCACACCAAAAAATCCCTACCATACAGCATAGCCACCCATTAAGAATGTACGCTGAGTGTTAAGAATCCCTTGACCAGTATGCTGAAGATCTCACAGAAGCCTTTACAGACAAGCATAGTCCCCAAACCTAGTCTACAAACAAATTTCCCATGCCATGTCCTCATACACCCCAATCCTTGCACCACCACAAGAATCCACTGCAGAGGGTGCCTCCCTCATCGCCCATTATCATCCTGGACTGGCGCAACTGAACCACATCCTTCATTAGGGCTCTGATTATCTCTCATCATGCCCTGGAATGGTGGACATCTTACCCAAGATCCTTCCCACTCTTCCTAAAGTGGTGTTCTGTTGCACAGCCAACCTACACAACTTCCTAGTCCATTTCTATGCCACTCTCATTCAAAACCCTTTGCCACAAGGATCATGTCCTGGTGGCAGACCATGCACTAAGACCTGCTCAATCCACTCAACCAGCACCACCTACTCCAGGCCTGTCACAGGCTTACCCTACCCCATCAGATGCAGGACTACCTGTGAAAACAATCATGTAATACACCAACTCTCCTGCAAACAGTGCGTAGCTATTTTTGTTGGCATGACTACCACCCGCCAGTCCACCAGGATGAATAGCCACAGCCAAACTATTGCTAAGAACAAAGTTGACTGCCCATTGGCATGACATGCAACTGAGCACAAAATGCTCAATTTCGATAGCTACTTCACAATCTAGGCCATCTGGATCCATCTCACCATGATCAGCTTCTCTGAACTACACAGAAGGAAGCTATCCTTACAACACATCCTCTCTCCTGTAAACATCCTAGCCTCAGTCTCTGGTAACCACTGTCCTCACACCCTCCACCTAACAATTTCTCCTTCATCCATTCTGTCACTTCTCCAAATTCACATCATCTTCAGCAGGTGCTGCTCCCCACCAGCTACAACAACTGTGCATCGCATACCTAGCCCATGTACCTGCCACCCCTCCGACCTCTCTATCCACTACCCACCCGATCTGACACTATCTCCACCACAACCTAGTCCATCTGCTGAAATGCATCACTGGCAATGTTCATCCAGCTGGCACCGTGCATGTGTGTATTTTACTCTAGCTCACAAAAGGATTACTCTGAAAGATAGCAACTTTACTTGTGTGTGCCTAACATTCGCTCAATGCTTCTGCTTGTTGGTGATTGATCTACTTTAATCCAAAAGTATTTATGTTTGGATCATTTGTAGACAAAAACCTTGACAGAAATGTACCAATTGGCATGTATTGTAGCAATGCCTTCTCAGGGAACATTTTGTTGTTGTTATTCTGTTGTAAATGTCCATGCAATTTGTCATAATATTGTACAGTGATGTTAGTAGAACATACTTTTACATTCTTACTTACTTCTCGTTCAACTTTAAGCATCAGAGGTCCCAGACTGAATCGTGATTTTATGGTTGTGTGAGAGCTCATCATGTTGACTGTTACATCTCCATCACGTTTTATGGAAGCAAGGCCATAGAGAGTTGCACGTGTTGGAGGTCTGTTGGATTTAGTCTGTGAAAGAAAGAGTTCAAGATTGATAAACTTATTATAACAGACAGGGCATAGTGCTATAATTTCAAAGTAAAATGTGCTTGTAATGAAATTTCTTCTGACCAAACTTCATTGTAAATTACTGATATTTTATGAGAACTCAGACAAAGAAGTGAAAGATAACAATGGACATATTAATAGAATCTGGACCTGATGGATAATTCCATTCAATGCAGTTTTGACATTTGTTGCAAATGTATCTGTTGCAATGCTGACTATGTACTAAGAATACATTGATCCTCCTAGAAACAGAATATGATTGCAGTTCTTGTCATGCAATGCTTTTCTAGCCAGACATATGTCAACCAAATTTTCTATAAAAGCAGTTAACACATTTTTCATGTCATCCTGTGAAAACAGGCTCACAATGCTACTGCTCTTCTCACGTAACACGTAATACCTGTTTTGATACCTTCCACAGCTCCACAATATCTCAGTCAGTGATAAAACCTATTTCATCAAAAGAGATAATGTATATCAGCTGGTGTGCTAACATACTAATTTTTTCATGTTAGCATGAAAACTACTGAACTGCCAGTGAGAATTAAGTCACAAATGAGGTTGCTTGTACTGTGCTTGGTTCATCACATGGATGATTTAGAGGCTTCATCCCAATGCCAGTATCTCATAACATTATGACAGAAATTTACTTGAACATACATGCTTAGTACCCACAACCCATCTGGCTTCAGTTTATGCATAGTTCTTACAATTACACCTCTGTACCTTTTCACTAGCAAATTTCTGCAGTTATTTTTTTCCTTCCACTTTTTTGTGCTTCTGAGCATAAATAAGTGTTGAACAAGAGCTCTCATTACATAATAAATGAGGAATGTAAAAACAACAGTATATATTTTTGTATATCTTTGGTAAATTCAAGATTGGGGTACATATATTATGACTGTTACTGCAAAAAGCATAGTACCTTATTGTTAGTCTTATTTCCTGCCTTCTGTGCTGTCTGTGGTTGCTTTTTCTTCTGAGGTGGTCTTGCTCGGCTGCTTAATGTTGGTCTCACAGTGCTTGCTAGTACATTGGTCTGTAACCTTGTTGATTCTACAGTCGCTGTGATAGTTTGTTGGTAGTCCTTCAGCTGTTCTGACACAGCAACCATTGATGTTTTCAGTGATTCATCAGGTACTGTTGCATTGTTGCTGAGGATTCATTTATTAAGAAAAAAGAAACTTAGTTTATACTCTCACATAGAAATAATTTTTCTCTAGAACTAGTTTTGACTGGCATTCTGTTAGTAAATATATACACATAAAATATGGGACAAGTGCAATTGAAAACAAAATGTACATTCAATTTTTATCTGATCCTATCTACAGACATTCACGTTTTATACCACATGAACATTGCTGAACAATATGCCTCAGATACTAAATTAGGTTGTGCATTGGATAAGACACTGGATATGTATTAAGAAAAAATGGGATTTTCAAATCAGCATTCATATATCTTAAATTAGGTTTTAAATAAATGTTCACATAATCACATCATGTGAACACTACCATGCATAACAAGATTAAATCTGTGTGACTGTGGAGCACAGCTGATGGCAACACAGCTGTAACCAATCAGTGAACATAATACAACTTTTTACTGTTATAATGTTTTGCAACATTGGTAATGCATAATTTTTAATGTATGATCATTGGTTTATTTCAGTATTTGGGAATCCATATTTTTATGTCTTAATTATTTATTTCCTGTTATTATGAAAGACTATCCAGAACTACAATTGATTATACAAACTTAACTAAACACAGTAATTAGTATTGTAAGCTATTCCACATATAATGTATCATCTGTGTTGAAAAATCAATATCAATGAGACTCTGTGATCTGTCAGTATAAATCTATGCATCTTCGAGTAGTAGTAGTAGAGAGTTGGATGTGAGCTACAATGGAGAGAAGTTTCATGATGTGTGAAAATGTTCTTTCGTGGTTATTCAAATGTGGTGAATACATACTAATTTAACCTTATATGGTGTTTTATTTTAAATAAGTTACATTTAATACCTGGTTACATTGATTTAAGTACAAGACAGAAATCCTTTGTTGATGACTTAATGAATGAAAGAATTATGCCACAATACTCGGACCAATAGGAAGATTAATATATTGTTCTTAATCACTTCCAAGACCCAAGATCCCTTTTTCTGAAATCATATCCCATTTACTTTCAGTACAATGAACAACAACAACAATAACACCTACAGAAACAAAGAGAAAGATGAGTCTGTTTTCAGTGATTGACTTGTAGTGATGAGCAGAGTTCACAAATTAGTTCTCAGACCCATGTCTTATAATAGATCTTAATCACTTCTGTGTCTGGTAATCACTAATGTAATTGTAACTGTGCTACTATAACATCAGTTATTTAACAATATGTCAATTACATGCGGGACGAGGTATCATTACACATGGTTCCAACAAAAAGACTATAGCTGATTCTCTGGCCTTTTATTGTCCAATATGAAATTGTAATTTGTCTCTAATGGCCTCAATTTCAGTAAGATATTTAGCTACAGGACAGAGAGCAATGCTCACTAAAATTAAAAAAATTAAATGTTGTTTGGCGTTATTGACAGGGTGGTTTCAGCCACCTGGTTGGAAAGCGTGTCCTTCTACCTGCACATTAGCCCTTTGCTTGTGGGTATGTGAGAGATGTGTCATATATGTATTTGTGGAATGTAGATGAGCATAATGGATGCATATGTAGTGTAGTGTATAGTGTAGTTTTGTATGATGATGATAGAAAATGGGTGAAACCTGGTGCCCGCACATAGCCTATTCCTCAAGGCTGACAAGCTTAATATCCCCACCTGATGGATTGACCATCTCTTAACATCACTTGCCCTCACTTCATGAGGCACTGTGGAGAGGTTTATAATTTAATCCAGGACAGTGATGCAAGGACTGGTGATCAGGAATCTTATGCTACCACCTCTTCGTCCCTTGGTGGCCAAATACTGGTTGCAAAAATTTCGTCCACCTCTAGGATTCAGACCGGCTTATCTCTGGGTCAACACTGCTGCACAGACATATGTTAGCAGTCTTGGTTATGGAGGTGGGTCAATGTTTGGTGTATAAAGGGATGTAGACAACTGTTGCTTTAAGATACATATCAATGGGGTCATGCAGATATTAAGCCACCAACGGGAGCTATCGGCTATGTAATATAACTAAAGAAACAGAATTATTTTTGTGTAAACACAATTAGTTCATAGCAGTTCATAAAGGACAACTACTAATGTGGTTTCTGACAGGTTCTTCACTTTGATTGTGTATAAATTGACTTGTCCCATGCCCTGAGTATCTATGATATTGAATCAGTGGAATACGATGAATAAATGAGTTGCTACTGTAATGAACTGTGAATCTGACACCACCAGTTAACAAAAACATTACACACTTTTGTGAAAATAATCCACTGTGGCAAGAGGTACATTAGAAAAATTGCTTAGCAATGAAATGAAAGGCAAAGGAAATATGCAGGGTGGACAGAAATGGTATAGAAGTTTTGTAAGGGTGTTGCAGGGGAGGTTGTGCAGAGAAATAATGGTTAAGAAAAAAGTTTGATATGATGCATCATTTCTGAGTTATTTATCATTGAAGTTAGCCATCAGGTTGTTGTGTGCACAAATTCAAGCACTTGCACATGCTAAAATGCAGTAATGCACAGACATCTGTGGGTCTGTGTGTTACAACTAGTTCAAATGCTCATTAAAAGTTAAAATGTGCCTTTCTTGGAAGTGATAAATATGAGCTAGGTGAGCAAAAGTTACATTTGTTTGGTTTGAGGAAACTAAATGAAGGATAAGTCTGGTGACTGTCTCTGGCAGGCTTCTCAAATTTGCATGTTTGCTGACTTGGTTGGCTAATTTCTATGATAAATATCTCGGAAGTGGTGCAGTGTATTGATTTTTTTTCTTAACAATTATTTGTCAGCACAACCTCCCCTACAAAAAAAAGGACTAGTAACAAGTGAAACAAAATAGATTTTTACAGGAACAAAGTAACAACTTTTACTAACACAGTAGATTCAAAATCAAAGGAAAAAGAAGTGTGTACACTAGAAAGATACTGGGAAAGAACTAAAAAAGGGATGCAGTTGTGCTTAACTTTGAAGGGAGGTTTGAGTATCAAAGTGCTTAATTGGGTATTGTTCTTGTTGGAAATGGTGTGCTCTAGCTTTTCTCTGAGCTTTGGCCATACTTACACAGTCAGTTATAGTTCATCAGGAACTCCAAATCATGGTGTATATTGGCAATTTTCACATATTCAGATCATTACTAGAGGAGAAACCCTAGAGAGAAGAAGCCCTAGGACTAACTGATGATTCAGCCCCTGGCCTGTAGGCTGACTATTACCCCCACAAACAAGGAACTATGGGAACAAAATGTGGTTCACTTAAGCCACCTATGAGGTGTGTCATTCTCCTTACCAAGATCATGTGTGGAATATCAAATTGATCATATTGCTTATTTACTATATTACGAATTGCAAATATGTGAACGGATAGACAAAGAGAGCATAATCGTACAACAATACAAATATTAACCATTCAGTTGTCTCATTACCACCATTGGACTACAGTAACAAATGAGGAATTTTATTGTAATCAGAGCAAAAAGTTTCACTGTGGATTAAACAGATTGGCTTTTGGCATATTTTGCAACTATTTTTTTCTGTTTTTCCTTTACAGTGTGGGTATTGCAACTTTTCCTGTTGACCCCAATTCCATTTTCTGCATTTCTGCTCTTGTCTTCTGCATCTTCTTCTCATATTGGTTGGTACTGTTTCAACCTCTGCTGACAATCTGTATGCAAACCTGAGGTGTCCAAATGTATAAGAATCAAATGAGACAAAAGTAATGCAGGAGGTAGTTGTTTTAGGAATCCTTTTCTTCTGATAAAATTTTCATTGTTACCAGAATGAATCACTTGTGTATTGATTCCACTCATATTTATCATATCAAGCATGGGTCAACTGTGCATATTTCTTGTAATATTGTACATGCTATTTGTACACATTCTATAATGGACAAAAGTCATCTCCTATGGGGCAATTCCAGCATCCAAAGGGCATTTTTGCTGCACCTATAGTCCCAAGCTACTTCTGAATAATACTGCAGGTGATGAAACTTACTCTCTGTGATAGTGGAAGTTAATTCCATTTTATCTTTGCGCCTTTCAATACAGTAATGATAATTTTCTTTTCAAATACTTGTTTCTCATCTTCATCTGTTTCTGAATTTTATTGTTAAACTTGAGCTTTTTCAATACAATCTGAGACTACATCATCTTCAGGTTCATTATTGTCCTCTTCAAACAACATCTTTTAAATTACTTCAACACATTTTGGGTCGAGGAGATAATATATTTGCTGTAGCTTGCCATGATCAAGTATGCCCATCTACAATAACAAAATTCCTGTAATGTAATGTTGTCAGATATAGAGTATAAATTTGATACTCAATATTCAGACAGCTGATTAAGTGATCAAAACAAAAAGGAATTTTGTACTACTTATGAAGTTAAATTATTAACCAAATTACTGTACTGTTGAAAGTAAATGAGAATTGACTCAACATACTAAATTGAACAATCAGCAGATATCTCTACAACAGAGCAGTCACTCCAGCACTCAGCACACAACAATGAAAATGGTTCTGAGAAGGGACACTAATAGTAAGGAGGTAACATTTCTGTAGACTCTTGACAAATTATTCACAGAAAACTTTAGTGTATCAATTTGATTAGCCTCATACCACAGCATGTTTAACAGTAAATGTGTAAAGCTTATTTGTTTTATCTATTCAGAATGACTACATCAAAAAGTCTAAAGCAGGCTAGCTAAACAAATCGTTAGTAACATGCCATATCCATTATGCTTTCTGTATTTTATACCATACTTGTCACATATAATCTGCAGAGAAAAGCACATTTGAAATATTAGCTTCTCAGGAAGAAATAATATAAATTAAGTGAGAAAATTCTAAGTGGTGGGCGGTTAGGAAGAATCACTTAAAAGCGCAGAGCAGAAGACATAACAGGGTGAAGAAAAGAATTTAAGTGAACAGAACACTAACATATAAGGTTCAGTATCCACAGTACTAAGAATAATCTGAAGAATGATATGCACCACAGGCCATTAACATTGCAGCACCAGGAAGGGCAACAAATAATAAAATTTTAGTTCCTATGCATATACAGTATAGTAAGTAGAATACATGATTAAACTGGTAGGTGATTTGAGGGTATAAATGGTGCAAAATTTAGTATGCAGAGCTGTCACCTGTGGCAGCAACTATGGGTCTAGCTTGGTGGTGCATCAAGTTGAACTGACCTTTGATGATAAATGTAGGTATGTCATTTGATGCTGCTTCAACCTTATGCCAAAACATTGTTCATAGTGGCTGGCAAGTGATGGCTTGCCAGTCTCACAGCCACATATGACATCTACATCTGCATCTACATGATTACACTGCAATTTACATTTAAGTGCTTGGCAGAGGGTTCATCAAACCACAATCATACTATCTCCCTACCATTCCACTCCCGAACAGCGCGCGGGAAAAACGAACACCTAAACCTTTCTGTTCGAGCTCTGATATCTCTTATTTTATTTTGATGATTATTCCTACCTATTTAGGTTGGGCTCATCAAAATATTTTCGCATTCGGAAGAGAAAGTTGGTGACTGAAATTTCGTAAATAGATCTCGCCACGACGAAAAACGTCTTTGCTTTAATGACTTCCATCCCAACTCACGATCATATCTGCCACACTCTCTCCCCTATTACATGATAATACAAAATGAGCTGCCCTTTTTTGCACCCTTTCGATGTCCTCCGTCAATCCCACCTGGTAAGGATCCCACACCACGCAGCAATATTCTAACAGAGGACGAACGAGTGTAGTGTAAGCTGTCTCTTTAGTGGACTTGTTGCATCTTCTAAGTGTTCTGCCAATGAAACGCAACCTTTGGCTTGCCTTCCCCACAATATTATCTATGTGGTCTTTCCAACTGAAGTTGTTCGTAATTTTAACACCCAGGTACTTAGTTGAATTGACAGCCTTGAGAATTGTACTATTTATCGAGTAATCGAATTCCAACAGATTTCTTTTGGAACTTATGTGCATCACCTCACACTTTTCGTTATTTAGCGACAACTGCCACCTGCCACACCATACAGCAATCTTTTCTAAATTGCTTTGCAACTGATACTGGCCTTCGGATGACCTTACTAGACAGTAAATTACAGCATCATCTGCGCACAACCTAAGAGAACTGCTCAGATTGTCACCCAGGTCATTTATATAGATCAGGAACACCAGAGTCCCAGGACGCTTCCCTGGGGAACACCTGATGTCACTTCAGTTTTACTCGATGATTTGCCATCTATTACTATGAACTGCAACTTTCCTGACAGGAAATCACGAATCCAGTCGCACAACTGAGACGATACCCCATAGGCCCGCAGCTTGATTAGAAGTAGCTTGTGAGGAATGGTGTCAAAAGCTTTCCGGAAATCTAGAAATACGGAATCAAGTTGAGATCCCCTGTTGATAGCGGCCATTACTTCGTGCGAATAAAGAGCTAGCTGCATTGCACAGGAACAATGTTTTCTAAAACCATGCTGATTATGTATCAATAGATCGTTCCCTTCGAGGTAATTTATGTTTGAATACAGTATATGCTCCAAAACCCTACTGCAAACCGACGTGAATGATATAGGTCTGTAGTTCGATGGATTACTCCTACTACCTTTCTTAAACACTGGTGCGACCTGTGCAATTTTCCAATCTGTAGGTACAGATCTATCAGTGAGAGAGCGGTTGTATATGATTGCTAAGTAGGGAGATATTGTATCAGCGTAATCTGAAAGGAACCTAATCGGTATACAATCTGGACCTGAAGACTTGCCCGTATCAAGCGATTTGAGTTGCTCTGCGACCCCTAAGGTATCTACTTCTAAGAAACTCATGCTAGCAGCTGTTCGTGTTTCAAATTCTGGAATATTCCATTTGTCTTCCCTGGTGAAGGAATTTCGGAAAACTGTGTTCAATAACTCCACTTTAGCGGCACAGTCGTCGGTGACAGTACCATCGGCACTGCGCAGCGAAGGTATTGACTGCATCTTGCCGCTTGTGTACTTTACATATGATCAGAATTTCTTCAGATTTTCTACCAAATTTCGAGACAATGTTTCGTTGTGGAACCTATTAAAGGCATCTTGCATTGAAGTCCATGCCAAATTTTGCGCGTCTGTAAATTTTAGCCAATCTTCGGGATTTTGCGTTCTTCTGAACTTCGCATGCTTTTTCTGTTGCCTCTGCAACAGCGTTCGGACCTATTTTGTGTACCACGGGGGATCAGTTCCATCTCTTACCAATTTATGAGGTATGAATCTCTCAATTGCTGTTGCTACTATATCTTTGAATTTGAGCCACATCTCATCTACATTTGCATAGTCAGTTCGGAAGGAATGGAGATTGTCTCTTAGGAAGGCTTCTAGTGACACTTTATCTGCATTTTTAAATAAAAATATTTTGCGTTTGTTTCTGGTGGATTTGGAAGAAATGGTATTGAGCCTAGCTACAATGACCTTGTGATCACTAATCGCTGTATCAGTCATGATGCCCTCTATTAGCTCTGGATTGTTTGTGGCTAAGAGGTCAAGTGTGTTTTCGCAACCATTTAGGACAATCTTGGAAGATGTTTTCTGCCTACCACCGGTTTTGAACAAGTATTTTTGCCAACATATCGAGGGAAGGTTGAAGTCCCCACCAACTATAACCGTATGACTGTGGTATTTATTTGTTACAAGACTCAAATTTTCTCTGAACCGTTGAGCAACTATATCATCGGAGTCTGGGGGTTGGTAGAAGAAGCCAATTATTAATTTAGTTCGGCTGTTAAGTATAACCTCCACCCATACCAATTCGCACGGAGTATCTACTTCGACCTCACTACAAGATAAACCACTACTGAATGACACAAACACTCCACCACCAATTCTGCCTAATCTAATCTATCTTTCCTGAACACCGTATGAGACTTCGTAAAAATTTCTGCAGAACTTATTTCAGGCTTTAGCCAGCTTTCTGTACCTATAATGATTTTAGCTTCTGTGCTTTCTATTAGCACTTGAAGCTCAGGGACTTTCCCAGCACAACTAAACTTCCGACTGTTCCTTGATCCAAGCACGTCCTGTATTTGCCATGCACCCTTTGAGGTAGCAGCCCACCCTGTACTTTCCCGAGGCCTTCTAACCTAAAAAACCGCCCAGTCCACGCCACACAGCCTCCGCTACCCATGTAGCTGCCAGCTGAGTGTGGTGAACTCCTGACCTATTCAGCGGAACCCAAAACCCCACCACACTATGGTGCAAGTCAAGTAATCTGCAGCCAACACGGTCGCAAAACCGTCTGAGCCTCTGATTCAGACCTTCCACCCGGCTCTGCACCAAAGGTCTGCAGTCGGTTCTGTCAACGATGCTGCAGATGGTGAGCTCTGCCTTCATCTCATAAGCAAGACCGGCAGCCTTCACCAAATCAGATAGCCGCTGGAATCCAGAGAGAATTTCCTCAGATCCAAAGTGACACACGTCATTAGTGCCAACATGTGCCACCACCTGCAGCTGGCTGCACCCTGTGCTCTTCATGGCATCCGGAAGGACCCTTTCCACATCAGGAATGACTCCACCCGGAATGCACACGGAGTGCACACTGGATGTCTTCCCCTCCTTAGCTGCCATATCCCTAGGAGGCCCCATTACCCGCCTAACATTGGAGGTCCCAACTACCAATAAGCCCACCCTCTGCGATTGCCCAGACCTTGAAGGCTGAGAATCATCCTCTGAAACAGGGCAGGCAGCTGCATCTGGCTCAGCCAGAGACAGTACCTGAAACCTGTTTGTCAGATGCACCGCGGAGGCTTTCTGATCAGCCTCTGGGGACATCTTTCGCTGCCTGCCATGCCTTGGAACGACCTCCCAATCAATCACAGGCAAGGGCTCAGCCCCACTGCGGGCAGCAACCGGGGCAACCACAGTGGCAGACCGATCTGGGGACAGACGGGACGAGGTTGACATTCCTATGATACCCAAGTCTGGCTCCCCACAGTGGTGCCCATTGGCAACAGCCTCAAGCTGTGCAACCGAAGTCAGCACTGCCTGCAGCTGTGAGCGAAGGGATGACAACTCAGCCCTCATCCGAACACAGCAATCACAGTCCTTGTCCATTCTAATCGATGTTGAACAACAGTTACTGAAACACGAGTCCGTGCCTAGATAATGCAAGGGAAACACGCAAAGAATGTATGAACTAACCTGTACAAATGCCTAACGACTGCGCTACAATCTGCCTGAAATTACGATTACAGTAACTAAAACTCGAAATTACACCTCCTATACGAAACTCACGCAATTTAAGTAAGAATCTATGAAGTAAACACAGAAAAGAAGCTATATATGTATCTTTCTGTGCTGTGTAACCTTCATTCTGTATGGTGTCACATTTTAACTCTGGTATCATGTACCAATACCATCCCACTGGAATTCTACAGCTGGTAGCAGAACTGCAAATTTCCATTAGATGCCACTAGCAGTTGTGTGAGATCAGCTGGATCCAATGGTGCACACCTGCTGAGCCTTGCCTCCAGCAGCTCTGGACTATGAACACACTCTGCTGCCACAATAAAGGACAGCCAGTGGGAAACACATGGCTCACTTGCGCTTGGAGCCACTTCACTACAGGTGCTAAGTGGATGCTTTCTAGTCACAGCTCCTATGACATAGTTCTTGCTTAACACAGTGATAGTCTCCCTTGTTAACATTGATGAGCTGGACTCTGTTTCTTGCTTCATTATTTGTAATGAATCTTCATTCACTTGGAGAAAAACAAGTTAACTATTTCTTCCATTTACTGTGATGTTTCGTTTCCTAATCATCTCAGCTCCTGTCCAGCTTTCCTATGATGGCAGTTGCCACACCACTCTGTTGCCAACCTCTCCTTACTATTGTGTGTGAAGTTGTACCTAACATTAACTATTTTTATAGTTGTTTTCCGTAGCAGAGCATTGCAAACCAGCTCAGCATTCACCTAAATGAGTATGAGGGAAGCTGCTTAAAAACAATACTTGGGTGGCTGGTTTCCCAGATCATTCACTCACGTACTCATTCATTCACTCAACTGTTGTGTTCTGTAGCTCCTTCAAGCAGTGGAACCTTCAGAGATGTGGAACAAATCAAGGTACACATTAACAGAAGACAAGCAAATCATTTTAACTAAATCTTTACACTGTCTTAACAATAAACTATTCCTATGCTGTGATTCTTCAGTTTCTCCCAGCGTATTTGTTGCTCAAACAGTCCACGGGTATACTGCTGGTTCCAGGCACAATATTTCAGCAATCAGACATGTCGCCATCGTCAGGTGCGCTGACGAACTGAGCTCCTGAGGGTGGGCAGCCGATTTAAATCCCCCCCCCTCCGTGGGCCGCTCTGGCAGTCGCGAAGACATGGGTGTTGGAATCTGTTGTAGCGTCGAGTTGCTTGCTACGTCCGCCCCGGTCGCCAGTTTGTACTTCTTGCTGAGAGTCTTCTTAATTACATTTTCAATGACAGGTCCCAAACTTTGCTGAGATTGTAGCCACAATCTCAGTTGATAAGATCTTCCCTGCCTTGCTGAGAGTCTTCTTAATTATATTAAATGCTGGGTCCCAAGCCTTGCTGAGATTGTAGCCGCAATCTCGGTTGATAAGATCTTCCCTGGTGCAGAGAAGACCTTATCAACCAGGATTGTGGCTACAATCTCAGCAAGGCTTGGGACCCAGCATTGAATCTAATTAAGAGGACTCTCAGCAAGAAGTATGAACTGGCGACCAGGGCGGACGTAGCAAGCACATCGATGCTACGACAGATTCCGACACCCACGTCTTCGCGACCGCCAGCGCACGGGCGCAGGCACGGATGGTGGAGAGAGCGGCCCGTGGGGGGAGGGGATTTAAATCAGCCGCCGACCCTCAGGAGCTCAGTTCGTCAGCACACCTGACAATAGTGACATGTCTGATCGCCGAAATATTGTGCCCATTGAACACTATGAACCGGCAGTATACTCGTGGACTGTTCGAGTATTCCTATGCTGCTTGGCATGTCATGCTTATGCCAGATAAATTTTAGCTGATAGTTTAGAAAGAAAACTACTACTTTAAAAATACTGCTGTCTCCCAAGTTATACTAAATGGCAGCTGTTTATCTCCTATTGGTAGCTTAATATTTACTTGATTACACTGGCATTCTTCAAAGAAAATGGTTACATCAATCTGTAAATACTGAATTCTGTTTTAAGTACTTTACTACTCATGATGCAGATTTTATGAAAAGTACTAGTTGCCATATAATTAAGAGCTATTTCAAATTTGTGTGTGTGTGGTTAGTTTTTAACACTCTATTGAACTAGGTGGAGTTCACAACTTCTTCTTTTGTGTTAGATGGGAGCTTGTTGAATATCTTCAACCAGTGCACAAATGGAAATGTCATGTGGCTAGGGCCTCCCGTCGGGTAGACTGTTCGCCTGGTGCAGGTCTTTCGATTTGACGCCACTTCGGCGACCTGCGCGTCGATGGGGATGAAATGATGATGATTAGGACAACACAACACCCAGTCCCTGAGCGGATAAAATTTCTGACCCAGCCGGGAATCGAACCCGGGCCCTTAGGATTGACAGTCTGTCACGCTGACCACTCAGCTACCAGAGCGGACACCAGTGCACATAAGTCCACTTAAAACCATAGACAAAGAGGGAAAGACTACATTAAAATAGTTTTTATCTTGAATTGTGGTTGTGTACATCAAGGCTCAGTTGAAACTTAATTTTATTCTCAGCAACAAAAACGATTAAGGAGCAACTGCATTGGAAAGTGAGTGTAAGAATCTGAAGACCCTTAACAAGAATTGTGCAAGATGTGCAGCCACTTTACATAATATTGTTACTACTTGCTTCCTCTGTATAAACATTTTATTTACTTTAGGTTCAGTGCACCAGCAGATAATTTCATAAGACAAAAAGGAGTGAAGGTTTTCAAAATTATCCAAGAAACTTGTTAATCTGGTGTAAGGATTCATCCCTGCTCTGCCTGACCTTCCTCTCTCTTAAGCTAGTGTGCTCTGTGCTCTGCATCAAGCTACATGAGCAAGTCAGTCTCTCCTAATGAATGTGTTTTTCAAACAACTGCAAGCAGTGTGACTGACAGATTTTAAGCCCACAGAATGATCAGGTGTCAGTAAACTCTCTTTCATTCCCTCCTTAACTAATATGAGGTCCACAGCCCATATGAACCAACACCAGAACTACATTGTGAAATATCTCACTGTAAGCACACTAATTTGCTGGAACCTGATTTCCTGAATGTTTGCCATAATATTCAAGAACAATTTGCAGTTACTCTTAAAAAACTCATTTAAAAGAAAAAAAAACTAATCTTAGCTTTTGCAACTATTAGTTCCTTCCTCAGGGATGAAAGAAGGTACTGTTGCTGTTGCACTCTTACTGAGGATATTCTTACAAGAAAGAAAATAGGTTAATATTCTCAGGCAGAAAATATTTTTCTCAATTACTGGCTTTAATTGGCATACAAATCCCTGTTTGCTCACTGAGGAATAAACTAATAGTCTTGAAAGCAGGGTTGATTTTTAAGTTTTAAATGTGTCTGTTGACAATACTTAAATAATTGTTCTAAAGCTAAGAACTGACCAACCAATCTGGCTCTCTGTAATTTTATAGTTTCTAGTAAGTCTCCTCTGATGCAGCATTCTGGGTGACTTTCCCATAACTCTCCCCATTTCCTAATCCTCGGCTGTTCTTTTGCTTCATTCCTGTTCTTCCCCCTTCAGCCATTCTGCCAGAAGAAGGAGCCACTGGCTCTGAAAGCTTGCACATTTCCTTAACTCTTACATGTGTTTACTCCTGCTGCTACTTGTAGCAGATTTTTTTTATCATTCCAATTACATTGTCAAAAATTGATTATTTTTGTTGAAAACATAATAAAGACACCAATAACATATTTACTACATTTTCTTAGTTGCTTGATGTTTTTAGGTATTGAAAGTACAAAAATTAGCTATAAGTTACCTTTTTCTGCCTGTAATATGTGGTTTTCGTTGCCCACTAGTTGGTCTGCGAACACTGTTATTCTTCTTTTTGTTGCCATTTTTCTTTTTATTACTACTACTTGCTGTGCCATTTTTCTTGGTGTTGTTGTTTGAATGTAAACGTACATTAACTGGATCATAACTCTTCCGCAGAACCTGATTTATTCGATCTAAGATATTATCCACAAAACGATTGTACTTAGTTATATAAATAGGTGGAACAGCATTGTTACCATCCATCGCTCCTATAAAACAAAATGAAACAAAATAAAATAACAAATTTTCAGTGGTAATTTTCATGATATGGTGAAAATAAAATAATGGTTTTTAACTGCTTATAATACAGCTGATACAGAACATATATTGCTGCTCTCTCCTAAGATAATTTTGGCATAAAAATTCTTGATTTAGCATTAACAAAGACGTCTGGCCTTCTCGCTCTAATCTTTTTGCAGTTAGTACTCACATTCATTCACTGATTATGCTTTTTACCCTTGATCGAGTGCAAAAGATATCCAGTTAGCATTGTTGTTATACTTGTGCATACTGAGGATTATTTTGTGTGGCATCTGATTTAATGCATGACCATTAATGTCAGTGGCTCCTACCAGTAAATAATAAGTAAATCCAATAAATACAACTAAAGGGAGGAGAGCCAACATAAGGGCAATCCAGTGGCTTTTGATAGTGTAACACAACAGCTGCAAATACTGCAGAGTGATTATGCAGCACAATTCATGACTATGCTGTAACACTGAAAAAAATGATATTGCTTTAAAATGCATAGGTCTATGTACACACAGCACCAAAAGTTTTGCATGAGCTCGTTATGTCAAAATTGATGGCACAGCAAACAAAAATTGGCTCTGAAGCGTGTGTATGTATTCATTTGCAGATTAGATTAGTACTTGTTCCATAGATCATGAATACAACACTTTGTAATGATGTGGAACATGCCAGGTTAATAAAAGGTGTCTATACAAGATATTACATTACACAAAATATTACATGACACTTTTTTTTTTTTTTTGTAGGGGGTGGGGAAATTACCCACTTACTACATCCAAAAATTCATCTAATGAGTAGAAGGAGTTGCCATTAAGAAATTCTTTTAATTTCCTTTTAAATGCTATATGGCTATATTTCAGACTTTCGATGCTATTAGGTACATGACCAAAGACTTTTGTGGCAGCATAATGTACCCCCTTCTGAGCCAAAGTTAGATTTAACCTTGAGTAGTGAAGATCATCCTTTCTCCTAGTGTTGTAGCCATGTACACTGCTATTACTTTTGAATTCGTTCGGATTGTTAATAACAAATTTCATAAGTGAATATATATATTGTGAGGCTACAGTGAAGATCCCTGTTGTTGTTGTGGTCTTCAGTCCTGAGACTGGTTTGATGCAGCTCTCTGAAGATCCCTAGCTCTTTAAATAAGTGTCTTCAGGATGATCTTTGATGAGCTCCAGCAATTATTCTGATTACACACTTTTGTGCAATGAACACTCTTTTACTCAATGATGAGTTACCCCAGAATATGATGCCATACGAAAGCAGAGAATGAAAATAGGCATGGTAAACTAATTTACTGAGATGTATATCACCAAAATTTGCAATGACCCAAATAGCATAAATAGTTGAATTCAGACATTTCAGCAGATCTTCAGCGTGTTTTTTCCAGTTCAACCCCTCATCAATGCATACACCTAGAAATTTTGAATATTCTACCTTAGTTACCGAATTCTGATCAAAGTCTATATTTATTAAAGGTGTCATTCCATTTACTGTGTGGAACTGTATGTACTGTGTTTTGTCAAAGTTGAGAGCCCATTTGCAGAGGACCAATTAATGATTTTCTGAAAAACATCATTTACAATTTCACCAGTTAATTCTTGTCTGTTGGGTGTGACAGCTATACTTGTATCATCGGCAAAAAGTACCAGCTTTGTATCTTCGTGAATATAGAATGGCAAGTCATTAATATATATTAAGAACAGCAGAGGACCCAAGACCGAACCTTGCGGTACCCCATTCTTGATTGTTTCCCAGTTTGAGAAATCACCAGTTTTTGGCATATTATGTGAACTGCTTATTTCAACATTCTGCACTCTTCCAGTTAGGTATGATTTAAACCATTTGAGCACTGTCCCAGTATTTCCAGATCACAAGATCAAAAAAAAACTGACATAGTGAAACAACTAAATAATAGAATTTGAAGCTATTTTGACTATTTTTCAACCATGACTGTCTCAAGAAATATGTAAAGGTTTTTTTAAATTACCACTATCAGTCACAAACTTCGTCAACTATTGTATTACTTATTTATGTTGTGACATGTTTCGGGGGTTATACCTCATCTTCAGGCTAAATGGCATTACAAAACAGCTTTACAATAAAGTCCTACTAATGTTACATAATCTTTTCATAAATGTTGTTGTCATCTTGTGGAAGAAGAGAAAACTTAGTAAGAGGCGATGTCACTTTGGAAGCTGGACTGATGTTTGCACGAAAATGTTTTGTAATGGCCACTCACTTTGTTCTTCTGGTGTGGCAGTCTCATCAATGTATGTACCTTTAATATGAAAAACAAATGAACTGACCCACTCAGCAGAGGTTTCAGAACAAAATACAGTTTTTTATGTGATTCATTCAAGCTGCAAGTTAATGTGTACAGTGGCCATTGTTTAATTGTCATGCTAATCTGAAAATAACATAATTTTTCTTGAATATCTGCCTTTCTCTTGATCTGATTCTTAGCTGATGTTTTTAGATTTTGTTATTTAATCTAGGGCAAGGCAAAGAATATTATACCTATGCTTGTTATTATTTTTTGTTCCTATTGGTGGACATTTTATTATGTTTCATGTGTTCTTTATTTATTGTTTCACATATTAAATTTTTGTGCATAATACTTACTTTGAGTGTATTAATTGTAAAATTGAAGGTTTTATAATATCTTCTGTCATTATTGTCACCAGAATATATAGTTATGACAATGTACAGATTGATGTAATCATTTTATGGTGTTCATTGATGATCATTTTATCTCAAACTGATAGTGAAGGAGTATTTCTTTTAGCAGCAGTTTTTGGTAGTACAAAATAGGACTTTCTTTAAATATTTATGAACTGTGTGGTACCACCTGCACAAAGTAGTACTACTTTTACTCTGTAGCTTTTTTTCTCTTTTATTCTAAAAGAAGTCTGTTGTGAATACTGGAAACTGCAGGGATTGTGTGGATACTGTTCCATAATTTATGGGATATACCAGCCAAATGGAACTGAAATGTTCCATGTGTTACTGACTTACATGCTGCCGCAATCTGTTAAGCTCTGCATTGAATTGTTTCACATGTGACTTGCAAAAGAATTCTGGAGATTCAGGTAAGGAGTATTTTTTGCAAAATGTAATGAGTCAAGATGTACAGGAATAAAATAGTCCAGTAACAATTTTCGGGCAGTACATGTTACATCTAAAAGGTACAATGAGCTGCCTGATATCCAAATGCCAACATGTCTTAAAGGTCCAGAATGAATTTTCACGAGCAGTGGAGTGTGAGCTGATATGAAACTTCCTGGCATATTAAAACTGTGTATTGGACCAGAACTTGCAGCTAAGATCTTTGCATTCCACAGGCAAGTGCTCAACCAATTGAGCTACACAAGCATGACTCACAACTCGCTCTCACAGCGTTATTACCATCAGTAAATTGTCTCCTGCCTCTAATTGGTAGAGCAGTTGCAAGTGAAAGGCAAAGTCCACTGTTCTGAGTCCCTTTATGGCACACAGTTTTAACCTGCCAGAAATTTTGATGTGTTAAAGGAGTTTGCACAGAGACAGATTTTGACAGTTGTAACAAACCACTGAACACACTAAACTGAAGCATATTCATGTGCTGTGGCCAGTCGCATTTACAGAGTAAGAAGAGTCTCGTCATAATACAATTGAGCAATACACAAACATCAAATTTTATTACAGATTGTTTGAAGAAGATCTATGGGAACATATTGGCACAAGTGTACAGAGCATAAAATATGTTTGTGACTTACATGTACTCTTTTCATTTGGAAAAGAAACTATTGATAGTGGTATAATTGTCAGTGAGCACATTAACATGTAATATTGTGGTTGATGAGAATTTCTAAGACTCACATTAGAGAAATTTAATATTAGGTAGGACAATTTTAACACTGTCATTCACAAACATTTGAGCAAACAGAAGGTCTATAACTGATTTCTGTTGCTCACACTGGTTGATATGAAACAAGCTACATAGGTCAACAGTAGAGGAAATTTAGTTAACATGTGTCACACCACTGAGATTCAATATTTTTTGTAAATCACCATCACAAAAACTGAAATCTGACGATATCAGTTTGAGTCAGAATAGGGTAGACAAACATCACAGTTATAGTACACAGCTATCTGCATCACATTTACCAATCATTAAAAGATGTGATATACACGGTTCAACTGATTCCAAAATATCTTTCACTCTCAAATTTCAGCAACTATATAAACAATGTCAAATATGTGTTAAGTGTGTGATGACAGGGAATCTTTCTTGCACATTGTAGTTTTTTATGATACCATTCACTCAATGTTTTAGATGTATATTGTATTATTTTATTAGATCTAGTTTATTTGAAACAAACAGAAGTCATTTCATTTTAGAATTAATATTCATAAAAAGGGAATGTATCTCCAACCCCACTCAAATAAAGGTACCCCCTCATCAAAGATAATCATTATTCCTTTTTTATTTAACTTGTATCTCTGCTGTTATGAATGGTATTGTTGTTTAATAGTTATACACATGAGTGAAACATATTTTTGCACAACCCATGATGATTAGTGTGTAATGTATGCTGGTGGACTAGTGTTGCTGAATTTTTAAACCTTTAAACTATTGCTTTAATAATATGGAACAACAGGTATTTAAAAAAATTTAAATAATTGCAGCTCATGTATTTTGTAGGGTCATGAAAAGGTTGATCATATTTAGATGAATGAATGAATAGATGGATGGATGGATAGATGGTTATTGTAGAAGCTCTATAGATATGTAACTTGCAGTTTTATATCTGTTGACATTTTGTCTTAAATCTTTACACCTGAATTAGAGCACCTTCTAAATTCTAGAAATGATATAAAATCTATTTGTACTTTTTGTCATTAGACACAATTTTACATATTGGAAAGGGTCAAAAACAAATTTCTAGATTTCTGTTGTTCATCATAATATCTGTAAGAATGAATTCATAGTAGAAATTTTATTATTTCTTGTTGTGTTACCACCAAAAGACAAAAAATAATGCTGTTGTTCAGAAGACTCAGCTAGGTAGATTCCTCATAATTTCAAACACCATAATGGTTATAAGATATCTTCATTAGTATTACTAGAAATGTGGCAATACTGCATCATCAACTGTTGGAAAGTAAAGCTGTTTCTGCAGATAAAATGTACATGTACTTTTCATTCATTTGGACACATTTGAGATAATATTTATATGTATTTTTCTTTCATTTGGTAATAGTCTATGTTGAGTACACCACTTGTGCTGCTTTTGAAAAAAAATACTTATTGAATTTATGTTATTAATAGATCCACATACCTGGTTATGATGTTTCCCTTAGATGATTACTTTTTTGCCCAAAACCTGATGAAAATATAGTCTACTTACTATGAATCAACTCCTCGCATTGTTAGAATGGGAAAGGTGTGAATTGTAGAAATTAGAGGAAAAGGTAAGCCAGGTTTTTGAAAGATGAGAAACAATGGAATATTGCCCAAATAAAATATGAGCATGTAACATAAAGACAATTTC
Source organism: Schistocerca serialis cubense (assembly GCF_023864345.2). Lineage (NCBI taxonomy): Eukaryota > Metazoa > Arthropoda > Insecta > Orthoptera > Acrididae > Schistocerca > Schistocerca serialis. The sequence goes on along the minus strand of NC_064639.1, from coordinate 852,663,238 downwards.
AAATGATATTATTAATTAACTTTCCCATAAAAAATCTTTAAACAGTGGTAGTGCTGTTAAATAAAACTTAGAGGAATAAGGTGAAAGTCTAGAGGTATAAAAAGAGCTCATTTGTTACAAAACATCTAACTGGGAGAGAAAGGTGGTAGCATACAGTTTATGATCACCTGATTATGTGCTGCTGTCTGCAATCAAATTTATTTACAGTCTCATAGTTTAAGAGGTATTGTTGATATGATCAACACATCCCTGAGATACTGTCATTTCATGGAATGAACTTTTTTTGGGGGGCCATCACATGGTACATTCCTAAATAAACAGCAGTCAACATGATAATCTCTATACTTAGTGTTTTATGCCATAGTTATAACTTCCACCAGTAATGCAAAATAATTATGGTAATGTAATCCACATTAGAAAATATTAAGCACAGTGTTTTCCCAGTTGTTACAATAACCATAGAAATTAGGTTGATGATGTTTGTGTCACAACCTGAAAAATCTATCTGTGCAATGAGAAATGGTATAAAATCTTGCCTGTGTATGTCTCAATAATGCATGGCGCTGGGATAAAATAATCTCTTTGAAAATTATAATCTAGGAATGAAAGTGTTTCAATTCAAGCATGAAACATGAAAAGAATGGTTGGAATAATAAGTGGACACTCAATTTATGGTGTGGAAATTTAAATAAAATGTTACACTGTCCAACAGTAAAATATTGAAGATTAAAGGTCAAAATAACTTATTGATTTGGACCACTCATTGATTACATATTGTGAAACAAGAGCGAAAGCTGTCATGCGCATCTTGGCCTTTTTTTTTAAACTTGTCATTTTTTTCAGTTTCTCTCTCTTTTTATATTTGCTGACCTTTTCCTCAACGGTTATGTCATTAGAACTGTATTTCTAATAATGTTATTAGAGATGCAATTTGGCCTTCTTTTTATTTCTCTTTTTTTTAACTTCTCTCCCTCTCTTTCCTGGTTAGTCTTTAACATTAAGCCAATAATAATGTCTTTATAAACATAATATCAGTTTAATTACATAAATAAGTAGGTGACTTGATTGTGAACTACTAAAAGGAACAAACACACAATTGACCTACAGTGCATCTGGAAAACTAAGAGATGTATCACTGAAGAATCTAAATCAGCATCTGCATCAAACACTCTATGATAATGTTAGCTAGTATCTTAAAATAAAAATGTGCATTGATTTTAGATCTTTGCAAATCATCATAGCATGCAGTAATACTGAAGCAACATTAACTTTGTTATACACTGTTAGCAGCAAATGCATCTCTTGTAAACAGTCTGGTGATGCCATTGTCATTCTCTGTATGGCACAACTCATGTAGCACCAGCACCTAACTGTCCATTTCAAACAATTCCTCTTTGTAATACTCTATTAGTAGAAACTGAAATTCTTGTGAGTAGCCCTATGTGTCACCACTGTTATCATAGGTCACCACAGGGCATCAGATGGTATTACACTCTTTGTCAAGTATTATTGTCCTTTCCCAGCACAGTTTCCTGTTTGTGAGAGTAGGCCATCAAGTTTTTGACTGTTCTGATGAATATTGTATATCTTTAGTGATTTTCCAAAGCAAGCCCATTTGTTTGTAACATTAGATGAGATTCTCCCTCTGCAACGTTGCTTACCTTGTGAGGAATCAAAACCGTAGTGTGGAGGAATTATATGGGCAACTGCTGAACAGATTTGGAGAGGTAATTACAACTACATATAGTATTATACACGGATATCATACTAGCCCACATACTTAATAGAATGGGCGTTATACGTGCCCTTACTATACAAACTGAATTTTAGCTCGATGTAATGTAACGAGTATGTAGGGAAGCTAGTCGGCCACCTAGAACTGGTACAATGTAAGTTGAATTTGTTTGTGAAGGTGTGCAGCCCTACTGCCAATAGCACAATGCGGCTGGACGGGCTGCCATTTCCGCTAGAGCCACGCGCGTTAGCGAAGACCAGATGTGGGGAAAAATCCCAAAGCTAGGAATTTCAACAGCTGTTATTCGCAGGTACTCTGTGCAGAAGATGCTCCAGGAAATGGCGGAGTGTCAGAAAAACTTAAAGATGACAAAGTTACAGTTATTTGAGATTCGACAATAGCGCACAGTCAAATGTTAGTGAAAATCTGAATACACCTGCGATTTCCGAAAATTGCGGCTTATCAAAAGACACAACTATATTTCAATGTCTTTAAAACTGCAGATTTAATATTTCACAGTGAATAAACATTTACACAAAGAACCTCTGAATTAACAACTTTTAATCCCTTCATACGATTTCAACAAATGATACCCCACATGATAGCATTGTACTACAGCTATTATCACTGAAAGCTACATATCTGTATCTATTTTATTTATTGATTTACGAAGTTTTTTTACCTCTTCTTCATTATGCAAATGTTTGTCAGAACATCATATTCTTCATTTTTACACAGCAAATGAATGCAGCATGAGTATTTCACATTTTTTATACTTGTTTTTTATTTAATGAATAGTTTACTATTTTGCCAATAATTTCATTTAAATGTTGAGTGCAAGTGCTATTAAAAAACTGTGCTAATTTAAAAGCGGCCAATGGCATGTGTTGACGGAAACTACAACTGAAAAGAAAACTGAAAGATACTTCTGTTAAAAAGGCATAAATGATTGTTTAAATAATGTTTAGCGATAATCTACAGTCATTTAACATGAGCGCACTTGCACAAGAATTCTGGCATATATTTTTACGGAAAAACCTTTATTTATAATTATTGTAAATTATCTGAGTGTGAAAGAATGTTTATAACATGTCTTTATTTAAATGTTGTTGTTTAACATTGTTTAGTCCAGGAAGAGGCCATGTTAAATCAAATCATATCTGTAGAGTGATGTATTTTCGGTGGGGATGGCCTTCAGCCAATGACAGTTGGACAGTGGCGGAACTCTACTGGAGTCAAATGGAAATGGGGGCTTTTCGAGTCAAAAGCTCAAGGGAGCGATTCGGGACATTTTGCGTGGAGTTGTGGAAGAAGGAAGACCTGTGTAAAGGAACGTGTGCTATTCAGTCATGTAGGTGATTGTTCCTGGGCAGTGAACGGTCGCTATCATACTTCTGAGGGGACTTTATGTTTCGCTAGATCTGAATATGCTCCATAGTAGGGCTTTCACCACTTGATTTATGAAACTGAGAATAGGCAGAGTATCTTCATATCAAGTGCGTTAATTTGTGAATCATCATGTTGTACTCTGAACCTTTAACTTTACTGCATTTGATAAGGGTATTTTTTGTCTGTACTTTACCCTAATATGGCAACGGCCTTGCCGCAGTGGCTACACCGGTTCCCGTGGGATCACCGAAGTTAAGCACTGTCGGGCGTGGCCGGCAGTTGGATGGGTGGCCATCCAGGCCGCCATGCGCTGCTGCCATTTTATGGGGTGCACTCAGCCTCGTGATGCCTGTTGAGGAGCTACTCGACCGAATAGTAGCGGCTTCGGTCAAGAATACCATAATAACGACCGGGAGAGCGGTGTGCTGACCTCACGCCTCTCCTATCCGCATCCTCCATGAGGATGACACGGCGGTCGGATGGTCCCGGTAGGCCATTCGTGGCCTGAAGACGGAAAGTTCTTGAATTCACATTATCCAGCATTATTCTCTGTCGTATACATCAATTACAGACGTTAGAGTAGAACCCTTTTTATTAAATTATTCAGTTATCTTTTATTTTATATTTCTGTGTATTTTATTCACTCGAAATTCTAGTCAATGCATAGACTACTTGACTGCAGCATTACAGCTACAGGTTATTATTTGCAGCAAATTAGCTGTGGGCCATGAAAGCAGACGTTCACGGCTTGACCCTATGACTACATCAAACTATTCTTTTTAAACAAAATGGTTCAAATGGCTCTGAGCACTCTGGGACTTAACATCTGAGGTCATCAGTCCCCTAGAACTTAGAACTACTTAAACCTAACTAACCTAAGGACATCACACACATCCATGCCCGAGGCAGGATTCGAACCTGCGACCGTAGCGGTCTCGCGGTTCCAGACTGAAGCTCCTAGAACCGCTCCGCCACTGCGGCCGGTCTTTTTAAACAGAACCGTGCATAGCCCCAGTACCTAAAGTATGAGTAACCACAGGTAAAGACGCAATTGGTTTGCTTGTATGGACTGCTGTTTGTAAGAGCAGCTACACTCAGCAGTAACATTTAGGTAATGCCCCATCGAGACCTAAAAACAGATTCTAACAAAACGACTAAAAGAAGTCCTAACCTAAATAAAACATTACCTCAGTCACTACGGAACCTGTAGAAGTTTACCCTCTAATTGACACGAGATGCCTGCAAGTATTTCCTTCAGTTCCTTTTGCATCTTTGTCGTTAGCTCTGTTGCTCATGTTGGAGATGTTTCGTTTGATTGTCAGTTATCATTTATGTCATTTCAGTGCATTCTTCTATATTGCAGTGAGAAAACATATTGTTCTGCTGTAATCATTGCTAAATACTGCCATTCTGCAATTCTGTATTTTATATTATACTATATGCTTAAGCAGATAAGGCCCTGTGAATACTGTGAGCGCTGATAGAAAGTACATGGTCATGGTAACATGGTTTCTAAAAAAGTTCACCTGTTTCACTTTGTCATACGTCAAACATTATCAGTAGACACTGTCTGTCAATATTCTTGCTTTAGCCGTCTACGACTTGGATTTTATAGGAGTCTTACATTTCTATTTCAACAGCACATCAATCATTCTTGAATTTCTTTCCCCATCCCCCTTCTCCACATCCATGGCTAAGATGATTAATGTAAGATGGTCTCGAATCAAGAGTAGGAGTATCACTATAGCCAACATCTTTTAAGAAAGTAGACGGAACAATGCTTTGTTCACAGCTGTAGAATGACCGGTGGAGTAGAAGTGGTAATGTACAATTTCTGTCATGCGACCATGTCCAGGTTTAAATTTTAAACGGTTCCACGGTGTCTTATAAAGTGAAAGCATGAGACATCGTCGGTGCTGATGGAAACTTTACACTCGCCGAGCCCCTCAGTGTTATTATGTACTGCACCAAGTTTTACCAACGACCATCAACCAAGCTGATGCTACACTACACTCCACTAGCGCTTGAGGCGATTACAAGTTGTGCACCAATCTGTTTTAGTCCAACCTCACACTATCCTCGTACTATATCCGTTTAATTCATATCTGCGAGTAAGTTCATTTATTTTTGACGGGGATAGCAACTGTCATAATGGAATGAGATTCAGTATACTAACAATTGTAACAGCTGAGCTTTTAGCTATATATCGAGCAACTCTGTACGCTGAGAATCACGTAGGTTGTAAGTTCGTCATCCTTTCTGATTGCAGATCAATACTAGATCTGCTGAGGCACTTAGATAGTGGACAATCCAACCATCCAATAGCATATGACATAACGAATCTGATATCAAAGGTCGTAATTAGGAATCAGGATGTTACCTTGTGCTGGATAAAATCACACTGGGGCAATCCTGGCACTGAAACAGTAGACAAGCTAAATAAAGCAGCCATCCATTACAGAGAGATGGAACACATGGAATTACCAACTACAGACTTTTTAAATCAGAGAGATAACGGACACAGAATGGCAAGACACCTCCGAGAATAAAGGTAAAGGTTATGCCAAAGTAAACTCGCTGCTGATTACTAACTTACGGCATGAGAAAAATCGATGCTTCTGAAGACTCACGAACACTATAAAGCGCCTCACCTTCAACCACTTCTTTCACAGGAAGCATCTACATCGTTCTGTGTTGGCCGCATCCTCAGTGTGTGACTGCGATAAAGGAGAGGATGTCAACTACATAACCACGCCTTTTTTGGCTCCGCGAACAGATACAGCGCTACGAATCACCTACTATGTACAACGTTTGCTGACATGTGTAACCGTACTGCTACGCTTGAAAGACATTTGTATGCCTTTTTGTTAGAAGAGCAGTTCAACTTTTAAGAAGATTCTACTGTAATTATATGCTGATGTGCCATGTATCAAATCCTATGTGCATATTGTTCTAAAATGTATTAAACCTTATATGTACGATAATAGCTATATTAGGTCCTTCTCAGGTGCCAATTAAAAAGAAATTATTTTTTAATTATTTATCAAGGGGGGCTTTAATCATTTTGGACAAGCTAATGTTCCGAAAGACTACCTAAAATTTATTTTTTAGCATTTGTAAAGAAAGCATTTCGAAAATTTATTCTTTTCTTTTTTTTTCGTCAGTGATATCTTAGTGCATGCAATGCGTATCTAGCCTCTTAACTGTTTGCTTGCTTACATATTTCATTGATTCTCTGTCTACATAAACTTTTATAGAGGGGAAATTACTCAACTTAATATTTATATTGTGGTCGCATTTAGCAAGTTTAGACATGAAGCAGCTGACTTTGACTGAACTATGTATGGTGGCAGATATGTTAGGAAACAGGAAATGTCGAAAAGCCAACGACACGTGCTGAATACTGTGCAGTGAATGCCACCTCTTCAGTCGCCAACGTCGGCATTTGAGGTCAACGGTCGCTGCAGCATCCGTTTCTCGCTAACTCTTTAAAGGCGCAGTCCGTATGACTCGCACGTTCATCGATAACTGCAGACAGCATTAAGTGTGCAGCGACTGTCCCTGCTGACTGGATTACTTGCAGTGAGCTTTGAGGACCCTGCTCGAACAGCGGAAGTACAAATGGAAAACTGGGACTTGCCGAGTTTCTTCTTACGGAACTATGTTGAAGGTCACATCCGCCAACACACAATAAAACCATTTCGGAGTAGTCGTCATTTTGGGATGACATCTTTGAGAAACTGTCCAGCACGGTATAGCAGGCAGGAATACAACTGTTAATAGCAACACTAGTTTTGTGTGCGAATATTGGTAGTGATAGTGACAGGTCAAGGTACAGGATGGGGTAAACAAAAGTAGTCCGGACGAGGGATTACAATTTTGAAACCATTTGTGGCAGCATTAACGGAGAAGTAAAGAACCGGCAGTTATATCCAACAGGGCGGAATAATTGCCTATACAGCCGGCCGAACCTTGGAGGACATTTACATATCTTCACGCCTGACAGAGTTGTTAGCAGAGTTCAGTCTGATAGCTGCCCTAGCTGGCCACCCAGGTCGCTTGACCTGACAGTCTGCGGTGACTTTGCGCGGGAGCCCTCAAATCTAAAGTGTATCAGTACATCCCTCATAGTCTTCAAGAAATACAGCAGATCATTTCGGATGAGATTGCAGCAATTCCAGCAGTCCAGTCTTGATCCGCCTCTACAACTTGCTAATAATAATAATAATGGCGTGTGACGAGGGCCTCCCGTCGGGTAGACCGCTCGCCTGGTGCAAGTCTTTCGATTTGACGCCACTTCGGCGACTTGCGCGTCGATGGGGATGAAATGATGATGATTAGGACAACACAACACCCAGTCCCTGAGGGGAGAAACCAGCCGGGAATCGAACCCGACCCCTTAGGATTGACAGTCTGTCGCGCTGACCACTCAGCTACCGGGGGCGGACAGCAACTTGCTGACCAGAGCCAGAAAGTGCCAACAGATGAATGGTCGTCACTTCATCTGCTATAGTCAGGTTAGTACTGTATTTCCTTTCCTCTGCTTTGTTTCTTTGTATGCTAGAACTCTGTTCTCTGGGCCACTTTTATTTGCCCCAGCCCGAGTCATGTAAATGGTTTGATAGTTAAGCTCCTAGGGCAAAATATTAGTCATCGCCTTGAAAGAGCACAATGGTCATTTTGGAGCATTGTAGATGCCGTAGAACTTCTGGCAGGCCGTCACGTGAGACTCCATCGCTGACGTAAGTCGGGAGAATGTAACGGTGTGTATGTGACAGTCGACTGTACGGAATCAGTGCAGTAAGACGGGTCAAATGGGGACGTGACAGAATGGTAGAAAGGGGCTATCGTGTGTGGACGTACCGATGACCACACCGTGAATGCTGTCCTATTTTCGGTGTTTCAACGAGACAGCACAGCGTGTCTGCAAGGAATGTTGTACCACTCGCTGTCATGTAACACAACCTAAGAACAGTGACCATAAAAATATTCTAACCGATTTAGACTGGAAAGGTGTGTCACTCCTTGTCAATCCCGACAAAAAATGCTGCTGTCAATGAATGCAGGTCAGTGTCAACCAGTTTCCATGCAAACATCGTGAAGGTAGTTGTATGCAACGGACAATTTTGAATTGGGTACCTCACAAAAGGCCATTTCTCACAATGACACGTAAATCTGTATGTGTGCAGTAGGTCAAAAACCAGAAACTGACAGTACCTGACTTGACACTTGTAGTGTGATCCGACGACGCGCAGTTTTACCGTTTGTAAATTATTCAACACGTCGATTGCGCTAACGGTTTAATGAGGCTTTTGGACTGCACTGTGTAGAGGATGCTGCTCAGGCTGCAGATAGTTCTGTTATATTTTCGGATTGATTTAGTACCATGACTTGGGTCCACTTATTCGGATTACCACGAACATGAACAAAGACGTTAACTTCATCATTCTCGATGACCAAGCATTGTCTTTTTTTCTGCGTCTTCAGGATGAATGATCCCCTCTTCCAGGATGACAACAGCCTTGCAGATGGGGCTGCATGCATATTTTCCTGGTGCGACGAACACCCAGCCACCATGCCGTCCTATTTCATACTGAATGGTCCGGTGTATCACTCAGCCTTGAACCCATGCGTAATGCCTGAGGATATGTAGAACAGCTGGTGAAACGTAGCGTTCGACATCCCTGCAATTTGGTGCTTCATTATCAGTGAGTAACCTCATCTGGATGCGGCATACATATAGAATGTTGTTGACTCTCAAGGCAAGAAGCGGCATTACAGTACCACCGTGATATCTCACAGGGAGAATTAATTTCTTGTTCGGTCTGCATGTCTATATATCTGCACTTTTCTCACATTGCATCCTGAAGCCATGGATCAAGACTGTCAAGTAGATACGCTATTTCTTGATTTCCGAAAAGCGTTTGATGCAGCACCACACATACGCTTATTACCAAAAGTACGATCACATGACTTTTAATTATCTTTTATTTTACACGTCTAGTCCCGTAGGTCCAAATTGAGGAGCAAATCTTCGAGGTCATGGAACGTGACAGTTCATGAAATTACGACATAAAAGCAATAAGAAATAAAATAAAATGTCTATAAACCCAAAAAAGACAAGCCAAGCCACAAGTTTAAGTAAATGCAATCCACAATATAATATAGGAATCAGCTTAATTTTTCAAGGAACTCATCGACAGAATAAAAGGAGTGACTCATGAGGAAACTCTTCATTTTCCATTTGAAAGCGCTTGGAATACTGCTAAGATTTTTGAATTCTTGTTGTAGCTTATCGGAAATGGATGCAGCAGTATACTGCACACCTTTCTGCACAAGAGTCAAGGAAGTGCGATCCAAATGCAGATTGGATTTCTGCCCAGCATTAATTGAGTGAAAGCTGCTAATTCTTGGTAATAGGCTGATATTGTTAACAAGAAACGATAGTAAACAATATATATACTGAGAGGCCAATGTCAGAATACCTCAACTAGTGACGTATCAAACTAAATTTCAGGCTGGTTGAGGATTTCTTAGTAGGGAGGACGCAGTATATTATCTTGGATGAAGAGTCATCGATATATGCAGAAATAACTTCAGCTGTGTCCCAGGGAAGTGCATTTGCTACCCTTGCTGATCACGTTGTACATTAATGACCATGCAGACAATGTTAATAGTAACCCCAGAATTTTAGCACATGATGCAGTTATCTACAGGGTGGGGCAAACAAAAGTGGCCCAGAGAATAGAGTTCCAGAGCACAAAGAAACACAGAAGAGGAAAGGAAATGCAGTGCTAACCTGACTATAGCAGACATTGAAAGTGACCATAGCTCACCTATTGGCACTTCTGGGCCCTTGTCAGCAAACTGCTGAAGGCGGATCAAAGTTGCACTGCTGGAATTGCTACAATCTCATCGGAAATGTTCTGCTGCAATACTTCTTAGGCTTGAGGGCTCCTCACACAAAGTAATGGCATACTGGCAGATCAAGAGACCAGCGTAGCCAGCTAGGCCGCGAGCAAACTGGCTTCTGCTAACAACTCTCTCAGCAATGAAGATTGTGTAAATGCGCTCCAAGATTCGGCAGGCTGAAAGGGCAGTTACTCCATCGTGTTGGGAGAAACTGTTGGCCTTTTCCTCCTCCGTTAGTACTGCCACAAATGGTTTCAAAATGTTGTAAATGTAACGCGACGAAGTCAGCCTCTGATGAAAGAAGATGGGACGGTGTACAGACACTGCACACCAAACCCCAGGCTTCTAATCATGCAATGGTGTTTTGTGGAAGTTATGGGGATTCTGCGCTGCCCAGAACCTTTGATTCTGTGAGATGACATAACAGCTCAGGCGAAACCGGATTTCATCAGACATACAGAACAGATCCATGTCCAAGCCATTCATTGTTACTCAGTGAACAGCCATTCACAAAACTGGAGGCAGTGAGGAGCATCTGCTTTTTTTCTTTTTAATGCGTCAATAACAGACACTCTGTAGTTATGTATGTGAAGGTCCAGGAGGAATACTCGTCTGCATGATCGACGTGTTATGCCGGTCTTTTGCAACAGGCATTGGGTTGATTTGGTAGGGCTTTGAAGCATTTTCTGGTGAAATGCAGCCACATTTCTTGCTGTGTGCGGCCACGTTTAGGAATGTTTTCCGACTTGTTCAAAATAGATGCTGTCTGATGCCATTTTCGGACTAAACGTTGTGTGGCATTACAGAATGCGATTTTCACTCTGCAGCGGAGTGTGCGCTGATATGAAACTTCCTAGCAGGTTAAAACTTTGTGCCGGACCGAGACTCGAACTCGGGACCTTTGCCTTTCGCAGGCAAGTGCTCTACCATCTTTTTTTTTTCGTTGCGTTTGACCCTGCGGACGTCAGAAGACATGCGTTCGAGTTGATCGTTGATTCCTTTACTCAGTTTTTTTATTACAGAGGGCGAGCAGCCCTCTCACCGAACACGCTGAGCTACCGTGCCGGCATTTTTTTTTTGTGGTAAAGTCTTATGGGACCAGACTACTGAGGTCATAGTTCCCTAAGCTTACGCACTACTTAATCTAACTTAAACTAACTTACACTAAGGACAACACACACATCCATGCCCGAGGGAGGACTCGAACCTTCGACTGGGGGAGCCACACCATCTGAGCTACCCAAGCACGACTGACGACGCCTCCTCACAGGTTCATTTATGCCAGTACCTCGTCTCCTACCTTGTGGAAGGTAGGAGATGAGGTTTGGAGGTTAGGAGACGAGGTACTGGCGGAATTGAAGCTGTGAGGACGGATCGTGAGTCGTGCCAGGGTTGCTCAGATGATACTTGCCCACGAAACGCAAAGGTCCCGAGTTCTAGGCTCGGTGCGGTACACAGTTTTAATTTGCCAGGAAGTTTCATGTTGTGTGGCAGTCTTTGCTGGCACTTTGACATCATTAAACTTCTCATCAAACAACTGAACACGACGGTGTTGTTACGGAACTTTGCGCAACGAACACTTTGCTCCACTATGAGTATCACCGTCCCCTCACACTGACACAGCGCAGCTTATACTCTGAACCGGTGTGGACCACGTGGCGGGTGTACACATGGTATATGCATCACGAGGTGTGGTTATATGCATGCATTCACGTCCAGTCGTAAACACTAGTCTGGTCACTTTGATTTGTCCCGTCTTGTAGATGGTAAAAGGGGATCAGCATGGAATACTGAACGTAGCGCTTTCCGTGCTGCAATGCGAGTAACTTCACGGTCAGAAAGATTGCCTATAATTTGAGTGCCAGACGCAGGGTGCTGTTGTCGACGAAAGCAGAGAATGAGGATAACTATGCTACCTGGATCCGTATTTCATTGGAAATTCATTTTACATCAGAAATGGAATGGTATATATTGGACACACTCGGTTGGACATTAAAATGATATGTTCGTATTTGTCTCATTCTTGTTATTAATGAGCAGTAACAGACACCTTTGATCAGTGATACAGCATACATAAGCATAAGCCGTAGAGCGGTGGTCGTCGAACTACGACCTGTGAGCCGGATGCGGTCTAAATCGGTTACTTGTGCGGCCCGCTCACTCACCCGTAATTTTAAAATAATATTCATTTAGCATCAGTCGAATCCGCAATGTCAACTAACGTTAATAGCTTTTAAAAGTGTAATGTCCTGCTCAATACTCCATCTGGATCTGCACATGCATCCTTACCGAGTGTCTTTTATTGATGCATTAAAACCAGCAGACGCTCCACAGCGCCTCCTGTTTTGTGAGTGGCTGTGTACTGAGCAACAATGAATGGCTTGGACATGGCTCTGATCTTTATGTCTGACGAAACTTAGTTTCACCTGAGTGGTTATGTCAACTGACACAATCACAGGTTCTGAGCTGCGGAGAATCCCCATAACTTCCGCGAAACACTATTGCGTGATTAGAAGGCTGGTGTTTGGTGTGCAGTGTCCCATCTTCTTTCATCAGACGCCGACTCCGGCGCGTTACATTTCCAGCATTTTGAAACTATCTGTGGCAGTATTAACGGATGAGGAAAAGGCCAACAGTTACTTCCAACAGGAGGGAGTAACTGCCCTTTCAGCCTGCCGAACCTTGGAGCACATTTACACAATCTTACCGCCTGACAGAGTTGTTAGCAGAAGTCAGTCTGGTCGCGGCCGTAGCTGACCAACCTGGTCTTCTGATCTGTCAGTATGCGATTACCTTGTGTGGGGAGCCCTCAAGTCTAGGGTGTATCGCAACGTCTCTCGTAGTCTTCAAGAGCTGCGGCAGAACATTTCGGATGAGATCGCAGCAATTCCAGTAGTGCTGCTTCGATACGTCTTCGGCAACTTGCTGACAAATGCCCAGAAGTCCCAAGACATGAATTGTGGTCACCTTCAGAACCAGCTATAGTCAGGTTAATACCGTATTTCCTTTCCTCTGCTGTGTTTCCTTGTGCTCTGGAACTATGTTCTCTGGGCCACTTTTGTTTGCCCCACCCTGTACCAGACTGATGTCTGACATATGTTCTCAAGATATTTGTGCGTGGGGTGAAAGAATGATTCTGTCGGAAGGCCGCAAACGTGGTTTAAGATTAACTGTGGTGGGGCTATAAGGTTTTTCCCTATATATCGTGACTTAACTTTGTGCCTTACGGCAGGTCTTGTCATGAGTGAAGCCTCGCCAGAGAGGTCCACCGCATGAGCGTCTTGGGAAATTATGCCAGTGGTGGTTTCCCGTTGCCTTCCACTGATAATGATGAAATGATAATGAGGACAACACAACACCCAGTCCCTGAGAGGAGAAAATCTCAGACCCAGCCGGGAATCGAACCCGGGCCCCTTGGCGTGACAGACCGCCGAGCTCACCACTCAGCTATCGGGGCGGACAATTATCGTGACGACAGGTCATTAATACATAAGTGGATTATAGAAATTTTCAATCGAAGTATGATTGCAATTTCCGTAATAATCGTCTGTAGATCACACCATACTGTAAAATTAACCTAAATCCTAGTCAATAGCGTACGTGGCCTTTGTCATGGTATGTCAAACTCGAAGAATGTTACAGAAAATGGCTCCGGCTAAAAAACCATCATACTCACACCTGGAAGTAGATTTTTGGTTGTATACACTCGCGTGGATGAATGTAGTATTTGTTTCCAAGGTGCGTCTTCGATATACAGTTTCATCAGTGTCTGAATGATTCACAGTTAATCGTCCCTTTAAATACAACTAGAAACAATGGCATTAAATTCATCTCTGATGACATCAGTACCTGGCGGTGTGAAGAGTATAAAGAGTATAAAGGTCATTGCGAAACAATGTAGTAGCTATAAGCTAAGAAATTAGTGCTAGGGAATGTTTATAACTGTGTGTTTGTTCTTTTAGCGTAGATGACCGCCTTTTGTCGTCATATAAAATATTTTTTTCGTTTCTCTGTGCATTGTCTGATCTACTTTATATGGCTTCTAAAGACAGTGACCTGTAACACTATTCGTTCCACATAAATTTGTTGTGTAAATATTACATTCAAAACGGCATTGTAAACCGAACTAGGGGGCACAGTTGTAAAGTTACATTCTAAAAAACTATTTTTTTACTTGTATCGAAACAGAAACGTATCGTTTCATCGTAACCATTACAAGGTTAGTCAGGATCTTCATAAATACAGGGTTATTCATAAGGATCTCCAGGGTTTCACAAGATAAGAGCACCAAAACTACAATACATACAGGAAATGGAAACATAGCAGTGGACAGAGCATCTACAAGTTTTTAACTCAAACTCCAAAACTGGCTCCGAGGCAACTGTGGTGCACCACGAGCCGTGGATGACAGGCGAGGACTACGGCTGCGTAGATGTGAAAGGACGAATAGGCGTGCACCTGTTGAGCAACTGTCCGCCTAGATAAACCGAGGGCTATCAACAGTGTCTCCTCAACGACCGTTCAGCGAATGTTGCTGCTATGACCCTTCACAGCAGATGCCCGTTTCTTGGAACCATACTGCTGTTCTTCAGTGACGGAGGCTGGAATTTGTACGCCAATACCGGAAATGGGCGTTCACTGAGTGGCGACAAGTGGCCTTTTCAGATGAATCACGTTTTATGCTCCATCGGACAGATGCCCATTGGCGTGTATGGTGTGAAACTTCTGGAAGCAAACGCCCTGCAACAATCGTCGGAACGGTTCATGCAGGATGTGTGTGATGTCCTTAGGTTAGTTAGGTTTAAGTAGTTCTAGGGGACATATGACCTCAGAAGTTAAGTCCCATAGTGCTCAGAGCTATTTGAACCATTTGGTAATCTGTGGGACCATCTCGTCCGGGCTGTTTGCGCCTTTAATCCTCAACCGAGAAACCCAGCGCAGCTGGCTACGACACTGGAGTCGGCATGGTTCCACATCCCTGATGGTACCTTCTAGAACCCCATTAACTCTCTTCTTGCGCGTTGGGTAGCGGTCCTCGCTCCAAAAGGTGGCTATTTGAGTTTTCGAGAGGTGGTCACTTTAACGTGACTGGACAGCGTGTAATTTGCAAGCTTGACAAGTACGCAGAAAAGTGTTGGGCAATTCTTCCGCTATCATACTCGCGTAGGGAGCATGAGAAAAGCATAACTTGCAAGCTTGACAAGTACGCAGAAAAGTGTTGGGCAATTCTTCCGCTATCATACTCGCGTAGGGAGCATGAGAAAAGCATTTCTGCAGTCCCGGTACACACTGAAATGTATGTGCCACCGTACTGCAACACGCCGCTACTGCAAACAAAACCAATTCGACTTTATCAGCGAACAGTGTCCCCCACCGTAGCTGAGAAGACAGCGCGCCGGCTTACGTGCCGTGGGGCGAGTGTTCGATTCCCGGTTGGGTTGGGCCGGCCGGTGTGGCCGTGCGGTTAAAGGCGCTTCAGTCTGGAACCGCGTGACCGCTACGGTTGCAGGTTCGAATCCTGCCTCGGGCATGGATGTGTGTGATGTCCTTAGGTTAGTTAGGTTTAATTAGTTCTAAGTTCTAGGCGACTGATGACCTCAGAAGTTAAGTCGCATAGTGCTCAGAGCCATTTGAACCCATTTGAACCCGGTTGGGTTGGAGATTTTCTCCGCTCAGGGACTGGGTGTTTGTGTTGCCTTAGTCATCGTCATTTCATCCTCATCGACGCACAAGTCGCTGAAGTGGCGTCACCTCAAAAACTTGCACCAGGCGATCAGGTCTACCCACCGGGAGGCCCTCGCCACACGACATTTCATTTTGTTTCAGCGGACAGTGCCATTTTGTTTTGGCTCCTCTCGCGGCTTGCTACGGCACTATGCAAAGGAAATTTCAGTGTTTATCAGAACAGCAGACATGTAACTGCAAACAAACAAAGAAAGTGAATCTTTTGAGATAATAGTTGAAACTTAATGGCTACCGCTCGTGGATAGTTTTTTTCCTTCGCTCAAGACGCGAAAGGAAATAAGACATAAATACGCTGTTAGCGGTTCGAAGTACCCATCGACACGAACGTTGCACAGCGATCTGTAACGAACCCCATTTTTCACAATTTACGACACTGACCATATCATTATCTACTTGCGACGCTTTTATTGACTACGGCAGTAATAGCACATAACATATTACATTTTGTTATTGCTGATATGGTATTATTTATATCAAATATATCAAATATCAATTTATATCAAATACGTTGGACTGACATTTTATGACACCTGACGACATTTAATGCGCTTTAAAGTGATAGTAAACAAACTTTTTACCTCAATTCGCAACTTCGTTCTTCTTCTGACTGGTTTGATGCGGTCCACTACGAATTCCTCTCCTGCGTTAACCTCTTGAGCTTAGAGTAGTCCGTCTCCGGTAGCTGAGTGGTCAGCGCGACAGAATGTCAATTCTAAGGGCCCGGGTTCAATTCCTGCTTCGGGACTGGCTGTTGTGTTGTCCTAATCATCATCATTTCATCCCCACGACGCGCAAGTCGCCGAAGTGGCGTCAAATCTAATGACTTGCACCTGGCGAACGGTCTATCCGGCGGGAGGCCCTGCTCATACGACATTTTTTTTATCTTAGAGTAGCACTGTACCTTACGTCTGCAATTATTTGTTCGGTATATTCCAATCTCTGTTTGCCCGCATCTCGTGGTCGTGCGGTAGCGTTCTCGCTTCCCACGCCCGGGTTCCCGGGTTCGATTCCCGGCGGGGTCAGGGATTTTCTCTGCCTCGTGATGGCTGAGTGTTGTGTGATGTCTTTAGGTTAGTTAGGTTTAAGTAGTTCTAAGTTCTAGGGGACTGATGACCATAGATGTTAAGTCCCATAGTGCTCAGAGCCAATCCAATCTCTGTTTTCTCCTACACATTTTACCCTCTGTTCCCTCAAGTACATGGAGGTTATTTCCATATTTTCCATTCTTCGCCGATTCCGTGGAGAACATCCACATTCATTACCGTATTAGTCCACCTAACTTTCAAAATTCTTCTACAGCACCACATATCGAACTCTTCGCTTCTCTTCTGTTGCGGTTTTCCCACTGTCCATGGCTGGTCGCAGTGGCCGAGCGGCTCTAGGCGCTTCAGTCTGGAACCGCGCGACCTCTACGGTCGCAGGTTCGAATCCTGCCTCGGGCATGGACGTGTGTGATGTCCTTAGGTTAGTTAGGTTTAAGTAGTTCTAAGTTCTAGGGGACTGATGACCTCAGATGTTAAGTCCCATAGTGCTCAGAGCCATTTGAACCATTTGAACCCACTGTCCATGATTTACTACCACACAGTGCTGTACTCCAAACTTACATTCTCAGAAATTTCTTCCTCAAACTAAGGCCAATGCTTGATACCGGCAGACCTATCTTAGACACGAATGCGCTCTTGGCTTGTACTGATCTGTTTTTACGTCTTCCTTGCTTCGTCCGTCATAGGTAATTTTGCTTTAAATATAGCAGAATACGTTAACTTCGTCTGATTCGTTATCCCCAATCCCGACGTTAAGTTTCTCGCTACTCTCTTTTCTGCTACATTTCATTATTTCTGTATTTTTCCGCTTAACTCTCAATCCTTATTATATACTGATTAGACTGTTCATTCCCTCTAACAAAAACTATAATTCTTCTTCGCATTCACTGAGGATAGCAATATCACCAACGAATCTTATCACTGATATCCTTTCACGCTGAATTTTAATTCCACTCTTGAACCGTTCTTTTACTGCTTCTTCGATGTATACAGGGTGTTACAAAAAGGTACGGCCAAATTTTCAGGAAACATTCCTCACACACAAATAAAGAAAAGATGTTATGTGGACATGTGTCCGGAAACGCTTAATTTCCATGTTAGAGCTCATTTTAGTTTCGTCTGTATGTACTGTACTTTCTCGATTCACGTCTATGATTTCATACGGGATACTCTACCTGTGCTGCTAGAACATGTGCCTTTACAAAGACGACACAACATGTGGTTCATGCACGATGGAGCTCCTGCAAAGTTCAGTCGAAGTGTTCGTACGCTTCTCAACAACAGATTCGGTGACCGATGGATTGGTAGAGGCGGACCAATTCCATGACCTCCACGCTCTCCTGACCTCAACCCTCTTGACTTTCATTTAAGGGGGCATTCGAAAGCTCTTGTCTACGCAACCCCCGGATTCTTCGTGCTCGTATTGTGGACGGCTGTGATACAATACGCCATTCTCCAGGGCTGCATCAGCGCATCAGGGATTCCATGCGACGGAGGGTGGATGCATGTATCCTCGCTAACGGAGGACATTTTGAACATTTCCTGTAACAAAGTGTTTGAAGTCACGCTGGTACGTTCTGTTTCCATTTCATGATTAATGTGGTTTGAAGAGAAGTAATAAAATGAGCTCTAACATGGAAAGTAAGCGTTTCCGGACTCATGTCCACATAACATATTTTCTTTCTTTGTGTGTGAGGAATGTTTCCTGAAAGTTTGGCCGTACCTTTTTGTAATACCCTGTAGATTGAACAGTAGGGGTGAAAGGTTGCAACTCTGTCTTACACCGTTTACAAACCGAGCACTTCACACTTTGTCTTCCACTGTTATTGCTCCCTCTTGGTTCTTGTACATATTGTATATAGGCCGTCTTTCCCTGCAGCTTACTTCTATTCTTCTCAGAATTTTGATAATCTTGTACGTTTTCACAGTATCGATCGCTTTTTCTAGGTTGCCGAATGCTATGAGCAAGTCTTGGTTTTTCTTTAACCTTGCCTCCGCAGCATATCACACTGAAAAAGACGTTCGCACCGCATGAGCGAAGTTGTAATTTTGGTTTACTTGTCTTCACCAAATTACACACATCAAAAAAAGTTTTGCATCACCCTGGTTCCCAGAACTCATGAATATAGACGTTGACTATGGATACTGTATTACAGACACAATCCCTTTGACTGTTCAGAGATGTCACTAAACCCGCCCAAAGATGTAAACAACCATGCATGAGTAGCGCCTATTAGACGGAGGGGGTCCAAAGTCGATCACTTCCAGTCATTTCACTAGGCAGGAGGTACACGGCTCGTATTGTCTGCAGTTTAACCATGCCTAGACGGTCAATACCGTGGTTCGATCGCTTCCGCATTGTTACTTTGTGCTAGGAAGGGCTCTCAACAAGGGAAGTGTCCATGCGGCTCGGAGTGAACCAAAGGGATGTTGTTCGGACATGGAGGAGATACAGAGAGACAGGAACTGTCAATGACATGCCACGCTCAGGCCGCCCAAGGGCTACTACTGCAGTGGATGACCGCTACCTACAGATTATGGCTTGGAGGAAGCCTGACAGCAACACCACCATGTTGAATAATGCTTTTCGTGCAGCCACAAGACGTCATGTTATGACTCACACTGTGTGCAATAGGTTGTTGCATGATGCGCAACTTCACTCCCGACGTCCATGGTGAGGCCCATTTTTGCAACCACGACACCATGCAGCGCGGTGCAGATGAGCAAAACAACATGCCGAATGGACCGCTCAGGATTGGCATCACGTTCTCTTCACCGATGAGTGACGCATATGCCTTCAACCAGACAATCGTCGGAGACGTGTTTGGAGGCAACCCGGTCAGGCTGAACGCGTTAGACACACTGTCCAGCGAGTGCATAAGATGGAGGTTCCCTGCTGGTTTGGGGTAGCATGTGGGGCCGACTTACGTCGCTGGTGGCCATGGAAGGCGCCATAACGGCTGTACGATACGTGAATGCCATCCTCCGACCGATAGTGCAACCATATCGGCAGCATATTGGCGAGGCATTCGTCTTCATGGACGACAATTCGAGCCCCCATCGTGCACATCTTGTGAATGACTTCCTTCAGGATAACGACGTCGCTCGACTAGAATGGCCAGCATATTCTCCAGACATGAACACTATCGAACATGCCTGGGATAGATTGAGAAGGACTGTTTAAGAACGACGTGAACCACCAACCATTCTGAGGGATCTAGCCAAAATCGCCGTTGAGCAGTGGGATAATCTGGACCAACAGTGCCTTGATGAACTCGTGGATAGTATGCTACGACGAATACAGGCATGCATCAATGCAAGAGGACGTGCTACTGGGTATTAAAGGTGCCGGTGTGTACAGCAATCTGGACCACCACCTCTGAAGATCTCACTGTATGGTGGTACAACATACAATGTGTAGTTTTCATGAGCAATAAAAAGGGCGGAAATGACGTTTATGTTGCTATCTATTCAAATATTCTGCACAGTTTTCGGAACTCTCGGAACCGAGGTGGTGCAAAACTTTTTTTGGTGTGTGCATTAACGACGGGTTCTTTTAATTTGTTTATTTATTTTCAATAAGACTACGGATGACCCCCCCCCCCCCCCCCCTCCGATCTTCGTCAAAAACCGTGCTAGTGCTTCGTGTCTCATGACCTCAATGTGGCTGAGACAATAACTCAGATGTTGCTGTTTTCCTCTACGCCCCGAGATTAGTGGAACGTTCATTCGAAAATATCTAAACCGCCAATCACTTCTTCCGGCGTGCCTCCTTTACGCAGCGGCGTAAATGGAAGGGTAAAAAGTGAATGGCTGCGCTTCGAGTGATATCGACTCGAGACGCGGCTGTAGGTGCCGGAGGCCGTTATCCCGATGTGGGACAACGAGCAGAGGTCGACGTCCCGCTGCTACCTGCTGGCTGGTTGGCTGCCCCCCCCCCCCCCCCCCCATACCGCTAGAGGGCACCGCCTGCCGCGCGCCACACCTGTCACGCACCCAATGCGTCACCTGCTACGGAAACCGAATACGTTTATGGATCTGTTTCGTACGTCTGCAGGTGCAGATTTAACTGCTGAAGCAGTACGATGTCTGGCTGTGACAACTAGAGGCTCTACATGTTCCTTCACGATCATTTGGACATAGTCTGATTCTTGGCTTCTGCCTCAAAATCATGTAACACAAGAATCTTATGCTGCTGGCCATTAAAACTGCAACAGTATGAATGTCGCATTCAACAAACGTCAAACTGGCATAAAGTGTAGTAGAAAGCTGATGCAGAAAGCAAGTACTCTTTGGATATCAGAAAAGGTCAGCAATTTGTCATCATGTGTATTTTGTTACAGAAAACACCGTAAACTTCTTTTCGGCATATTCACCATGCGAATAAGGCATGTGTTATACCTTGTCATTAACTACAACACACCTGCTTCGTTGAATTCGGCCGCCTGCGACTTGATCGAGATTTGGACGTTTACCTTGATCTCACCATTACTTGCAAAGTGCTAACTGGCAAGATTGCTTGAGATGGGAAAGCAAATGGAAGTCGGATGGAGCTAGGTCGAGACTGTAAGAAAGGCGACGGAATTGTTCCCAGCGAAATGAATCAAGAACCGTCCTCGTTACGAGTGCAGCATGCGGTAACGCGGTCTCATGCGCGAACATAATACCGCAAGTCAGTAGTCCTCGCCTGTCACGTATACGCGCCGTTACTCTTCAGTGTCTCACAGATTGTCACGTGTCGTTCCATCCAGTCCACTAACAAAATCCTCGACAGTCCCAAAACACAGTGCACACGATTTTTCTTGAAGATAGAGGTGCCTGTTTTGGGTTTTGGAGAATCAGTATGCCGCTATTCCAGTGACAGTCGTTTCGTTTCAGATGTCTCGTAACAAATCCATGTCTCATCGCCTGTGACAATCCTTTTCAAAAAATCATTTCCTTCAGTCACATAACGCCGGAAAAACTCCAAGGATGTTCCCATGCGTTTCCGTTTTTGAGCAACAGTTAGTGTTTTTAGTACCCATCGCGCTCATGATTTTTTGTAGTGCAAATGTTCAGTCAAGGGCGCCCGTACCTACGAGCAAGGGGGAACCGCTCCCCTTCCCCCTAGCTCACAGGGAAAGAAAAAAAGTGCATTTCTGTGTTTTCCTTTAAAAAAGAGATTTAAAAGTCAGTATTACACAGGTTTTTAACATACTGGGGTCTGAAAATTTGTTGTGGCTACTCACAAGTCGCCATTCGTCTTCCAAAATATTAAAAATACACTATATCCCGAGATCTACCCCCTCCCCCCCCCCCTCTCTCTCTCTCTCTCTTCCTCACAAACAATCGTATCGGTGCCTTTGTGTTCAGTCACAGTTTCGTGTAATATAGATCACGACACTTTATGAAAATGAAGCGACCCATCATAAATAGTTATTCGCCTTTTGCAACGAACTTGTTCGTGGATGCAGCGCACCAATACTACGGTAATCAATAGCGGGCGTCCATTGCCCTTTTCCTTTTGGACATTATCCCTTCCTTCGTTAAACATCGAAACCCACTTTCGGACACTGCCTCACTCATCGCGTTCTCTCCATAAGTTTCACTTATCTGATGATAAATTTCTCACAGTCGAACATCTGTCACATTCATAAACTTGAAAACGGCACTTCTTTCACAGCTGACCGACCGATGCATAGTTTTTAACGTGATTACCGTGAAAGAATGCCCTCAAACGTTAACGTAGTGAAACAAAATGGATAAGCTATTTCTTTGTCGAGTTGAAGGATGCAACTGCGCAAGTGCGACCATCGCGTTGTCAGATGCGTGGGAGGCATGCGCGAACGGTACTTGCTTTTTGGATCAGTTCTGTACATACTCAGATATGCAATTGATTACTATTTCAGCGCAACTGTACAGTGCGGGTAAGAGTAATGTCGTCTGCATTCTGTATGCGGGATGACTCAGCTGCTCCTACCTGTAGGTTTTATGCAACCTGCAATGTCTTCAGATACCAAGCACGAGATATTTACATTCTCTCGCGTTCTAAGCACAAACTATTAGTCCTTAAAAAATGAAGACGGCCTTTTTTGTACGAAGTTTAATGCAGTTAAGTTTTGCACTGGGTTGTGTTTTCGTTGGAAGCCACAGTCTTCAAGTTATTCATGAAAAACGTGTTTGAAGGGCACTTTCGTACGTTTTTCTTGAATAGTTCGAAATATCCACCCTATAGCGAAAATGTATCCCAGTACAAAATAAAACTGCATTAAATATTCTACAAAAAGGTCCTGTTTATTTTTTCCGTAGCGCTAATAGTTTGCCCGTTGCGAAGGAGGGAATGCAAAAATTGTGCAAGTGGTGTTTGAAGGTGTTTAAGATTGCATAAAACCGATAGGTAGGGGTAGCTGGATCACCCTATATGAGGAAATATTATGCAATTGGTATTTCATTCAGAAATCAAATTTGGATATTGAATTTTTTTTATTTCGGCCACTTGTGCGGCACACTTTCTGGCGAGGAAAGGATAAAGACCCCATTCCACTGTTTCCAAGCATAATCTAAAATAAGTTTCAATACATAGCTTCGAATTCTGGTTATAAAGCCATTTCGCAGACAGTTGACATTGTTCATTCAGTAGCAAGCCAGCAGCTCCAAATAAGGATATGACAGTTTCCATCATCCTTCTCTCGAACAAATTCTCAAGTTTGACTTCCCAACAATAAAAACTGGATCTTGTTGATTGAACCATGAAATACGGGGTATTTTGACTGAAAATTGCGATGAGAATGAGCGAAAATTGGAAGTGTAAACCACCCAAAAACTCTGAACGCCTTAATAGTACGTGTAGCGTGAATACCACAGATGTTAAGCAAACATATTGTTGTTCGCGGGCTTCCGCAACGGCAAGAATGTGTTGAACAATGTGTTGTCTGTTCAGGCTCTTACTCCTGACTCTGGGGATGCGTGGCTTCACGTGCAGCCCGACACACTGTGCTTCCTTTCGTGACTCGTGACTTTCGAGTGTGTGCCACGCGTGAGCGGACGTTTGGCAGAGTTAATTCGGTATGCCACTGATGCTGAGCAATAAGCGAAGCTCAAACTAACGCATAGAGGGAAGTCTGCTCTAATGAATTATTGCCGATGGTAGAGTTAAACTTGCCTTAGGAACGATACCCGCACTAGTAAAAAAAAAAAAAGAGTGTACGAACGCTAATCATCGTGGTCGCCAATGGAGACCTCTTTACTGCTGTTTAATTAGCATTCGTTCGTTTCGTAACAGTGAAACAGTGAGGGAGTGAACATATCACCTTAGTGCACAGGCGCGGCAGAGTCTGCGCGATTATTGGTCGGTTCACCCTCCAGTTATTACACGCAGTAAGTAGGTCTCATCGATCGTTCACCTGTTCTTGCGTTGTGTATTTGGAGCTTAACAGACGCTGATGAGGACGTGAAAACAGAATCTGAACTATCACGGGCGATAACGGAGCGAATAACTCTAACTCAGATAGAAGGCGAAACGCAAAGAGAAAATTTTTGTTTTTAGACCGTTCCCGAAAAATTATCTGTTTTTTTAATAAAAATCTTCAAATAGTTCGAAACAGAAACTAGATCATGGCATTTAGTGCTCAACTATGTCTAAGGAAGAGGAAACTTCAAACAATTAGTTCAACCAAGCCATTCGGGTTTGAATGTATAATGAAAACTTTCGTACCAACGGACGCCTCAACGGTACTACGAATGGCATCATTGCGCTGTGACTGCCATATGACCCATCGGACTGATGTCCTGTTTCATTACATAATACACTCCATGGACAGAAACACACTTAGTAATGATCGCACTTCCTCACCCTCGCGGTGACCCGGAAAAACAGGCTACTATGAACGCCCGAAAAGATTTTTTTTCTTTTCTCGCTATCTCGTTATGTAACTTCGCTGTGGCAGTGAATTATTTGAGACAAAGATGTCTACCTTAATTTTGACGTCAGCACTAGCCTTCTTCGCATTTGGAATTATTAAATTCTTCTTTAGGACAGAGGGTGTACAGTCCATCCCATATATCGTGTACAACAAATAATTTTGTCATGAGGTTGGTTCTCGAAAGAGTCTCAATAACTTAAAGGAATGTCGTCTACTCCTGAGGCCTTGTTTCTACTTAGGTCTTCCAGTACTCTGTCGAATTCTTCTCGCAGTATGATATCTCCCATCTCATCTTTATCTACACCCTCTTCCATTTCTATTATATTGCCTTCAAGTTCATCTTCCTTGTATATCCTCTATATACTCCTTCTACCTTTCGGTTTTCCCTTCTTTGCTTAGCTCTGGGTTGCCGTCTGAGCTCTTGATAATCACACAGCTGCTTCTCTTTCCTCCAAATGTCTGTATAATTTTCATATGGCGAGATCTATCTTCCCTCTATACTGTACTACAACCAACAACTGCCACGTTTCAGGTATTAACTTAAACATCGAATATCGAGTACAAGATATAACTATGACCGTAATGAAAATTAAGCGGGAGAGAGCACAACACGCAGCTACACGAATGGATAGTAGTTGGAGGAAGAAAATTCTTTGGTGAATACCAGGAGATAAAGCCAGAAACAACCTAATCTGTCAGGAAGTTTCATATCAGCGCACACTCCGCTGCAGAGTGAAAATCTCACTCTGGAAACATCCCCCAGGCTGTAGCTAAGCCATGTCTCCGCAATATCCTTTCTTTCAGGAGTGCTAGTCCTGCAAGGTTCGCAGGAGAGCTTCTGTAAAGTTTGGAAGGTAGGAGACGAGGTACTGGCAGAAGTAAAGCTGTGAGGACGGGTCGTGGGTCGTGCTTGGGTGGAGCACTTGCCCGCGAAAGGCAAAGGTTCCGAGTTCGAGTCTCGGTCCGGCACACAGTTTTAATCTGCCAGGAAGTTTGAACCTAAAGGAAGTTGTTTTAGTGTTTCATAATTACGCGGCCTAATGCCCAAAACGATTTTATCCAAATTAGAGAACTTTTAGTGCCACCATTCTGCCGTCAGCATCTTATATCTGCCATAGAGACCTCAATAGGCGAATGTAATGGGACAGTAAACCGTTAATTTTGGGGCGAACTACACTCTGCCAGTACTGTACATTGGTTTGCTGGGTATGTTCACTATCTGATCGAAAGTATCGGGACACCCCTATGTGATGTGGAATTGACAACTACACGTCACGAGCCGGACGGTGTGGCCAGGCGGTTCTAGGCGCTTCAGTCTGGAACCGCGCAACCGCTACGGTCGCAGGTTCGAATCCTGCCTCGGGCATGGATGTGTGTAATGTCCTTAGGTTAGTTAGGTTTATGTAGTTCTAAGTTCTAGGGGACCGATGACCTCAGATGTTAAGTCCTATAGTGCTCAGAGCCATTTGAATCATTTTTTACACGTCACGAGAGGTGGACCCGCAAGTACAAAAGAAGGAGGGGAGTATTGTGTTGTCAGTAGAGAAGAAGTAACAGCAGGATTGGTAGATCAGGGCACCTCAGCGACTTCGAGTGTGAACTAGTCGTTGGATGTCACCAGAGTAACAGATCAATCAGGGACGTTTCAACCTTTCTAAAGCTACCCAAATCGATTGTTGGTGATGCGATTGTGAAATGGAAATGCGAATGAGCAACCACAGCAAAATGAAGACCAGTCAGACGTCATGTTCTGACGGAAAGGGACTGTCGAGCATTGCATAATATCAGTGGAAGGAATCACTCGTGAGTTTCAAAGTGCTACCAGCAGACCAGCTAGCACAATGACTGTGCGCAGGGATTGAAAAAGAATGGGTTAAAATGTTCGAGCAGCTCCTCGCAGGCCACACGTTTGCGTAGTCAGTGCCAAGAGAAGCTTGAGGACTGGACAGTGGATGATTGGAAACGAGTAATTTGAAGTGATGAATCATGCTATACCCTGCCCCAGTCCTACGGAAGGGTTTGAGTTTAGCAAATGCCTGGAGAACGTTACACGCCTGCATGTATAGTGTCAACAGTTAAGTGCGGAGGAGGTAGTGTAACATTATGGGCGTGTTTTTCGTTGTTATGATTTTTTGTATCAGCATGATAATGCACCCTGTCATACAGCAACATCTGTGAGATAATGATTTGTGGACAGTAATATCCCAGAAATAGACTGGCCTACCGAGAGCCGCGATCTGAACCAAATGGAACACCTATTAGTAAGAACGTCGACTTCACTCTAGACCCCAGCGTCCAGCATGACTACCTTCTCTGGTTTCGGATCTTGAGCTGCCATTCCTTCGAAGACATTCAGACAGCTCCTGATAGTGTGGCCAGCAGAGTTCGCGTCGTCATGAAGGCGAAGGGTGGACAGTAACAGGAGTCTGGATACTACTGATCGGATAGTGTGTGTATATGTATTTCTACGACGCCCTTATTGAATTCTCGGTGTCCCGTAACAGGTGTTGGTCACTTACCTCGAGGTTGCCGCCGAAGATGTTGTGACGATGCTGCTGAGCTGGAGTCCGGACTTACCTGGTGGTTGGCGGTTGGCGGTTTGGCGGCGGTAGTCTGTTGGGTGTCTGATGGTCCAGTCTGTCAGTGTAGTGTTAGTCAGGCGTTAGAAGCGTACGAAGCCAAGTCACCACTCTCTGTTAGTAACAGGAAGCACAAGGTGTCAGTTATAAGGTCACAGTTTTAACTTCGCTGTTGTTAATAGGACTGTCCAATTCTCCAGGAACGACGGCGGTGGCAACACTCTTACTGAAGTTAGAGGGTAGAGCAAATACAATCTGGCACAAGTGCCGATGAGAAAGAGCCATGCATTCATTTTCACGTTTCTCGCCTCCTTTTAGACAATGCTTCAGAAGAAAATGATTGGTCGTTGTAGATTGAGATCGCAATGTACGTATGTCTAGCAACAGATCACAAAATCCTCCTCCTATAATCGAGTAACGTGCGGCAGCTTGCACAACGCACTCATTCGTAAAAATTGACGGTGAGCTTACAAGGAATGGGGAGAGAACATGCTGGATTGTACGGAATGAATCTTGATGTTTCTGACAAACTCAAAAGAAGGAGCTTCTTATAGAGAAGAGGTTTTTTCCCTTCAGGCAACCCCTATCATGCAATGCAACGTTATTGCAGCCCTGTTTGAAAACGGGCGCCTTCGTTTCAAAAACACCACCAGTTGAAGCAAGTGATTCACGTGTAATCAATCCGACTTTCAAAGCGAATTCTTTGCTTGTTGCCTGGAAGCGACTTCTTCTGGTTCTTCCCGATGATTGTTTGGTTGATAAGCAGGCGTTTCGTCAGCGCGAGTGGCTGATATTCTCATCATGGATGATGAAGGATAATTCTTTGAGAATGTAAGCTAGTAGTGGTGGTGAAGCGGCAGATCATCAATGAAACAGACGCCAGCCGAAGAAGTCGAAACAGACGATTCTGCGCAATAAGTGATCGTATATGAGCTCTTCTAAATAAATCATGTGCGCAATAGTGGGGGAGAAGGGACAGGAGGAGCACCTGAGCCTCTTGTATGGACTCTGTGATCAGCAGTTCTGTTTCTTTGGCTGCATATAAATGTTGAGGACCGTACGCTATTCTAACAGGCACCAGTGAGGTACTATGTAAATGTAAGTTGTTTTTAAACCAACTCAAACGTCAAATGCTGATATACTATGAGTCTTAACTGAGCATGATCCGTGTTGGTCATTTAAAATATATTAAGTTGTCCTCAACCTAAAGCTTAGTTTCAACACCGCACTGTTTCACTAGGCATGCTTCTATTGCAGGTGATATGCTCTTGCATTACCCCATCTTTGAACTGATTTACACAGACAAATTACAGGGATACCTACAGTTTATCATGGATTCCGAACCACAGTACAACTTCGCATGTTTCACATTACATGTTATTGCCTAAGGTGAAAGTTAGAGGGAAAAAAATTTCTAGTACCGACTGGGATGAACCCCAGAGGATAGGAAACTTGGCAGTTATCCACCGATTTAAAACAGTTTAAAACTGCTGTCTCTAGCATACCTCAAGAAGCGACTTGAAGTTTGGTCTTGCGCCAGTGGCCGCCAGCATTGCTGTAGAAATAGAGAACGGACGCAGGCTTGAGATTCTAATGGAGGTTGGATTTTTCTGCCACTGATCCTCCAAGAGCAAAACAACTTCGTTTCCAGCTACGAATTATACTTGTACTAAGGCCACAGTTTGCACTACATCCCTTTTCTGGACTGCTATTGTCATTGTGGGAGAGTCATTGTGATCTTTGGAAAGGAGGAAGAGGAGCCAGTGATGAGTTAACGCTTTCAGTCGGTTCACAAATCGTACTAGAGCAGTTCAAATATAATGATTAAACCGTACATGTTCGTTGATGTAATAAACTCAGTGAGAGCTGTAAGCAATTTTTTTAATTTTATCCCATTGAAAGACCTGTCGTCTCTTTCATGTTGCAAATTTTATTATTTGATCTTCCAGTAAACGTGTATTTCGTGACAGATAGAAAGTTGTAAATAGTAAGAAAAAGATGCGAAGTTTCCTGACTGCTCATAGCCCTAAACTGACATGATCTTACCCAGGATAACAGAAACTGCCCTGCAAGACAGAACCAAAACGGCCTATAGATCGAAATGATAAAACTTTGACATCACTTGACTGACAAGAAAAGAAATAAAGAGAGAGGGAGAGATCCTTTTCGGGAGATTTATCAGTCATTCGAACTCGTGGTAGAATCCTTGACTTATTCTGTGTTAAGGAAATGTTCGTCCCTTTCCTATGACAGTTTAGGAGTACAAATTGGGATCTGAAGAGAATTGAACTGTGAAATACATTTCATGTGTAGTTAGAAGCATTTACAGACGGATTAAAAATGGATCTTTTAATATTAGAGATTTTAGCCAGTGACAGTTGTCGCAACCAGAGAAACATGCAATCGTTCGCAGGAAATTTTGAACGGTAATAACCACCAGTTTCACAACCTCAGGTAGACGACAAATGGAAAACTATACTGAACTTCCTCGATTATAAGAAGGACATATTTACGAAGGCGTATCCGAATTTTAAGTGTTAACAAATCGAAGCACCCTCAGTTATTCGAAAACAGTTAGATGAGAAGCCAGTTACACAGCTAATAAACAAAGAAGTGATATTTCATGCCGAAACCAGATGTTTATGTTTATGGGTTAAAATGTTCGTACTGTTTTATCAGTGTTACATTGAAATGTGCTAGATGGTCGTTAGTAGATTATTAGTCTTATAAGAACAGTTATCGTGAATTAGTAGATGTCACGCCGCTTAGTAGTTTGAGGTTTTCGACAGGTACATGTTTCTGCTCAAATAACAACACATTTTTTGATTAAAATTTGTGTATTGAATCACTCTGTAATTTCTGACACATTACACGGATTCAGTCAGTAAAAATGTACACATTAGATCCCTGAGCATCTACAGTCACCACACAACGTGACATTTACTGGTCGCGAAACCAGGACTCATCCTCCATGCGTACATTATAGGCAGCACAGATTTCCGAGTGTACAGGGCAACAGAAGGAGGTTAATAGTATTTCTACTTTGGTCGAGTTATTTTCAGCCCAAAGGTAGCGCCCTTTTCGCACCACAAAAAAAAAGGTAGTCTGTGAGAAGTCCACACGTGTCTCTTCCGTAGTTGCGAAGCCAACCGCTCACTTCTCATCTTCCACACGTAGGCGTCGAATAAATATTTAAAATAAATATATAAATTAAAATAAATAACGAGACGCGCGAGAGTGTTCGTACGTTCGCCGGGCGCCCCGCGATCGGGCGCGTAATCAGGCAAGATTGGCTTTTGCGGACTCACGTGATCTCTTCGCCTCGATGACGTCGTCGGTGACGTCCAGATCGTCGTCGTCTTCGTCGTCGTCTTCGTCATCGTCGTCGTCATCGTCGTCGTCGTCGTCCTCGTCGAGGTCGCCGACGCCCAGGTCGTCGTCGTCATCGTCGTCGTCGTCATCGTCGTCGTCGTCGCCGCCGGCGCCGACCGGCTCCTGGACGGCGGGGGGCGGCGCCGCGACCGCCTCCGGGCGCACCTCCGACGCGTCGGGCACGGCCTCCGCCGCCTCCTCGGCGGACTCCGCCTCCGCCTGGCTGTCCGCTTCGGCGTCCGCCTCCGCGTCGTCGTACTGCAGCGGCTGCGCTTGCTCACCCGGCGCTGTGTAGTCCGCCGAGGCGGCCGTTTCTTCGGAGGCTGCGGCTGCGGCGGCGGCGGCGGCTGCGGCGGCGGCGGGGGCGGCAGCGGCAGGCGCTGCCTGCGCCGGAGCGACGGCCGCGGGGGCGGCGGGCTGCGCTGGTGCCGCGGCCACCACCGGCTGCACTGGAACGTCGTCATCGTCATCGTCGTCGTCATCTGCAAATGACAGCGCATCACTGCCGTTAGTGAGGGTCCCATCACTCTTATATACAGATTACGTACACTGATGTGACAAAAGTAGCGATATATACACTACTGGCTATTAAAATTGCTACACCAAGAAGAAATGCAGATAATAAACGTGTATTCATTGGACAAATATACTAGAACTGACATTTGATAACATTTTCACGCAATTTGGGTGCATAGATCCTGAGAAGTCAGTACCCAGAACAACCATCTCTGGCCGTAGTAACGGCCTTGATACGCCTGGGCATTGAGTCAAACAGAGCTTGGATGGCGTGTACAGGTACAGCTGCCCATGCAGCTTCAACACGATACCACAGTTCATCAAGAGTAGTGACTGGCGTATTGTGACGAGCCAGTTGCTCGGCCACCATAGACCAGACGTTTACAACTGGTAAGAGATCTGGAGAATGGGCTGGTCAGGGCAGCAGTCGAACATTTTCTGTATCCAGAAAGGCCAGTACAGGACCTGCAACATGCGGTCGTGCATTATCCTGCTAAAATGTAGGGTTTCGTAGAGATCGAATGAAGGGTAGAGCCACGAGGCGTAACACATCTGCAATGTAACGTCCACTGTTCAAAGTGCCGTCAGTGCGAACAAGAGGTGACCGAGACGTGTAACAAATGGCACCCCATACCATCACGCCGGGTGATACGCCAGTATGGCGATGACGAATACACGCTTCCAATGTGCGTTCACCGCGATGTCGCCAAACTCGGATGCGACCATCATGATGCTGTAAACAGAACCTGGATTCATCCGAAAAAATTACGTTTTGCCATTCGTGCACCCAGGTTCGTCGTTGAGTACACCATCGCAGGCGCTCCTGTCTGTGATGCAGCGTCAAGGGTAACCGCAGCCATGGTCTCCGAGCTGATAGTCCGTCCTGCTGTAAACGTCGTCGAACTGTTCGTGCACATTTTTGTTGTCTTGCAAACGTCCCCATCTGTTGACTCAGGGATCGAGACGTGGCTGCACGATCCGTTACACCCATGCAGATAAGATGCCTGTCATCTCGACTGCTAGTGATAACGAGACGGTTGGGATCCAGCACGGCGTTCCGTATTACCCTCCTGAACCCACCGATTGGATCTCGACCAACGCGAGCAGCAATGTCGCGATACGATAAACCGCAATTGCGATAGGCTACAATCCGACCTTTATCAAAATCGGAAACGTGATGGTACGCATTTCTCCTCCTTACACGAGGCATCTCAATAACGTTTCACCAGGCAACGCCGGTCAACTGCTGTTTGTGTATGAGAAATCGGTTGGAAACTTTCCTCATGTCAGCACGTTGTAGGTGTCGGCACCGGCGCCAACCTTGTGTGAATGCTCTGAAAAGCTAATCATTTGCATATCACAGCATCTTCTTCCTGTCGGTTAAATTCAGCGTCTGTAGCACGTCATCTTCGTGGTGTAGCAATTTTAATGACCAGTAGTGTACATATACAGAGGCGGTAGCATCGCGTGTACAAGGAATAAAACGATAGTGCACTTCCAGAGCTGTCATTTGTTGTCAGGTGATTCATGTGAATGTTTCCGACGTGATTATGGACGCATGACAGGAATTAAGAGGCTTTGAACGCGGAAAGGTAGTTGGGACATTCGGGCACATGGGACATTCAGTTTCGGTGTCAAGAGTGTGCCGAGAATACCAAATGTGAGGCTTTACCTCAAATCACTTACAATGCAGGGTCCGACAGCCTTCACTTAACGACCGAGAGCAGCAGTGTTTGTGTAGAGTTGTAAGTGCTTACAGACAAGCAACACTGCGTGAAATAACCGAAGAAATCAATGTGGAACATACGACGAACGTATCCGTTAGGGCAGTGCGGCGTAATTTAGCGTTAATGGGCCTTGATAGCAGACGACCGACACAGCACATCATCGCCTGCAGGTCTTCTCCTCTCTTGGACATAGATTACTGGAAAACCGTTGGCTGATCAGATGAGTCTCGATTTCAGTTGGTAAGGCTGATGGTGGGCTTCGAGTGTGGCGCAGCTGCCTCGAAGGCGCGGACCTAACTTGTCAACAAGTCACTGTGCAAGGCGGTGGTGGCTCCATAATGGTGTGGGCTGTGTTTATATGGGTCCTCTGGTTCAACTGAATCGTTCATTGACGAAATGGTTATCTTCGGCTACTTGGAGGCTGTTTGCAGCCATTTATGACTTTCATGTTCCGAAACAACGATGACAAAGTGCCAATTCACCAGGCCAAAATCGTTCGCGATTGGTTTACAGAACATTCTGAATAAATAGAGGGTAATATTTGACGAATATATTTTTGATCAAATGATGTGCACTGTCTAAGTACTATGGTTATAATATGAGCTTTTTAATGACTCATTTTGTATTATGCTTGTACATACTTTATGTGCGTCTTTCTTGTACCTTACAGTTTTCTCTTGTGAAGATGGTTGTACTGATTGAAACCGGTAGAGAATAAACATACTGCTGATGGCACAAGTACGTTTCTATCTTTTCACAATATTCATTTTGTGTTTGGCAGACCACTTGTGTAACATCTAAAATGAAGGGCTCTAAAATATTTGGATTCACTATATCTCATTTTTTTGAGAAAATTAGAACTAAAGTTTATGCAACGCAATCGGATGAAAATTGGCTGGGTCGTTATGCACCCGTAAGATGAACACCTGTCAAAGAAAGAGGTGCCGGCCGAGCAACCAAGGAAACTGGGTCAGAAGCGGAGGGTATTTGTTCGATTCCTAGATGCATTCTGCAGTTTTCTTCGTATGTATTTTTCTCTGTATCGAAATTGGTGGTGATAAGAGGTTCACGAAGTAAATAAATCAACAACGAATAGCAACAAGGTAGGTAAATAGAGGTGGTTTTACAACTCGTGTTATAGGCTTCCAGGGGTTGTAGAGGGAACTAATTAGACAGTGTTATGAAAGAAACCCGAGTCCGGAAATGTACCATTTGAATGTAGAAAAAAGATGGAAGATCAGATCCCTTTCAAAACTCCCACTTAACGGTGCGGTACGAAATGCAACAGACGCATAACGCATGCATCGAGAACGAATTCGGGTCGCCTTCGTCCATCACATGCCGTTTTCGTCCAACAACGGCTGCGAGAAACTATGAGGGTTGGTTGCGGTGCTTCACGGACGCGCGCCAGGGTGTGGATCCTACGTACGCGGGCATGCGGCGGAACAGCTTCTGTAGAGTGCACATGTCAGAAATCACTGTTTCTGCTTTTTTGCGTACCGCGATCTGATCTTCGATCCGACCTTCAAACCGATTTTACATCCAAGCGCTACGCTCGAGACGTGGATTCCCAGTTAAAACTTTATCTGATTAGTCCCTTCTACAAACCCTTGAAGCCTGTGATAGGACTCGTGAAAGACCCTCTATATTCGTCAAAGAACTTGGATAGTGAATATTTAAAATTTTAATCCTGATAGACTTACAATGGCTCTTTTATTCACTTTATTACACGCCTTCACATTCCTTCAAACAGTTGCGGGGTCTGCAACGCCTATATACTATAAGACAACAAGCTTTTGGCGTAGTTGTTAGATGGGTTACTGCTGCTACAATGGCAGGTTACCAAGATTTAAGGGAGTTTGATGGTGATATTATAGTCGGCGCACGAGCAATGGGACACAGCATCTCCGAGATAGCTCCATACGACCATTTCACGAGTATACCGCGAATGTCAGGAATCCGGTAAAACATCAAATCCTCGACATCGCTGCGGCCGGAAAAAGATCCTGCAAGAACTGGACTAACGACGACTGAAGTGAATCGTTCAGCGTGACAGAAGTGCAACCCTTCCGCAGATTGTTGCACATTTCAATGCTGGGCCATCAACAAGTGTCAGCGTGCGAACAATTCAACGAAACATCAACGATACGGGCTTTCGGAGCCGAAGGCCCACTCGTGTACCCTTGATGACTGCTCGACACAAAGCTTTACGCCTCGCCTGGGACCGTCAGCACCGACATTGGACTGTTGATGACTGGAAGCATGTTTCCTGCTCGGACGAGTCTCGTTTCAAATTGTTTCGAGCGGGTGGACGTGTACTGGTATGGAGATAACCACATGTCTCTATGGACTCTGCATGTCAGCAGGGGACTGTTAAAGCTGGTGGAGGCTCTGTAATGGTGTGGGGCGTGTGCAGTTGGAGTGATATGAGATCCCTGGTGTGTCTGGATACGACTCTGACAGGTGACACGTACTTAGGCATCCTGTCTAATCACCTCCATCCGTTCATGTCCATTGTGCATTCCGACCGACATGGACAATTCCAACAGGAAAATGCGACACCCCAGACGTCCAGAATTGCTACAGAGTGGATCCAGGAATACTTTTCTGAGTTTAAACACTTCTGCTGGCCGCAAGACTCCCTAGACATGAACGTTATTGAGCGTATCTTGGATGCCTTGCAAAGTGCTGTTCAGATGAGATGTCCTCTCCCTCGTGCTCTTACGGATTTATGGTCAGCCCTGCAGTATTCATGGTGTCAGCTACCTCCAGCACTACTTCAGACATTAGTTACTCCATGCCACGTCGTGTTGCCGCGCTTCTGCGTGCTCGAGGGAGCCCTACACGATGTTAGGCAGGTGTACCAGTTTCTTTCTGAAAGTTGAATGATACTACAGATCATTATTGCATCCACAGGTTTTTGAAATTTTCGGCGAGTTTCCAGAAGCGAATTGTTATTATGAAGTTTTGTTTAAAGGAACGTGAAGCTATCTAAAACGAGCAAGATTAAAATTTTAATTATTCCCTAGCCGAAGTTGAAAAATATATTTACCTGTATTAGAATTATTCCTTATTGATTTATTTATGTTATTAACCATCCTATTCCTACCAATTTCGATACCGAGAAAAACGTATACGAAAAAAACTAGAACGCGTGTGGGAATCGAAGACAGGTCCTTCGCTCTACAGCCTTGGTCGCTCTGCCAGAGCCGTAGCAGCTGCTAGCCTAATTGGTACATAAGCGGCTTTCGCAAAGTCGGTTTTCTCGATTTCTCAGAAGATATGCGTTTTTGAACCCCTTATATGATAACGAAAAATCCTTAATTTTCAGTTATCTATCGATCCAGTCAATTCTGAGTCAACTACGCCTCTAGAACTTTAGGGACGATTTTCACTAAAATTGGCCAGTTGGTCTCATGTACTGAGGGCTACGTACAAATTTAATGCATATAAGTAGTTCATCCATCCCGGGAAACGGGAATCTCAACGATTTTCGCCTGTTATCGGTATCGATACTGGCGAGATATCGGTCGCGGCCATTGGAAGTCCGAATCAAATTTCTACTGTAGTTCCTGAGACTAGCCGTACATACGTAAAGAAGCGAGCAGATGACTTCAGTTTATACATATAGAGGGAGAAGATCTAATAAAATATTTTCGTTTACTTAGTAAATCAGGACTTCAACTTATATTTTATATTTGCACGCAGTAATATTTTTCTATGGGTGCAATGCAAGTTCCAACGGCGAAAAGTTACTTTTTGTGTGATATAATTACAGTTTATCAATTTTAGAATTTCTTCTCTTACTTATACTTTGAAATCTTCCTTCCTGTCAAATTTCATTATTCTATGTCAATGAGACTTTTCCTATAGGTTTTGAAGAGTGAGTTTGCGAGTATAAAAATATGTGACATAAATAATCATATCTTTTCATAGCACTGACTTAAAAGATTAAATGTTTCATACTACCAAGGAACGGCAAACCTATGCGTGTGAGATTAATCTGAAGTTGATACGCCCACTCGTTCCTAAGAAAATGAGGTCTTAATAGACGGACAGACAGACAGATGGACAAAAAAAATGACAAAAATGTTTTTTCGTGTGATATAATTACAAATTAATAGTTTTCGGTTTCTTTTTACTTTACTTGTACTGTGTAACCTTGCTTCCTGGCAAATTTCATGATTCTAGGTCAACGGGAAGTACCCTATAAGTTTTAATGAGTGGATTTGCGAGTATCAAAATATGTGACACAAATGACTGATCTCTTGGTTGCATTGACTTAGAAGCTTAAATTTTTTGCTCCGTCAAGGAACCACAGCCTTTAGTATGTGACATAAATTTCAACTTGATATGCCTACCGATTCCTGAGAAAAATGATTGTTAACAATTGACCAGACAGACAGACACACTGACAAAAAAGCGATCCTGTAAGGGTTCCCGTTTTTACCGACTGAGTTTCGGAACTCTGAAAAGTACGAAGTGAGCCTCAGTATCTCAGAGTCCTTCATTTTAGGCTGCACACAAGCAACTCATTATAACTATGATCGCTGCAGCGTTCCTGCTATTCTACTAAAACTGAGAACATTATTTTCTCGTACATTAAAACTTTTGATGTTCCTGTTTTCTGCCACAGAGGCAGAATGTGATAGTGGATTACAGAGCTCCCAGCCATGTATCGTAATCTTTTAATTGTGTGTTACTGGTATAAAAAAATGAGAGATTTCAGCTCTCAGGTGCACACTCAAATCGTTTCCACAGTGAAAAATAGTAGGCTGGTAACACTTCGAAAGTCCAGAATCGGTCATGTCTTCCATTTAATCTGATTTATAGACATCATCGAGCTTGGGGGGCCTCTACCTCCAAAATCATGGATCACCCATTAATGTCTTTGAGAACAAATTTCGCAATGAATGTAAAGCTGCTTCTGACGTCTAAAGTTTCCAGTTTCCACCGCAACACTTTTAGCGCGGGCAAGACTCTGTCTCCCAGACCCTATCTGACGTACTAACAAATACTAGTCATCAATTATCCAATTATGTGCTGCATGAAGTCAATGTCCTTGAACCACAGATGACTGCAAATGCTTTTTGCAGAGTGATGTACTACAATATAGCACGAATCCCGCTCAATCGGAATAGAATTTGTGAATGTCTAGTAAGTAAATAAAAGAATGGTCTTTGGCTCCTTGCATGGTGTCAATGATTTCGGCGCCCTTCATGTCAGTCTCACTATTTATTTAATAAAAAGTGCACTCATCTAGTTGCTGGTTTCGCGAGATTTAGGGGACCCCGTTCCACGCCAGGAGAATCGAACCCGGGACTTCCGCGCCAGTAGCTACCAGACCGTGGGAAGAGGCGTGACCTACATCTGACAGCTTGTGCAGCAGCTAAAGTCAACGCTGAGTGTCGAGATGTTATCCCGTGATGTCACTTGTCACACAAAGCATTGGGGTAGCGCCGCTATTAAGGTCCGATATGAAATTCCCCAAAGAAAAGTTCTACCACACCATTACAAGGCTGTTCCTTCCCTAAAAATCTTTTACATCTGCATACAATCTCTGAAAAACCGCAACGAAATGCATAGCTAAGGACACCTAGCACAACACCACGTGTCGGGGTTTCATCCTGTTTGAATTGAGTATTGAGCGTGAAAAGACCTCGGTGCACGCTGCAGTCAGTGTAATATTGTCTTCATGATTCCTACTGGAGCTTACTTTTGGAGTTTCACTTAATATTGGTTTCCGAAACCCTGTAAGTGGAATTTTGCAGGAGAATTGTCCTTCATCTTCAAGGGGGCTACCAGTTCATGTTTTTCAGTATTTCCGTAACTTGGATGTAAATGATGTACGTCACACAAGGCCTTGTTTGTATCTGAATGATTCTGGTAACAGACTATTTGCACAGCTAACGAAAACATCAGAAGCCTCATTAATAAGAAGAACTAACCTCCTATATCCAAATAGAATATTGGAAGGATATATGGGATGAAAGCAGATCGCTGCATATCAAGCTGTCATATAGAAATCTTGGAAATTGATCGGATTCTTCTTGAAGTGTGCAAGCTAACTGTAGCAGATCATTCCGGTTAATGATTATCCTACAGAACAGTTCTTCGAATGCTGTGCCACAAAAGAGGATAGGAAATACACATACTTGTAATAGTTAATGTTTACGGACCACCATGAGGACGTTACCTAAGCTTTCTGAAGCAGGTGGAAACATTTTTTTAATAAGGTTACGCAGACTTAACTATAGAACGACTGTTTGTGGGGACTTTTATATTGATTTTCTGACTGAGAGTACTGGCTAAGGGAACCTATAGTTATTGATTTTCAGCTTAGGAGAATTTTCTGTGACAAAATTCCTTATGATTTCTGAAGTGCAAAGAGCAGCAGCAATTGAAAATCTGTTGTTATGGTCAACAACCTGCACTGATTTAGCTGTAAAGCCAAGAGTCAATGGTTTATTTGACCAAGATGGTCAAATGTTAATAAAGAAATATAGACCCCTACTTTGATATTAATGGGGCATCATTACTTTCTTCTTATTTTCATCTAGTGGAATTTAACCTAGAATGGTGGCTGTCTTAAAAATGAAGTAAGTCCAAAGCTGCATTAGACGTTGTTACATGAGAGGAATGCGTCAACTTTCTCAGGAGGTTGTTCAACTACTTCTTACTTCATATCGATTAATAATTGTATATTAACGATTTTAGTAGTTGATACATTGTACCCGTTGATCGCTTAGCTCTGTTTTGGAATGAAGGAAGTACTCGCACTTTTATGCACATGTAATAAATTTTCTTGTTACAAGGAATGCTCTGAAAGTTTTCGACCTAAGCTGTAGGTGACATGTATACTTTATGAATAACCGAATAACATGCCTAACGCGCCTGTTGGAAAGTATAACCGTTTTAGGTGGCGTCCTGTGAGTTACGGAGACGTGTAGTTTGTATTTTGTTTACTATGATTGTGTGTGTGTGTGTGTGTGTGTGTGTGTGTGTGACAGAGAGAGAGAGAGAGAGAGGGAGGGAGGGAGGGAGAGAGAGATGGAATGTTCATCAAGAATTTATAAAACGGAGTTACGAACTGGGAGGAAGTATTTGGGTTTTCAATATTTAGCCTTAACGAATATAATAGATGATTTGGCTTCGCCATCGGAGAATTATTCTTCTTCTTCTTATTCGTCCGGCTGATTCAAACTTTTGCCGTACTGTATCTTGCTGTTTCGTGCAATTTGCTCCACGGATACAGAAGGTTGAACCCTAATCCTCCTTCATTATTCATGGAATTCACCAAAGCTCTTCTCATATACCACCATCCTCTAGTTTTACTTCCGTTACGAGAGGGGTTTTAATGTGACGGCTATGGTACGAAGCAGGTAGCGGTCACTACTAGTATAATGTAGCGCAAGTTTTATCACTTCTAAGGCAGCAGTCTTTCTTTATCAGCTCGATGAGGCAGGTGGTTTCTGTCAAAAGCGGTCATTTCGCTTGTGAATATAGTCGTCGTGACACAAATTTTCTTTGAGCACCTATACACGATTACAATGCTGCAGAGCTTTTTTTCCGATGTCAAACATATCGAAGGTTATCTTCCCCTTATCGAAAAACTGGTCAATTTATCAACTAACAGCTGCAGTTCAGATTGAATTCTGTAAATTTTCACTACGTGTTACACGTGTCCGTAAAAGCTGCAAGGTGATAAGCTGAATGGATTAGTTCCTTTGGCGAATGTCTAACTGGCTAGTGTTCTGAATATTTTACTTAATGTGTCAAAAGAGAATTGAGACTGATTCCATTACTTATGAATCATTTGTCGTGTTGCATTAGTGCCCAGCTGTTTTGTGAGCTTGAACAGTGACATTAACTCTGTGACAGTCTCATTACTGACAATGAGGGGCTACTGATGTCTTAATGGTCTCTAAAACCGGTTTTGTAATCTATTCAACGTGGTTTTTTCAAAGACAAAAGTAGTATCCAAAAAGTATGAGCGTCAGCAAGAGTTACCTACTGTCCAACATTGAGCCTTATATGATTTCTGAGTTACAGGACAGTAAAAATAAAAATGTCGTGTGACGAGGGCCTCCCGTCGGGTAGACCGTTCGCCTGGTGCAAGTCTTTCGATTTGACGCCACTGCGGCGACTTGCGCGTCGATGGGGATGAAATGATGATGATTAGGACAACACAACACCCAGTCCCTGAGCGGAGAAAACCTCCGACCCAGCCGGGAATCGAACCCGGGCCCTTTGGATTGACAGTCTCGCGCTGACCACTCAGAGCTACCGGGGGCGGACTACAGGACAGTCAACTGCTTATACGTTTAAACAGCGAAAAAATTACTGATGCTACTGTACAACATCTAACCGTGACAAGCCAGTCAAACAATCTGTCCAACGGAATATGGAGATTCTCTCTCTCATCTTTGACTTCCGTGATCTTTACGTTTAATAATTTCCAAATCAATAGCTCTCTAAAAATCCCACTCACCCTTCTGAAACTGTGCCTGCTGATCATTGCAAATTATAATTGCACAAGGGAACCTGTAGTGCCAAATTATTAACTACATTGCTACTCAGCTCAAGAAATTTCTAGACCTGACTGTGGTCGTATGTAGCAAGTGTGACACAAAATAACCTGTATTTGACGTATTAAAAAGTTCATGGTTCACTTCTCTACATTACAGATAAAATAAGACATTTCGGACAAAAGTAAATGTCGCTTCGCAGATCGCTAAAAATACTTCTCTGGTAGCTACACCAAGAGTGGGGAACGGACAAATAGGCAAATGGGGAACGAAATTGACCAGAATGAGGTTTAGTTTTGCAAAAAAAAAAGAGAGAGAGAGAGATAGATAGATTAATTGCTTGAAAGCAATCAAAATAATTGAGCTAACATAATTAGTGACTTGAGGGGAAAACTGAAATATTTCACGAACAGCTGCTGCTAGCTAAGTAAATGAAGTGTCGAAAAATGGCAAATCATACCATAAAATGAAACTTTCTTTGTCTTGATCCACATATTCTTAATAATAACAGAATACTGAACATTTTATTTATCTCCAGCAAGACTAAAAAATAAATAAAAGGAAGAGAACAATAAAATGCTTTGTGAAACGATTTTTCTCAGAGATAGAAGTAAAGTTGATTAGAGGAACATTCGACGTACCTTTGAATGATGTTGAAAACCATGTACTGCAGAGGATAAGGCGATCGAGAATTGAAATTTCAGTGTAAATTAGAATTTTGGAAAGAAATCTTCAATCTACAGCGGTGTGTGCACTGGTATGAAACTTCCTGGCAGATTAAAAGTATGTGTCAGACCGAGACTCGAACTCGTGACCTTTGCCTTTATTGTTCTTTCCATTTGGTCGGGGAGGACGTCACATGACACCCGTCCAAGTCCATCGTGGATCCATTCTCTCAGTCTTTTTTTATTACAGGGGGCGCCCGACTGAGCTAGCCAAGTACGACACACGACCGGTCCTCACAGCTTTATTTCTGCCAGTATCTCGTCTCCCCTTTCCAAACTTCGCTGAAGCTCTCCTCCGAACCTTGCAAGGTTCTGAGTTCGAGTCTCTGTCCGGCACACAGTTTTAATCTACCGGGAAGTTTCAGGATTTTAGAATTTTTAAAACTGTTACAGGATATTTCTCTGTTGAAATTTCAAAAAGTGATCTCCTCGCGTCACTAACGTGTGAACAACTCAGCTGCTATTCATGCTTTCGTGCATCATTCAAAGGCGCGATAAACGTGTCTATAATCTGCACTGTGCAACACAGTTAAAGAACCACTTTCCGGAACACCATAATTGCGAAGTACAAGTTTGAAATTTGGCTCAAAGGTGCCTACAACGTTTCTCTGCAACGCTGCAAAAGCATGGCGACCAGAGACGTCGCCCCAGCCTCGACGACAGTTCAAACAACTTGTCGACACACTCGAAAAAAGGGCCAGAGCTCATAAGTCCATGTGCCGTGTAAGGCGGGTTAATGACGTCACTTTGGCGCCACATTTCACCGATATTCTGCCCAACGTCACGTGATGGGAAGGTCGTCACACCCCCTCTTACTACATTTAACCTGCTCTTTTGAAGCCTCTGCGATGGAGGTCAGAACGGCGACACCCTGCCTTCAAATCATGCGGTTTTCTTGTGGGTGGCTGGAGAAAAGATTCTAAGATTGTAGACACACCTCCGCTCAGATCAGGTTCGGGAAGGCATCAGGGAGTAGAATAAAAGACGTCAAAGAAACCACTCCTTTTCCTTGGGGCGTTAATTCCCGCACATTTCGCGGTCTAAACAGCTATCAGTGCGATAAGGAACAGGACAAATTCACGTCAACCTTCGACTCTGCTGACATCCCAAAACGTACAACCCTCTCCCTCCCCCCCCCCCCTCTCCCCACCCCGAGAACATTGTGGGGATGCATACCCATTGAACAAGATCGTAGCCATGCAGCATGATGCAATTTTTGCTTTCGTGTACAGGATGGAACCACTATGGACCATTGAAAATCATTCTACGGAATTTGAATATGATCTGAAGCAGTAAAGACTGATTTTGTTTCTACAGCTGCCCTGTTTCACACCCTGCTGTGGCTTGATCACAGAGGGCTGTGACATTGACAGAAGTGAGAATACAATGGCAAAGGCTCCCTCTAAGATCTTCATTTCGGCAACACCCTTTGTAGAGCCAACACACATTTATTGAAAGTTTTAAGGATATACCTTTAAAGACAAAACCTGCGAGCCGGCCGTTGGTGGCCGAGCGGTTCTAGGCGCTTCAGCCTGGAACCGCGCGACCGCTACGGTCGCAGGTTCAAATCCTGCCTCGGGCATGGATGTGTGTGCTGTCCTTAGGTTAGTTAGGTTTCAGTAGTTCTAAGTTCTAGGGGACTAATGACCTGAGATGTTAAGTCCCATAGTGCTCAGAGCCATTATGAAAAAAACCTGCGAAGTATTCCAGACGCCTGCAGGCAGGCAACTGGCATCTGAGGGGGTCAAGTGGTTGCCTTCCTGCAGGCATCTAGGGCCACTTCGCAGGTTTTCTCTGTAAAAACATATTTTTAAAACTCTCAATAAATGTGGATGGGTTCTACCAAGGGTGTTGCCAAAATGAAGATCTTAGAGGGAGCCTTTGCCATTGTATTCACACATATATCAACGTCGCAGCACCTCGTGATCACGCCACAGTAGGGCTTGCAGTAACAGGAGGTCTCTAAAACGATAAGCACACTTTGCTGCTTTGGATCACGTTCAGATTTTCTCCACAGTGTCCTTAGAGAGGGACTGAAACCTCCATGGGTGTTAGTAGCGTCGAAGGTTGTGATGAATGTTGTCGTGTTGCTCGTCGCACTGAGAGCTCATTTCCGACCGCGAAATGTGCGGGAATCAACGCCCCAAGGAAAGAGGTTGTTTCATTGACGCCATTTAAGCCACTCTTGATTCCTTTTCGTGTCGGTTCTGAGTGGTGGTGTATCTGAAATGTTTTCCTAGGCTATCCAAAAGAAAACCGTGTGATTTCAACACTAAGTGTTGCCGAGGTGTCAAAATAATGGG
The DNA here is from genome assembly GCF_023864345.2 of Schistocerca serialis cubense. NCBI lineage: Eukaryota > Metazoa > Arthropoda > Insecta > Orthoptera > Acrididae > Schistocerca > Schistocerca serialis. Next base: position 852,618,763 of record NC_064639.1, on the reverse strand, counting down.
TGAAACATGGATAAGAGAGGGTGTGACGACCTTCCCATAACGTGAGAAGTCCACGGTGGCATTGGACTGAATTGTGGTGAAAGCTGGTGCCAAAGTGATGTCGTTAACCTACCTTCTACGTCGCCTTAACTTCTGAGCTCTGCCTTTTTTTCGCAAGTGTCCACACCATGCTGTTTGGATAATCATCGAGCCCAATGGTGTCGTCGCAGGGAGCCACACTTTCGCACCGTTACAGACATACGTTGTTGGCACCTTTGACTCAACCTGCAAACTCACACGTCGCAATGGAAGACTATCACGGTGTTTCGAAAAAGGGGTCCTTTAATTATGTTTCTCAGTGTATTTTATTATCTTTCTGATTTCTTCGCCTCTGGTGTTTCTATTTCCACTTTATAAATTGACGAGAGCATTTGCCACGCTACCGAAAAGCTGCTACATAATCGTTCCTTGGAATACCCAAAATATTTTCTTGCAATGTAAATGACACATCTAATTCTACAATTCATTTTCTTCGATAAATGCTAACGTATGTGAGTCCGACTGTAGAGACTACCCTATTAAATTTCTCATGCTATTCTTTCAGATACAGAAACTTTTGTAAATTAAGTACAACTTCCATACAATATCCAAACTGCTTTACAAGGTAAATTACTTCGAATTGTTATTTCCGTGAATGTAGTAGAGACAAGACAATTTTCGTAAGGAAATGAAAGTATCTTGTCAGTTTTTCTTGCCCCTTAGAGGGTGGCCAGATGCTTTTTCTGTTGCCCCCTCCACCCCCCCCCCCCCCCCCCCCCCCCCGGGACGGAATCAGTGTATCCCATCTGTCTGCGTCTAAGTGTTATCCCACGCGAAAGTTTGAGAACGCTTTTTCTAAACGTTTTGTTACAAGCCCAGTATTCACCCTGACCGCACACATCGCCTTAAGGCCCCATCCAGACCGCCCAGCTCTCCGGCTCTTGCAGTTAATCCACCTACCGGGTTCCATCCTCTGGTTCGTCGCTCCGGAAGCAACGTGTTAACGCACATGGCTACCCTGGCGGGATTCTCCTGTGTCGGCATGTTAGCTGGAATCTAGTATTCCTTCATAAATTTCAAAAAACCTTTACATATGTTGTTGTTGCTGCCCATGTTGTAATATTTAGCCCGAAGACTGGTTTGATGCACCTTTTCCTCGTTAGTTTATCCTGTGCAAGTCTTTTCATCTCTGCATAACTACCGCAATCCGCATGCATTTGAACCTTAGTATTGTATTCAACTCGTGGCTTACTCCCACAATTTGAATCCCCCCCCCCCCCCCCAATCTCACCAATACCGAATTAGCTATTCCTTTTTTTACCTCTCAATCTTTCATATCAAACTATTCCACCTTCTAACCAAACTGTGCCATAAATCTCATTTCTACCCAACTCGATTCAGTGCCCCCTCATTGGTACTGGATCTATACGTACAATTTTCACCATACTTCCGTAACGCCAAATTTTCTCCATAATTCTGTAACGCCAAATTTGAAAGCTTCTATTCTTTTACATACGCCTGTTAGGCCCCCCCATGAACCATGGACCTTGCCGTTGGTGGGGAGGCTTGCGTGCCTCAGCGATACAGATAGCCGTACCGTAGGTGCAACCACAACGGAGGGGTATCTGTTGAGAGGCCAGACAAACGTGTGGTTCCTGAAGAGGGGCAGCAGCCTTTTCAGTAGTTGCAAGGGCAACAGTCTGGATGATTGACTGATCTGGCCTTGTAACAATAACCAAAACGGCCTTGCTGTGCTGGTACTGCGAACGGCTGAAAGCAAGGGGAAACTACAGCCGTAATTTTTCCCGAGGGCATGCAGCTTTACTGTATGATTAAATGATGATGGCGTCCTCTTGGGTAAAATATTCCGGAGGTAAAATAGTTCCCCATTTGGATCTTCGGGCGGGGACTACTCAAGAGGATGTCGTTATCAGGAGAAAGAAAACTGGCGTTCTACGGATCGGAGCGTGGAATGTCAGATCCCTTAATCGGGCAGGTAGGTTAGAAAATTTAAAAAGGGAAATGGATAGGTTAAAGTTAGATATAGTGGGAATTAGTGAAGTTCGGTGGCAGGAGGAACAAGACTTCTGGTCAGGTGACTACAGGGTTATAAACACAAAATCAAATAGGGGTCATGCAGGAGTAGGTTTAATAATGAATAGGAAAACAGGAATGCGGGTAAGCTACTACAAACAGCATAGTGAACGCATTATTGTGGCCAAGATAGATACGAAGCCCACACCTACTACAGTAGTACAAGTTTATATGCCAACTAGCTCTGCCGATGACAAAGAAATTGAAGAAATGTATGATGAAATAAAAGAAATTATTCAGATAGTGAAGGGTGATGAAAATTTAGTAGTCATGGGTGACTGGAATTCGGTAGTAGGAAAAGGGAGAGAAGGAAACGTAGTAGGTGAATGTGGATTGGGGCTAAGAAATGAAAGAGGAAGCCGCCTGGTCGAATTGTGCACAGAGCACAACTTAATCATAGCTAACACTTGGTTTAAGAATCATGAAAGAAGGTTGTATACATGGAAGAGCCCTGGAGATACTAAAAGGTATCAGATAGATTATATAACGGTAAGATAGAGATTTAGGAACCAGGTTTTAAATTGTAAGGCATTTCCCAGGGGCAGATGTGGACTCTGACCACAATCTATGACCTGTAGATTAAAACTGAAAAAAACTGCAAAAAGGTGGGAATTTAAGGAGATGGGACCTGGATAAACTGAAAGAACCAGAGGTTGTACAGAGTTTCAGGGAGAGCATAAGGGAACAATTATCACGAATGGGGGAAAGAAATACAGTAGAAGAAGAATGGGTAGCTTTGAGGGATGAAGTAGTGAAGGCAGCAGAGGATCAAGTAGGTAAAAAGACAAGGACTAGTAGAAATCCTTGGGTAATAGAAGAAATATTGAATTTAATTGATGAAAGAAGAAAATATAAAAATGCAGTAAATGAAGCAGGCAAAAAGGAATACAAACGTCTCAAAAATGAGATCGAGAGGAAGTGCAAAATGGCTAAGCGGGGATGGCTAGAGGACAAATGTAAGGATATAGAGGCTTATCTCACTAGGGGTAAGATAGATACTGCCTACAGGAAAATTAAAGAGACCTTTGGAGATAAGAGAACCACTTGCATGAACATCAAGAGCTCAGATGGAAACCCAGTTCTAAGCAAAGAAGGGAAAGCAGAAAGGTGGAAGGAGTATATAGAGGGTGTATACAAGGTCGATGTACTTGAGGACAATATTATGGAAATGGAAGAGGATGTAGATGAAGATGAAATGGGAGATACGATACTGCGGGAAGAGTTTGACAGAGCACTGAAAGACCTGAGTCGAAACAAGGCCCCCGGAGTAGACAACATTCCATTGGAACTACTGACGGCCTTGGGAGAGCCAGTCCTGACAAAACTCTACCATCTGGTGAGTAAGATGTATGAAACAGGCGAAATACCCTCAGACTTCAAGAAGAATATAATAATTCCAATCCCAAAGAAAGCAGGTGTTGACAGATGTGAAAATTACCGAACAATCAGTTTAATAAGTCACAGCTGCAAAATACTAACACGAATTCTTTACAGACGAATGGCAAAACTAGTAGAAGCCGACCTCGTGGAAGATCAGTTTGGATTCCGTAGAAATACTGGAACACGTGAGGCAATACTGACCTTACGACATATCTTAGAAGAAAGATTAAGGAAAGGCAAACCTACGTTTCTAGCATTTGTAGACTTAGAGCAAGCTTTTGACAATGTTGACTGGAATACTCTCTTTCAAATTCTAAAAGTGGCAGGGGTAAAATACAGGGAGCGAAAGGCTATTTACAATTTGTACAGAAACCAGATGGCAGTTATAAGAAGTCGAGGGACATGAAAGGGAAGCAGTGATTGGGAAGGGAGTAAGACAGGGTTGTAGCCTCTCCCCGATGTTATTCAATCTGTATATTGAGCAAGCAGTAAAGGAAACAAAAGAAAAATTCGGAGTAGGTATTAAAATCCATGGAGAAGAAATAAAAACTTTGAGGTTCGTCGATGACATTGTAATTCTGTCAGAGACAGCAAAGGACTTGGAAGAGCAGTTGAATGGAATGGACAGTGTCTTGAAAGGAGGATATAAGATGAACATCAACAAAAGCAAAACGAGGATAATGGAATGTAGTCGAATTAAGTCGGGTGATGGTGAGGGAATTAGATTAGGAAATAAGACACTTAAAGTAGTAAAGGAGTTTTGCTATTTGGGGAGCAAAATAACTGATGATGGTCGAAGTAGAGAGGATATAAAATGTAGACTGGCAATGGCAAGGAAAGCGTTTCTGAAGAAGAGAAATTTGTTTACATCGAGTATAGATTTAAGTGTCAGGAAGTCATTTCTGAAAGTATTTGTATGGAGTGTAGCCATGTATGGAAGTGAAACATGGACGATAAATAGTTTGGATAAGAAGAGAATAGAAGCTTTCGAAATGTGGTGCTACAGAAGAATGCTGAAGATTAGATGGGTAGATCACATAACTAATGAGGAAGTATTGAATAGGAATGGGGAGAAGAGAAGTTTGTGGCACAACTTGACCAGAAGAAGGGATCGGTTGGTGGGACATGTTCTGAGGCATCAAGGGATCACCAATTTAGTATTGGAGGGCAGCGTAGAGGGTAAAAATCGTAGAGGGAGACCAAGAGATGAATACACTAAGCAGATTCAGAAGGATGTAGGTTGCAGTAGGTACTGGGAGATGAAGAAGCTTGCACAGGATAGAGTAGCATGGAGAGCTGCATCAAACCAGTCTCAGGACTGAAGACCACAACAACAACAACGCCTGTTAAATATTCATCTTTTGGATCTGCAGCTGTCGTCCTATCTATCCATATTTGCAGTTAAATTATAGTCTATGGGTTCCGCCTTTTTGCAAAGAGACTGCGTTTTCTTTTCACCCAAAGAAGAAGAATCAGCCACAACAAAGCGTGAGTAGTAACAAATATATACACAAACCATTTTGACACGCCAAAAATCATGCTTTTCAAAATCAAGGGATGTGTTAAACTGTCGACGACATTTGCATTTACATCTTTTGGTCTACAGATGACAAGCTGTCAGTGCACGACACTATAGAGCTGGTCCTGCAAAACTACATAATTTAAAATTACGCTAAGAAGCAAAACGAACAAAATCTTTCTTTAGACCTCAATTTGTTAAATAAATTATAACCTAAAATATTTTCACTTTTTACAGTTTTTCAGTAAACAAAAAACCCACTGAAGATGGCACAAAGGTGCTGAAACATGTCTGTGTTTGCAAAAAGGCGGAACCGACATCCTATAACGCCTGTTAAGTTTAGGCAGAACAAACATCTGATAAGTATACATGGAACAATTTCGTACAAAATGTAACATTTCTCGCATTGCTGCTCCAGTTAAATCTCCTTTCATTGATAATAAAAATCTTTCATATAAATATTATATTTAATAGAATTTGAGCCTATAGACAAGAAAGATAAGTAATTACTCTCTTTCTTTGAGTGTGTATGTTTTCTTATACCTAGAGTGCATAGACAGGGCTGTACGACTTTTGATACTTTTTAAGTACTGATTGGTTTAACTCTTGCCTACTGAGACCGGAACATGACAGTTTCAGAATCCATAAAAATACAACATAATTCCCAAGGAATTTCATTTACACGCTATTTTTTAATTTTATTCAAAACTGTCTCTATTTGTTTTCTCCAAGTAGTTCAAATATTTCATGCATAGGGCGTTGTAGTGCGTAGTTTTCTGCTCGAGCAGTCGCTGCAGGTATTTTTATCACCACTTGTCACTTCGTCACCGATTGTTTGTATGAACACAAGTAACATTGCATCGGAATCAAGAAATACTAATGGAGTGTAGTTGAGTGTGATGCTGTACATTATTCTATAGATAATCGCCAGGCGAACAATACCGTGAAAAACACGCACTGCAATAGAAAAAGAGGCACAATCTACGTTTCGCAGGAACTGATCATTTATGTTAAGGAAAGGTTATTGGAAGAAGTATTAACCAGCACCAAACACAGTTAAAAAATCGTTTTATTGACACGTTTTGTTAGTTACAAACGGATTGTACAGCTTGTTACATGAAATAAGTTAATAAATAGTGCTTCATTAGTGGACTAGAATCTCGGGCAGTTTCCCAAGCGTCCCAAAACAATTAAGTGATTACGGTGAGAGGAAGTAGTTTTTGTTTCCTCATTTACACAACAGAAGAAAAATCAGGTTAGTTAAAGCGGAGCTACGTTTTCAGTCTTTGAGAGGTTGAAAGCACACATGTTCTTATCACAAAATTGTGTATTTATGGATAGAAGTTAGCAAAAAAGAGTGTAACACCCGAACCATGCAAAATATTGGGGAAATGTGGTATGTCTCAACCGATGGGACCAATATAGCACGACATAGACGTGTCATTTATTTAAAAGCCTTCTTTGTTAAATCCACGGAACTCCAATTCTGTTACCTGCATGCGAGAATTTATTTTTCACCAAACAACACATTTTCGAGCAAATCAAGAACTATGCATCAAGATCGGTTTTTCTTCAGTGACTACATTTCAGTGCCTCATTGTTCCTATCTGGAGGTAAATGCAGGCCACATGTGCTACAGAATGCGGAGTGTAGAAAAAACAAGATAGGAATTTTATTATTTTTTGGAAGAGTAAGAGAGAATTTAAATAATTAAATATACAACCACGCCTACGACGATGGATACCGTTACACGAGGGTTGTCCAGAAAGAAAGTCCCGATCCGTCGCGAAATGGATACCACAGTGAAAACCAGATGAAGCTTTGCACAGATGTGTTGGGTAGTGTCTCTGGTATGACCATCGATCGCATCAAGACGCTCTTTTCAGTTGTGAGCGCACTGTGAGCTAGTAAAGGTGCCTAGCACAACGATGTCTCCCGCCAAGCTGGAGGGCCTGCTGAGAGGCTTCGCCTTAATGAATGCAGCCCACCTAACACAACTGCCACGCACTTCCTTCTTCATGGCAATTCTCAGCCGCACTCTGCAGGGGCAGTGAAGACGCCCCTGTAGTCTTTTCCATGTGAAGTGTTCCATCACCCACAACACAGCCCTAACTGGCTCGTCCTGAGTATCACATAAAACGCTGGATACGAAGACAACATTTGAGCCCAGGCTACGCGTTATAGACCAGCATTGAGAATTATCAGAAAGCACAGGCGACTGCCTTCTATGACCACGGTGTTGGAAATTTGGTATAACGCTCTGACAAATGTCTAAGTCGGAGCGGCGACTATGTAGAGAAGTATCTGGAAAATGTATCTGACTCTTGCAAGTAAAATGTTTCTGATTTTCACTGTGGTTTCCATTTAGCGACCGATCGCAACTTACTTTATGGACAACCCTCGTATATAAAGAATCGAAAGCTTAATTACAATAACTTACAGTTTTAAGCGATAAGTTACAACTACTGTGTTATTGAATGTGTTTGAATGGTGGAGAAGGGAGACTGGCTTACGAGATGATGTATTCTGACCGTAAATAAATACGTAATCCCTTCGCGGAAGGAATCCTTATGATCTACAATAAACTGATCCTACGTTTCCTAGGTAATCGGGATGGAATGACTGATTCTACCCAACGTAGAGTTCAGTATCTGAATCCCGTTTCACTGCCTACAGTTCAGACTTTCGCGTGAAGAACCTGAGGTTTGGCTGTCGGGACGGGTAGCACTGCCGCTACTGGCCGTGTGACGGCGCGCGTGGCTCGTGTGGGACACGGCTGGGTAAGCAGCCTGGCGCGGAGGGCCAGCAGAGGCCGAGGTCGCCGGCGCTACGACCCACCTCCCAGGATGTCCTCCACGAAGCGCTCCAGGTAGTCCTCGTCGTCGTCGTCATCGTCGTCGGCGGCCGCCGCGGCGCCCTCGTCCTCGTCGTCGTCGTCGTCATCGTCGTCCGTTATGTCGTCCAGGTCGACGTCCTCCTCGTCATCGTCATCGTCGTCGTCGTCGTCAGTCGAGGCTGCGGGCGCGCCCGCCTGCTGGCGGCCCGTCTCGCCGCCGATGGCCCGCGAAGATTCTGCGGGGGCGGCGGGGGCGGCGGGGGCGGCAGCGGGGGCGGCGTCGCAGACAGCACAGGCCAGCGCGGCCAGCAGCGCCACGCACAGCACCCACTTCATTCTGCAACACATCGCAAACCGTGCCGTCAGCCTTCATCACATCACGCACAACTCTAACGACGGACTCTGGGAAACAGCATTAGTTTAAGGGGGGGTAGGACGTCAAACGGTCCGACTTGGAGCAGGAGAGGCACCACAGCACATTTTAATTTCCACTGTCTATACTTTTACAAATAAATTCATAAAACTTTAACAGCATGACCAGGAAGGATTCGGGATTCATACTCATAGCAGTGGAAGCTCAAAAACGTAACAAAACACAGAATGAGATTTTCACTCTGCAGCGGAGTGTGCGCTGATATGAAACTTCCTGGCAGATTAAAATTGTGTGCCGGACCGAGACTCGAACTCAGGACCTGCAAAATGCGCAGGAGAGCTTCTGTAAAGTTTGGAAGCTAGGAGGCGAGGTACTGGCAGAAGTGAGGACAGGGCGTGAGTCGTGCTTGGGTAGCTCAGTTGATAGAGCACTTGCCCGCGAAAGGCAAAGGTCCCGAGATCGAGTCTCGGTCCGGTACACAGTTTTAATATGCCAGGAAATCTCGTAATAAAACACATTTTTTTACATGTGAAATTTCATAATTTTTTCACTTACTACTGGCTGCATTTGTTGCTACAGGTACACTTTTCTTCCTAAGTAAGAGAGATTCTTCGATGAATTTTGCACAGAATACACACCATACTTACAGGTGTCTGAAACTCTAGAAGTTATTTAATTTACGAAAAAATGAATGAACTGTTACATTTTAAACTTCATGTTTAGAAAAAGTTCAAGTTTTATAGTTAATTATCTCAATTTTTCCACAGTTTTTTAATAGAGCTGGAAAATTCTAGAGTTTCATACACCTGTAACTACTGTTTGTATGCTATGAAAAATTCATCGAAGAATCTCTCTTACGTAGGAAGAAAAGTGTACCTATAGCAACAAATGTAGCCAGTAATAAGTGAAAAAATGGTGAAATTTCACACGTAAAAAAAGGTGTTTTGCTACGTTTTTGAACTTCCACTGCGATGGGTGTGAGTCCTCAATCCTTCCTGGTCATGGTGACGAAGTTTTATGAATTTATTTGTAAAAGTATAGACAGTAGAAATTAAAATGTTCTGTGGTGACTCTCCTGCCCCAAGTCGGCCTGTTTGACGTCCTACCCCCCTTAATACACTATCTGATCAAAAGTAACCGGCCACACCTACACTACGGAATTAAAGGATTACTTTTAGAAACCCCTTAATTGCTTCCCATCGCTACGTTTAAGTTTGAAATTTGGTTGAAAGCTGCTTACAACCTTTCTCTGTAATGGTGCGTGGCACCCTGTGACTTCACCCATGGACTCGACGACGCTTCCAATAGCAAGGCGCCAACACATGGTAAAAAATTGCCACAGCTCGGAAGGTCATGTGAGCTGTAAGGTGGGTTAATGATGTCACATTGGCACAAAATTTCATCACAATTCTGCCCAGCGCCTCCGTGGACTTATCACATGATGGGAAGGTGTCACAGTCCCTCTTACCCATGTTTCACCCCTTCTTTTGGCGTCACTGCGATGGCGAACAGAACCGCAACACCCAGCGTTGAAATCACGGAGTTTTCCTATGGATGGCCGAGGAAAACATTTCAGACAAACCATCGTTCAGAACCGGCACGAAAAGGTCTCATAAAGGGTGACAATGAAACTGCCCCTTTCCGTAGGGTATTGATTCCCAATCATTTCGCAGTCGAAACCGACAGCTCGCAGTATGGTGGGCAACAGCAAGATGTTCTTGGCAACTATTGAAACTGCTGGCACCCTTGGACATTTCAAACCTTCTCTAAGGACACTGTGCGACTATACACGCATTGAATGTGATCACGCCCCTTTGGAGTACAGTGCGACCGCAATTTTTGCCCTTCTGTACATGTTGGAGCCACTACGTACCATTCAAAACCATTTCATGAACTCTGAACGTAATCCGTAGCAGCAAAAGGTACTTTTGATTTTCCAAACCTCCTGTTTTCCAACCTCCAGTGGCGTGGTCACGCTGGAATGCAACATGAACATGCGCCTGAATAAAATTAAGACCCCCCCCCCCCCCGGTTTGGCAACACCCTCAGTGCCAACCACGCACATCTATTGCGCCCATTAGTAATGTACCTTTCGCCTGAGGGTTAGGCAACCCCTTCGAAAACCCTTGGATTGGTTTTTCTACTTTCAGGCGCTAGAGCAGCTTTCAGGTTGAATTGGTGTCAAAGTTTCAGACAGGTACGTTTGTAAGGTGCGCAACAAAGTAGCGTCGGTGGCGCCGGGGATGTTGCCAAACTGATGGGTATTACACATACCCTTTGCCAGTTTATTTACGAGCATGTTAAAGTACCAAAAAAAAAAAAAAAATGTTCAGATGTGTGTGAAATCTTATGGGACTTAACTGCTAAGGTCATTAGTCTCTAAGCTTACACACTACTTAACCTAAATTATCCTAAGGACAAACACACACATCCATGCCCGAGGGAGGACTCGAACCTCCGCCGGGACCGGCCGCACAGTCCATGACTGCAGCGCCCCAGACCGCTAGGCTAATCCCGCGCGTTAAAGTACCCTTTGCTGCTTAGAATCACGTTCCAATTCCGTTGAATGGTTATGAAGGCTCCCTGGTTGTTCTAACCTGTACACGACAGTAAAAATTGCTGTCGCACTGCATTCCAAAGGGGTGCGATCACGTTAAATGCGGATTCAGTCCCACAATGACCTATAGAAGAGTTGAAAGTTGCGAGAATATCAAAGATTAACAAGAACAGCTTCCTGTTGCTCAACGCATTGCGAACTGTCGTTTTCGACCGCAGAATGTGTGGGAGTCAACGTCCCAGGAAAGGAGTGATTTCACTGTCACCCTTTATAACACCTCTTGAGGTCTTTCCATGACGGTTTTGAAATGTTTCCTCGCCCACCCATAAGAAAACAGCGTGGCTTGAGCGCTGGGTGTCTTGGTTCTGATCACCATCGCACAGACGTCAATAGAAGGGGTGAATTGTGGTTAAGAGGGGCTATGACGACTTCCTCATCATGGAACAAGTCCATTGTGATTTCCTTTTCCACACTTGTGTTATCTTAGCATGTACACTATCTTTGATGCCCTCGTCGTTGAATGCATGTTGAACACCAATCTCCTTTACTTCCTTGAAGGTTGTCTAGTGTTGAAATTTGAGTATTTTGGTATGACAGCGTCTGTAAAACTGTTCTGTTACAAGTCCTTGCGAAGGAAGAAAGAAAGGAAACAAACTCTTTAGAGACGGATAACGGACAGGGGGTTTCAAGGTATCATTCTTCAGTTCTACGCGCTGTTCGCTTGGCTACGTAGAAAGATCGATTTCGTTACCGGAAGTAGATGGTGTGCTGCAGAGAACACGGTCTGGAGGAGGGACGATCAGATATGACGAGCAGTCAACACCAGTACCGCTAGTGTTCGAGCGTCAGTCCAGAAGAAGAACGATGGAAGGACCTCACTGGGGAAACTATTCCGGTTTTCGCCTAAAACGATTTAGAGGAACTAAGCCGAGTCGTACTCTTTCAGAGTACGATCAGAAAGGAAGATATCAGTTTAATGTTACATCGACATCAGGATAAATTCTGAGGAACTACAGAAAGCGAGATTATGCAGTTAAGTATAACATATGGGATGCACAAATAAAGCATGATTCCTCAGTCTGCGTGAAAGGAAAATAAGTACTGAGTAGTCAGCGCTTGGAAGAAACTAGAGCACTGTAAAATGCGGAAGAGCGCTTGGTTATTTAATAACGCATTACGCATTTGTATCTGAGAATTGAGGTGAGAGAGAGGCAGAGGCAGTCTGTGTCCAGGACAAATAATTGTTTTTTTTTGGTGGCACCAGCATGTCTACAGATTGTTTCTAAATGATTCCCTATACGTAGTGAGTGGGTTGTTGGGTTCATACCTGCTTCTAGCTCAAGTAAACAGTACGCAAACAATGTAACACGCGAACACCCGTTACACAACGTCATAACGGGTAGGCAGAAGCCTTATGTAATGCCCTATCATTTCCCCATTCCGACTTGTGGTGCCTTCGGTGTCAGGCGGGTCACGAACTACTAAAGTCCATAGTCTCTGACATTGAGCAATATCATCATAAACGATCACTCCACAGGAGGAATAAAAAATGTTGTTGTTGTGGTCTTCAGTTCGGAGAGTGGTTTGTCCTGCAGCTCTATCCTGTGCAAGCGTCTTCATGTCTGAGTAACTACTGCAACTTAGATTCTTCTGAATCTGCACACTGTAATTATGTCTTGGTCTCCATATACAATTTTTAACCCCCCGCCCTCCCCTCCCACACACACACACACACACTTCCCTCCAGTACTAAATTAGTGATCCCTTGATATCTCAGAATGTGTCCTATCAACCCATCCCTTCTTGTAGTTAGGTTGTACCACAAATTTCTTTTCTCCTCAGCTCTGTTCAGTACCTAATCATTAGTTACGTGATCTATCCATCTGTTTAAACTGTTTGTCGTTCGTGCTAAATTTCCGCACAAACGTTATAAACGAAACTACAGCTACACGAAACACAGCGAAATGTTTCGAAAGGACGGAAATCTTTAAGTATGAAAAACAGGGCACCGAAGAGCATAAGTAATCAATTTACAAATAGTTCGCAGTTCTCATTCCAATCATACTGCCGACTACAGTCGGTAGGCTAGCCATGAATAAAGTTTATCTTGACAAAGAAGAAACGATGTAGACGCAATGTTTCGAAGAATAGTAGCTCATCTATCATTTTTGGAAGATTTGAATGATACGCAAATCTTCCAGAGCCCTGAAATGATTCTAATCAAGTGAGGCTATCAGTGGAAAAATTAGAGTATGACATCTAAGAATGGTGATTGCTGTTTGAAGAATCCCTTGACGCAGCGCGTCACGCTAGTCTATCCAAGCCCCTTCATCTCACTATAACTACTGCTGCCTACACAGGCTACATTTGGACTTGCTACTAGTGGGAAATATGGATAAGACAGCTGCCGTTTCAGCATCACTGACGCAAAACCAAGTCAAATCACAAGTAAAAAGAACAAGGGTCGAACAGGCAGCGATATTAAATGCCGTGAAGTACAGTGGCAAGCAGGTCTTTGAGGAATAAGGACGGGTGGGGGATCCAGCACATATATAGTGACGTCACTTACGGTGTCTGTCCTAGGTCAATGCTCAGTAGTTCCGCAAACCGTTGAGAACAAGAGCGTCGAGTCTGAAGGGCCGTGTGACCTGGAAATGGAATGTACTTGGGAGTCACGCTTTGAAGACACTGTCTTGTCCACACACACACACACACACACACACACACACACACACACAAAGGGAAAGAGACACAAAGAAAGAAAGGGAGACAGAGTGGGGATCATACTAAATCGACCGGTTATCGTCAGTTATCGGACCGAAAATGGCTAGACAAGTATTGCGACAATGCTAATTAATATGAGCTACAGTTATATACGCTCGAGATTGCTAGGAAAGTTGTTAGTCAAGGGCTGATAAGCAACACATGCAATCACAGCTACTTACATATTAACTACAGCAGTTCGTGATGGAAAAAGCATCTGTTTTAGAGTAGGTAGTGATGCTGCTATATAATTAAAGAACAACTCCCGCAAGTAGTGAAGAAAAAGAAGTAAATGCGTAAAGTGATAACGTAAACACTTCTTCCAAGTTTTTTGGATTTTCCTGTTCTCACAAACTTCTGGCGAAAAATATTAATTAACATCTTTACCTTCTCTCGCAGGGAATTAGTATCGTCAACCTAATGCAACCTGAGGAGATCCACCTCACTGTTTTAGCCCCGTTGCTGGGATCTTCTTCACTAGTATGCTGTTCGAATGACTGAACACTATCCTTCTCTTCGGTTATCGGTGCTTCGGTGTGAAGAATTCTTGATATGCTTGTCGTACTTAATAGCTTGCTACCGGGTGCTCTGTCGAGTTTCGTTTTCATTTTCTGCACAATATCTCGACGACCGACCGATCCGTCCTCTTCACGAGTTGCGAGTTTTGTTGTTCTGTGTACTCGCTGCCTGGACTCCAACCAGACTGTGACTATTGTTGATACTACGCCGCTATTTAGAGCCGAGTTAGATTCCTGATGTCCACTACGCCCATTGACGCTCATTCGTTTTCTTAGAGCCGGCGCTGATATTCCATGAAGCGCAAATTCTCTCAGCGTTTTCAAATTCTCATGGATATGATGACCGGCGAGATTTTAATAAATTGAATTCCGCATCCTGAACGTTATTTAAATAGAAATCGCCCTCCCTGTTTATTAGGTTTTCTGACATCTTTATTTCGATTAACTCCTCAACAGTACTTCCCAGAAACAGGCGTTTGCACCACAATACTGGTCTCATTGTATTTCATTTCATGATTATATTCGAAGCCCTGAAGAAGACAGCCTAGTCAGTTGTCGAAATATTGTTCGTAAAATGGAAACAACAGCTCGGCGGATGACCCGGCGACACACTATTAATCAACCGCGTCGAGAGAACATGCGAGATCTGGTTTATTTGCTCGACCTAAACTCTATGTTCAGTACCTGAAGATGTGTGATCCTGGAGCAAACTCTGGCAAGAGACTGAAATGTTTGGGTGAACTGTATCACCCAGAAAGTTTTTTATTGTTTGACATCAGTGAGTACCCACACACGTATATAGTATCAAAAATATATGTGAGATTGCTTAAGTGGATCAGTTTTAGACTACTCGAGTAGTTATGACCTCGAACTATTACGGAGACGTGCTGCTCGGATTGTACTGGTATAGCCCAACATGAAAATGTACCAAAGATGCTCGGGGAACTTAGAAGATAATGTTTGGGAGCAGGGCAACGTGTCATTTCATTTAGATGTCGTTGCTCTCGCGAAAGCCTATTGGGCAAATTTGGAGAACCTATATTCGAGGAAGGCTGTGCTGCTATTTACTACGATATTTGTGTTTCTTGCGTTGGAAGGAAGATTAGGTTTTACCGACCCGTCCATGACGGGGACACTGGGAACGAAAATCAAATCAAGCTCAGACTGCTGAGCAAACTATCGTGGCATCTGCTTTAAGCGATTTAAGGAAATCATGGAGAACCCAAATCTGAATGGCCGAACTGACTTTTAACCGCCATCCTCTTGAATACGAGTCCAGTGTCTTACTAATACTTCACTTCGCTCGTGTCTCGCACAGGAAGCACGAGAAAGTGGTGTAAAAGAGTAGGACGCGTACTTAGGTGTTTAGACATTCAATGTTCCTTCGCTCTACTAATGGAGTAGAATAGAACATCATTATATTCATTCGGCCTGAAATCTTATTGACCGGTGTTCAGTTGGCTTCAGTGATGAGTTCCGATTCGAACTGAACCCAGATGGCCAGCGAAGTCGTGTCTGTAGACGTTCCGGATAGCAGAAGGATACCAGCGTCACCGTCGTCCGCCATAAGGCCCGAAGACCACGAATGGTGATCCGCGGTGCCATTTCATTTCCCTTTGGTTATCATCTGCGATACTCTTACAGCACAGGGGTACGTGTACGATACTGTACGCCTCGTTTTGTTGTCCTTCATGGCAATCCATTCGGGGCTTACATTTCAGCAAGATAATGCCCGCCCGTACACAGCGAGAGTTTCTACTGCTTTGTGCTTGCCATATCCTACGTTGGCCAGCTAGGTCGCCGGATTTCTCCCCAATTGAGAACGTTTGGTACATTATGGGCAGATCCCTCCATCCATCTCGGGAGTATGAAGATATAACGCACCAATTGGACAGAATTTGGAATGGAATCCCTCAGGTGGACACCCAACAACTATGTCAATCAGTGCCAAGCAGAATAACCACTCGCATAAGGGCCAGAGGTGGACCAGTGAGCTACTGATTAGCTTCAATAAATCGTCTAATTTTTCTGAAATTGTAATAATTTGTTTCTTTGTACATTTACGTCATATTCCGTCCCATATGCGGATAATTCCTTCGCGTTGTGTCTCTCTTTTTTTTTTTTTAAGCGTTTATGTAGAAGAAGTTGTTTATTGGTTGTAATTTACATTCTGAATCTACTTCATCTCGTTTCTGAACCTTTCATACGGATTACGAACTAATGATAATAGACATCGATTGATATTTCCACATTCAATACATAGGGACACAGTTGCGCGACTCACCTCTGACATCTTTTTCCGGAAGAAGAAGGAAGGTTATGTTTAACGTCCCGTCGACGACGAGTCTGTAGAGAGGAGCACGAACTCGGGTACGGAGACGATGGTGAAGGAAATTGGCAGTGTCTTTCTGAGTTAACCATCCCGGGATTCACCTTAAGCGGCTTAGGAAAAGCACAGAAAACCAAAATCTGGACGGCCGGACGTTGGATTTCAACTGTCGCCCTCCCAAAAACGAACCCAGTGTCTTACCGCTACGTCACCTCGCTCAACCGATCAGGAAGGAATTGGCGTCAGGCCTTTTCTGGCACGCATTGCCGTTGGGGACAAGCTCTTCGGGAAGCACAGTAGTTACTTACTGTAAAACCGGAATGTCAGTGCGAGAAATTTGAGAGAGGACTCCGGTCTCGGAGGCAGATTTGTGAAGCTGCCGCTGAGGCCTGGTGTGAACCGGAAGACGACAAGGCGGCAGGAAGGCCGCAGAGGTCGCGTCGGCCGGACATGGCACACTTGGCTGCGCCGCAAGTGTGCCGCACCAAATACCGGCGCGTCCGCTTTCCCCGGCCGCTAAGTCCCGTCCCGCACCTGCGCCGACGCCGCCTAACACACTTGCCCAATACCGGTCCGCTGACATCCCTCTTGCTGGCCCCATTACTCCGTACAATGATACGATTTTTTACACCACGCAGTTCAAGAAGAAACAGACGTGAGGGTGATTACGTGATGATGTTACAAACTTCCAGAGGTGCTCGAGAGCAGTAAGTTTTGAGGTAAGGTTCCCTCGTCCGGTAACAACCGAGACGAAAGTTGTAAGGGAAAAATCGTTCTAGCCGGCCGGAGTGACCGAGCGGTTCTAGGCGCTACAGTCTGGAACCACGCGATCGCTACGGTCGCAGGTTCGAATCCTGCCTCGGGCATGGATGTGTGTGACGTCCTTAGGTTAGTTAGGTTTAAGTAGTTCTAAGTTCTAGGGGACTGATGACCTCAGAAGTTAAGTCCCATAGTGCTCAGAGCCATTTGAACCAAAAATCGTTCTGATATCCCTGACAGTGATATACCTGCACTGCTGTTGCTAAGATTGTACTGTAGGCAACTTTCAGACGAAGTAGTATAGACCAAAACAAGAAAAACAGTGCAATAAATATGAGCTCTAAAATGCATGCCTTAAGAGGTGTGAAAACTGTTCACCTTTGCTACTGCGAAACACATCTTTTCTACTGCAAGCTCTTTGCTTTCCGTATTTTGGAAGGTGGTAGTTTGGATCAAAATACACAAAAATGTCTAAACTGGATGCCTTACGTGCCCACAATTTTTAAGATATGCATTTTACATCCAATGTTTATCGAACATTTTTTCTCGTTTTGATCCATATTATTTCCTCCAAGCAAGGCTTGAATACCTTCCATCGCTAGCGTGTGTAATGGCCCGAGACAGTAGGAATCTTGCGAATGGATGTTTAGCTCAGAACGAATTCATTCCAGAGATTCTGTTTACTAAAAATAAGTGTTTACTTGTAATAAAGTGAACAGCAGCTGCAGCACTCATGGGTGGATGAAAATCTTCAGGCAGTTATTTATTTCTCAGTTGATATATGGTGTCGTGAACGTCCTCACTGGTTCAGTTATAACAAACAATCAGCGTAAAGAACGACGAAATCTGCAGTTCCCGGAGAATTTACTGTAGGGTAGTTCTATGATTTTGCCCTGCAACATGAGCTAGAGCGTACCTGCCAACGCGTTTTTAGTTTTAGTGTCACATTGCTACACTGAAGCATGCACTCCTGGGTCGGTAGCATAGCAACCAAGATCATTCGACCTTCCATCTCTGGAGTTATCGTTTGCAAAAAAATGGTTCAAATGGCTCTGAGCACTATGCGAATTAACTTCTGAGGTCATCAGTCGCCTATAGCTTAGAACTAATTACACCTAACTAACCTAAGGACATCACACACATCCATGCCCGAGGCAGGATTCGAACCTGCGACCGTAGTGGTCGCTCGGCTCCAGACTATAGCGCCTAGAACCGCACGGCCACTCCGGTCGGCTATCGTTTGCAAGGGGTGGTTGAAGACTCTGGTCTAGAGGAAGAAAGTGCTAACAAGGAAAACATTGCTTGGCCACGTTTTATATTCTTATGAGTACGTTACGGAAGAATTTAGGCATCAGATCCGATTAACAACATAGCATCTGTCTATAGCATCCACAAAAACCGTTGAAGTTGGCAGTGGCATTCTTGAGCATTAGTAACAAAGGAGAGAACAGGACGCTACGGTTTAACTATCTGTGGACTTTGAAAGAAAGAGAAAGAGGATTAGAGTGTAACGTCCTGTCGATGAAAGAAGGAAGGAGAATTGGGGTTTAATGATCCACCCATGATCCATGATGAGATCATTAGTGACAGGGCTCTTGATTAGTTAGAGAAGGATGTGAACAGAAATCGAGTGTATCTTTTTCAAGAGAAAATTTGACTTCAGCGACACAGAAAATCCATGAATAATGTTAGCCTGACTTTGAGATGCAGAAGAAACGAAAGTTTACCTGGCGATCCTGACAGGATATTCAGAAGTTAACTTCCACAAGGTGCTGGAAAACACTGGCTGTCATAGGAAAATTACTCTCCCTTAAGATTAATCCAGTTGGCCCAGGCTACAACCCCTGTAGAAGGATAAAGACTTTCCATTTATCTCCAGACGGAACACTCCCATTCCCCAGATATGAGAAACCAATTCTAGCTGCTACAATAGCGGACAGAGTGGGCATTAGGCATGACTAGAAAATGGTATGTTATATTAAACCCGCTGCATAATGTCGCCCAGAAATTGTATGGAGACATTGATAATGGAAGCACATCAAAAAATGGCCTCTTAATTCTATGCCTACCATTCACATACCCGACAGTTCCAAATAGTTGTCTCCCAGAATCCATTAGGAATAGGAGGGGTGCTTATGAAAGCATTATCATCAGTCTGCTTGATACTGGCAACTGGTGACAAACAGGGTGATTCCATGATGGTGTTACAAACTTTCAGGTATATTGGAGAAGGGATTTATTTGAAGTAAGGTACCATGGTCCGGAACTGAACGAATCGAAAGGTATCATTCTGATGTGTCTGACAGTGGAATACATATACCAGTATTGTTGTTACTAAGATTTTAGGACAGGCAACGTTTAGAGGTGTACTATGAACCAAAACAAGAACAAAATATCTAGTAAAAATAGGCTCTAAAATGCATACCTTGTTCACCTTTTATACTGTGAAACAAGAATATTTTCCATCTCATGTGCATACTGTTTGCCAAATCTTTCAGACGCAACAACAGTGCTGATAAGAAAAGCAATGTTTGTGTAGTGTAACAAAAACATACGAGAAAGTTATTCTATGGCGCATTCCTAATGCAGTAAAACGTCGTTACTATTCTGAAACAGAAGAAAATACATTGCAATTTGTGTTTCTACAGACACGCACCGTATCCTGGCACTCCGAACCTGTAGGTACCTTTATCGGATGATTTCACCAAGTATGAACAGCTCTACTATATTAATGCAATTTTTCTGAGTCAGACAAGCCGGAAAATCCGGAAAGAAATCACGCAGGATAACTGTTGATACTTTGAGAGGCTGCTTCCTATAACCAACAAGTAAGACTACTAAGTTATAATGAGTAATATCTTTAGATTGGTAGGAAGACCGTCACCACAGCCACTATTAGCAACGACAGCAGTTACATTCGATGGAGGAATGAAGCTACATTGAAGACAATGCTTTACTAGTAAGACAAATATAAAGTGCGTGCGAAAAGAAGGAGAATTGAGGGGAATCTCATCTGCAGACGCTTATAGTTGAGTGAAATCACGATATTATTCTTTATGAATCTCCTGAGTCAATGCTTCTTTACTCAGTGAAGGAGAGGGTCCGATCGCGAATCATCGTCCGATATTAGATGAAAATCTTGGTATGAATTGTGAGGAGATCACTAACTACGGACGTCATCACGCTCTCAAGATGCTGAGATTGTCAGTGGCAGTATTTCTGTTATCACAGCGAATGAAGACGCCCCTCCTGACAAGTGAGGATCGGGTGATGAGTTCGAAAGCAGATCGGTGCTGAGACCTTTTAACAACAACAAAGAACAGACCTGTAGTTTCGAACTTAATTGTTATGTCTGTGTGCAAAACTTCCTTATCTTTATGTAACACTGCAAAGAGAGGTTTCGTAACATTATGTTACGTCTAGGCTCTCTATAACTGCAGGCAGCTGCATAAATACCTGAAATTCAATTTCCTGAAACACTGAATCATTAAATACTACAAGTTTACCAACCACATATGCACATTGGCAATCGTTATTGTTAGATGAGGATATTCACATGTAACTGAATGGTAATTTTACCTTGACTGAAAAGTTCTCTGTGAAATATGGAGTCCATCTGCCTACATCATACAATAAATCTGAAGCAAATTAAGTTCATAATTCAAAGAGTGTAGTAGTGCTTCTTGATAGTAACGGTGTGAAGAAGATTGGTCGTCTGGTAATGTGAAGAAATTTTATATTTTAATCCAGACAGAATGAATTAGTTACTGTGACAATGATGTCATTTTATGATAGAAATTGATTTGTTAGTTCCAAATGAACTCTTCCACCACCATGATTTTTTCTCAAAACTGTAGAGGGAATGGCAGTCATATTGTCCGGCTTACGAATTAAATTTCAGCTAGCGCTGTAATATTGTTTGAAGGGAGTTCAAATGGTTCAAATGGCTCTGAGTACTATGGGACTCAACTGCTGAGGTCATTAGTCCCCTAGAACTTAGAACTAGTTGAACCTAACTAACCCAAGGACGCCACAAACATCCATGCCCGAGGCAGGATTCGAACCTGAGACCGTAGCGGTCTTGCGGTTCCAGACTGCAGCGCCTTTAACCGCACGGCCACTTCGGCCGGCGTTTGAAGGGAGTGATGTAAGCGTTTGCCGACATGTCTGCAATAAACACCTATACAACGGTACTGATAAACGTGTGCTAATGTCTGCCAATATCATAAATTATTGGTAGTTTTTAGTAGGTTATGTTCCGATAGGTTCATTGTAGAATCGAAGAGCAATTATAAGTGAACTTGACTTCCTAAAAGTAAGAAAAATGCACAGTTTACCCGGTATTGTTAATCCTTAAATACAATTCAGTCTAAAAATATTATGCCGACGGCTTCGAAGTGATCATTGAAATCGTTAAATTGTTAGGAGGGAAGAAAACACACTGTTAACGTTCCGTCGACGAAGAGGTCATTAGAGAGAAAAACAAAACGAATAGTAGAACAAGGATACGAGGGAAACGTGTTGGCACTCTCCTTAATCGATTTAGGGAAACCATGAAAAGTCTAATTCCGGACTGCCGAAACGCCAGTCCACAGCATTAACTAATGCGCCGTCTTAATCTACAAAGCTTGAGTCAAAATGACCGTCTAAAAACCACACTCACGAACAAGAAAATGATCTATGAAGGTTAAAAGCGTCTAGGTAAACGTATTGTGCTGTCTTCAGTACCGATGGTGACAATGTTTTGACAACGTTGCGTGAGAATTATCCTCTTCACTGCTAAGATGAAGACTCGGAAGAAGGTTGCGATGCTGAAACTATGTCAAGACTATCATTGAACATTGAATACGAGGTGGTGGGT
This sequence comes from Schistocerca serialis cubense, assembly GCF_023864345.2. Classification (NCBI taxonomy): domain Eukaryota; kingdom Metazoa; phylum Arthropoda; class Insecta; order Orthoptera; family Acrididae; genus Schistocerca; species Schistocerca serialis. The sequence continues at coordinate 852,596,756 of NC_064639.1, read as the reverse complement.
TCGCCTCAAACGATTAAATTTACGCATTAGAGCTCTATCCAGCCTGTCTTCAACCCGCACAGAATCACTATCCATTTCACCCGCCAGCGCACTTAATTTATCACCTTCTGGGCCTTCGGTTGTTGTTAAGCGAATAGCTGAGTCACTTGTGTAGAGTTGCTGCAGCAGATGCCCTTCCGAATCCAAATATTAGTGTCCCGTCTGCGGCGATACCCGTATTGACGAGGCTATACTGACATAGAGACAAAGCTAAGAATAAGTACCGTTCTACTGGCTGCAGCCGCTCGTCCGAAGAAACGATCTCTGTTCCGGGTCTCCATTCGCGTATGGTGATGCGGCATGAATTACTATCGAAGATTAGGGTCGTTTGTTCTTTCCATTGCTGCCGAAGGGCCTCCTCACGACCCTGTTTACTGAATGTAGCAATTCCTGTCACCAGTGAACAGATGAAAGTAGCTGTCCAACGTATTCTATACGAGCATGAAGAATGCAGCGTGAAATTTATTCTCGTAATGTACGATTTGCTAAAGTTTGGCATTTCTCATGTAGTTAAAATAATGAAGCAGGAAAACACTAATTACCCCGACTGAATATAGATTATGGAATCCTGATCTGAGACCTAGAAAAAAGGCGTTATACGAATGAAACGATTCTACCAAAACATTTCCAGGTATTTAACGTCAAATTTCATTATTGTACGTATTTACGTCGAATGTACAGCTGTATTTAATATTGACCTTATCTTCTAAGAGTCTTCAATAATATTTTTGGCCTTTCCCAAGATAAAATGTCTGACAGGAATTGTTTGTCATAGCGTTTTAGTGCGCGATAATTTATCGATCTTGAACTATGTCCTTACGCTGTAGCCAGCTTCGTCAAAACTGGTTAACTCAGTGTCAGCGGACGAGCACTTTACTTCAGAACTATCATTGGACTCTATAACAAATGTCAAACACAAAATCTGATACGAAATATACAAGTATAATAACATATAATAATATGTATATTTACTGCATATGTCCAGTTAGTGGCGGCGCCTCAATTTAGCACTCAGTTGAGGCATATACTTTGGCATTCGTTACTTACACTGCTCAAAACATTTCTGCTCATCGTTTTCTTTGAGGCCGTGCAAAAACGAGTCTTTGCCTCCCCGCGGAGTGCAAGAAAACGTTTGTAGCAAAATGCTCGTCCAATATCTGATCGATTTCGATGAATTTAGATGATTATTCTCATAGCGTGGTGCCACAGTTGAAGGTCGACAAAAAGTCGCTCTGTAATAAAAAACGAGCAATAGAAAAAAAGACAGTTTGTTGTGATAACCAAACCGATGTTTTCTTTTGTCATAGCGCGTCCCACGAAGCATCACTGAGTAGTCTATATTTGAGTTGACCTATCCATTATATTAAAGAAATTTAATGCATCTACTGAAACACAGAGAAAGATCGCACTTCATGCCTCGGAGAAGAGATAGCCATGTAGAATACATACACGCAGACGTATTGGCTTACATTTTTGGCCTCATTTAGTTTTTGTGCAGAAGAAACATAACCGGTGATTTCATTCATCTCTATCGAAAGTATCCGCTGGCATTGAATGTGCAGTGCCTTGCAGAGTGTATACAGCGCGGTCAAAAAATTGAAGCACCCTGGAGACACGGCTCCCAATGTATCGTCTTACACATACACACCATCGGCGGGTATGTATTGGATTACATTAGCAGTTCTCTGTGACAGGTACAACAGCCACTAGAATGAATTGATGTTGTTCATGTTTAGTGTTGTTACTAGACCTAGTAGAGTATACAGGGCGATTTTTTTCAGCGTGCACAAACTCTTGGGACTGATCGGTGAGACGGTACGGAACGAAATTGGTCTAATGAACTTATGTCCGGAAATGCATGGTTTCCATACTAGAGACCATTTATTCAGTCATATTTTGTTACAGAGACTGCGGTCAAATACGCGCTGTACCACGCGGCCACAGATACAGTATACATGGTTCCTCAAACGTCATGCCCTAGGGCCCTCTCCTGCCACAGTAATTGGTAATGTTGTGCCCGATTCACTTCTCTTGCTGATTCACCTTGTAGTGGATGTGATACAGCGTTGTACACAATGGTTCCATATTCGAATCGAGAGCTTGCCGACATAGAATTTACTTACGGAAAGGCAAATGACAACGGGCGGCGATCAGAAAGTTTGTATCAGGAGAGCTATCCCCACTGACAACAACCACAGCATTCAGTGTTTGCAAAATTGTTTCGCTGTTTGTCTGAGACAGGGTCGTTTCAGGGAGTAGGAAATCATGAAGGACGCACCCGAAAAGTTGTTACACCAGACTTAGGGGAAAACGTGATTAACACTGTGGAAGGCGACTGCCGTGTCAGTATCAGGCAGTTGGCCCGCCAGTACAGGGTAAGCCAGACGACCGCGTGCAACATTCTCCATGACAATTGTTACTTCACTTATCACTTACAGCGTGTACAGGACTTACTAGCGTAAGACTTTTCACATCAGGCGCAGTTTTGTCACCGATTTCTTCATCAGGTAACCACGATTCCGGAATTTATGTCATCCTTCCTGTTCACGGATGAGGCCATCTTTACCGGAGTGGTATCTTCAACTTTCATAACAGTCACCTGTGGGACAGTTTGCAGAATCCTCATGGTATGGTAACAGCGAAGCATCTTCATCGGTGCAGTCGGAATGTGTAGGCCGGGATAACTGGCGACAGTATTTTGGGACCAACCTTCCTTCTAGGTCGCCTAACAGGCCGCGTTTATAGGCATTTCTTGCGGGTGACTTTGCCTCTCCTGCTGGAAGAAGTGCCATTGATGATTCGAAGGGTTATGAGGCTCCTGGTGCTCCAGTCTACTTCGCCGTTAACGTCTGGACGCATCTCAATCGTGTCTTCTCTGGTCGATGGATCGGATGACGGGAGTCCAGTTGCATGGCCTGCTCGTTCACCGGATCTCAAGCAGTGCGATTTCTGCTTGTGGGTCCATCTCAAAATGCAGCCTGGCCGATGTGAACGTGTGAAAGAGGACATGCTACAGCGCGTACACGCATGCATTGAGGCACGTTGAAACCATTTTCAACACATACTGTAACTGTGGCAGTATGGTACAGCGCGTATTAGACTTCAGTCTCGTAACAATGTATGATTGAATAATTGGTCTCTAGCATGGAAACCATGAATTTCCGGGCATAAATTCATTACATGTCTTTTGTTCCGTATTCTCTTACCGATCTATCCCTAGAGTTTGTACGTGTACACGGTGGAAAAAATCATCCTGTATAAGCGGCATCAACGGCGTCTGATGTTGAACTATCACTCTGAAGGTCAAGAAAATGCCGTCTGCTCGTGTGCGACAGCGTTGTCAGCACCTGATAGTTTTTGAAAGGGGACCATTGTGTCTCTCCGGCTGATCGAATCTTGGAATGTCAAGAGTTGTGGGGCATTCGGATGTGACAGTGGTCCGATGTTGGACTGCTTGGAAATGTGAGGGCAGGTATACCAGTCGTCGAGGTTCCGGTCGGTTACCCCTTCACATCCGCACCTAGAACAAGTTATGGCCTTCCTGTAACATTCTGTGTCATCCCGGACAATCGGTCGGAGACGAGCAGTAGCCGGACTGGGGAACTATCGTCCCATGCGCACGCTGTAATTAACAGTGCAACACAAAATGCTGCATTTGGAATGGTGCCTGGCCGGGAAGTATGGACTGCTGATGAATGGCGTCACATTGCGTTCAGAAATGAATCGCAGTTCTGCGCTACCCCGTATGTCCGTGGTCGGCGAGTATGGCAGGGACCAGGGAAGAAGTCCCATTCCTACTGTTTTTACGAGAGGCACAGCTGTATCAAGTTGTGTGAGTTCGCGCCAAGTCCGTTGTTTGTTGATTAAGGAAACTCTACGCTGCGGTAAATCATAGACGTCTGTATCATCATGTGTTACCTCTCATGTGATGTAATAATGGTTCCATTTTTCAACAGGACAATGCTCGTCCACACATGGTCCGTGTCTCTATGAATTGTCTGAGCGATCTTAGAGTACTCCCGTGGCCAGCAATATCCCCAGGTCTGCCCCTGATAGGAGATTTATGGGACCAGTTCGGACATGGACTCCATCCAAGTAACAGTATCCAGGATGTCAAGGACTCGTCACAACAGTTGTTGGCCAGCTTGCATCTCGAGAGGATACAACGGCTTTATGGCACCCTTCCCAACCAAATCAGTGCACGTATGTAGGCCAGAGGAGGTGCAATGTCATACTTATTGGGTGCTTTCATACTACCAAGTTCTATGTGATTTTGGCGCGATTTTGTAATCACAGACAAAACATCACACAGCCTCTCAACCCATGAAGTTTCATTTCATTTCTTCCTCCCCTACTGGTTGCTTCACTTTTTTGTCAGGCACGGCATGTGTATGAGTACGTGGTGCTTTCCCAAAGGACTGGCTGCAGAAGGAGCGTCAAATACTAGCAGAAAGATAAAGTTTTATGAAGATATTGTAAGACATGATTCTTTTATCTTCCAGTTCGCTTCCAATTCCGGTTCCAGCTAACAACAATGGGAGTGTAAATATTTCTGAAATAATATATCCCAGTCTTCGTTCACTGGTTTTTTTTTCGTCTTTTGAACATAGTTCTGTCGATAAGGTAAAATTCCTATTAAGGTACGTAAATGGATACTGTTACTCAGGTTTTTATATGTATCATTACCCATTTGACATGCCCCTCCATGCTTTTTCACGCACTAGTGTACGCTACGCGCACTTATGTTGTTCCTGCTTGTTATCTAATATCCTCTACCTGCACTCTACTGAATCACCGTCCTTTTTTAATCAACTGAGGACTTCCATACGCACAGATCGTCCCTAGCTTTTAACATGAAAATTATACAGACGTCTGAGGATCCTGAACTGAGTGTTTGGAAACGAGGAATCAATAGTCGGAAATGAATATTTCATGTGATACGAGATCTTGAATAAGCAATGCGTGCGAGGCACGTACTTGTTCTCTTGTTCCGTAACAAACAACTGACCTCCGCATCGACGTTGAAAAGCAGTACGCAATCGATTGTAATGTGGCCACAGTGGAGATTGTTTCTGTCTAGTTCATGACTGACTGTCACAAATGGAGCATTACTCGTTACAGAAACGTGAAGACACTCGTTTAATGTATGGTGCAGCAGGAAGTAGAACTAGAAATCGACGGAGAATACTTTCGCAATAAGAATTTCGTAACCGGGAGGAATTTACCGTCATGGATAAGTATGAGTAATTGGGTCTTTCAAGGCCCAGGAAGTTAGCCAGAGTTCTCGATAAAGATTTTGCGCACAGAGGAATTTTAGGAAATGACATGGAACTGTTTGAGAGAAGGGTCATCAGTACGTCACCGTCAACCTGCCCGTGAAATGCACACCTCAGACAATCTGGAGAGTATCGGTGAAGTATCAACAAACACTGGTGCTATTTCAAATTAGTCTGTGATCGTCTATCTTCTGTGTAATTTTGATTCTACTGGTGTCGGGCATCCTCTAAAAATATCGTGTAACACTTCCTCTAGTCTTGATAATGACCTCAATTAGACAAGGAGAAGAGCCCACGGTTCCTTCAAGAATATCCAGTAGACTCCACTCATTGATGATCAAATCATGTAGAGGCACCAAATTGCGAGGGTGATGTTTGCTACTTTTCACTCGCTATTGCAAATAGTCCTGGGCATTTTCTGTGTGACTGAGGTGGGCTGATTCGGCGGACAACTCGAAGAGATACACGATTTGTGTTCGTCAAAAGAGCAACGAATCAATACAGCCTTGTGAACACAGTTTTTGCCCTATTGGGAGTTGTGTGTCCGCAGTACTCTCACATTGGAAATAGAGATCAAAGAGCAACGCATGCTCAACGAGAATGTTAAAATAAACATCCTAGTTGATGTACACGGTAACCAGAATTATTGGAGCCAAGTTGTGGTACGAATAACACCCCCCAAATGACACTCTCCACACACTGCGCATTAAACGACCATTGGAAAAAGGTGCACTCGACGCCTTGCGTCATTTGAAAAGAGAAAGAACCACTGTTCATCATGCCACATTGAGTGCCTCCACTCAACTGCCGTCCAGTTTCTGTTTTGTCTAGTGCTCAAGAGGTGTACAGCTATATGCTCAAGTGACAAAAGTCATGGGATAGCGATACGTACATATACACATGGCGGTAGTATCGCGTACAAAACAGCGCTGCATTGGGAGAGCTGTCATTTGTGCTCAGTTGATTTATGTGAAAAGGTTTCCGACGTCATTATAGCCGCGCGACCGGAATTAACAGACTTTGAACGCGGAATGGTACTTGGAACTAGACGCGTGGGACACTCCATTTCAGAAATCGTTAGGGAATTCAATATTCCGAGATCCACAGTGTCAAGAATGGGCAGAAAATACCAAATTTTTGGCATTAGCTCTCACCACGGACAACGCAGCGGCCGATGGCCTTCACTTGACAACAGAGAGCAGTGGCGTTTGCGTAGAGTTGTCAGTGCTAACGGAAAAGCAACACTGCGTGAAATAACAGCAGAAAGTCCGTCAGGACAGTGCTGGCGTAAATGGGCTATGACAGCAGACGATTGATGTGCTTTTGCTAACAGCACGACATCACCTGCAGCGCCTCTCCTCGGTTCATAACCATATCGGTTGCACTCTAGACGACTGTAAAACCGTGGCCTCATTAGATAAGTCCTCATTTCAGCTGGTATCAGCTGATGGTAGGGTTCGAGTGGGACGTACACCCACGAAGACATGGAACTAAAATACCAAAGTAGCACTGTGCAAGTTTGTGGTGGATCCATAATGGTGTGGACTGTGTTTACATGGAATGGACTGGTTCCTCTGGTCAAAGTGAACCGATGATTGACTGGAAATGTTTATGTTTGGCAACTTGGAGACCACTATTTGCAGTCATTCGCGGACTTCATGTTGCCAAACAACGACTGAATTTTTATGGATGGCAGTGCGCCATGTCACTGGGCCACAATTGTTCACTATTGATTTGAAGAATGGTTTGGCCAACCACATCGCCCGCATGAATGCCATCGAACGTTTATGGGACATAATCGAGAGATCAGTTCGTACACAAAATGCTGCAGGGGCAACACTCTCACAATTATGGACGGCTATAGAGGCAGCGTGGCTCAATATTTTTGTAGGGTACGTCCAGCGACTTGTTGAGGCCATGTAACGTCGAGTTGCACCACGCTGGGCAAAATGAGATCCTTCACGATATTAGGAGGTACCCCATGACATTTGTCACCTCAGTGTGTGTGCCACTGCGAACAAGAGCCGTTTAATACAGTCCTCTTCCCAATATTCGACCGGAAACTGGTTGTGATAGACTTGTATTCACTGACAGCAGCAATTCCTGTCGGATTTAAAACCGACTGTCATGGGCAAGGCTTTACACTTGTCTCCGGTCCCTCTCGATTATGACTTTTTGTCGACCACTGTTATTAGGCCGTGCTACAGAACTGCGAATGGCGCACTATTCCTTGTAAACACGCTGGACATTCCGCGTTGATACATCAATAAATTGGTCCTCTTCATTCACGGTGTGGTCATGGGCACGGCCAAACGCGATATCTCGTTATTACTATTCTGTCACGTATCACCGCCGGATCATATTATTGCCCTGATGCCGTTATACCCCCCTAAGCATCACTTCACTGCCGTGATTAGCGCCAGGGGTAGAAATTCACATGACCATTTGTTCTACCTGTCTGCCCTATTAATGGGTTGATTTATATTATGTCCGATGAGCTAGGCGATCTACAGTGCGAATAACACAGAAAACACCGGTTGTTTCCTCGTCACAGCGTTATAGAGAAGGGAAATCGCCGTAAGGACGGCACGGTGACATGAGCTTCGCAGTGCCGACGTCAGCGCACCGTTTTGCGACTTCCGCGAGCCATACAGAGCGGAACGGACTGCACGGCTGGTGCTGTTGCTCAGAGACGCCTGCCTGCTGGTGTCCCCACTGTGTAACTGTAGCAGGGCGCGCTTCACGCTCCACGGCCTCCCCGCTAATTGCCTACTGTGAAACGGGGGCTGCAAACGGGATAATCACCGTTCAAACATGTCGGCGTTGCTTAAACTCAAAGTTCATCAACTCGGCCAGGACACATTTCATAACAGTCATTAACAAAAGTACGTATCCAAAGTGTTCTATTTTTATCAGTTATTGGCGAATATTATTACGTCTGTTAGTCAAGATAGCGGTAATGTATCGACTGTGTGTAATTTGGAAAATTAAAAAAAGAATGCTGAGGTTAGCTTCCTTCCGTTCTAACAATACTTAGTTAATGCTTATTCCCTTCAACTCGAGCTACCTGCCTCTATACGTCCACTGAGTTTACGGCGTTTAGGAGTTGTTAGTCAGCAGAAAAGCTGCATACCTCGTTCGGGGTTTTCTTACTATATCCCTCATATAAACCCGATTACACATGGATGAACAATAAACTGTTGCACCGACGTATCTAGTAGAGTATCTGCAGTTCCCCCTAATCAATTGCAATCGGTCCTTATACTTTTGTACGAGTATGTTAGTTTACTTACGTAAAACGCAAGCTTTGTAAACCAGCTGAGCAGCTAATTAAAACATCTCAAACGAGAAAATGCAATACTGTAACTTCTTAGCATTTACCCACGTAACCCTTCGCAAAATGTATCCAGGGAAACATGTACTGTTCTCCGTCTGACACTGATGATTGCAGTGGCCAATATTATTTTAACTCGTAGTGAATGCCGGGTTGCTTCCTTCAACGAGGTCGCGTTCGATTCCATCCTCCAGCTTTGTCCAGTTGATATAGTGCTTTGTTCTATCTTGCTGTGAACAATGTGTCAAAGAACGATATGAGGCAACACATTATCCGCGCAACAATAGAACAACTCGCTATTTGGAATGTGATTTAGCTTTAAGATATACCAAGGTATCAATGACAAAATAAACCTTCATGTGCTCCGAATTTCTCAGTTTATTTTGTACTTCGAGAAAATAATCGGAAATGAATTGAAGATTGCCAATCAAATGAATTTATAAATTATAAGACTCTGTTTCTTGCAGTAAAACCTGAGTTACTTTGAAGTAACAACTGAATTTTTCGTTTGTATCTAACACTAAAGACGCCGCTCAGGGACTTACCAGAAAATAAATGAAAATTGCAACTACAGAAGTAAAATTATTCATGAGCAGTTAGGTTTGTGAAACACCGGACACCAAGAACGATACGAGTGACTGGATTGAACGAACTGTCACAGGTTGGACTCACAGCAACACGTAAATGACTATAATTACAGAATCGCATACGACTTCTAATTTTGAGAAGCCAGTATGGTGTAAAGCCATATTTGCTCGAATCATGATCTGCAAATGCCGCAGCTTGCAATATAGAATTCCCGGTTAGTTTCCCCCCTTCATGCGGTTTATATGCGAGTCCGTGCCGTAACTATCGTTGGGAAGCATTGTGACGTGCGCGTTAAACAACTGTATCCGAGACGTTTTTCCGACCACAATACATCTACACACGTAATCTGCAAATCACTGTGAGGTGGGCCGCCCGAAGTGGCCGTGCGGTTAAAGGCGCTGCAGTCTGGAACCGCAAGACCGCTACGGTTGCAGGTTCGAATCCTGCCTCGGGCATGGATGTTTGTGATGTCCTTAGGTTAGTTAGGTTTAACTAGTTCTAAGTTCTAGGGGTCTAATGACCTCAGCAGTTGGGTCCCATAGTGCTCAGAGCCATTTGAACCACTGTGAGGTGGTTAGATTTCCGAAAAGCATTCGACTCGATATCCTACTAGCCGGCCGCTGTGGCCGAGCGGTTCTAGGTGCTTCAGTCCGGAACCGCGCTACTGTTGCGGTCGCAGGCTCGAATCCTGCACCGGCATGGATGTGTGTGATCTCCTTAAGTTAGTTAGGTTTAAGTAGTTCTAAGTCTAGGGGACTGATGACCTCAGATGTTAAGTCCCATAGTACTCAGAGCCATTTGAACCATTTGATACCCCACTGTAGGCTGTTAACGAAGGTACCGACTGTTAACGGAGGTACGTGCATACGGAATAGGCTCCCAGATACGTGTCTGGCTCGAAGACTTCCTAAGTAATGGAACCCATTATGTTGTCGCCGACGGCGTGTGTTCATTGGAGCCAATGGGGAGTGCCCTAGGGACGTGTGACAGGATCGTTGCTATTTTCTATACATGTAAATGATTTGGCAGACAGGGTGGACAGTAACCTGCAGTTGTTCCTTAATGATGCTGTGGTCTACAGGAAGATGTCGAAGATAAGTGATTGTAGATTCATACAAGATGATCTAGGCAAAATTTCAAGTTGGTGTGATGGATGGCAGCTGGCTCATAACGTAGAAAAATGTAAGTTAATGCGGATGAGCAGGAAAAACAAATCCTTAATGTTCGGGTACAGCGTTAGTAGTGTACTGTTTGACACCGACACGTCGTTTAAATATCTGGGCGGAAAGCTGCGAAGCGTTATGAAATGGAAAGAGCATGTGAGGACTGTGGTATGGAAGGCGACTGGTAGACTTTGGTTTATTAGGAGAATTTTAGGAAAGTGTAGTTCATTTGTAAAGAAAACCGCATATAGGAAGCTACCTATTCTTGAGTACTGCTCGTATGTTTGGGATCCGCGCGCTGTCGAATTGAATGAAGACATCGAAGCAATTCAAAGGCAAACTGGTACATTTGTTACCGGTAGGATCGATCAGCATGCAAGTGTTACGGATATGCTTCGGGAGCTGAAGTGGGAATTCCTGGAGGGAGGGTGACATTCATTTTGAAGAACACTACTGAGAAAGTTTAGAGATTCGGCATTTGAAGTTGACTGTAGAACGACCCTACTGCCGCCAACATACATTTCGCGTAGGGACCACGAGGATAAGGTACGAGACCCCTGTAGAAACTACTACTTCTGTCGGTGACTGTAATCTAGGATAACATGCTGAGGCCTCCCTACCAAGAAATGCTCAATTCAATCACAAATTACGTTGAATCATTTATATAATCTTACTTTTGTTAATAATTTTTGATATGGTACAGAGCTAAATACCTTTCCGAAGTCAAGGAATATTGCATCTACCTGATTGCCTTGTTCAATGGCTATCTGGATGTCACGTGAGAAAAGCGCAGTTTGGGTTTCGGATCGTCGTATTTTTGGAATGCATTCTTCTTGGCATGGATGAGGTCTTCCTATTCGAGATAACTCATTATGTCTGGGCTCAGAGTATGTTCAAGGAGTGTGGGAGATACAGACGTCAATGAGGCAGGGCTGTAGTTTTATGGGTTACTTCTGATACCCTTCTTGTAAACGGGTGTGATCCGTGATTTCTTCTAGCCACAGGGCCGAGTTTTTGTTTAATGTCTTTAAGGTATATTATGGTTCAAATGGGAGCTAACTCAGCTGCAAATGCTGTATAGAATCTTAGTGTCGACATATAAACCTAACACGCAAGCCAGAGAAGCAGCTGTACCCTTTGAAGAAGAAGGCTTGGAAAATCACACGTGTTCCGACATCGCCCTGCTGCGTGTTCGGATGTGGAGTTGCCTGAAGGAGACGCATTCCTCGGTATCTAAAAACTCAAAGTTGTAGCAGCCGCCTTTTACATTTATTTTAAATACTCTACAGTCGAGAAGGCGTGTTTTATTGAACGGCTCCCCCAAAATTGCAATGCTGCTGAACAACTTAGTGTGCCAGACTAGCCTGTATGGTAGCATCCAGTACGTAACTACCTCCACTGTAGTGGTGGCTGAAACAGGACTCACTGGATGACAGTACATTGCACAATACAGTACGCCAGCGATGTGGTTGTGCTGCCCACTACAGTCTGAGGCGTAGATGTTTCTCCACTACAGAGGCAGACGCAGTGGCACTCGTGCCACCAGTCCAGCCTGCAACAGTCGGCGTCGGACTGTCGACGCTGGCACGTACACATCTGTTGCTGTGCTCGAGCTATGAGCCACGCCGTTACGGCCATGTGGACGAGTTGCTGGTCATCCATACAGTGGTCATAACGGGTGGGCCAGTGCCACTAGTCACTGTGAGTGACTCTCTTCCATCCACCGTCTCATCACATGTATCACTTTCGTAGAAGCTTATTCTGTATGACAATTCGTCTTTCAGATAAATTCTGTGCCGCTCGAACTCACCACCACGCTGAAGCCGATCGCTTTCATGGCGCAGAGGCTATTGGAATTTGCTGATTTCGACGTCACTTGTCGGCTCTTCAGCGGCTTCCGCTCAGGTAAGAGAGGGCACACACGGATTTACGTGGTCATGATCCATCAGTCGTGTATTGACCACGTATTACTGTTACATTGGTCTTGCTTATCCTTCGAGTATTTATTTATCTGGGTTATTCATTCTGTGTTCCGCATACTTTACAAACGTTACTGCACTATCTCGTAAGAAACCAACGTATAAGAGAGATCTCTATTTAAGTTATACATTAAGTACGCCGTAAATGAAATAAAAAATTCTCATTGAAGATGAAATATTATGTCTAATCATGGAAAATACTGTTGCTAGCTAAGGTTGCGTTAAGAGATTACAAAAGAAACACGTGAAAGATTTAAAATATTTGGGAATAAACATTGTCTACATCAGACAGAACGATATCAGAAGAAAATTACAATCTTTACAATAAGGTCTTCATGTGACGCTCAAAGAGAATGTTAAAAAGGGAAGTAAGGAAGAAGGCATTCCTGAAATTCTGTGAACTGTTAGCCGTCCCTGCAATTTTTATATAGCTCAGAACCATGCAATGTCAGCAAACAGATGAAGAGGAGAACTGAGGCAGCCGAAATTAAGATTGTTGCATGTTGCTGCAGATTACACTTTAATGCATGATAATAGGAACAGGATATAGTCAGTTTAACAGGAAAAAATAACAACGCATAAAAATCTGGTCTGGACTTATGTATAGAACGTACAGGTAAACGCTGTTTCGGAAGACTCTAAATTGCGTCCACACGTGAAAAAGACACGAGAAATGACCTCAGAAGTGAATGCTACCGGAGCAGACCTACAGGTTCATTCTTCGACACCTGATGATGAAGATGTATAAGATAGAACTAGAATTCCTGCGAATAAATAAAAGACAAACTATTTTAGTGACGGGTCTGTTCGTTTCGCACGTCTCAGTATGATAGCTGTGCAGTGTGGCAAGTGAATACCAACAAGTTATTAAGAACTGGAAGCCAGTGACTTTCTCTGCGCGGTGCACAACAACGCTGTGTAGTTCGTTGGACGCGCCGAGTTGCTTGTACTGCATTTTATAGCTAAGCTGAAATCATAATTGCTTCCGAGGGTCAAGCAGCACCAGCCACCTGCTGCTTTGTAACGGGCGGGAATCCAGCACCGACTTCCTGGTTACGGTAGGTTCACTGTCAGGAGTGTAGCAAACGGTCCGCGATCCCTTCGTCCACTTGCTTATAAAGGAAGGACGGAGGATTAGATTTTAACGAGCCGTCGACACGAGGTGATTAGAGGCTATAGTTTCTTTGAGTTCACATAGAACGTAACTTCTTTCCATAGCCAAGCTAACAGCATTCACTGAAAGTCAGTAGTCAGCCAACCCGGTGCGAAAGGTTTGGTTTTGAACAAAACACATTTCCATCTGCATGATGCTGAAAAAAAATACATTTATGTGATCGAATCCCTGTCACAACGTGCAGGGGGTGGACAAGAATATAGAAATACCAAAACACAACACATTACAATGCCCAATACGGTGTACGAAAACCGCTGGCATTGAAAACAGCTTCCAGTCGTCTCGGAATGGGTAAATACGGGTCCATTGTGGTTTCCAAGGGAATCTTATACCATTCTTCCTGCAAAACAGTGGCAAGTTCAGTAGCAATGATGAACACACGCCCTTCTCCAAAGTAGACCACACAGTCTCAGTAATAGTGACATTTGGTGACTATGTTAGCCAGGAGATGCGGTATTTCATCTTCGTGCTCACGAAACCAGTTCTGGACGACGAGAGCTGTGTGAACTGGGGTGAACACGCCATCACTATTGGCGAACAAACGTAGCATGGGATGGGCCTGATGAGCGAAAATGATAATCCTTGGCAGTAATGCGACCTTGAAGAATAGCAACGGGGCCCATGGGGTAACGCCGTGTGGCTGCACAAATAATCACCGAATCCAAGCCTAGTTTCACTTTTGGGACCAAAATTCCGTCAGAAATTGCAAATACTGTGAAACAAGACACATTAGACCCAATTACATTCTTCCATTGCTCCATAGTCCAGGTTTTATGAGCTTCGGCACCACGTTTTCTTGTATTGAGCATTTGAATCACTGATAAGTGGTTTTGGAATTCCAGCTCACTCTGTAATTCACTTCTTATGGAGATCCGTCCGTGCTGACAGGAGTTCGTGAATGTGACATTCAGTTCTGCGTGATGAAACTTCCTGGCAGATTAAAAATGTGTGCCGGACCGAGACTCGAACTCGGGACCCTTGCCTTTCGCGGGGCAAGTGCTCTACCAACTGATCTGCCCAAGCACGACTCACGCCCCGTCCTCACAGCTTTAGTTCTGCCAGTACCTCGTCTCCTACCTTCAAAACTTTACAGAAGCTCTCCTGCAAGCCTTGCAGAACTAGCACTCCTGAAAGGAGAGAGGAGTGCTAGTTCTGCAAGCTCAGATGGCAGAGCACTTGCCCGCGAAAGGCAAAGGTCCCGAGTTCGAGTCTCAGTTCGGCACACAGTTTTAATATGCCAGGAAGTTTCATATCAGCGCACACTCTGCTGCAGTTTGAAAATCTCATTCTGGAAACATCCCCAAGGCTGTGGTTAAGCCATGTCTCCGCCATATCCTTTCTTTCAGGAGTGCAGATTCTGCAAGGTTCGCAGGAGAGCTTCTGTAAAGTTTGGGAAGTAGGAGCCGAGGTAATGGCAGAAGTAAAGCGGTGAGGACGGGGCATGAGTCGTGCTTGGGTATCTCAGTTGCTAGAGCAATTGCCCGCGAAGGCCAAAAGTTCCGAGTTCGAGTCTCGGTCCGGCACACATCTTTAATCTGCCAGGAAGTTTCATATCAACGCACACTCCGCTTCAGAGTGAAAATCTTATTCTGGAGTTCTGCGTTACTTTCTCAGCTATTTTCAACTTATTTTTCGTCACAGTTCTCTTCAATGACTGACCATCATCATTTAACTAACACATTCTTCCGAGTTGTGGCGTCATGGATGATGTCTTTCTGCTTTCCTTTTGTTTTGCAGAAATCTTCGATACGGCGCCTCTTGAAACACCAAACAAATCGCCTACCTTGGTTACGGAAGCACGCATTATACGAATATCAATAATTTGCCCACGTTCCAGTTCACTTAGCTCAGAGATAATGCACTCTCAACTACGCAAAACACTGTTATGACCACGAATGACACGCTGTTTGTGGCTCAGTAGAACAACACAAACTGCAGGCTTGGCTAGCATCTTCATTTATGTTCAGGCATGCTTTTCTCGCAGTGTTTTCGTATTTTTGACCAAACCCTATACGTTTGATGTAGTACCTGAATCAACTCTAACCAGAAATCATGATGACTCTTTGCGCAAATTCCCACCGGATAACAGCCTCCATCTCTGTCATTATCGAAAATGGTTCAAATGGCTCTGCGCACTATGGGACAACATCTTAGGTCATCAGTCCCATAGAACTGAGAACTACTTAAACCTAACTAACCTAAGGACATCACACACATCCATGCCCGAGGCAGGATTCGAACCTGCGACCGTAGCAGTCCCGCGGTTCCTGACTGCAGTGCCTAGAACCGCACGACCACCGCGGCAGGCTCAAAATTATCTTCCTGCCATCTTGCGACGACATGACAACAGCAGACAAAAAATTCAAACATTGCTATTCTTTTCCACAAGCTATCTCAGAGTCGAGAAACTGATCAGCCAGTGATAATGGTGAATCTTATAACCACCATTTGGTCGTAAAGACATAACTGGTTGTAATAGGAAAGTGGCGTTACCTTACAATACACATTCTTTTCAGTACAGCTTCCCAATGTAAAGTGAAGATTCGTGGCGTTACTCTCGTGTCTACTCTAACCAATACGTCAGTTGCCCTAATTACTGATTCACAACCCTGGTTTCTTTTAGTGTGAAACACGTCATTTATGATCAAACACTGTATTTCACACTGATAATGATGTTGATATTACTGATTATGGTAGAGATGGGACGAGAAAGAAGGTGAAACCCAGAACAAGCACATGACTTAACTGCTCCGGACTTGTCGACCACAACTGACAGTGGGATGCCCATTAATGATGTCTCAAACTCTTGCTCCGTAATGGACTGCAGATAGGTTGGCAAACAAACAAGTACTCCACAATCCGACTGAGGGGTCTCGTCTCCTCTTCCCGCTGACAAAATTCCGTGTAAGAAAATTGTGTTGAATTGAATTATTCACAGCCAACAACCGCTCATAATTAAGCGACATCAGGAACAGAGATGTAACGACCGATGCAAATATAAATTTGTTCAGATTGCTAAAAATGTCGTTATAGTGCGAATTAAACCCCTTAACGTTTGCTCAGTGAATACTCGAAATCAATAAAATGACTTTCACTTCCACAGCAATTTTTTTGGAAAGTGAGTAGTGTCCTGAGCGTTCTACGTTCAAAAGCCTTCCAGTACAGCTGAAAACTCTTTACTGATACACACCAGATGTTTAAATCCACGATGAACTATTTTCTTGTGCTATGCACCTTCCACTCTGTGCAACAGATCCTCGGTTTTCCGTGTAAAGTTTCATTTTTTATCTATAATGTCTTAAGCTTCGTGTCTTTTTATTCTTCATCAGACTTCTGTTAATGCTGCAGTGAATTGTTTCACGACCGAGAGGTTTCGGCTCAATTACTCCACGGAACATGAGGAAGAAATGCTATATTCTTCTTTCTCTTGTTTATGGATATCCGCTTGCATTGAACTACATTTAAAGATAGCTTCGGCCGCGCGGGATAGCCGTGCAGTCTATGGCGCGATGCCACAGTTCGCGCGGCTGCCCCGTCATACGTTCGCATCGTCCCTCGGGTATGGGTGTATGTGTTGTCCTTAGCATAAGTTAGTTTAAGTTAGATTAAGTAGTGTGTAAGCCTACGGACCGATGACCTCAGCAGTTTGGCCCTATAGGAATTTACCACCACCACACCACCTAAAGATAGCTTCTTTCGATAAGCCAAGTGTAAATATCGTCCAAGACGTTCTACATTTGTGTACGATCATCTAGCGACGATATTTTCCTGTTGAGAACGATGTCGAAGCGATCTGATAGATCTCTGCTGACGCTGTCTGACGAAGTTGTGATATCACACCCTCCAGAATTGGCAGACCACATCACAAATAGCGTGATTAGAGATTAACAAACCTTTGAGGCTAGCAATGATAGCAATTAATTTTGACTTTAATTTGATTATACTTTATGTGTGTTGCGAGGGCGAACGAGAGGTATCAAGTAGGCAGTAATAATGTCCTGGCATATAGCTACAGCCGGCCGCGGTGGCCGTGCGGTTCTAGGCGCTGCAGTCCGGAACCGTGGGACTGCTACGGTCGCAGGTTCGAATCCTGCCTCGGGCATGGATGTGTGTCACGTCTTTAGGTTAGTTAGGTTTAAGTAGTTCTAAGTTCTAGGGGACTGATGACCTAAGATGTTAAGTCCCATAGTGCTCAGAGCCATTTGAACCATATACACTCCTGGAAATTGAAATAAGAACACCGTGAATTCATTGTCCCAGGAAGGGGAAACTTTATTGACACATTCCTGGGTTCAGATACATCACATGATCACACTGACAGAACCACAGGCACATAGACACAGGCAACAGAGCATGCACAATGTCGGCACTAGTACAGTGTATATCCACCTTTCGCAGCAATGCAGGCTGCTATTCTCCCAAGGAGACGATCGTAGAGATGCTGGATGTAGTCCTGTGGAACGGTTTGCCATGCCATTTCCACCTGGCGCCTCAGTTGGACCAGCGTTCGTGCTGGACGTGCAGACCGCGTGAGACGAGCTTCATCCAGTCCCAAACATGCTCAATGAGGGACAGATCCGGAGATCTTGCTGGCCAGGGTAGTTGACTTACACCTTCTAGAGCACGTTGGGTGGCACGGGATACATGCGGACGTGCATTGTCCTGTTGGAACAGCAAGTTCCCTTGCCGGTCTAGGAATGGTAGAACGATGGGTTCGATGACGGTTTGGATGTACCGTGCACTATTCAGTGTCCCCTCGACGATCACCAGTGGTGTACGGCCAGTGTAGGAGATCGCTCCCCACACCATGATGCCGGGTGTTGGCCCTGTGTGCCTCGGTCGTATGCAGTCCTGATTGCGGCGCTCACCTGCACGGCGCCAAACACGCATACGACCATCATTGGCACCAAGGCAGAAGCGACTCTCATCGCTGAAGACGACACGTCTCCATTCGTCCCTCCATTCACGCCTGTCGCGACACCACTGGAGGCGGGCTGCACGATGTTGGGGCGTGAGCGGAAGACGGCCTAATGGTGTGCGGGACCGTAGCCCAGCTTCATGGAGACGGTTGCGAATGGTCCTCGCCGATACCCCAGGAGCAACAGTGTCCCTAATTTGCTGGGAAGTGGCGGTGCGGTCCCCTACGGCACTGCGTAGGATCCTACGGTCTTGGCGTGCATCCGTGCGTCGCTGCGGTCCGGTCCCAGGTCGACGGGCACGTGCACCTTCCGCCGACCACTGGCGACAACATCGATGTACTGTGGAGACCTCACGCCCCACGTGTTGAGCAATTCGGCGGTACGTCCACCCGGCCTCCCGCATGCCCACTATACGCCCTCGCTCAAAGTCCGTCAACTGCACATACGGTTCACGTCCACGCTGTCGCGGCATGCTACCAGTGTTAAAGACTGCGATGGAGCTCCGTATGCCACGGCAAACTGGCTGACACTGACGGCGGCGGTGCACAAATGCTGCGCAGCTAGCGCCATTCGACGGCCAACACCGCGGTTCCTGGTGTGTCCGCTGTGCCGTGCGTGTGATCATTGCTTGTACAGCCCTCTCGCAGTGTCCGGAGCAAGTATGGTGGGTCTGACACAGCGGTGTCAATGTGTTCTTTTTTCCATTTCCAGGAGTGTAGCTACAGCCTATAATTTTGCTGGTCGAAATTGCAGTTAGTTGATAAGTTGGCAGTTTTCGCCAAAATGGCGTTTTACGTCTTAATGGATCCCTTTTGCTACGTCTGAATGGACCTTTGCAGACATATGCATCAGAGAGGCGGCCGAGTTGCGGTTCTGGCCGTTACAAGACGTCAGTGTCTTCCAGCCTAACTGAAGTAAGCAACCTGCCGAAAACTGCAAATGAGCACAGTTAGGTTGGCTATGAAAAGCAGAACCATCTGCGCAATCGGTCGTTTTCTTTGAAAGCCGAAGTGTCAAACAACGAGCAACGGTTCGTGGCTGGTACAGTCATTCTCCAGACAACATTGTCGTGCCATTTAGGAGGGATTTTGAGGCAGTTTGAGAACTACAGACACCAGAAGAGCCGATAATACACAGCGTGTTAGTCGGAGAAACGTTTACTAGGTCCATTTTTACGATTATATGACTATATACTTTGCTCCCTAGTTAAAGTTAACACAGTGTGCGACTGTCCTCTTATTTTATTCCTTAATTTATCTCTAACTTTATGTAACTCCCTGTGCTGTTTGATATTGTTAACACATATTACCATTTTATATAAGACTTGCACCACCTTCTTTTTGTTATCTGTTTCATACTGTTACCATTGTTGTCTGTGCGAAGGGGCCTGAAGATGTCTTAGTGAACCGCCGAAACTGGTAGCCAAATAAAGTAACAGTCTGAAAATAAGACGGCTGAAAGGTGTTTTATTTGATACTCAGTTAATGATATTGTTGCTCTCTAATTGTGATAGTCATCCGGAATAACGAGGGCACCTCGTAATGATGACCGCATCCTCACCTCCGAAGCCTCCATGTCCCGGTACCACATTCTACCGCTGTTCGCCATCATTCACCTCTCTCGCTCGCCCTCAATTACGTTATTCGTTTCTTCACTTGTGTCGTCTGATTACTCAGGTGTGTGATTTTGGTTGATAGACCGAATGTTGTTTACGTGTCTAGTAACAGCTTTCCGGTACAGGTTCTTTCTCCGCCAGTTTCTTTGCCTTTTGCTCCATTCGACCTATGAGCTTTTTGTTCATATGTTTGTGAGTCTTCATGGAAGTATGTATATATTTAACTGACACTGGTGTCGACTCGTAGTCAAGTAGAGTTGTACTATCCCCTTCCGCCCTTAATGTATCTACTGTGACTATGGAGACAAGGTGGAATAACACCTGTAGTACGAAATTGGTTCGGCGCTTTAGGCACGTTCAGGAAAGGGAGTACAGTAGTGAACGCTCGTTTCCAAGACACACAGCTGGGAACGCGGTTTCACTTCGATCACAAACAATTTATCTACATAGCCTGACAAAAAAAGTGAAGCACCCGCAAGACTGGGTCGGATATCAATGTAACACCGTACACGTACACACCAACGGCGGGTATATAAATGATCAGAACTGCTATTCTGTGTGACAGGTAGAACTGCCACCAGAGTGCATTAGTGTAGCTCGTGATTACTGTTGTTGCCGGGCCTGGTAGGGTACGTAAGGGGCGTGAGGAGCGTCAGATGTTGTCTGATCACTGTGAAAACACAGAGTGCCGCGCACTCATGTATGGAAACGTTGTCACTGCATGACAGAGTTTGAATGGGCCCCTTTGCGAGTCTTCATTTGGCCGGCTGCTCAAATCGCGCAATATTCGGTTTGTGAGGCATTCGGATGTGACAATGGCCCTTGTTGGACTGCATGGGAATTTAATAACAGGCATATTCGTCGTCTAGGTTCTGGTCGATCGCGCCTGTCGACCACAAGGGAGAATCGCCGTATCGAGCACCCAGCCATCTTAACACCTTCACATCTGCGCCTGCCATCCGGGAACAAGTAATGGATTCCCTGCAACGTTCTGTGTCATCCCACACGTTCGATGGGAGACGAGCAGCAGTCGGGACTCACCGTCCGCTATTGTTAACACAAACGTCTGCGTTTGGAGTGGTGACGTGACCGGGAAGCGTGGAATTCTGATGAAAAGTGTCGCAATGTGTGCAGAAACCAATAGCGGTTTCTGCACTACCCCAGACGTCCGTGGTCGGCGAGTTTGGTGGCGACGTGAGGAGATGTCCTATTCTTCCTATGTTTCCGAGAGGTACAGCTGTTTTGCTAGCGTCATGTTATGGGAAACCATCAGCTATGACTTCACGTCACGTCTGGTAGTGACTAAGGGAACTGTGATCACACGGCGGTAGGTCACGTGTTACCTCTCATGTGATGTAATACTGGTGCCATTTTTCAACAGGACAACGCTCGTCCACCATGGCCCGTGTCTCCTTGGACTGTTGGGGTACTCCCGTGGCCAGTAAGATCCCCGCATCTGTCCCACATACAAAATGTGTTGGGCCAGCCCGGTCGTCAACGCCGTCCCATGCCAGTACCCAGGATATCAACAACCAATTACATCAGCTGGTGGCCAGATAGCCACAGGACGAGGATACAAAGGCTTTATGGCACCCTGCCTTACCGAATCAACGGATGCATCCAGGACACAGGGAGTGCAACGTTACACTGATAAATGGACTGATACTGCCAGTTTCTTAGTAAATTTTGCTCTGTCTTGTAATCACTGAAATATCATCACATGCCCTCTAAATCCATGAAGTTTCATTCCGTTTCCTCCTCCCCTTTTGGGTGCTTCACTTATTGTGTCTGGCGGTATGTATTGTCGACATTAGCGATCTATTACACTTCTGTTGAAGGTTGGCAATCTAATGCAATGTACTGGTTTTTAAGCTAAGTCATCCAAGAACTCTTCCAATCACATAACTGTGAAAATTGCCCCTTTCATCATATTTCGGTTGTTGTTTGAAAATACGTCAGTGTTGAACGCCTTTGAGAAGTCAAGGAAGACGGAATCTATCAGTTAAGAGGCATATATTTGCAAAACATCAGGTGTTTCATTTGACTGTTCTCGGTTGAAGCCATACTACTTCTTTGGAGGAAATTTTGCTGTTCTACTATACTCTGAGCTTAGAATACGTTCTCTGGTAGTGTACGGAAACTTTCTAAGATTATTACCATCGGTCAAGATCAGATATTAGCCAAAAACCCAACAAATGTTAGTATCCAACTAAAATCTTAATTTAAAAGTAAACTTCTTTTTACTAAACGAAAACTTAATGAGTCAGCGAGAATATCTCCTACAATTCACTCGATGTTCATCGTTAGCTACCCTCTTAAGTCGTCGGTTCCCCATTTTTGTTTTCATTGCTACGATAATCGAACATCTATTGTCGCACCTGAGAACAGAATACTTACTGGTAAGGCTTTTTTCGATAGTAGTGAGCAGTGGCCATCAACATATCAACATTTCACTGGATATGTTGTCAATGCTGTTTTATAAACATCTATTTTCAGCGTTTTGTTGTCGATGAGTCCAAGTAAATGACCTTGGAACTCAAGCATTTACGTCGATTTTTCAAATCATGAGTGCTCGAAGGACGCTCCAAAAGATATGTATATTCTATATTTTAAATGTTCAATTTATTTCCCATACGTTTGATATTTTTACCGTACGTTGATATCTTCTCGAGAGACAAAATGCCATTTTTCCACATAATATCCATCCGTTAAAAATGTCTTAAGCCACGGTGAAACTAGACCAGTACACCTGTATGGTAGAACGTTGCCGGCCGCGGTGGTCTAGCGGTTCTAGGCGCTCAGTCCGGAACCGCGCGACTGCTACGGTCGCAGGTTCGAATCCTGCCTCGGGCATGGATGTGTGTGATGTCCTTAGGTTAGTTAGGTTTAAGTAGTTCTCAGTTCTAGGGGACTGATGACCACAGATGTTAAGTCCCATAGTGCTCAGAGCCATTTGGTAGAACGTTAAAATGTGCGTGAAATCTTATGGAACTTAACTGCTAAGGTCATCAGTCCCTAAGCTTACACACTACTTAACCTAAATTATCCTAAGGACAAACACACACACACAGCCATGCCCGAGGGAGGACTCGAACCTCCACCGAGACCAGCCGCTCAGTCCACGACTGCAGCGCCCCAGACCGCTCGGCTGCACGGTAGCCGTCGGGACTATTTCGTTCGAGCCACTGTCTTCATGCCTGCACAAGGGAGTCTTCGTCTTCAAATTTCGTTACGCGAAGGGATTTAATCTGTTTTTTCATTTAACGGAGTGGTCGTAGTCACGTGGTGCCACAGCAAAGCTGTAGGGTGTCTCACTGTTGTTCATTGGAATCTTGTGATCTCGGTGACAGTTTTCTCACTGATATGTGGTGGTCTTATTATTCAACAGCAAAACATCGCATTTTTTTCCGATTTTGTCGATTGCGACATGTTCAAGCGAAAGTTTCTTAAGAGTTGCCACATACACATCAGAACTGACAGTTGCATGAATCAAAAATCACAGTAGTCGTCACGTTTCCTGCTGAAGGAGCGTTTTTGAACTTCTTCGGCTTTGATGGTGCAACCAGGTTTCATCTCTCGTCACAATTGCAACAAGGAAGTCATCTCTAGAATTCTCGTACTGTTACAAAAGTTCGATGTACACTGTTTTTCGTGGTTTTTTTTTTTTTTTTTTTTTTTTTTTTTTTTTTTTTTTTGTGGTGGCTATCCGCCAAAATTCAAGGAACCCACCTGGCACAAACCTTAATCAGCTACAACTGTATCAATATTCTGCACGCACTCGCTTCTCATACTCCCATTCCGCCAAAATTCAAGGAACCCACCTGGCACAAACCTTTATCAGCTACAACTGTATCAATATTCTGCACGCACTCGCTTCTCATACTCCCATTCGGACTGACATTTCGTTCACTGTTATGCGTTTTCAAGCCAAAAACTGATTGTGAATACACTGCACAGCGCCAGGAGTCTGTGCACTGGGCAGTGATTGTACCACTGCACGGGAGGTTCAGAATTTTGGTGTCCCCACTTTCACCGGATAATCCGCTTGCCCAGCCACTTACTGTGCGGCCATCAACAGCGCCACCCCACACGCTTTCTTCAACCCACATGTTGGTCACTGTGTCGTTCTCACAACACAGGAGCTCTAGAACAGGACGTTGTTTCAGATGAACATCAACTACAGCAGCTGTCTGGGGCGAGTTCCATGACAGGGCGACTTGCGGAAACAGGTAGTATTAAATTTGAATACAACCAGGAAGAATGTTTCTACGAGCTCCGTGAATAATGAAGATGGAGAACAAAAGTTGTATTTTTTTTTTTAATGTGTGCATTTCTTTCCGACTGACCCTCATAGTTGCTAATAGGATCATGACAGGTGTTGAATGCTATCACTGGACGGATAGCAAACGAAACAAAAAGAAAGATGAGCAAGTCTACTCTCTACTTAGGCCATCATAAGTTATTTTACAACCCAAATCAAATAAGAACAGGCGAAAAAGCTACATTTTCTCATACGATTTGAGAACAGAAACTATTTAATATTCCAAAGCTAGTGGTATAACATTAGGACTATAAAAGTCCGCATGTAACACGAAACAAAGGGTTATTATTTAAACGTCAACACCTCTTATGCAACACGTACTTTTCTTAGATGTGAGGAGATATGAATGCAGAAAGTGTAGAAATTGAAACGTTTGGCACTACTGCCATGTTGCAACGCAGGTTCAGAGAGACTGGCTATTACATACAGATATAAACACGCGAAATCGAATAAACATAAAAAGTTAGCCACACGAACCTCCGGCGGGAGTGGTTCAGAATTTAAAAAAGTCTGTTTCATTTCCTCACCGAGGTCGGTTTCTGCGAGTTCTCCATTCTTTGCTAAATAATTAGTGTCAGTATCTTGCGAACATGAATTTTTAAACTGTTGCCTCGTGGGATTAGCCGAGCGGTCTTAGGCGATGCAGTCATGGACTGTGCGGCTGGTCCCGGCGGAGGTTCGAGTCCTCCCTCGGGCATGTGTGTGTGTGTTTATACTTAGGATAATTTAGGTTAAGTAGTGTGTAAGCTTAGGGACTGATGATCTTAGCAGTTAAGTACCATAAGATTTCACACACATTTGAACTTTTTTTTAACTGTTAATTATTATTGATTTCATACACAGTACGTAACCGGAAGGGACTTTTCACTGAGAGAGAGATTTTCGACACTAGACGGACGAAAAACATTCTTGTCACGTGATTTCAGAGGTAGCAGCGCCTAGCTGTGTCGTGGGCCGGTGTGGCAGCGGCGTGGCGCCTGTGGCGACCACAGCATCGACCGGCGCGGCGGCGCTAATCCGATCGGCCTAGATTCGCGGCCCGCGGTCGATAGCGCGCCAGCCGGCGTGGCCGCGGCGCTGCGCCGCCTCTGCTCGGAGGACGAGGGCCGCAGGAATGCGACGCGGGGCGGACGCTTTCCCGCGCCACTGGGTGACATCCAGCTCCACTTGCCGGCCCGCCCGGCCTTGACCGAGGCCCTGGCCACGCGCCAAAAAGGGGGTCACGCCGAACCACCCGGACCTGTAGCTGTCTGCCAGCTGAAAGTCGCCTAGCTCTCCATGTCAGCACGGTCGTGGTTCGTGAAGCTTTTCCGTTCCTGACGTCTCGTTCACAGCTGTGCTGGACATCTTCAGAGGTGCTACTAGTTCTACTGATTCTAGTCGCCTGGCAGGTCGGACGTCGGAAGCTAGATAAATAGCGTGAAACGGAGGGGTGAGAGGGGTGAAAGAAGTTTACAAGTTATCGGCGGAGATAATCCTTGTCACAGATAAAACCAAACCGTGGAAAGTCGTCTGTCAAAGATAAAACTCATCTGTCGATTCGTAAATCTACTGTCTTTGTTTCACAAAATTTAATGATTTACTTTCTGTTAAAATTATCCCCATGTTTATACATTTTGATGACGTCTCTACACAGTTGTGGATAATACTTCGTTATTGTAGATAAAATTTTAATTTCGGAAAACCTCACCTCTCTGCTACAGTTGATTTTTCTACTTTTACTAGTAGGGAAAACCTTTATGTTACTTTTTTTTTAAATCTCATTTTGTTCGATTTTGTTCGTTGCATCCGCTCGGGGCGGCCGTCGTAAGACATCTGTTTAAGTTCGTTGTTGATCGATTAACTCAGTTTCTTTATTACAGAGGGAGCTAACCCTCTGACCGAACACGCTGAGCTACCGTGCCGGATTACTTCTGCCGTCTGTTCACTCTTTTATTGGTAGTTCCAGTGTAGACCATACCATACATTCACGGAATTTTATATACCCTGTATGCCGACAGAGAAGATCTTTTATCCTTTAAAGGTTTGAGGGCTTGACGTATTTGCTTGGTCTAACAACCGGTCTGATGTCATATCTCTGTAAATAAATTTCGAGCTGATTAGTTACTTTTTTAATAAAAGGTAAAAAATTATGTTCTTCCGCCACTGTATTCTATCCTTGTCCTTCGGCCTACTGTTATCTGGCGTAGATTTCTATTTACTTCTTTTCCTGAGTAGCCACTTTTTTCCGAAAGCCTGCTTGAGATGTTTTAACTTGGTATCTATGTGTTCTGGTGTGCAAATTCTCTAGACTCTGTCGACAAGGCTTTTAATGACACCGCTTTTTTGTTGTGGGTGATGCTTGGCGTTCTTATGTAAATGTTCGTTGTATGATCTTTGCATCCGCTCTCATCACCAAATTACTGATACGGTGAGACAACCTTACACTGAAGTACCCGACCACAAGAGGAACAAGGGGACAGAAAAATCATGCAACTAGGGCGAGAGTAGCCTACTGCAAATATCAGGTCTTTCTATTTCAGAGCTGCAGCACTTATTATAACAGAGGTGCTTGCGGAAGTCGCCGGCCGGAGTGGCCGTGCGGTTCTAGGCGCTACAGTCTGGAGCCGAGCGACCGCTACGGTCGCAGGTTCGAATCCTGCCTCGGGCATGGATGTGTGTGATGTCCTTAGGTTAGTTAGGTTTAATTAGTTCTAAGTTCTAGGCGACTGATGACCTCAGAAGTTAAGTCGCATAGTGCTCAGAGCCATTTGAACCATTTTCTTGCGGAAGTCCCAACCGTACAAGTGTGGTCCGTCATTTGGACAGTCTACGACAGCCGTGCTGCCTGAAGAAAGCAGAGAATGCCGAGATGATTCTGTCTAAGAAAACAGTGTCAGCCGCTTTGCTAGTGTTTCTGAAGCCTATTTCGCTCTCGTAAATGAATGCGTGTCGTCTGAGGGCACCGTGACGGTTTGTAATGCAATGAAGAAAGACAGACTCCGTGTGGCTAACTTTTTATGTTTATTCGATTTACCGCTATTCCCTGATTCATACCCAATTACCGCGGATCTTAGGTCGCCAGCAGGGCAAGCATTCAGTTAAGACCAGTTCCATCTGAGTCCGCGTCCTGCTGACGAACTGCGATTGGGAGTAATTAGATTTGAATCTGAAGATGACCTGGAATGAACGCCGAAACGGATTTTCAGAATTAACATAGAAAGTACCCCAGATGCTGTCTTTCTTCGCTTTACCGCCCTGTTGCTAAGCACTTCGCCGTAAGTTTCTATGGGGCCAAACTGCGGACGTCATCGGTCCCTAGGCTTACACACTACTTAATCTAACTTAAACTAACGTACGCTAAGGACAACACACATACCCATGCCCGAGGGAGAAATGCCCGGGCGGAACCTCCGACGAAGGGGTGCGGGCTACCCCACGCTTCGCTGTCAATCATAAGTGAAGAAATGGGTTCTAATCAAATAAGAACAGGCGAAAAAGCTACATTTTCTGATACGATTTGAGAACAGAAACTATTTAATATTCCAAAGCTAGTGGTATAACATTAGGACTATAAAAGTCCGCATGTAACACGAAACAAAGGGTTATTATTTAAACGTCAACACCTTTTATGCAACACGTATTTTTCTGAGATGTGAGGAGATATGAATGCAGAAAGTGTAGAAATTGAAACGTTTGGCACTACTGCCATGTTGCAACGCAGGTTCAGAGAGACTGGCTATAACATACAGATATAAACACGCGAAACAAAAACATCAGAGCGTTTGTCCAGTCGAGATCGACATCATCAAAGACAAGGCAAAGATTTGAATGAGGCAAGAAGCAGAATGAAAGTAGGCCAAGGTCTTGCTCACTATTCTATAATTTGCCTTAAGTGATCATGGGGAACGAACAAAAAAAAAAAATCGCCGAATGGTATGGTATTAACCCTTTAAGCGTTTTGGCACTTTGAACGGCTAACCCGAGTAACATGGATTGGATCCCTATAAAACAGTTCCCATCATTTTTCTGTAGAAAAGAAAGATGGTATAGGCTTAACGTCCCGTCGACTTTTTGGTAGCTCTTAATAGAAATACTACCAGTGGTTTCTTCCTAACTCGCCTCGGGATTATTTACTTTTCACCCAGTACAGAAAACCTCTCCCTATGTACACCATAATCTAGTCAAGTTCTTTATGTTCTCATAATTTTTTTAGCTGTTGCTACCGCTGCTCTGATTTTCTTATTCATAACCATAATCGCTTCTCGAAAAGAATTCATCCAATTTCTAAGGGAAAAATTACTTTTTTAAGCCACTAGCAACGAAAATATCTTAATGCAAGTGCATGAGACACATATTTAATTCGAGTTGAAGATGCAATAGAATCACTTCCTACCTGACTTTATTACCAAGCTTACGGCATTGTTTCCTTCAACGATGCAATCATAATATGGCAAAGGTAGACTTATGTGTAGGTAGCATCCTCTTATCGACAAAACTGGAGTTTGATAAATGTAAAAAAATCGGTCGGATAATGATATCTAACTTGACATTTTAGCGGCATAGACTAGAAATCTTTTATTTGGCATAACATCATACACATGTAAAGACTACGGTTGACTTTCACAGACGAAAGATAACGGAGAGTGAGAGAACCAAATATTTCGATCAAAATATTCATTTTTTAAATATCTTTCTTACGCTTCTACGCAGAGAAAAGTAAGATAAAACGCAAACAAGAGAAAAGAATATTCCGAAAATGATTGGAAATATAAGTGTAGAGGTATTCGAGAAAATATCCTATTCGAACAATCAGCAAACGGAATTGCTGATTTTCCTACAATGCTTTTTCTGTCACTTACTCTTCATGTTGTACAGAAAATTTTTATGTGAATTAAAACGTTCGACTTGAAGAAAGAGTATCCAGTTTTTTAACATCTCTGACATACGTAATTCCGTGATTTTTTACTTTATTTCCATTGAAAATGCATTTTGTTAAGATTATTGGTGTCGTGGTACTACTGTTAAAATATGTTTTACCGAATTTCGACTATAATGCAAATAATATTTTTGCATTAGAAACTTGAGGGCTGCAAACAATCTTCTACCTTAGCAAAAAAAGCTGAAATCATGCTCATGTCTAAGTAATCCACAAGACTGTAACTACATGAAACTTTTTAATGAACACATCCGAACAATGCAGTTACACGACAATATCGATATGTCTTTAATAGCTTTCTTTTTTG
This sequence comes from Schistocerca serialis cubense, assembly GCF_023864345.2. Classification (NCBI taxonomy): domain Eukaryota; kingdom Metazoa; phylum Arthropoda; class Insecta; order Orthoptera; family Acrididae; genus Schistocerca; species Schistocerca serialis. The sequence goes on along the minus strand of NC_064639.1, from coordinate 852,567,123 downwards.
TGCGTCATATTAGAATTTCTTTTGTATGGCGAAAGTATGTTATTAAAACTGAATGAGTAACACTGAACAGAGTACGTAATTCGTAAAAAGAAGCTGAAATCAAAACGTCTTCTTACGTTAAGAACCAAACCTCTGCCTGTCAGCTGCATCTGGTGTAGCTGTTTCATAAAATTAAAGTGCGATGTTTTTGTAGCTGTTGTAAAGAACACTCCCCATCTATCGGCGACCTGCGAAGCTAAATGAAGAATATAGGCGTGTCTTCTGGTGAAAGACAGGGAACTATGAAGACAAATAATAAAGTAATATTACGTTTATCTGCACTTGTTGCACAGGAGTCACTCACTATTGTAGTATCACCAGTGTTTTATTAAACATCCATGCACCGGAGGAGCTGAGAATGTCCCTGCATCTCTTTTACGAAGTCAGAACTATGCGTTTGACTGTGGCCCCCCATGCAGTGCGAGTGTAGGAGCTGCACCGGCTCACCTTGTAGTTGCACGACGGCGGGCGACGATCGGGTGTCGCGCGGGTTGCAGCAGGATGTTGTCAGGAGGCGCAGAAGACGCGGCAGACGCTCTGCGGGCACAGACCGCGCCCGGCGGCGCGCGCGCCTTAAGTACGGCCGGTGACGTCACGTGACCTGCGCCGGGCAGCGCCGCACCGCGCAGCGACGCGAAAGTCGCGCCGGTGAAAAGCGACGCAGACGCCGACGCGACTGCAAACAGACACGGAGCGGCGGCTGCTGGCAGATCCGCGGAACTGGCGGGACGTGCCGCGGTTACCAGGGCACCGCCGCGCTACACGAGCCTCGGCACACCGAGCCTGCTCGTCCGTGTTGAACTGCAGACGGTGAAGTAGCTTCGGACGTCCTCAAGAGAGTGTTTTAGGACCACTGCGGTGAAGGGTGAATCCGAACTCCAACGACCAAAGCTCGGAGACGCTCTGAGTATTTTCGTAAAAGGGACACCTGGACTCCGGCGGCTCCTCACACAATAAAAGAATTATGAAACATCCTGACAGATTAAAACTGTGTGCCGTACCGCGACCCAAATTCGGGACCTTTCCCTTCCGCAGACAAGTGCTCTATCGACATTTTTTAAATCTCATTTATTTCGTTGCATTTGTTCGTTGGGGACGTCCCATGACACCCAGTCAAGTTCTTTGTTGATCCATACACTCAGTTTTCTTTATTACAGAGGGCAGCTAACCCACTGACAGAACACGCTGAGTTACCGTGCACCAACTGACGTACCCCACCACGACTCGAGACCTCTCATCACAGCTTCAGTTCTGCCAGTATTTCGTCTCCTACCTTTCAAAGTTCACAGAAGCTCTCCTGCGAACCTTGCAGAACTAGCACTCCTGGAAGAAAGGATACAGCGGAGACATGGCTTAGCCACAGCCTGGGGGATGTTTCCAGAATGAAATTTTCACTCTGCAGCGCAGTGTACGCTGATCTTAAACTTCCTTGCAGATTAAAACTGTGTGCCGCGCGGATACTCGAACCCGGCAGAACTCAAGCTGTGAGGACGGGTCGCGAGTCATCCTTGGGTACCCCAATCGGTAGAAAACTTGCCCGCAGAAGGCAAAGGTCCCGAGTTCTAGGTTCGGTTCAGCACACAGTTTTAATCTGCCAGGAAGTTTCACAGCAGCGCACATTCCGCTGCAGAGTGAAAATTTAATTCGTAGGATAATTATGATTTATTCGGCTGGTTACAACAATAACTTTTGTTTCTGTGAGAGTACCTACACAACATTGAAAAAGACTGTACGTAATATGCAAGTACCAAAATATACAACACGAAATAAAAGGTAAACCAACGACCATGAGACGCAAAAGTGGTGCGATGTGGTTGCTATCGTCGTCGAAACAGTTCAAGATAGCGTTGCTGTGCCGCTCTTCCGGTAGATTCAGTGTTCCCATATACGAGGTGCATATCGCCCCACTTCTCATCAATACACTTTTCCCTTCTGCTATCACGTTAACGTACAACTAAAACTCCAGAAAAAAAAGTCGACACAGAACCGAACAGTATTAAACGCAAGCTTCAGAACGAAGAGAAACATGGAGATTACTGTTGCCAACAGCAAGTAACGCGAGTGACTGCTTGCAAATAAGACTTTTCCTTTGTTGTCAGGTATTTTCAGTGCAACACAGATACAACTATAAATGGAAGTAAGAAATGCAATCACTCAGCAACGTGTCAAGTGAGACCACGTATCCCTGATAACAGAATATTCAGAAAATATCCCTGAACAGATTCCGAAATTCTATCGGTGGAGTTCGCATCCACCCATGCATACAAGTGAATAAAGTCGAAAGTTCATGAGACTGTTCACGGACGACCCTATTGTATATGGAGAACTCGTAATGGTAGAAAACTGTAGTAAAATGCAGTAAGACATGCACAGGATCGCCGCTTGGTGCAAAGTTAGGTAATTAACCCTCAAAATAAAAATAATCACAGGAAAGGAAGTTGCGAAACTGAGATTCATCGAAATAGTGCTCAGGAAGAGTGACCCATCACCAAAGGAGATAGCTTACAAAACCTGCTCGACCAGTGCTTCAGTATCGCTCCTCAATGTGCGCCTTTAGCAGCCGTATTAATCGAGGAAATAGAAGAGATCAAAGGAAAAGAACTGCATTTTATTGCGGATTAGTTTAGTAAGCACGAGAGCTATACGGAGATCCTCATACACTGGTAGATGCTAAGTGAGAAGCGTTGTGCATCATGAAGAGGTTTGTTGTTAAAGAGCATAAATTACTATATGATACAACTAATTTATTTCTTCCTCCTACACAGACCTCATAAAAATGTCCATGAAGGAAAATGAGAGGAAGTGGCGCTCACAAGACAACTAATAGGATTACCACCATTCGCACCACGAACGGAAAAGAGGGAAAGCGACTATGGTATACGAAGAATCCTCCGTGACGCACCATAAGGTGGCTAGCAGAGTATATACATGTATATAATTCCTTACAGTCGGAAATCTGTATGTTTTCACACACCGAAAGTGCCACATTACAGAAATATGGAAGGTTTCAAGGCTAATAATAATAATAATATCAGTGCACAGGAAATTCTTTGCATATTTTACGTTATCGTCTAATTTCACTGATTTAATGTCTTCAAATTATTAACAAAGTTATAATGTTGCTCTGAAGGAGCGTTTTGACATGATCATATTATTTTTCATTGTGTTTCAGATTTTGATCCATTGTACATTTCGGTAGTTACTGGATTCAGCATTTGAGAAATTATCAAAGGAAAGATCCCTGAAACAAAATGTAAATATGTCGCATTGTTGGCTGGGGTACCCAAAGGACTGGGTTTAGTCGCCTGTCGGTGTTCTTCCCCTGCACTATTACCGCCTTTTCTTACGATTATATGAGAATTATGAGTAGTAGGGCAAACTATGTATGGCCCCGCATTGCATTGTTGCCAAATTTATTCAAGATAGTGGATCCAAGATGGCAGCGATAGATATGGCAACCTTGCAATGACGGCATTCATTGTTATATTCGTACCAACACGATAAAATGGCCGGGCATGAAGTATCTATAAAGGTTCCTGTCACCAGTATTGCTATAAGGAAAAGGCATAGAAAGTGCACAAAATGCGCTATTCCTAACCTAGCAACATACTGGAATCAAGATAGCTTGGTTTGACGATATGTGGGGAAGAAGCTGACTGTGGCTTTGTACAAAATAACGTCACTGCATTATAGTTTTCGAGGTCCTATATACTCCTCAAGTTTTCTTCAACTGCGCGAATGATTGGTCTCTCACGACGCTAATGCCAGTGGAGCATTCACCTGTAGCCCTTTCCCATTATGATGCACACTTGATGCTATTTAGTAACACCGAAAAGATGATTTAATAAAACTTGACAAAAATTTTGTCCCCTACCTTCGTGTAAACAGATCCATTGTGCTGATGACTACTTTACATACGTCGGTATCCAGTACACTCTACGATGGATGTAAACCGCCGCATTATCTAACGCACGCCACTGCGCCCATATACAGGGTGTTTCCTCAAGAGCGTGGAAAAATTTAATAGGACCCAGGGAATGCTCCACTGAACAATTTGAGGTAGGGAACCTGGGGTCAGAGAAGTCACCTTGAGGAGATAATAGGAATAAAATCACGTTACTGTGTACTTTTTTATTTACATCAGCTGCAGTTAACTGCAAATACCATCATTGACACAATGAACGTACCATTTGTACTGTATCTTACATAATGTGCTGAAATTGATGGCCATCAGCCTCAGTGCAAGCATGACATAGGCTAACAAGATTCTGACGCAGCCTGACAAATACCCCCGGTGTGATTCGAATCACATTACAGGCAGCTACAATTCTGACAACTAATTTCATCTACATATTCGCTGGGGTCCCATACACAATTGAATGCAGAAATCCCTATAGTAAGTAATCAAGGGGATTCAGGTCAGGTGACCTCGCAGGCCGTGGAAGAGGACCTCCTCTCCAATCCAGCAACCAGGAAATACAGCACTCCAAATTGAGTGCAGTGTCTTATTAAATGAGTCTGTCATTGATTCATAGGACGTTCTGTCATGGACAATGTAAATACAATACAACAGAGCCACCTTATGGACAAGTAAAGTAAACAAAACCTGCATCATGACTTCCTACTAATCAGGCACATCCTCCCTGTTTCCTTGCAGGAAATAAAGAATGTACATGTAAATGAACAGCTCAGTGCATGTAAACTTGTTAGATGTAGTTGGCCACTGTAGGCGAGCGGCTCTAGGCGCTTCAGTCCTGAATGACGCGGCTGCTACGGTCACAGGTTTGAATCCTGCCTGGGGCATGGATGTGCGTGATGTCCTTAGGTTAGTTAGGTTTAAGTAGTTCTAAGTCTAGGGGACTGATGACCTCAGATGTTAAGTCCCATAGTGCTTAGGGCCATTTGAACCATTTTGTTAAATGTAAATAAGCTAGAAAACAGCAATGCTAGACAAAGCGGTAGACAAGTTTACTTCCATATCTCCTCAAGCTGGCTTCTTCGATCCCAGATTCCCTATCTCAGACGGTTCAGTGAAGCATTCTTTATGTCATGTTACATTTGTGCACGCTCTTAAGGAAACACCCTGTATGTACTTTTTTCTAAAATAATAATTTTCCTTGGGCTACCCGCCAGATTGGCTCTATTTCAAGTAAAAATGAGCTGTGTGGAATTTGGGCTCTGTGGGGTACGGAGAAAGGGCGCCCCTGGCCCTTCGAAATCTTAAGATCAGAAAAAAGTGAAATCATCGACTTCGCAAAATGTCACTTCTGTCTTATAAAGTCGTTTATATCTAATGTAATCCGCCCGTTTACATCATTTTTAGTTGACTGAATACGTTCTCATTTCACATATCACAATGGTCGAGAAACATGAAGGGGTCAATGACCCCAGGACAGACAGAGAGAGGGCAGAGCCAACTAAGTTGTTCTTTTTTACGACCCAATGCGGTCTACCCCAGAAACCTTCATTTTCGTCGAAATGTAACAATCATAGCAAGTACAATGTTTTCGTTTTCAGTTCTTTTAAAGGAGGTAATAAATTTACTTGCTTATTCATCATCTGCTATATTAGCAGGTCTTTTGCCTCTCCATTTTCTGGGATCCACCTCTTCCTTCTTAAGGCTGCTGTATGTTGTACCGTCCCTCATGTCATCCAGTATCTGGAATCTCTTCCTTCCTCGCTTCCTTTTCCCTTCTACATAACCTTCTAAAACTGTTTTTATCAGTCCGTCATTCTTTCTTAATATGAGCCCAATCCAATTTCTTTTTCTTCTCTTTATTACATCTAGTAACTGTCTTTTCTCTCCCACTCTTCTCAGTACATCTTCATTTTTTACTCTGTCCATCCAACTTATTCTTTCTATCTTCCGCCATGTCCAGATCTCAAAAGCCTCCAGCCTTTCTCTGTCTTTTTTCCTCATAGTCCATGTTTCAGCGCCATATAGAAGAACACTCCATACAAGACATTTTATGAGTCTCTTTCTGAGTTCTGTGTCCAGACCGCTGCAGAAGATTCTCCTTTTCTTATAAAACGCCTCTTTTGCCATTGCTATCCTTGTTTTAATTTCTGTGGTGCACTTCCAGTCGGTGTCCATCCTGCTTCCAAGATACTTAAAATTTTGCACCTGTTTTAGTGTTTCTCCATTCAGCATAATTTTTATTTCCTTGTTTCCTCCTAGTGCCAATACTTATGTTTTATTTGTGTTAATTTTCATTCCATATTTTTTTCCATTAGTTGCAATGGTGTCCAGCAAATCCTGTAATTCTTTTTCCCCTGTGGCTAGAAGGACCATGTCATCAGCAAATCTCAAACACCCTACTCTTCTTCCTCCAATTTCTACTCCTTTGTCATCTAATGAGCATTGGTCAATCATATTTTCCAAGTAGAGGTTGAAAAGAGTAGGTGATAAACAGCATCCTTGTCTTACTCCTTTTCCTAGTCTGATCCAGTTTGTACTTTCTCCTCTCACTTTAACTGAAACTTTTTGATTAAGATATAATGAGTTTATAGGACTCCTGGTTTTCCAGTCCACTCTCTTTTCTCTCATTATAGTCGCCAACTTGTCCCAAACCACATTGTCAAATGCCTTTTCTAGATCGATGAAGCACATATATATTGACCTCTTCCTTTTTCAATAAACCTTTCTCCCAAGATTCGTAGGAGTCCTATTGCATCTCTGGTGCCCGTATTCCGTCTAAAGCCAAATTGCTCCTCGCCAAGATTGTCCTCCATTACTTTTTCAAGTCTTTTATTAATTATTCTTAACATCACTTTGGCTGCATGTGAAATGAGGGTGATTGTCGCCGGCCGGTGTGGCCGTGCGGTTCTAGGCGCTTCAGTCTGGAACCGCGGGACCGCTACGGTCGCAGGTTCGAATCCTGCCTCAGGCATGGATGTATGTTATGTCCTTAGGTTAGTTAGGTTTAAGTAGTTCTAAGTTCTAGGGGACTGATGACCATAGATGTTAAGGCCCATAGTGCTCAGAGCCATTTGAACCATTTTTGGTGATTGTCCTGTGCTCGCTGCATTTCTTGGTTCCTTGTTTTTTCGGTAATGGAATCATTACTGTTGTCAGAAAGTTCTCCGGCCATTCACCACTGTCATATATTTTATTACATAACCTCAATAGTTCTCTTTTTCCATCGTGGTTCAAGCATTTTAGTATTTCTCCCGGTATTGTATCTGTACCTACCGCTTTGCCATTTTTCATTGCAGCTATGGCAGACTTTACTTCTTCCATTATGATGGTCGGTCCTTTCTCGTCATCATTTACACTGTTGTGTGATTCAAGTTCCAGAGTTTCTGGTTTGCTATTTGTGTCATATAGCTCTTTTATATATTCTTCCCATCTCTGGAGGACATCGTCACGATCTTTGTACACTACCTCTTCGTCTTTACTCAAAATTTCCATAGTAGCACTTCCTGCTCAGTTTTGTTCCCATGTCATAGTCTTTACTCTGTTGTATAGTAAGTCGTATCTTCCCTTCCTGTCCAGTTCTTCAATTTCATCTCATTCCTCTTTAGCCCTTTTTTCCTAGCCTGCTCTGTTTCTCTTCGCAGTTCATTATTTAAACTTCGGTATATCTTTCTTGCCTCTTCAGTGTTCTTGTTTTTCAATTTTCTTCTCTCCTCCATCTTGGAAATCATTTCTTGTGAGACCCATGGTTTTTTTGACCTTTTCCCTTTTACATATCCTATATTTTGCTGTCCTGCTTTAATGATTCCTTCTTTCAGCATATTCCAGTACTCGCTGGCATTATCAGGTGCTTCTTTGTCTCGTAATGTGTTTAGAAAGTACCGAGACAGCATTTCTGTAATTTGTTCTTTGTTGGATCTTATCTTCTCTAAATCCCACTTCTTCACCATGGTCGCCTTCTTCAGTTTTTCATTCTTATTTCTATTTCTGCCATAAGTAAGTTGTGGTCACTATTAATATCTGCACCTGGTAATGTGTGCACCTTCTTGATTCCATTCCTGTATCTTTCTTCTACCAGTATAAAATCGATTTGGTTTCTGTATTTATCCCCTGGTGATTTCCAACTGTAGAGCCTCCTCTTATGGTTCTTGAACCATGTGTTTGCCGCTATCAGCTGCCTTTCCCTGCAGAAGTCAATTAACCATTCACCTCTATCATTTCTCTTTCCAAGACCATGACTGCCTACTATGTTTCCCTCTTTCCCTTCTCCCACAAAGGCGTTCCAGTCTCCCATTACTATTTTGCAGCATTTTTTATTTTCGTCCATTATTCTCTCTATTACATTGTACGTTTCCTCTACAATTTGGTCATCATGTTCTGATGTTGGCATATACACCTGGACAATCAGTAAATCTTTTTGTGCTCCTTTCAGTCTTACACCAATAACCCGATCTTTTGCATAGTCCGCATATTCCACACATTTAGCCAATTCCTTTGTCATAATCATTCCTACTCTATTAATTCCTTTTACAACTCCTCCTGAGTAGTAGCATACATACTCATCTGACTGCAACTCTCCATGTCCATTCCATCTTACCTCAGCAACTCCTACGCGTTCCATATGATTCTTTTCCATCTCTCTTTTAAGGTTTTCTAGTTTTCCTGCTCGTAGCAGAGTTCTGATATTCCAGGTACCAATTCTCGTTTTGATTTTTTGTCTCCTTTCAAGTTGTCCCCCCTGGAGATCCAAATGGGGAACGATTTTACCTCCGGACACTGATTTAACATGAGAGGAAGCCAATTTTTGTGCATAAAATGGAGACTGCATTATGCAGGGAAGATAATCTGCGGTGGTATTCCGTTGCCTTCCACAGTTCTGGAGGCCGCCCCTAACATGGAATACAGACGCGTTTTGCAGCCGCCCGCTCCGGGTCAAACGCTGCATGAGAAGTATAGGTTGTAAAATGAAAGACCCTTAGCCCTCGAAACCTAATAGCGTCAGGGTCGGAAAAGAACAAGAGCTGACCGGCCGAGGGTGGCCAGATAGGAAAGATAAAAGTGAGGAGCCTGGCATAAGTAAGTGGAAGCAATGCCAGGACTCAGCTCGGGGCCCCGTGGTCGCCAGCCACGTATCACTAGGTGTGACTCCCTGAGGGAACTTGAGTATTACTCACATGAAATAACTGGAAGTAAACTACCATTTTTCGAACAAACGTTTACAATTTGCGGAAGGGTAAACTGACTGTGCATCAAAGTGCCACACGAGCTGTGTGAGAATTGATGATTTGTTGTGAAAATCACGTATTCCGTGACAGGAGCCGAGAGGCTGCATAAAAAGTTAGATTCCTTGTATCAACAGTGGAAGTCACTTGAAAACTACTCTGGAAGATCGTTGGAGGCTTGTATGTGAAAAGAAACTCGAGATCGTAGCACATGCTAATACTTTCAAGATCTTACTATTTAAGAAGATGGCCACAATTCAGACATTCAACGGTTGAAATAGCAGTCAAGATTATGCATGTAATCGACCTGAGCGAGCAGAAGCAATTGTGAAGAGGCGAGAATGAAGTGAATATGAAATTATACAGCATATATTTTCTTTGGCAAACCCTGATCCTATTTAGTATCCTAAACAAAAACAGAGAAAGTGAAAACGATCAATGCAGTGAATTGCGAGAATTCAGGTAGGAACCGATCAAGTCTCAAAAATTATTTCTAATGGGACTGAATAATTTGTTTCTAATAAACCCAGAGCATTTTTACCAGATTTTTTTTAGTTTCAAGTTCCTTAAGATAGATCTTTCGCAGTGGAATGAAAATTAGAAGTACGTCAACGGTAGTTATTGAACTAAATGTTCTAAATGATCCATCTGAGATAGGCCGTAGAGGTCAACAATAAATAACTCACCCAAAATCTGTAAACTAAAGCAGTGTGTTTTTCTGGTTGGGGACTAGAGGGACACCTTCCCCTTTTCCTATGGAGCCCAAAATACTAAAAACGCATTTTTTGTGTAATACACGAAATGCTTCCACTTAATATGTCTACCCGAACGCAACCGGAATAAGGTCAATTACAAAAGGTCTGTATCAAGGATCAATATGCAATGACTGACTGAAGCAATTGGGATTTTTTTTCATCAGTCGTTCGACTATGTTGATGTGGTCTTTTTCGGCCGCAACTTCTTCCCCCCGTACTACTCTTTCATGGATGCCGGATCAACTGTCCCAGAACCCTATCACTTCTTCTGGTAAGGCTCATCATAGAGTCCTTTTCTCAACTATTCTTTGTAGTATTTCATCATTTCGTACTTTATCCCTCCTCGTAACTTTCAACATTTTTAGATAGAACCACATTTCCAGTTTCTCCCTCTCTGAGTTTCCGAAGTCCACATCTCATTTCCAAGAAACGCTCTGCTCCAGACATCCGCTTTCAGAGACTTCTTTCACAGTTGTACATCAATATCTGCTACCAGCAGAGCTCTTTTAGTGAAGAAAGCTTTCTTCGTAGGAGCCAGTCTGCTTCTATTTTCCTTGCTCTAGCCACCCTGCTTATTCTTGTTTTCCAGATAGAATATTCTTTCCTTCTTCCACTACCATCTCGTTTACAATTTTGATGCTAAACGATTTATTATTCTCATTGCACCACTCTTCAACATCTATGGCGGTTACGTGGCGCTGTATGCAATTGGACTTGCCACGTTAAAATTCAAATTAACATTTATAAATTAAGCGTGCAATCATTTCATAAAAATGATGAATCGATATTGTCACACTAAAATCCAAATTAATGCTGGTAAACTTAGCATAACGTCATTTCATTTCTATAAAAGTAATAATGGACGATTTTGTTGATGAAACCATTTAATGTAGAGCTTTAAAATTATACAAGGCAGAGATTAACACGACTTTACCCATACTGCAAAGTGTGTAAAGCTATATTGCGAACTCTTTTTTTTTTTTTTTTGTAAAATGCGGACATAAAACATACGGACCTTATTATTAAAATAAATAGCAAGGGTATTAACACACTAACGTAAAAAGAGCTGTAGATTTTGGTATAGTAGCCAACTCGCCACTGTTGTAAAGACAACATAAAATAGCTTTTGTTCACCATCCCTGCTGATGCAGTCTCTCTTCTACACTGTCAGAGAACTATTGTAGTGGTCATATCGTGGAATGAAATTCCGCATATTTTCTGAAGCCATGCACCAACAGAAAGTTATATTACCACTCAAATTGTCCCTACGTTACTATTCCATTAAAAGCAACAAAAACGCAATCTGTTGGTCGTGGGCGGAGTGGAATACTCCCTGGATTGCCTTGTTATACTCTCTGGCAGAGATGACTCCTCGTGGCAATGTCTACTACTGTTTTCTTTAGTGCACGTTACCCTCACACCTCATTAGCTGGATGACCGCAACAGACGTCTTGACCTGGATTGTGGCCCATGAACTTGCGATCTCGCACTCAAAGGGCTCCTTGTCGGTCTACATGATTAGTAAACAGTACAGTCACTAAGGGCAGACCCTCGTTCTAAAGACAAACACTGCCCCCCAATGTAAACACATGCAGCCCGCAAAGAGCACGGCGAAGCGAGTACGGGGTTAATGCTCACATTTCTGCTGTCAACAGTTAGTGAATGGAATATGTTTGTTTCCAGATACGAAGCACAACGCATAGGCCTACCGTCGGTATTTGTACTGCTGTGCAGATATTTTCAGTGCAGTACAGTCAGGCTTGGTGATAAAGTGGGAGCTTGGAGACCCTTAGATGGCGGGGTGGAATTCTGGTCAGCCTTCGCCTTTCACTGATGTAAAGATACAGAAGAAGCGACACGTGGTTCGGATTCCGCGTTCAACTCTAGGTCCCCTTCCACAGGTAGGTTTACTGGGGCACGTTAAGGACGCGCAAATCACGAGAAATGGCGTCCAATTGAAGGAACTTGCAAACTGACTGCGACTGAACATTGTAGCGTTCTCCTATCCTAGAGGCTTTTATGTTCTTCGGGTGTTCGATCGACCGACTGTCCTGAGTAAACCTGAGTGCTTCGAAATGTAGTCACTGACCCAGGAAGAAGCCACACAAAACGAGACTTTAATACAAATCCCCCTAATTAATACGATTCTACTAATCGTTAATAAGCCGTAACTTGTAGCACTGAACTCTGACTAATCAGAAGAAGTCGAGAGGAAAAATTCGGAACTTTGACAATACGTGCTAAAAATTAATCAGAGTCAAAGAATAATCTCTCTGCGACCGTGTAACGGAAATGGAAATGAGTGTTTGGCGTCATTGGCCGGCAGGCCCCTTACGGGGCAGGTCCGGCCGCCTTGGTTCAAGTCTTATTACATTCGACACCACATTGGGCAACCTGCGCGCCGAATGGGGGATGAAATGATCATGAAGACAACACAACACCCAGTTCCTGAGCGGAGAAAATCCCCGACCCAGCCGGGAATTAAACCCGGACCCCTTAGGACGGCAATCCGTCACGCTGACCATTTTTTTTTTTTAATTTTATTTTGTTCGTTTTAGTTCGTTGCATCTCCTCGGGGCGTACGTTGTGAGACACCCGTTTCAGTTCGTCGTTGATTCATTAACTCAGTTTTTTTTCTACAGAGGCCAGCTAACCCTCTGAGCGAACACGCTGAGCTACCGGGCCGGCTTAAATGTGTGTGAATTTTTAATGGACCAAACTGCTGAGGTCATCGGTCCCTAGACTTGCACACTACTTAAATTAACTTATGCTAAGAACAACACACACACACCCATGCTCGAGGGTGGTCTCGAACCTCCGACTCAAGTTAAGCCCAAGTCCAAATCACCACAGCATAATTCGTAATCATTCAAACTGCTAAACACTTCCACCAAAATTCAAACTCTGCATCGATATATTTCATAGTAAAGACTACATTAATGGACCACTTCAAGTCCCTAACTATTTCTCAGTTCAGTAAATGTGCCAGAATAATTGTGTATGGATTAGAATATGACCAAGTCCGGTATTAAATTAACAAAGGACCTTGGAACCGGTTATCGACTGACATGCATGAAGTTTTTTACAACAGGTTTTTGAAAACATGAAACATAGTTATGACAGCATTAACGATTAACATAGTTGTAGGAGCATAAATATAAGTGAAAATTCACGTATAAATTTAAGAAAGGTGTCGAACGCGCTGTGTAATAATTTTACACGATAGTAAGAGAGTTAATTGTTCTGGCACCACAAGTTAATAGATAAAAATAAACAGTAGGAGTACCAGAAATACAAATGTTCAGGGCCTAAACTGAAATAACTACACGTATAAAATACACGTATTATTTTAGATTTTATTTCAGTGGGATCTTCGGCCGTCACGATTATGTGCTCTATGATGCCTGCCCTACTCTCGTCCAGCCGTTGGCTATGCGCTGTCGGCGGTTAGTGGTTGCTTGCAAGACTGACTGGCGCCCATTGATATAAATCGTGATACCTGCAACATAATTTTCACCTCGATCAAACATAGAATTCCTCCCGTTTTGGACCATGGTTGCACCCTCAGCTGCCTCTTTATCAAACATCATCTCCAAGCGAGCAGGTTGCGGAATGACTTACAAAGTAAATTACCACAGTCGCAATAATTGGCCCCTTACAACGTCCCTCTTGAGTGACTGCCAGTCAGTCATGACACAGGAATTTACTCTACTTTAGTGCAATACAGGAACACAGATACAGGGGGAGGGGTGGGTATAAGAAGTGAAACGAAACACAATTGCTCTGTAAGTAGCCCCCGGAGATCATGGGCCCTTATGCCAGAATACTCAGAAAATATCCTTCTGAAATTTTGTCAGTGGAGTTAGGGTCCACCCTGCAGATGCGACCGTGGCTGACTAACATATAGATTCAAAACTGCCCATAAACACGCACAGTACAGTATTGTACTCTGTTCATCACCCGATCTGTTTATGCTAACTTCTGTATCAACACTTACATCTATGTCTCCATCTGTACTTTACAAATCACTGCTACGTGCATGGCAGAGGGTACTTCCCACTGATCGCATATTAGTGTTTCTTTCCATATAACTCGCGAAGACTGACTGCTTATACCCCCGTGTGCGCGCCTCAATTAATCTAATCTTGCCTTCGCGGTCCTAGCGAAAGTGATGGGAGTCTGTAGCATATTCCTACATTCCTGCCTGTTCAGGTTTTTCAGCTTCTCCATGACGTTCTTCCGAGAGTCAAACAAATCTGTGACCATTCGTGCTCACGCGGCTTCCACGTAGCTGCATGACGGCTGCAGGTGACTACCCTATACTATTCTTACCGCTCGCTTTTGTGCAATCAATACTTTCTTTCTAAGAGATGATTTTACCCCAGAAAACTATTCTGTAAGTCATTATTGGGTGGAAATATGGAGTACACGTTAGGAGGCTGATTTGTTTGTTTCCGAGACTAGAAATTATAGCAAAAGTAGCTGTACGTAAATGTCTGAGTAGCTCATTAATATGCTTCTTCCAGTTCAAGTTTTCATCGATATATACACCAAAGGTTTGGATCATTCAGCTTTGTTTACTGATTCCTGTTCATCTGCTACGTCCATTGCTGATATAACTCCATTCATTGCACGGATTTAAATACAATGTACTTCTTCAAAATTGTTTCTGCATCTGTCGATGTACGCTGTACAATGACATACTGAACCCACTACCAAGAGTTCTTCAATCGAGTCCCAAATTTCGTTTAATATCCCACCTGAATGTGCTTTCGTTAATAAGCGTTAGAGTGTTAATAAGTCAAATGCATTCAGGAAGTCATGAAATACTGCATGTACCTGACTACCTTCGTCCTTGGCAGCTAACATGTCATGTGAGAATAGGACGAAATAGGTTTCGCATGTTTTCGGAGTCTGTGCTGTTTCGCACGGAAAAAGGCGTTCGAGATACCTCACTACGGCTCAGCTGAGAATATGCTCTAAGCACTTCGGCTACCCTTCTGGTAGAGGTGCGAGGGTAGCCTTTTTTTCTTTCTAGTGCTGGGAAAAGTTTCTTTTTTTTTAAAAGATCTACGATACAGTACGGTTACTAAAAGAGATAACTCACCTGAAAATTCTGTATAGAATCTAATAGTGATTCCATCGGACCCTGGAGCTTCCTTGAGTAGAACAATGGAGACGTATGCGGAATGATAACGACTCAGATCCTCGCCTGACCACCCAGATTTAGATTTTCCTAATTCGCTTCAGGCGACTGTTAGGATGGCTCTTTCCAAAGGGCACGTCCGGTTTCCTTCCTCAGCCTTCAAAAATATGAGCTAGCGTCCCATCTCTAACGACGTCACCGTCAATAGGACGTTAAAGCCTAGAATTCCTTCCTTTTGAAATAAGAACAAAGATTATGGCGACAAAGAGTAAAATTGCATACACATTGAATTATGTGAACTTCATAAAACAGTCACACGATAAAGCAACGTATGTCATATCTGGTTCCTAAACGCAGCTATTTCTATACGTAATGAATCTCATTGGCAACTGTATACAGGGTGTTACAAAAAGGTACGGTCAAACTTTCAGGAAACATTCCTCACACACAAAGAAAGAAAATATGTTATGTGGACATGTGTCCGGAAACGCTTACTTTCCATGTTAGAGCTCATTTTATTACTTCTCTTCAAATCACATTAATCATGGAATGGAAACACACAGCAACAGAACGTACCAGCGTGACTTCAAACACTTTGTTACAGGAAATGTTCAAAATGTCCTCCATTAGCGAGGATACATGCTTCCACCCTCGGTCGCATGGAATCCCTAATGCGCTGATGCAGCCCTGCAGAATGGCGTATTGTATCACAGCCGTCCACAATACGAGCACGAAGAGTCTCTACATTTGGTACCGGGGTTGCATAGACAAGAGCTTTCAAATGCTCCCATAAATGAAAGTCAAGAGGGTTGAGGTCAGGAGAGCGTGGAGGCCATGGAATTTGTCCGCCTCTACCAATCCATCGGTCACCGAATCTGTTGTTGAGAAGCGTACGAACACTTCGACTGAAATGTGCAGGAGCTCCATCGTGCATGAACCACATGTTGTGTCGTACTTGTAAAGGCACATGTTCTAGCAGCACAGGTAGAGTATCCCGTATGAAATCATGTAACGTGCTCCATTGAGCGTAGATGGAAGAACATGGGGCCCAATCAAGACATCACCAACAATGCCTGCCCAAACGTTCACAGAAAATCTGTGTTGATGACGTGATTGCACAATTGCGTGCGGATTCTCGTCAGCCCACACATGTTGATTGTGAAAATTTACAATTTGATCACGTTGGAATGAAGCCTCATCCGTAAAGAGAACATTTACACTGAAATGAGGATTGACACATTGTTGGATGAACCATTCGCAGAAGTGTACCCGTGGAGGCCAGTCAGCTACTGATAGTGCCTGCACACGCTGTACATGGTACGGAAACAACTAGTTCTCCCGTAGCACTCTCCATACAGTGACGTGGTCAACGTTACCTTGTACAGCAGCAACTTCTCTGACGCTGACATTAGGGTTATCGTCAACTGCACGAAGAATTGCCTCGTCCATTGCAGGTGTCCTCGTCGTTCTAGGTGTTCCCCAGTCGCGAGTCATAGGCTGGAATGTTCCGTGCTCTCTAAGACGCCGATCAATTGCTTCGAACGTCTTCCTGTCGGGACACCTTCGTTCTGGAAATCTGTCTCGATACAAACGTACCGCGCCACGGCTGTTGCCCCTTGCTAATCCATACATCAAATGGGCATCTGCCAACTCCGCATTTGTAAACATTGCACTGACTGCAAAACCACGTTCGTGATGGACACTAACCTGTTGATGCTACGTACTGATGTGCTTGATGCTAGTACTGTAGAGCAATGAGTCGCATGTCAACAGAAGCACCGAAGTCAACATTACCTTCCTTCAATTGGGCCAACTGGCGGTGAATCGAGGAAGTACAGTACATACTGACGAAACTAAAATGAGCTCTAACATGGAAATTAAGCGTTTCCGGACACATGTCCACATAACATCTTTTCTTTATTTGTGTGTGAGGAATGCTTCCTGAAAGTTTGACCTACCTTTTTGTAACACCCTGTATGAAGCCAGGGAACGCTAAACATCGCCAACTGCCACAATGTTATGCGCGTCAGCTGCTACATACAACTCGTGTCAGTCATGTGGCGAAGAGGTAGAAAATATTGTAATGAATGCACTCGGCAGCAGATTTTAAGCTGATTTCAAGAAGTGAACCAAGTTGTTTTAAATGTTTCCTGATAAGCGTCAAGTCTTTACATCTTCCTCCGCTATGGAAAATGGTTTTAAGTAGTGATTTATATTTCGTTAATATCTATGGAATGGATTATTCGAGTTTGGCCCTGTGGAGGGCTGTCTAAATGTATTAAATGCTAGTGATGGGAATGATAGGGTTAGCAGAGATTCACTGGGAAGGCACTGGGCATTTGAAAACAGCTAATGGTAACACAGTATATTGTTCTGGTACCTCGAATAAATCCATCAATGGTATTGTCTTGTTGGTACACAAGGGATGGAATGCCGCAGTGATCGACTGTAATCCTGTCAGCGACTGAATAATACAAGTGAAATTCATCACTAGAACGTGCAAGATAAAATTAATATAGGCATATAGAACTTCAAAAGCTAATCATGAAGAGTTAGAAGAATTTTACGAGTCTCTTTTCACCTGCCGGGAGTCAATAACCGAAAAGGAAGTTACTTTAGTGCAAGGAGATTTTAATGCTAAGGTAGGGAAGTGGGACTCATCAAATTAAATACTTGGATGCCATGGTTTAGGCAAAAGAAATGATCGTGGAGATGGACTGACTCAGTTCTGATAGGAAATTAAGTTTGTTATAGCCAACACGTGCTTCCAACACCAT
Organism: Schistocerca serialis cubense; assembly: GCF_023864345.2. Taxonomy (NCBI): domain Eukaryota; kingdom Metazoa; phylum Arthropoda; class Insecta; order Orthoptera; family Acrididae; genus Schistocerca; species Schistocerca serialis. Next base: position 852,549,268 of record NC_064639.1, on the reverse strand, counting down.
CCACGAAGATTATACACCTGGACTTCACCAGGTGGAACAGACCGTAATCAGAATGACTATTCTTTGACTGGCTTAAGAAAGAGTTCGTCAGTTAAAAGCTTTAAGGCTCTTTCTGGTGCCACAGAGCGGGGTGGCGCAGTGTAAAACAGAAGTGATTTCTGTCGTTCCCCAAGGAACTGTTACAGGCCCTTTGCTGTTCCGTATCTATATAAACGATTTGGGAGACAATCTGAGCAGCCGTCTTCGGTTGTTTGCAGATGACGCTGTCGTTTATCGACTAATAAAGTCATCAGAAGATCAAAAGAAACTGCAAAACGATTTATAAAAAATATGTGAATGGTGCAAAAAGTGCCAGTTGACCCTGAATAACGAAAAGTGTGAGGTCATCCACATGAGTGCTAAAAGGAACTCATTAAACTTCGATCTAAAAGGAACTCTTTAAACTTCGATTAGTCTAATCTAAAAGCCGTAAATTCAACTAAATACCTAGGTATTACAATTAAGAACAACTTAAATTGGAAGGACCACGTAGAAAATGTTGTGGGGAAGGCAACCAAAGACTGCGTTTTATTGGCAGGACACTTAGAAAATGTGACAGACCTACTAAGGAGACTGCCTACACTACGCTTGTCTGTCCTCTTTTAGAATACTGCTGCGCGGTGTGGGATCCTTACCAGATGGGACTGACAGAGTATATCGAAAAAGTTCAAAGAAAGGCAGCACGTTTTGTATTATCGCGAAATATGGGAGTCTCACAGAAATGATACAGGATTTCGGCTGGAAATCATTAAAAGAAAGGCGTTTTTCGTTGCGGCGGAATCTTCTCACGAAGTTCCAATCACCAACTTTCTCCTCCGAATGCGAAAATATTTTGTTGACACCGACCTACATAGGGAGGAACGATCACCACGATAAAATAAGGGAAATAAGAGCTCATACGGAAAGATATAGGTGTTCATTCTTTCCGCGCGCTATACGAGATTGAAATAATAGAGAATTGTGAAGGTTGTTCGACAAACCCTCTGCCAGGCACTTGAATGTGATTTGCAGAGTATCCATGTAGATGTAGATGTAGATGTGGTTAGCAGACTGGATTCGCAGTCGGGAGAACGATGGTTCAAACCTGCGTCCGGTCATCTTGATTGAGGTTTCCAGAGATTTCCGTAAATCGCTTCAGGCAAATGCCGTGATGGTTCGTTTGAAAGAGCTCGGCCGACTTCCTTCCCCATCCTTCCCTACTCCGAGCTTGTGCTCCGCTTCTAATGACTTCCTAGTCGACGGGACGTTGAACACTAATCTCCTCCCCCCCCCCCCCCCCCCTCCTCTCTCTTTCTGGTGGCGACTGTGGTTCTAACCATCAGCTTTTATGTTTTGAACTGCGAATGAAACTGTAGAAATTTAAAGAGATACCTCCAAAAGTAAGACGATTAGAGAAAAAGGCTGAAATTGAAATTTAGGAAGCGAGTCCAAGAAACACTATTGGCCGACCGGACAGATAACATGACATCTGCGGAGAAATGGAATTTGTTGAAGGAACCATTAGTTAAAGCATCTGAGGAACAGTCAACAATAGCAAAAAAGTGACGAATAAAAATAAGTGGCTTAGTAACGAAACCAAACAAATCACTGAGGACAGAAAAGTACTGAAGATTAGAGGATTGCAGCGAACTCAGCAGTCCCGCAAGTTATCAGTCTTAATGCAGAAAAGCTGCCGAAAAAACAAAAATAATTGCATCAGTGAAACGTGTGAGAGAACTGAGAAATTCGGGGTTTCAATGAGATACGGTGTATGTTCAATGAGATAAAAAAATTAACGAAGCATTCAAACCAAGAATGTGGGTTATAGAAGACGAAGATGGCAAACTCCTAACCAACATAGAACTAGCTGCTGATCGATGGAGCACATACTGCAACAAGTAGTACATGGACAGAAATGTAAAACTTGGTCGTGCAAAGAGTCTAATTGAGAAGGAACCTAATCTCCTATAAGAAGAAGTCCAAAAAGCTATAGCTAAATTGAAAACTAACAATACACCTGGACCCGATCATATTACGCTGAAATGATCAGAGCATCTGGAGACTATGGTTAAAAAATCATGCATGAAATGTGTAACAGCATATGGAACAACGGAACATGGATAGAGGATTGGACGATGTCGGTAATGATTCTGTTTAAGGGAAACGCACGGTGATGTGAGAGTTACAGAACCATTTCATTAATTTTACAAGCCAGCAAGGTTCTTCTAAATGCCGTCAATGAACGCCTGAGAAACTACTCAAATAAAGAAATACCATCAGAGCAAGCTGGGTTTGTGAGTAATAAATGAACACGAGAGCAGATTCTCAATGTCAGACAGCTAATTGAAAAATATATGGAATTCAGTACCCCACTACTTCTTTGTTTCTTGGACTACAACAAGTCTTCCGACCGTGTTCAGTGAAGAGAAGTGTGGAGAGTACTAGCAGAAGTGGGTGTTCCTGGTAATTTTATTACTCTTATCAGAAATCTCTGCTCTGACAGTAAGGCAATAAACATACTAGACCTACTTCAAGTCCTTTTGAACAATGTAAAGGAATTAGTCCGGGGGTGCATTCTATCGCCAGTTCTATTTAATATCTATAGATAATATGTTATGAAAAAAGTCTTCATGGTTGGAATGGTGGGATCCGAATTGGTGGACGAAGAATCAGTAATTTAAGATTTGCTGATGACACACTCTGTGCGCAGCATCACAAGTGGAAATGAAGAAACTGCGAGATAGAATTAACAGACAAAGAGAGAAACTTGGAATGTCAGTTAATAAGAAAAAGAGCAAGCTCATGATAACTGACAGGGGTGAGTCACTACTACCTACTGATGTACTATCAGAATATGAAGAATTTGATCACTTTGACTACCTGAGCTCAGTGGTTCAGAAAGAGGATGGCTCTACGCAGGAGATACGATGTAGGATTTCCCTGGGTAGGGATGTTGCATCGAAGCTGACAGTGATTTGGAAAGACAGAGCGCTAACCAGCCATACTAAATCGAGAGCAATGATATTTCTGGTGTTTTCCGTTTTTCTTTATGGCTCTGAAACTTGGACAATTACTGAAGGGGACCGTAAAAGAATTGATGCTTTTGAGATGTGGACATATAGGAGGTTGCTGAGAATATCATGGATGGACAAACGGACCAACAAATCAATCCTTCGAGAACTCAGGGTGGAGGAAAGGTTGTCCAGTATTTGTCTCCAGCGAATCCTTTAGTTTTTTGGTCACATAATTTGATGACAGGAGGTTAATTTGGAAAAGATGGCCATTCAAGACGAAGTCGGAGAGAAAAGATTGCAGGGAAGACCAACGAGGCGATGGATTAGACCAGATAAATGAGGCGTCACATCAAACGTGGGCCAGCTACTCAGGAATGCTCAAGACTGGGAAATATGGAGACGGACTGTTAAGCGGACTGTGTGATGGGTCACCAGCTTTGAACTATAAAAGACGGTGTTTTGATGATAATGACAGGGAAGTGTTTCGTTAAAGCAGCAGGCGACACATATTTTTCTCCACAATGCCGTCAAATACAGGTACCACCGAATTTTGATTAAGCAATGTTATTCTGTAAGCCTTAAGAAAAAGAATCAATGTCCAGAACACACTTAAAACACTCCTAATGGAAGGTTTCGTGTATTAAAACATATATGTGACACTACAGATGTAACTTGATTGTTCTATAGCAGTAGAAAAAAAATGGTAATACGTATACAATGGCAAGTATGGTGCATACGGTCTCCGTCTCCCATGTCTTCTATGTGATATTCTACGTGTTCTGGTAATAAAACACAGCTCTACCACTAGGCCTACGGCTGCTGCTACTGCTTCTGCTGCTGCTGTGACGTATGGCTATGCACATACACTAGTCTGCATTATACTTCGGAAATAGAAGATAAGCAGACGTTTTAGGCATTCTTACTAGCGACGTAGACACAATCACAAGGACTACGATAGAGTTAGCAGAAAATGCTGTATGATTATACACATCCAAAGGATGTAGTTGTTTTTCTGCTAAACTGATACATCAAAATTCTATATTGAGGCACAAGCTCTATCTGGATATGTAACTCTTAATACACTTACATCATGACCTTAAGGATTCCTTCGGAAAAAACTTCACACAGTATAACATTACAGGTCGGGATTGATCTATGAGGTCTTGAAAATCTTATTTGTATCTGTCAGTTGGTGTGGAGAAATTGAGATTTAGGGGATTTCTTTATATAGTTTTGCGTGATTAAGTGCCGAGGCTATGCAAAGCTGTCATTTAGTTACGTGCGATTTGCGATCTGTTATGTGTTACTTTCCGATAATAAATCATATTTTTTTCTGATTACCGTTAAAATATAATGATGATAAATGTTTGAGATCTTTTGGAATAATATTTTAATAACTATGTAGACGACATGATGTCATTCGTTTACTCTTAGAAAAAAAAGTGTGTTAATTGTGCGTTTATGGACAGTCAGTGTCGAGATCGGTGACTACTATTCCCGAAATAACTGATTGGACGAAGTTCAATTGCACACAATCGTGTAGGGCGAATTATGACCTTGAAATTGGTTGTAGATGTATGCTGGTCAATTTCGTGAAAGACTGGTAAGCGCCGAGAGTGTGTCGCGGTATCAAGACTGCTTCCTCGCTGCCAATGGTTTGCTTTAAACTCACAAAATAAAATTTACACTAATTCTTAATTATCGCAAAAGGGTAGATTATTTGATGAGCCTTTGTGGGAGACGTAATTTTGGATAAAAAGATCATTTTCAAAGTCGAATATAAATCCTGTTGATCGAAGTAGCCTAGCAACCCAAATGCTCATACAAGGTTATCAGCAGAAACAGTGTACTATTTGTCATGCACACGTTTACACTCTACATCGAGGTGTGGATGATTTGTGGGCGCGAAATAAACATTTGAAAGCATATGATTAAATAAAAAGGAAAAATATAAAGAAATTTATTCGTATATTTTGTTATTTCATGAACTGTGATATTTTCTTACAGTGGTGTAGAGCCTTACGTGTTATTAATATTGTGACAGACTGATCGCTCTCGTTACAAATCGAGTTTTGGGCCTGATTAAGAGTAGCTGGTTCTTAAAGTCTCAAAGGTTAAGTGAAGAATAATACCACACTTAAATAACGCAGCATCGAAACCCACTATCTTTATACTATATTAAGCTAGCTATTCCGGAATCAGGTGATACCGTGGCCGTGTAGTTGTGTGTTGTCGACAACAAATAGGTAAACACTAACATAAACATTTCTCATGCTCTGATATCGACGAGGGAAAGAAGAGACGACAACGACGACATACTCCTATACATATACAAACGGTATACGTGGCGTCTTACAATACAACAACACAACGGACGTCACGGTATAACAGCTCTGCATCATCCGTTAACAAATGTTATCTGCGATGTGACGAATAGCACGCAGGATGTAGCTTGCACACTCTGCTGATAGCATGGGGGAAAATATTCGACTTCTTTAAATCATGTGTCATAGCGCATCACTGAGAATTCACAGTTACAGAACGATCGTTTTCCTCAAATGAGTGTCGACACTGCACTGAAAAATGACCCATGTTCTAGTAAAATACCTTGGAGTAACCGACGTAAAGCGGAAGCAAATATTGAGAGAAATGCAGATCTCGCACGGAAGATGTGGTTTTCTGACAGCAAAGTTACTGATAAAATCGAAGTACGTCATTGGTTGTCGAGACCTGAGAAGCAACCGCATCATGTGGCTCTTGGGATCGTATTAAGTTGGTATACTCCTTTCGAATATGTCACAGAAAAGACGAGGTATTTCTCGCGAAGTATAAGGGAGATTAGGATATGCACGGAGGTATATAGACAATCATTTTTTACTCGATCACTGCGTGAAAAGAGATGGGAGGAAAACGACAATACTGTTACCATGTACCCTCCGCCATCCACCATACAACGGATTGTGTGGTATTTGCTTTGATGTAGCGCGTTCGCAGGCAATGGAGTTATCTACAGGAAGGCAGCAGCGAACTGCAGGAATACCAGTGTGGGAATCGGTGATTGGTTGGTTGGTTGGTTTGGGGAAGGAGACCAGACAGCGTGGTCATCGGTCTCATCGGATTAGGGAAGGATGGGGAAGGAAGTCGGCCGTGCCCTTTCAGAGGAACCATCCCGGCATTTGCCTGGAGTGATTTAGGGAAATCACGGAAAACCTAAATCAGGATGGCCGGACGCGTGATTGAACCGTCGTCCTCCCGAATGCGAGTCCAGTGTCTAACCACTGCGCCACCTCGCTCGGTCGGTGATTGGTCGAGGTGCTGGGACTTGTAGTAGACTTGGGCGTAAATAAATCGAAGTAATGCAGATAAACAGAACCAGATATTATCGACAAAACTGCTATACAAATACCTAGGAGCGAGCTAAAGCAGAAGAATACAAGTATGTCGGGCTCTCAATCATTTTCGAGATTTTCTAGCGGAATGTAATCCACCTACGAAGAACTGACAGGTCGAGTTGTGTGTAGCATAAGAGCGGCCGCAGATCCCTTCGCCAGGTCACCTACACTCTGCAACTCGGATCGAAGTACTGGGTTTGCTTCTGATAATGATAATAACAACTACCAGTACGCGTATGCACACTCTCTATGTTGGAGATTATCGTCACTACCACTATCGTATATCTGACACAGCGTTTATAAGGATACGATAAACGAGATAAGACAAGAGTTAAGACAAGGTCAAGACAATGCGGGGATCTGTATTCTTAGGCCCGATTGTATAAACATCACTGACTGGAGGTCAATTTGAGGATAGTTCAGAAACTGAACTCTGTTCAGGACTCCGATCTATTGTGTAACACTGAACTTGGATCCTCTTAGGAGGTTCAGTGTTGATCTATGTTAGCACGAAACATGCTTGGAAACACCACTAAAATGGGCTATCGACACGATTCTCACAGTTCGACCGCTGATATTAATCGTACAACGTAGATATACAGTATTTATGTCGAAAGTGTCTTATTATATAGAGAAAGGAAAGTAACCAGAAAAAGATTTGTTGCTGGTAATCGTTTTGAGCCAATATAGAGACACAGTAGAATGCAAAAGTTTGATGATGTTACTGCAACCTACAAGGAAAAGTCGTAAATCTTTTTATGTAAATACATTGTTAGTAAATTCCACACGCATTGCGTTGTGACTCCTGTTGGTTTTATTTTTTGTTGGTACTGGAATATCTTCGTAGACAGATTTTCATTCCAAAGTGCTCTGTATGCACTTTAATAAGCTTTGATTAAGCTTATTACTGCTAGTACGTTTAACGAAAACCACCTGCGACGATTCCTAAAAATCTCCGCATTTTTACCACCAGCAGGCTTGATGAGTATATGTGTACAGCCAATAGCACATGAAATACCAAGAAACTGTTTGATAAACATCACGATGGATTTTACTCTCGTCATTTTCTTCCGCATGCATTTTGATGAATTCTTTTTTCAACGAGGCAATGTAGGCTGATACCTTATGGACAACTCTGCAAGATGTAGCTACATCTGTTTTAAACAAATCGCTAACTATCATCTGAAAGCTTCCTGTAGCATAAAATACTAATGTTAAGAGTAGCATGCACATTAGACTCAGTGGCTGGTTTCTTTTGCTTGGATTCAGTCATACTCTCTCTCAACTTTAGTTCTAGCTGCTGCGCAGTATGTTTGTCCAAGCGAAAATGATTTATTACTGATAAATGATTTATCACTTAATTCCGAGAATGAGTTCGCTTTCTGTCATCCTCAGTAGACACGTCGAAAGACCCATACATCTCTACAGCAAACGAAAGGAAATAGTATAATTCACATCGCGTAAAGTTCTTGCACGCAGGATGCTGCACATCACAATAGTCCGGATACCTTGGAAAATGGAAAGCATGGTATGGATTAAAAGGTAGTGTTGTCATAATTATCAATATGCCAATACAGTAGTCATAGAAGTATCAAATGGAAAGAAAAGTTCCGAAGACCGACCTGTTTTCTCTGGTCTATGAGGAAGAATGCAACCTCTTAGCTACCTACACAATCGTATCAAAACTACCTGCTAAATATCACGTTGCTAATAGACTCAGTGGGACTTGAGCTTTCTTATGTTTTATTCATCAAAGCACGTGCAACTATCATAGTAGTTTTTTGCTCGCAAGGGCGCCCATACGATAGCTTGTAGGCGGGAGGGGGTGGGGGAAGGAAGCTAGACATGGAGTAATGGAATATTTTTAGTATTTTGGAAGACGAATGGCGACTTCTAAGTATAAGTAGCCATAAACAAACCCCAGTTTTGACCATGTTAAAAACCTGAATAATACCGGCTTTTTTTCATTTTCTTGAAAGAAAAACACGTGACTACACTATACTTTTCCTTGTACTGAGAGGTGCACCCCCCTTGGTATGGACGCCCTTGTAAGAACGTGGTCAGTAGTTAGGGTATAAATGTGTATTATATAGATACTGCAACTCGAACCGAGATGGCACATTTATAACAATGTTAAATCACTATCGACTCGTGTCAGAATCAACGTACTTAACTGATGAAGGTTTCTCGGGTCTCCAGCCGGGTGGTAGCGTTGATATATCGCGACGTTTCGAGAAATGTCATACTACCCATCTTCTGGCGAAGCCAGAAAGCCTACAGCCACGTATCAATATACCTAACTGTTTATGGAAAACATTACGAATTTTACTCTGGCGCTAAGTATCTAGAAAAAGCCTTTAAATTAATCACGCAAATTACGGGACGTCTTGAAGAATTGTTAAGAGATTAATTATTATTATCTACATTCCTTACGTACATAGCGAATAATTTTCTTACTCTAACCTTACAGATCGATATATATATATATATATATATATATATATATATATATATATATATATATATATATATATATATATATATATAGGTATATATATAGGTATATATATAGGATGGCGCACGAAATGTGTTACCATTTTGTTTTTGAATATAAACTTTATTGTCAATACAATCTGAAAGGAACATATACTACAATGAAGAACAGTCAATGGAGATTTGTTCTAACTCAGCACATGCTCAATATGTTCACCATTTCGTTTCCTAACTTCCTTCAAACGAACACTGAAGTTAGTGATTACCCTACGGCACATGTCTTCCGTAATTTCACTGCAAGCTTGAAGAATAAGTCTTCTGAGCTCCATTAAATCACGTGGACGTTTCGTGAAAATTTTTTCCTTTAGGTACCCCCAAAGAAAAAAGTCACATGGATTGAGGTCTGGACTATTGGGGGGGGGGGGGGGGGGGGAGGGTGGAGCAATTTTGTCCGTCATTGAAGCGACCTGAAAACCTGAGTAAATGATCCGCATGTCGAAATGCTCGTGTAAAAACTCCAACACAGTGTTTGCAGTATGTGGCCTTGCTCCATCTTGGATGAACCACTGCGTGTTGAAAGGCAAGGCAGTAGCAACAAGCTATGGAATGAAGCTATTGCGAAGCATGCTCAAATAACGCTCGCTGTTCACAGTTTCTTCAAAGAAAAAGGGTCCAATAAGTCTGTGACTGGAAATTGCTGCCCACGCTGTAATGCTCGGAGCATAATGTTGTCGTTCATGAAGCACTTGTGGGTTTTCAGTGGCCCAAAAGCGTACATTTTGTTTGTTAACCACACCGTCTAAATGAAAATGCACCTCGTCTGAAAACCAAACGTTGTTGCTTCTTCCCTATCCTCTGCCCACTGAGCAAACAGTAGTCTCTGCTGCTTGTGTTCTTCAATGAGCTTCTGTGCACAGGTCATCTTGTATGGGTACATATGGAGCTCACTTTTAAGAATGCGTTGGACGGAGCGTCTGGATATTCCCAGTTGCACTGCTGCCTTTCTACACGATTTCCCGGGACTTCTCTGTACAGCAACTCGTACCGCTTCAATATTCTCCGGCGAACAAACAGGCTTAGGCCGAGGTCGCTTCGCTTCCAATACTGTTCCTTCCTGTACAAATTTACCGTAAAACCTGTGGATGGTCTTCTTGCAAGGGACCCATCGTGTGTTAAACTGCTGTCGAAAACGCCTCTGAGTCACAACAAGGCTTTTCATTTCATGAAAAAGTAACACAATTGCCGATCGATGCTGTGTCGTCAGTCTTCCACTGTCAGCCATTGCCTCGTAACGCTAAAAGATTATACTGGACTTGTAAGAATAACTGTGAAACGCTTGTACAGAGCAACACACATCTCGCAAAATGGTTGGTTCAAATGGCTCTGAGCACTACGCGACTTAACTTCTGAGGTCATCAGTCGCCTAGAACTTAGAACTAATTAAACCTAACTAACCTAAGGACATCACACACACATCCCGCACTTACGTCTCTACCACTGTGATAAGAATAGGTGAAAGATCTATGTACTGTATTTAAGAACAAACAAAAAAATAGCTTCCGTATTCCGAACAGTGTATTCCTATAGCACCACTGTCGTTGCTGCTAACGTCGCCAACTAAAGACTCACTACTGCAGTGCGTGCTGGAGCCGGCCTGAGCGCTGGGCGGCGCACATGGATAAACAAGACACTAAATTAAGCCGACTGCATAGAGAATTTTACCTTAGATTAACACAAAAAATGACCTCAGCTCAAGCTTAAGTCGGAAACAAATTACGAGATATCTCGAAGAGTTCTTAAGAGATTAATTATTATTATCTGCATTCCTTACGTACGTAGTGGATAAATTTCTTACTCTAACTTTACAGGTCGATATATATATATATATATATATATATATATATATATATATATATATATATATATATATATATATATATATACAGGGTGGCGCACGAAATGTGTTACCAATTGCTTCTTTCACAATTTACGACGCACATTAGATATCCCGCTGGGATCTCTATAGCAGTACCAGCCAAAGACCTTGTAAAAAATAACTAGACTCACTGATGGCGCTGCAGTCGCGGGATAATTTGAACCTTCGGCTGGACGCCATTATAGTGGTTGTAGTCTGATGTGGTGTGTAGTACTGTTGTTTATGAAGACCCTGATTCAACGTTGCATATTTGTTGGGGCGTACATACAGTATTTGTTACTCATAATTCTACTGTCTGTACATTCCAATCAAAAGAAGTACAATGGTGAAGAGTTGTGCAGCGATTAATTGTACAAATAAATTCGAGAAAGGAACGAATATTACATTTCACAGGTATGTGGATATTTATATTGTTTTGTATGTCAGTGCACTTGCTTAGTAAATGTTTTTGTAACACGGTATTAGCATAATGTCTGTGCATATATTTGCAGGTTTTATTTCTCAAAACCACAGCTGTTACAAAAATGGTTACACGCTGTCAGGAGGCAAGATTTCCGACCGACAGAATACCATTTTATATGTTCCGATCATTTTGAAGAAAGTTGTTTCCTTGAAAATTACGTAAATCGCAGAAAGCTGAAAGATGATGCTGTTCCATCCATCTTTCGTTTTCCAGACCATATACAGCAGAAGATAAATTTTTCTTTGTGAACCACATTTCATTTTAACTATAAAAGTTGAGTTGCAAGCAACACGAAATTTGAGTTAGCAGGCTTTTTATCGTTATAAAATGCAACTGAATGTGTGTAATCGTAATCTGTTTTCACAACTTCTCTCGATGGAACAGTTGTTGAGTTTTATTTAGTATATGAAAAAACCACACATATAAACTGAAGTGTACATCTTCGAAAGTAAATATTGTGACTAATGCGATACTGGATGCCTGCCTGAAGTCTTGTTTGTTGTAGCTGGCTGATCGGTAGTGTTTTCATGGTCTAGGTTAGGTTGAAACTTGATAATTTGGTCGTGAGTTGCCAAAGCACTACGCCTTATATAACGCACTTTTCGTCATAAAATCTAAAGCAAGGTAGAGTCAGAAAATATTTATTAACATAGTGGGCAAATCTTCGAGTATTTTGATGCATTTTGCGTACATCTATCGTAAATGAACTACGAAAAATGCTAGGGATCCAGTGCATAACTTTTAGCTATGGCAGGTTCCATGTACTACGTAACATAAATTCATAAACAGTGACTAGTTGCTGTTTGTTCATAAATTAAAAACTATATTGTAGTAACGTATTTAAATGAGGCATTATGTTTGTGACCTAACTCTAGGGAAGGCATTTTATAACCAAAAGCGATGTATAAACATTCGAAATCCGCGCGTCAGTTTACCACTCTAATGGCCGCCGGCCAGCTATTCAATTTGTCCGCTCTTCACAGTCGACCACTCGTGCGGTTGTGGGGGCCTGGTACCAGCAGAGCTTGGAAGAACAAACGAGTAACGAAATGACGTGTAATTCACGATACTGCCGCTAGGACAGTTCGTTTAAGTGAATCGTAGGCCTCATGCAAATCTGTTTTCGTTAAACACTGAATATCTGTGTAATTTGTTTAATTACTGTGGTGTGATGGTTATTTGACCTGTATTGTTTTTACATGTGTGTTCTTGAAAAAAGTGGCTATTTGTGAAATACTAGGAAAAAATCGATGAAACCGTAGAAAGCGGTGGTGGGCTTACAGTAGACACGTATTATGAATTTATTTGTTGCTAAAAATGCATTATAGATATATTTAAATTTTTTTACGTGCATCTTCTCGAAAAAGTGGAAGAAAATCGGTAAAATAGTAGCGGCACCCACACTTGGGCCTGACATCTCAAAAATATCGGTAAAATAGCAATGAAATCGCAAATAGCATCATATGTTCCAGAAAACAGCACTGAGTGTGATACTCTGGCAGAAATTTGAGTAAAAGAAGCCAATGCTATTGGGTGCCATACTTCCTTTTTTTGTCATCAGTCTTCTGACTGGTTTGATAAGGCTTGCCACGAATTCCTCCCCTGTGGCAACCTTCCCATTTCAGAGCAGCACTTGGGACCTGCGTCCTTAATTATTAGATGTATGTATCCCAATCTGTTTCTTCCCCTACAATTTTTACCCTCTACAGTTCCCACTAGTACCAAGGAAGTTATTCTCTGATGTCTTAAAACATTCCTATTACGCTGTCCCTTCTTCTTGTCAATGTTTTCCATACATTCCTTTCCTCTTCGATTCTGCGGAGAACATCATCATTCCTTACCTTATCAGTCCACCTAATTTTCAACGTTCTTCTCTAGCTCTACATCTCAAATGCTTCGATTCTCTCCTGCTCCGGTTTTTCCAAAGTCCATTCTCGCTACCATACAACGTTGTGCTCCAAACGTACATTCTCAGAAGTTTCTTCCTCAAATGAAGACTTATGTTTGATATTAACAGGTTTCCATTGACCATGCGTTCTTTTCCTATGCTAGTCTGCTTTTTACGTCCTCCTTGCTCCATTCGTCATGTCTTATTTTGCTGCCTAGGTAGCAGAATTCCTTAACTTCATCTACTTCGTGGTCTCCAATTCTCTGTACTCATTAACTGATTATTCCATTCAGCAGATCCTGTAACTCTTGTTCACTTTCATTGAGAATAGCAATATCACCAGCAAATCTTATCATTGATATCCTTTCACCTTGAATTTTAATTCCACTATTTAACCTTTGTTTGGTTTCCGTCATTACTTCTTCGATGTATAGATTGAACAGTATGGGCGAAATAGTACATCCCGTCTTATATCCTTTTTAATCGTAGCACTTCGTTCTTGGTCTTCCACTCTTACTGTTCTCTCTCGGTTCTTGTACATATTGAATATTACCCGTCTTTCCCTGCAGCTTACCCCTATTTTTGTTAGAGTTTCGAACATCTTGCATCATTTGACATTGTCGAGCGCTTTTTTGAGGTCAACAAATATAATGAATGTGTCTTGATTTTTCCCTTGTCTTGCTTCCATTATCAGCCGCAACGTCATAATTGCTTCTCTGGCGCCGTTACCTTTCCTAAAGCCATACTGATCATCATCTAACACATCCTCAACTTTCTTTACCATCCTTCTGTATATTATTCTTGTCAGCAACCTGGATGCGTGAACTGTTAAGCTGATTGTGCTATAATTCTCGTACTTGTCGTCTTTTGCAATCTTCAGGACTGTGTGGATGATGTTTTTTCGTAAGTCATGAGTTATATCGCTCGACTCATACATTCTGCACATCAGCATGAATAATAGATTTGTTGCCACTTCCCAAGAGGCCTTCAATGTCCTCTTTCCACCTGTCCGCTAACTCCTAAGCATTTAACAGAGGACTTCCGGTTGCATTCTTAACGCCACCACCCTTGCTTTTAATTTCACCGAAGGTTGTTTTGACTTTCTTGTATGCTGAGTAAGTCCTTCTGACAATTTTTGATGGAGCCATTTCACCCTAGCTTCAATGCACTTCCTGTTTATTTAATTCCTAAGTGACTTATATTTTTACATCGCGAATTTCTCTGAACATTTTTGTACTTCCTTCTTTCATCGATCATCTGAAGTATTTCTTCTGTTACCGGTGTTTTCTTAGCAGTTAGCTTCTTTGTACCTATGACTTCTTTACAACTTCTGTGACTGCCCTTTTCAGAGATATCCATTCCTCTTCAACTGAACTGCTTGCTAAGCTATTCCTTATCGCAGTATCTATAACCTTAGAGAACTTGAAGAGTGTCGTTTCATTCCTCCGTACTTCCACGTTCCACTTCTTTGCGCATTGATTCCTCCTGACTAATCTCTTAAGCTTCTGCTTACTCTTCATCACTACTAAACTCTGATCTGAGTCCATATCCGCTCCTGGATACGCCTTACAATCCAGTATCTGATTTTGGAATCTCTGCACAACCTTCAAGTAATCTAACTGAAATCTCATATCTCTCAGCCTTTACCAAGTATACCTCTTCCTCTTATGATTCTTGAACAGAGTATTCGCTATTACTAGCTGAAATTTACTGCAGAACTCAGTTAATTTTTCTCCTCTTTCATTGGTAGTACCAAGCCCATATTTTCCCACAGCACTTTCTTTCGCTCCTGCCCCTACAATCGCATTCCAAACCTCATGACTACTAGATTTTCATCTCCCTTTACGTACTGAATTACCCGTTCAATATCCTTATACACTTTCCCTGTCTCTTCATCTTCAGCTTGCGACGCCGGCATGAATACCTGAACTACCATTGTCGGTGTTGGTTTGCTGTCGATTCTGATGAGAACAACCCTATCAGTGAACTGTTCACAATATTTCACTCTTTTTCCGTACCTTCCTATTCATAACGGATCCTACTCCCTACTGCTGCTGATATTACCCTATCGCCATCTGACCAGAAATCCTTGTCTACTTTTCATTTCACTTCACTGAAACCAGCTATATCTAGACTGGGCCTTAGCAATTCCCTTTACAGATTTTCTACCTTCCCTACTACTTTCAAACTTCTGACATTCCAAGCTCCAACTCGTAGAACGTTATCCTTTCGTTGGTTATTCAATCTCTTTTCATGATCACTTCCCCCTTCGCAGTCCCCTACCGAAGATCCGAATGAGGGACTAGTCCGGAATCTTTTGCCATTGGAAAGATCATTATGATACTTTTTCAATTATGGGCCACATGTCCTGTGGATGCAGTGGTTTCCATTACCTCCTACATCCTCATGCCGTTGATTATTGCTGATTTGCTAATTCTACTGCCTTTAGGGGCAGTTTCCCAACTCCAGGGCAAGAGAGTGCCCTGAACCTCTGTCCGCTCCTCCTCCCTCTTTGACAAGGCCATTGGTAGAATCAGGGTGCCTTTTTATGTAGTAAGTCTTCGGCCACCGTTGTTTAATGATTTTTATTCCAAATTTAAGTAGTGGCGGGTCCGAAACCGGGACCAAAGATGTTTTAATTACTAATCAAAGAAGCTACCCGTAGACCACGAGTGCAACTGCTATCCCGGAAACTTGCAACGTCACCTGATTTTACTGCTGATGCTAGTCTAGCGGGGCCCTGGCTGCAATGCCGTGCTTTGTCGTGAGTGTGACATGCAGATGCTTCAGTCTTCTAGTCAGTTACATACCTACCAGTTCATCAGACAGAGTACTTTTAGTGCTATTTTAAGAAACAAGCGATAACTGTCTGTCAAGGTGTGTTGTATTTCTGGTTTATTTCTTTTATATTGTACCTGATACTGTATATTACAATTACTTTGTATATAGTTATATTGAATAAATGCTTTCCTGGTCTGTAGGTGGTGACACTGAGTACCAGAACGGTTATCGAGAATAAAGGCTATCATTAGTGATCCTGGCAGAGAAGTTTATCTTATCTAATGCATACTATGAAAAGGTAGCTACTGCAAGGCAATGGTTTTCAAGAATAACATTCATGAATTGGACTGGCCCATCCAGAGAGTCCGTAGCTCGTGGTCTAGTGGCTAACGTTACTGCCTCTGGATCACAGCGTCCCGGGTTCGATTAACAGCTAGGTTGGGGATTTTCTCTTCCTGGGGACTGGGCGTTTGTGTTGGCCCCATCATTTCATCACTATCATTCGTGACAGTGGCTAGATTGGTCTGTGTAAAAACTGGACTGTGTAAAAATTGGACTGTGTAAAAAATTGGGACTTTGTATGGGTGCTGATGACTGAGCAGTGGAGCGCCCCACAAAACAAACATCTTCATCATCCACTCAGAGTACTGACCTGAACGTGATGTAACACCTTCGAGATAAGTTAGAACGTCGACTTCGCTTCAGGCCTCTGTGCCCAACAATGCTCTTGAGACGAATTAAGCCTCTTGTGCACACCATCGATAAAAATGTGAAATCCATATTATGTCATAGCCACCTGACTGAAAGTCTTGGATGGCAACTAGAAAAGTCCATTATGGAACTCACCCTACAGGTATTCAATACACTTCGCAATCCGCCCACCTACAAGGGGAGGTTTGGGTCAACCTCAAACATAGATGTCACTCTAACAAATATGGAGCGGCATGTCATGTGAAAACCTGGAATGTTGAGAGTGCAATGACATCGAGTGCGCACACCATAATACATCATACCATCACTGGAAGGGAAATCCAAGTCACCACTGAAAACTTGTGCATAAGGCCAAAACACAGCATCAAGGAGGCTTACTGAGAAGAAATGAGAAGGATGTTTCAATGTCTGGCAGTCCATGACTGCGTGATGATGCAGATGCTGAAGTGCATGAACTGACAGTGGCTATAATAGAACAACGAAGGCGTTAAAAACTGTCAGGAGAGGTCCTTCTAGAGGAGTACCTCACATCTCGACTGAGACGCTGCAGACATTAACACGTGGGACAAGAAGAGCCGCAGCATGACCCATGAAGAAAGAATCTGAAGACTGCGTAGGTACAGGTACGTTAAACCATGTTTAAATAAGAGTTATGGAAAATAATAATGGAGCAATGGAAACAATTCGTGGAGACTAACTTAGAAACCGATCCCTGACGAATATCGTACAAAACAGCCTGCGAGGAAATACGGTCACCAACAGTCTCCTCCTCACTCAGAAGAAATGACAGGACTGTAACAGAAAGTTGGGAACAGTCAGATGACCTGATAATAGAAACAAAGCTTCCTGACGATGAAGATGAAAAGAGAGAAGATCAGCATAGTTTACGAAAAATGTTATGGGAAGACTACATAAACAATAAACCTGTATATCCCTTTGCTCAATAAGAAGTCACACATAAATTTAAGACTGAAAAAGAAAACAAAAATCTCTAGGACCAGACGGGATTCCTGCCGTACCAATATAATCCTTATGTGATAAAATAACTATCTACTTACATGAACTGTATAACGAATGTCTCTTGCAAGGAATGATCCCTGCACCTAGTTGCTGATTACGTAGAACCTGCAGACCAATTTATCTTCTGAACATTCTCGGCAAGATATTTGAAAAGCTGTTAGGCAACAGATTACAAGGTGATAGACTGCTACGCAGGATGAGCCCTCACCAGTACGGGTTTAGAAGAAGAGAGACAACTAACGAGGCAATAATAAGGCGATCAGGTACTCATTCTACGTAGGCTGTAGCAATGATGATCGGTATTATGGGCACTTTCGACAGCCTATGGTGGCCGCCTTTCTTCAGTCGCGTTAGGGAGTTGGAGTGTCCAGAGGCTCTGTACAACTGCATGAGAGACTATTGCCACGGGAGACAAGCAACTTTAATACGCCCAGGAAAGGAAATAATGAAGACAATAACGTAAGGATATCCGCAGAAATCATAGAGTGGTCCAGAGTTTTGGGATGTAGCATTGATATCTATACTACAGAAGTTACATGACAGTGGTAGCGTGAGCGGACTGGTAGCATTTGCAGATGATGTCTTGTTCATAGTAAGCGGTGACTCCTGGAGAATTATGGAAGACAAATGTCATGCTCCATGGTCTCGAACAATGGTGTCGAAGTGTCAAATTGTCACTAGCATCTTACAAAGCACCTTAACTACTGCTGAAAGGGAATGTAGGAAGAAATCGTAAGACAAAATCAAACGATGTAAGTATTAGAAGAAGCACAGTAACAAGAAATCTAGTGTGTTCCTGGGCAAACGTAATTTTGCAACCCATGTAGAGGAAGAATTCAAAATAGATAAGTATTGGAACAAGGGCGGTACCATTCCAAAGTTCCATTATCCAAGATAGTGGCGATGACGTCATCCAAGATGGCGGCTGTGACGTCAATCAAGATGGCGAATTTTGGCGGGAAGTTTGAATTTTGGCAGGAAAGTGCCACGCACCCCCTCCCTCCCCCAGAAAAATGGCGTGAAGTTCAAATTCCAGCAGGATAATGCACTACACCCCGGTTATCTCTACTAAACAAAGAAAATGACGGGAAAACGTACTTGTCTTTATTATTTAACTAATTTAAAGCAGGAGTTTTCTACACTGGGTCTGGACGCCAACTGGCTTAGTTCATATTGTCGCCACCAGAGGACGCCACCGTGACGTCAGGTGATGACGCAAGTAGCATTGTTCAAGACGGCTGTACCCAGTGTGTTCACCACGAGCTCCAGAGCCCAACTGGCTTAGTGCTTATCGGTGCAACCAGAGGGCGCTCTCCTGACGTCAGATCATGACGCAAGTACTGGTATACAAGATGATGGCACCCAGTGTGTTCACCGCGAGCTCCAGAGCCCAACTGAATTAGTTCATATCATGGCCACCAGAGGGTGCTTCCGTGAACTCACGTGGTGACACAAGATCATCTGCTCTATCTCTCGCACGCACTATAACTGGACATGCGCCACGTCAGCAGCCCGCACCTCTATACTCACTCCGGACATAGTCTTCTGTAAATATGCTAACGAATTTAACTAAACACAAGTGACACCAACATCACTCATCTAACCTATCAATTACCTAACTACTTAATTCAATTTCAATTTTAATCATATTCAATAAGTCAATTTACAATTTCAACAGTCAATGATCAAATGAGAAATTCCACATCTTCCCATTAGCAACGTGGTGTTCATTCATGACCTAGCACCCCCCCCCCCTACCCATAGAATGCTGCACTGCTATTGGCTACTGCATTAGTCACATGATTCGACTTCATATAACCTAGGACTTGGAATCAGTTTTCACCAATGCCACACCCACCTGGACTTGGAATCAAACAGTTAAATTCTCCACCACGATCCTCAACCTAGCACCACGCACCCTTACTGACCCATGTTGGCGGGATAACGTGTACTAATGTGCACTAACATGCACTTACGTGTACTAACGTGCACAGTGCATGACGTCATCCAAGATGGTGCGGCGAAATGGCGGGAAAACGGATCTGAACACAAGTCTTTATTTTGCAGGCGGTGTCTCCACCACGAGATTTACTGTCCAACTGACATAGTACACATTACTGCCATCAGAGCGTACTGTCATCCCTCCTATGACCTAATCCCAGATGGTGGTCTGTAGGGACGAGAATTATACTAAAATTACTCAGGCTGCGCCAGGCTGCTGGGGAGAGTAAGGAAGGAGTCCACTCTATTTACTTTCGAACATTTTATTTAGAGATAGAATATATTTATCACATTGAGGCAAAACACTCTCCATCTTATACTTGTGCTCACAATACATAGTCTGCAGACACGCAAACAACTCCTAATTTAAGCAAATAATTTAATGACAGACATTCACACTCCTCCTAAATAATTCAGCACGTTTATGTCTAGACACGCTCAGTACTCGTAAACTGTCCAAATAACTCATAGCACAGCCTACACACCTGCTTGCAAAATAATTCAATCAATGCCCGAAAGCAACCTCCGCCAACCCCTATCCAGTAGAGTGCACAAGCAGCCCCAACGACGTGGCGCGGCCGTCAGCTGTCAAACCACGCACACACCCCCGCCCGGGTCCCGCAAGCGGCCGCATCCCTTCCATACTTCATTTCCGAGAAATTGCTATCGCAATACATGTTCACCTAGACGCCGTTGATGACGCGATCGGACATATTTCCAGAGCGCAAACGCTAGAATCTCGTTCATGCGCACGTGCAGTGGTCAGTTGTCGATGCACACAAAGACGTCCGTTCAGGACCGCGCTCCGTCACAGCCAAAAGCCATGGCCGCCGAACGCAGGTGAAAGTAGCATGCCTCTATACAGTCATGGTTATACTGAGGTCATAGCATTCCAAGGCGCGCTCTCGCCAGTCTCATATGCGAGACATCTCCAGGCCCCACTTGTCTCTACCACTGAAGGTAGAACAGCACAGGGCGTGTTGACACACGCATTCAGCCGTGCATACCCGCCCCAACGTGGCTCCTGCTTCTCCGTGTGGCGACTCAGCATCTAAAACGTTCTCAACGTTACTCTTACGTCACATGGCTTTGCGAAAACAATAACAACCAAGTCGGCCTCTCGGGAATTGTATAGCGTCCCACAAATAGTTAACACATGCTTTCTCTCAGCTTGTATGCGCGAAAGTTCTTATCCCAACAGAACCTGTTTACGAAAATAACATCGAATGCACTCATTCCAGCGCTCCTAAAGTCTTTCCCCTCCAATTTTCAACATATGCAAACGTTCCCTCAGCTATGTACAGACCCCTATATCCCAGCACAACGATGGAGCATTCTTATTTTCTCTTATCGAATTTACACGCCTAATTACTTATGCCACCAGTATCGAAGCACCATTCACCTATTCTTTCTAGTGCTTTCAGCCCTTATATTACACAGATCGCTAAATTGCATTCACAGTTAAACCCGCAAAATTGTCTCCACGTTATCAAATACATACCAGACTCACAAGAATATTGCATGCCAGGAACATATTTACCTCTGTAACTACAATTAAATATTACTATTAATGCTACAGTCTGACACCAATCAATGTACAGGTAATCTCTTCTCTTGATGACTGTACTTCAGTATTTATAGCGAGTATAATTTTCCACTTAAGAATTCTCACTCAATCTATACGTCCCTAACAATAGGACACACAGTCATCCTCTCTAGTCATGCCATAACATAAACCATACCAACTTTACAATGCAATATATACACATTTTAGATAAACAGTGCAGATATCTTTTATATCTGTACAGCACCTGAAAAAATTATCATATGTCTACACTCACTCCAGCTATACGTTAGGATGCTTCGCAGTCCTAGCAAAGCACCATCAGCCTTTTCTTTCTTTCTACAGACGCAACATTTAGTGGTAGTAAACTACTTTACAACGTTCACCACTTTGTACTGACAACTAAACCTCGCAAAGTGCCACACATATCGTCGAATACGTTAACACACCTACTCATTTACACTCTACTCTCACTGTGGCCAGGAGCTTGAATATTAGTGCGTGAAACCGATCTCATAAAAAAA
Organism: Schistocerca serialis cubense; assembly: GCF_023864345.2. Classification (NCBI taxonomy): domain Eukaryota; kingdom Metazoa; phylum Arthropoda; class Insecta; order Orthoptera; family Acrididae; genus Schistocerca; species Schistocerca serialis. The sequence goes on along the minus strand of NC_064639.1, from coordinate 852,527,463 downwards.
AATGGTTCAAATGGCTCTGAGCACTATGGGACTTAACATCTGAGGTCGTCAGTCCCCTATAACTTAGAACTACTTAAATCTAACTAACCTAAGGACATCACACACATCCATGCCCGAGGCAGGATTCGAACCTGCGACTGTAGCAGTCGCGCGGTTCCAGGCTGAAGCGCCTAGAACAGCATGGCCACACTGGCTGGCCAAACTGATCTCCAACTCAGAAATATATCAACGTGTACCGTAACGATCTAGTAAACACACAATTCATATTCCATGCCATACAAAATCACCCATTTTACAACAGAAAGTCCTCAATGAATCGAAGTCACTCTCAGAACTGATGCACAAAGACACACTCGTCTTCCCATCGGTACAAACGCGCTACTCTTTCTGGTCTGGACCTGCCTGCTTGCATGCTTGCATTTCTACAGGCGTCTCCAGACTCTGGGATTACATGAACACACCTATTTTCACCATAATATTATATCATTTTCGCCGTACTTCTCGATATCAAACACACAGCAGTAGCCTACCTATTGCTAGCGCAAAATAATTCCGAAGATATACACTGGAAATTATTTCTCTACAAACCCGAAACTTTAGCAATGTGGAGCATGCTCTAGACCATTAACCAACCACATTAAAAATCATATTTCCACCCGCGAATACCGATCTTGCTGATGTAACACATTCCAAATCATCCCTATAATTTACAAGCCAACTAAGGTCTTTCACATTTCTAGAGAATAGGCAACCATGTCTTCCACATGCCAGATGCACACACCACAATCGATCTTCTCTCAACTAAATAAAGGCGCCAAATGTGTAGAAGGAGTGAACGGAACAATGTACATGGGAGCGAATAACGCTCCACCGCAAACGCACCATCTTCTCAAATTTCCACTTGCTCACGAAAGCAGCCCAACACATACTAACTATTAGTTCGCTATTCAGTCGTGTAGAGGACTGCAAAGTTAACTATTATACATTACATGGGAGAGAATAACACTCCAACAGGCCGCTGCATTCGGAAGACTGCTGCCGTTAACCGCGAACGTCAATCAATACCACCACAGACTCTGCATACACCGAAACATTCTAGAAAACCGGCCACATATATCTTCTATCATTATACTTACAATTAAATGTTACGGTCACGGTCTCAACTGAATGGCATTCGGCAATGACAGAAGTATCGGAAATACACCCCTCTGAGGGCTGTTGCTCTGGAAATGGAAATATCTGTACCTTCCTTACTACTGGACATACTCTTCCCTTTGCCATCACAGTACCCTAAGTCAAATACATACCCACCTTACGGTTGAACATGGTGATTTCCTTTACACAAAAACAAACTTTGTAAACCTCATGCTCAAATGCGAACATATCACGCACCCAGCGCTAATAATGTTTATAGTACTTCGTCAATAACTGTTTGTCTACGATACGAAATAATACTGGCTGAAAATCAACGATCCATGTGTACGTCTCTTACGTTCTTCTTGCGAGTCCTACCACCCTGGAATAGACGTAATCGACCAGATGTTAAAGAAAAAACACGATCCCAACAACTACTGCATGTTACTGTCACAAGTGGTCTTTGCTCTACACGTGCGCAAAAGTATCCATGTTAAATGCTATACCCTCTTTACAAATCGAGGTACGGTGTTTTCGGGACAACTACCGTGACGGTGATGGTACGAATACGTATTATCAGCAAACGATGCAGCTGCGTCATAAAATCAATTAACTTTGAAAGTGATTCTGCTAAGGAACATGGCATGTAAGAGGTACTTGCGACTACCTCACACCGCCCCAACTAGAAAATTCTTTAGTATTTGCAACGCGTTCTGTCTCGAGACCATATCAGGGGTTTCGCAATATATCCGCCGAGTTATAGGCGATGACTGATTGAGAAGAAGCACAAACAGTAGTAGTAGTAGTAGTAGTAGTAATAGTATTAGTAGATGATGTGCCGATTGAGGTCCTAAGAAGAAAAAAATGTACACTAGCTTCCCAGATCTCTAGAGTTACGCTATATGTTAGAAATTATGTCCATCATTTGGAATCAGGTCTTCCCATTCAAGCACATACATGCATATGCTCACACCCACAAGTGAATCATCTTACTTTCATTCTCATATCTCTAAACGAAGCACCTTCATCCAACTTGTCTGCTACAATAAAATTACAACCTGCTTTTAGTCACACCCTACACATCTTGCAGTCGCACCAATGTCTACACTTTTCCACAAGTGTTTGTTCCAATTTAAGTCGGAACTTAGCAGAAGTCAGAGAAAGTACACATCCACCACCTTCTGCAACCCGTGTAGAAACAGAACGACCCGAGTTACTGCAACAGGGCCGTGTTTTGAGCATTCGGTGGAAATGCGCGCAATGTGGTACGTCCTCAAACTAGATACAAGTACTACAGATCCCTGTCCATTCAAATCAATCAGACAGCATGCTATCATCGTTATTCTCTACCTTCCCAACATAGAAAAATTACGCACTATAGAAGCTCATACTATTTACAAGTCATTTAGGCATCGATGCGGATGCAATGACTCATAACTGCGACGAACCTCCAGCGTGGAGAAACAGATTTCACAATACTTCCCCAGAATAGTGCAGAGTGCAGCCATCCAAGCATTCCTAACGGAGCTCCCAATTCCCTCACCTCAAACTGCTACTGCTACTGCAGACGACTATGTGGACACGATCCTATTAATATACCTATACAGACAATGCAGAGGTCACTTTAAAGTCTGATCACCTATGCTCTAGGCGAATGATCGTATGAGCCGCTCCCTCTTGTCCTGTTTAGTTGTTTCAAACACTTTTCTAACAAGCTTTTGTACAACGATAAACATTTCCTTTTTTTCTTCCTGTCACGACTTCCAAACCTGTGTCAGGTTCTAAACTGACATTGACACGCTCTGATCCACGGCCTCTCACAGAGAATTACACATCGTACAGTGTAAATCATATTCTTACGGCAGATAGCATAACACTGGATAATTTTAAATAAAAGACAGTTACAAGGTAGGGAAACTAGAAGTGTTTGGCTGCGTTGTGGAGAGCTTCCAAATTACCGTCCAAAAGGGATTCACGACCTCTACATTTAAACTCATATGTCACAGTGACGGAATAGATGATGGCTCCGCATTCCATTTCGAGTGATTCTTCATTTTGCACTCATGTGTGCGATCACTGTTTCACTGTTACCAACCCCCAGAAGTTGTCACCCAGCTACAAAACTTTTTCTCCAGCTCAAACAAGCGTTGTCAGTCAATCATTATGTGGTAAGCAACAGCACACCAATGCACGGATGGGATGGAAAAGACACCGCCGATGTACTGTAATATTAAGCAACACACTTGATAGCGCGAAGAATTTTATAGTAACTCCAACACCGGCCAATCATGTGACAGGATGTTTCCCCAATTTCAGTATCATAGGTAAAGCATCCCTTCTCTACTTTGCGAGTATCGTTGCGAACATGGATAGACGACTACTCAGTACGCCCATTCACACATAAATCATCAAAGTATACCGGACAGCGCTCTACATATTTCTAAGACCTCGAGCATAGTACTTAATTTACGATCCATCTCTCTGGGTATGGGAGTCACAGAGCATTCTTCCCATCTTAGGGTAAAGGACCATCCTCACACAGTCACTGACCAACCCGCCCTGCAGCACCATTAGAGAATTAATCTCCAACCGATCAGAAGAAGACCGCTACACTCCACGTCACGTGAATGAATGAAGCTTTCCGAGTCCTAACCCGTCCAAGTGCACTACATTTCTCGAGATGTGACCATGTCGAGGAGCTTAGCACTCCTTATCGATGTATAGTAACAGATTTCAAAGTGCCGTAATGTAGTGGCATACAGTTAAGAACAAGAAAATATTCATTTTTATACGCGATGGAGTTCGAGATGACATGTGACAAAATGTTTCCCCAATTTCAGTATCATAGCTAAACCATCCCTTCACTACTTTGCGCGTATCATTGCGAACCTGGATAGATGACCACTCAGTACGCCCATTTACAGTTAATTCTCGTACACATTTTTACCTAAATCAACGAAGCTATCAACTCTAAATTATTGTTCTAGAGTCTAAGATCTGTACCTGGAAAGTATTGGTAAGAGAGAGAACATAAACAGACGCACTCCGAAGACTAAAACGTTCTGCACTTAAAAACGGGCTAAAATGTTAGATCGAATACATTTCCGGCCTATCAGACATGCATTATTCTTCACAGTTTCTCTACGCTGAACTATCTCATCGAATCGTAAAGCGAAAAAAACTACTTCCGTTAAACATTTACATTACATCATACGAGCACAATATAGCATTGCGGAGACGTATAGTGTCGATTGTTCACATCCAGTCACAGTTCAGAAATTATATGATGCCTGCATCAGGTCTATATAAAATGATAGTTAGTAGCGGGGGATACATCCTACAAGGAAACAGATAAACGCATAGCAGCAGCATCCGACATGAGAAAATTACAAGTCATTCCGCCACTAACTCTGTAAACACAACATCTGTTGGGCAAGTGTGTACACGGGGATTGTAGCGCGTCACGAGCTTACACCGCTAACTTGGTTATAACGCTGAAGTCTCGATTTTACACACAAGATGCGACAGGGGCGATCGCATAAATCAAAGCTCGTTTAGAGGAGTGTGTCACGTTTCTTCACACATGAGATGGAGGTCCTCTGACGACCGACAGATGACAGGTTTACCGTTAAGGATCGCAAGTAGACAGTGCTTTAAAGTACATACACGTATACACGTAGCTGTATACGAGTAGAATGCAGGCTATGTCACGTGACTGATGCATCCCGACAGAACACTGCAAAAAAAAAAAAAAAAAAGTACCTCCATCAACTTATCCTTCTCTAGATTGAATCTGTCTGGCATATCATCGTAACTCGTTACAACTACATCTCAATCGATCGCCCGGTTCACTCTCTGTTATCCTTTAACGCAGATGGAAGTAAGTTTAGAAACGAATCGTTCTCTGTCATCCCGAAAAGCATCAAATACAGTAGTCAACTTGCTTGTATTACTGCTACCTCAATAGACATACATTATAATCCTGCCTCAATGGGAAAAAATTGACTGCCTCCCTTATTCCCTTCGTTTTGATGTCCACGTTTTCCCAGATTCATCCTGCTACCGCATACTTGGTCCCATATACAAATTGTTCGACGCGAATCAGAAGATAGCAAAGTACTTCTTCAATTTCACCGCATTTGGGTCTATATTCAGTTAATTTATACCTATTAGCTCCTCATTTTTCGTAGTTCAATCGATTTTAGGTCAGATCTATCCATGCGATCATGGCATAACATCTAGTTCTGTGTTATAAAGTTGCTTATAAATATAGCACAGCTACCAACACGTACTCCAAATGCATTGCTCGGGGGGTGTAATATAGCACTGTACTCGAATGTAACCAGTCACCTCCACATTCGGAGAGCGTCTGCTCTGTTTTGTATATGTCTGTGTATATGCACGCATCACGGACGGCTCTGCGGTGTCTACGGATGTAATGTTGGCATTTTTGAGATCAGTTTAAACTTGTTTGATCCACACTGTAGGCGTTTATAGTTTCTGTGAGTACATTAGTATTTTCTTTGTTAATCTGTTGTCATCCAGTCTCATGATATGTCCACTGAACTTCAATCGTCGTTTGCGGAAGTCTGCTTCAATGCTGGAGTATTTTTCTGTTGTCATGTTTGAATGTAGCCGATATCCTTCATCTGTGACCTTTTGACCCAGGATTTCGCGAATGATTTTCCATTCAACTTTTTTATGTTGTCGAGATCACATTTGTAATTGAGGTTTATGGTCTCGCTTGCATACAGTGTTTCGGATTTGATGACAGTCGCATAGCGTCGAATTTTTGTTTTGATATTCATGCACATTTTGTTGTATATGTTCGCAATTTTCCCGTATGCTTTTGCATTTTGACTTCACGTGCTTTTTGGGCTAATCTTTCCGTACCTGTGGGTTCGATGCCTTCACCCAAGTATTTAAAGTGAAAAGTATCTTTACATTTAATGGGTGTATGGGAGGGGTAAAGTGTGGCCTAAATACAATTGTTGCGCAAACGGAATGCAGTAGGATGTGCCGTACATCAAAGCTGTGTGAAGCATGGAGTCGAATTTTTGCAGTGAGAGCGTACACAAAAATTCTGGCAAAACAACATTTATTAGATCGCTAAATTTAATTACACACATGAACGTGTATAGTGAGTAATATGATGGTTGCTGTTGCCTGCAATCTATTTCGTAGCGTATTAATCGACTCTAGAACTTTACTTCGGAGTCCCCTGCAAGGTGTTGTTGTTGTTTTTTGGAGGAGACCAGACAGCGAGGTCATCGGTCTCATATGATTAGGGAAGGACGGGGAAGGAAGTCGGCCGTGTCCTTTCAAAGGAACCATCCCGGCATTTGCCTCGAGTGATTTAGGGAAATCACGGAAAACCTGCCGACCATAGTGGCCGAGCGGTTCTAGGCGCTACAGTCTGGAACCGCGCGACCGCTACGGTCGCAGATTCGAATCTTGCCTGGGGCATGGATGTGTGTGATGTCCTTAGGTTGGTTAGGTTTAAGTAGTTCTAAGTTCTAGGGGACTGATGACCGCAGCAGTTAAGTCCCATAGATCTCAGAGCCATTTGAACCATTTGAACGGAAAACCTAAATCAGGATGGCCGGACGCGGGATTGAACAGTCGTCCTCCAGAATGCGAGTTCAATGTGCTAACCACTGCACCCCCCTGCTAGGTCTATGACCTATGGAAGAGGAATGATCAAAGGGTGGTTTAATCACGAACACTTACGTTCACACACACTTGAGAGACTAACAGGAATGAAAAGAACTAAAAACCTTCAGCACAGCACAAGTGGTTAGCAAGAGGGGCTGTTCCCTTGATGTAAAAGTGCGTGATATATGAATAAAATTTCTATTTGAAGTGAATTGCTATAAATATGAAGCATAATTAAGAATCATAGTTAATTCATATATTCTACAGCGGAAGTTCACCATGGCCTTGGCACTGTAAACTTTCTCATAATATCACGACCACGCAGTCCTCACAAACAGAAGTGTACGCAAGGAAAGTTATCAAGTGAGACGAATTCGACGAAATTCAGTCATAAAATCACGGAAATCATGCGCAATATACATGCTCTCTCGAAAGGGATACTGGACGAAATGAACAGAATCACAATAAACTCAACACGGGTCCACGTGTTTCATTAACAGTTCAACTGGACAATAGGATGTGATTTTGTCATACACGATAATAAACTATGAACGATGAAAAGAATCATTTACTTTGACTAGCTTTGAAAAACTTACATAAAACACAACATTAACTTCTCATCGAAAAGGTACACTCACCACCAGTAGGTCTCACCCGTCTTGCGTCCCACGGAACTCTCCACGAGCATTCGCTCTCCCACCAAAACCACTCCCCGTACCTACGGAAGTGGCCAGAGGAACCCCTATTGTGGTGCCAACCTATGCAAAAGGTTCGCCCAAGGCAAACAGAAATCTCTTTGTTACCTGGTACGTGTTTCCTACAGTTGGCTGTTCTGACACAATGGCACACTACTGCACTCCCACGGACCCACACACTGAAATTCTTGCACACTCTCATCCATACATTCAACTGATCGGACAAGAAGAGGAAAGAATAGATACATTGAAATATGGCTCTTAAATGTATCAAACATGCGTGTGGGGCTCCGACAAGTATCAATAACCTAATGAAATGTTAAAACGAAATGTGGATAATACACTGTGGCCACCACAAACACACTCAGCTGCTGTCTTTTCACTTTTCTTCTTTACATCTAGGGTAATAGACCATTTGCACCAACAATTGAGGTCCCAGAGGCAAACAAATGAATTTGTGTGGTATGGCACAATCATGAAGAGGCTCATGCAGAGACCCTTCAAAAGTGATGGACTCTGTTTATTGTACCGTATTCTGTGATCAAATTTTCTGTTTTGTGGCCATAAATTCAGTTTTTTGGCACATTCTTTGAGTACTTCAATTTGACGAATTGCTGTTTGTTCATCCTCCGAGAGGATCACCAGAGCGTCAGCGAAGGCTAAACATGTGACATTGATGTTATCCCGGTTTTTTCCTAACATGATGGTCTCCAGTTGTCTCGTTTTTTCAGTTTCTTTTCCCATTCTTTGATGACCTTATCGAGAAAGATGTTGAAGAGTAGTGGGGAGTGTCCGTCACCCTGTCAGACGCCGTTTTTGATGAGAAAAGGCTCGGAGATTTCTCCGCTGAAATTGACCTTGGAAATTGTGTCAGTTACGGTTTGTTGGATGAGTCGTCGTGTTTTCGGGTCAAGACTGCTCTCTTCGAGTATATAAAAGAGGGATCGTCGATCGACGGAGTCGTAGATTTACTTGAAGTGGACGAATGTGCGGATGGTTGGGATATTTCATGTGGCCCGAAGTTTTAATGCGGATTTCAGGGTTGTCTAAACCCTGTCTGGTATTCACCATTAGGGGCTCGAGCCGTTCTTGTACGCGTTGTAGAAGGCAGGCGGAGAGTATTTTGTAAGGGACGAGGAGGAGGGAGATTGCGGTGTAGTTATTTACGTCGGATTTGTTTCCTGTTTTGTGGTGTGGGTGGATGAGTGCACATTTCCAGTCGTCTGGCAGTTTCTCACTTTGCCTGATTTCTTGGATGATTTACGTGATTTCCTGAAGTGAATGTGACTCCATAATTTTCAGTAATTCTGCGATGATTCCATCTTCTCCTGATGCCTTTCTGTCCTTGAGTTTCTTGATGTGGTGATGGATTTCTTCTTGTGTTTGGGGTTCTGTATCGGGTTTTGTGTGCTCTGGGACTAGGTGTTGGAAACGTTCGGGTGGTTTCGGGCAGTGGAGGAGTTCAGAAAAGTACCGAGCCAGTTCTTCGCAGTTTTCTTGGTTAATGGGAGCAAGTTTCCTGAAAGTCAGATTTTTCGGTGAGTAACCTTTAGTTTTGCTCGCGAAAGTCTTGTAGAAATTTTTGCTGTTGAACTTCCTGAAGTTATCCTCTATTGATTTGAGTTGTTCAGTGATGTAGTCGCGTTTTGTTTTCCTGATGGTTCTGTTTGTCTGCTTGCGGATGTTGAGGAAGTGCTGTTGGGTTTCTGGTGATTTGTGGCTGTTGTATTTTTGGAAGCCGAGTCGGCGTTTAATGATCACAGTTAGAATTCCACCAGGGCTGTTTTAGCTTCTTTTGCAGTGGGATCAGTTCTTTGGCTTTTCTGAGTCTTTTGTGGCGGAAGTCAGTCCAATTATTTGCCTGTTGTTTCTTCCATTCTTCTGCGATTTTTGTTTCTTGAATTTTCTATACATCAAACTTTTGGATGTGGGCTTTCTTGTGGTGAACTCTCTTTGGGGAAAATTTTATCTTGGTTCGTGTAAGGTAGTGGTCCGAATCGATGTTCGTATCCTGTTGGACTTGAACATCATGGATGATTCTGTAGTGGGCGTTGGAGATGGCTACGTGATCGATCTGGTATTCACCGAGTTGTTGGATTGGTAACCGACACATTTTTTTATTTCTGTGCGGGTTTTCTGAAGTGGGTAGACATAATCTTGAGGTCAAATTGTTGGCAGATATCAACCAGCTGCGTACCGTTCGTGTTTGTGTTTTGATGTGAAGAATTCTTGCCAATGATTTTTCGATGGATATTTCTCTTGCGAAATTGAGCACTGAAGTCTCCCATTAGGATTTCCACGTCATCCTGATGAATTTTGCTCATGGTCTTTTCGAGTTGGTTCCAGAATTTTTCGACGGTTTGTGATTGACATGTGTAATCACACCTCCATACTTATCAAGAGGTCCGAAACGAATATACGGTCTGCTGCCATCCTGCATTAACGTCGTACATTCCAGCAGGTATTTATCCCATAGGCTATGGGTGATGCGGTTCTGTAACATATCTGTGTACCGCAACGTTAGTCACAAAGTTAACTTCGCTTATCGTTAATCCGTTACTAAAAAGGTAATGCCGTTCAACGTTAAAACTTTACTTTACTGTAGATCTAGCGCAAGTGACAGTTAATCATTCACTCGTAATAGTAAAATTCATGTTGATGGATTTAGTGAAACGAGCAAGTGGACTAAAAGTTTTACCGTTGTTTAGGTAAAAATGTTTTGATTTGGGAAGTTCAGGTAGGACATAGAAGATGTTTAACCAGTTAGTTTTATTATCACATAATTATCAATGTTATGTTTATATAATGCGTTAAATGACAAATTGTTGCAAACAAATGTTTCTTAACATCACTGGGTAAAATGGCCCTTTGTAGAAACTTCCACTGTGATACCAGCATTACATACTAAACATAGCGTTCACATCTCATGCTCAAAGTGATGCCCATTGGCTTGCGTACATAGAGTCACTCTGCGGATGAAGGATGCCCTACTTCATGCTACTATTTCCTCTTTGATGGCTGCACAAACATCAATAATGCGTTGCTTCATGTCCTCTGGTGTTGTTGGTTCATGTTGGTAAACAGCATCCTTCACTGCTCCCCAAAGAAAATAATCCAGCGGTGTAAGGTCCGGAGATCGGGCAGGTCACCTAACTGGGCCACCTCGTCCAATCCACATACCAGGGAACTTACGGTTCAGAAGTCGTCGTGCTCGTAAGGCGTTATGTGCAGGGCATCCGTCATGCTGATACCACATGACCATTCTCCGGTTCAGAGGTACGGTGTCCAAGAGAACAGGAAGATTGTGTCGTATAAATCAGGAGTATTGTCTGCCATTTTGGATGCCATTTATAAAGAAAGGTCCGATAATGGTATCTCCAATAATCCCACACCAAACTTTAACTTTCCACGGAGGTTGATGCTCTACCTGACGGAGCCATTTTGGATTGTCTGCGGACCAATAATGCATATTCCTCATATTGACAATTCCTTTGTTGGAGAATGATGCCTCGTCGGTAAAGAGAACATCTGGAAAAAAATTTGGATTAGTCAGAAGTTTTTGCTGAGCCCACCGACAAAATGTTACCCTATTGCGGAAGTCATTTCCATGAAGATCCTGGTGTAAATGAACATGGTAAGGATGAAATTTATGACGTTTAAGAATACGCTGTGCACTTGATTTCGACACACCAACTTCACGTTCAATTTAACGTGTGCTGATTTGAGGATTCACAGCTATGGTAGCGAGCACAGCAACTTCAGCACGTTCATCTGTGCGTGTTCTAGGACGATGTCGAGGTCTTGGATTTAAGCTTCCCGTTTCACGTAGACGAGATGTGAGACGACCAAACATCCGGCGCGAAGGCGATGGCTTGTCAGGGAATCGTCTTCTGTACAGTCGTTCTGCCTGAACAGCATTTCGTCCACCTACAACAGGGTACAGTACAGGTATGTAGAGTAGGGTAGAAAACAGACATACACTCCTGGAAATGCAAAAAAGAACACATTGACACCGGTGTGTCAGACCCACCATACTTGCTCCGGACACTGCGAGAGGGCTGTACAAACAATGATCACACGCACGGCACAGCGGACACACCAGGAACCGCGGTGTTGGCCGTCGAATGGCGCTAGCTGCGCAGCATTTGTGCACCGCCGCCGTCAGTGTCAGCCAGTTTGCCGTGGCATACGGAGCTCCATCGCAGTCTTTAACACTGGTAGCATGCCGCGACAGCGTGGACGTGAACCGTATGTGCAGTTGACGGACTTTGAGCGAGGGCGTATAGTGGGCATGCGGGAGGCCGCGTGGACGTACCGCCGAATTGCTCAACACGTGGGGCGTGAGGTCTCCACAGTACATCGATGTTGTCGCCAGTGGTCAGCGGAAGGTGCACGTGCCCGTCGACCTGGGACCGGACCGCAGCGACGCACGGATGCACGCCAAGACCGTAGGATCCTACGCAGTGCCGTAGGGGACCGCACCGCTACTTCCCAGCAAATTAGGGACACTGTTGCTCCTGGGGTATCGGCGAGGACCATTCGCAACCGTCTCCATGAAGCTGGGCTACGGTCCCGCACACCGTTAGGCCGTCTTCCGCTCACGCCCCAACATCGTGCAGCCCGCTTCCAGTGGTGTCGCGACAGACGAATGGAGACGTGTCGTCTTCAGCGATGAGAGTCGCTTCTGCCTTGTTGCCAATGATGGTCGTATGCGTGTTTGGCGCCGTGCAGGTGAGCGCCACAATCAGGACTGCATACGACCGAGGCACACAGGGCCAACACCCGGCATCATGGTGTGGGGAGCGATCTCCTACACTGGCCGTACACCACTGGTGATCGTCGAGGGGACACTGAATAGTGCACGGTACATCCAAACCGTCATCGAACCCATCGTTCTACCATTCCTAGACCGGCAAGGGAACTTGCTGTTCCAACAGGACAATGCACGTCCGCATGTATCCCGTGCCACCCAACGTGCTCTAGAAGGTGTAAGTCAACTTCCCTGGCCAGCAAGATCTCCGGATCTGTCCCCCATTGAGCATGTTTGGGACTGGATGAAGCGTCGTCTCACGCGGTCTGCACGTCCAGCACGAACGCTGGTCCAACTGAGGCGCCAGGTGGAAATGGCATGGCAAGCCGTTCCACAGGACTACATCCAGTATCTCTACGATCGTCTCCATGGGAGAATAGCAGCCTGCATTGCTGCGAAAGGTGGATATACACTGTACTAGTGCCGACATTGTGCATGCTCTGTTGCCTGTGTCTATGTGCCTGTGGTTCTGTCAGTGTGATCATGTGATGTATCTGACCCCAGGAATGTGCCAATAAAGTTTCCCCTTCCTGGGACAATGAATTCACGGTGTTCTTATTTCAATTTCCAGGAGTGTATTAACTTAATAATCATAATGTTCGCTAACAGTTCTATCAACAAACAAGCAATCTCATAACGTATTTCCCGTCAACGCACATTCTCCACAGATCAGCAGCATTACTACCATATCTTCATGTGTGTACATTATACTGTACAGTATAAGTTCCACAACACAACGTTTATTCACAATGTGTACTACCTCCGTGCCGTCACTAGATTACTCTGATGCACGACTACACTGGCAAGCGGTGTACTGCACGCCAAAGCAACAACAAATGGGATGCTCGGAAGGTGGTGGAGTACAGGAGTTTGCATGGGTCGCAAATCATAAACAAGGCGAATTGGTAACTGTGGCAGTAGTGGGAACTACGTTGGACACTTGACTAGGTTGAGCCAGGCCCTGCGCGACAGGCACAATGGGTCATATAACGCATTAGATAAACCTTATTTTGGGTGTGCAGGATAAATAAGACAACCTGACGGGTGTACACCGATCGGTACTGGTTCATATTGTGTACGTAGATACGTAAAACGTGCAAGAGGGAAACCATTATGTGCTTATGAGAGTTGATGGCAGCAGACCGCATTATTCATTTCGGACCTCTTGATAAGTATGGAGGTGTGATTACACATGTCAATCACATCGCCTGGGGTTCACGCCTGAGCCTGAGGACGTGCGCTAGCAGCGCATGTCGGGTGTTTCAAGCGTCAACTTCGCGTCTCAATATCTCGGAATGTAAGGGGAATATTGCGATACAATCAACGCCATTGTGTATGTGCTTTGTCATGCTATGGATTGCTGAAGAAAAAATATAGTAGGTCTATTTAAAAAAACATAAGTTTGTGTTAAAAAACACGTTTGCTTTCGTTTTAGAATATTTCCAAATATGTACATTTGTGGGCCCCGACCCTACATTGATACCGGTGAAAGTCGTTTTCCAATAGCTGTTATTGTTCCAGAGATATTTTGGGTGGACAAGATAGCTGGGACACCCTGTATATATATATATATATATATATATATATATATATATATTAGATTATGAACTTAATAACAGCTGAGCTATTGGAGCTGTCTGATCATATGAAGCTATATATATATATATATATATATATATATATATATATATATATATATATATATATATATATATATATATATATATATATATATATAGCTTATATATATATATATATATATACTGTTACTAAGTTTATAATATGTCATAATTATGTGTGTGCATCTCCTCCTAAGTCACTGGACCGGTTTGAACCAAACGTGGTAGACATGTCGCTTACTGTCAGCAACAGTAGCTGTGGCGGTAAGCTCCATCTACCTATCATAGTTAAGGAGTTCTGACGTCATAAGGAGATGCGTGAAAAACAATCACATCATGCATGGCGTTTATATAAATTACTTCTTTGCTACTAACTGTATTCGCAATAAGTTTCCCACGCAGTATCCACATGTGCCGCAGTATCCACATGCACCTACAAAAGTATATCATGGCAACACATATAGTTCAGGAGATATGACATCATAAACACCGAGATACATGAATAAATGCTGCATGGTGCATGTAGCTTTAATAAATTTATTCTTTACTACTAGAACACTCCTGCAGTCGTGTCAGCTTAAGGAAATCCCTGACACATGGAAGCGCTCTCGGCAGCCTTCAACTGCTCAGCGCAAACGTCTGTGGGCGAAAGCAATAGCCGCCCGAAGAGCCATGAAAAGGTGTTGACATAGAGATATTTACAAAATAGCGTGGTAGACAACTGAGGCCAGGGTACAGAAACTGTTGAAGACCATGTATCTTAATTTGGACAGCGCGGTCTAACGTGTCTTCTCACGGTTCGCGCGGCTCCCTCCGTCGGACGTTCGAGTCCTCCCTCGGGCATGGTTGTGTGTGTTGTCCTTAGCGTAAGTTAGTTTAAGTTAGATTAAGTAGTGCGTCAGCCTAGGGACTTCTGACCGCAGCAGTTTGGTCCCATAGTCCTTACCACAAATTTCCGATTTTTTTCTTAATTTGGCTGCTGCATTTATACATTCGTACATTATCCAGATTTGTTTATACCACTGTTTCACAATTTCAAAGGCGTTTCATGGAAATATTTTTTTTCGGTACTTCACTGGAAAACACAGTTGGTTTTTTGTTTTTGTTTCTGATAGAAAATTGGCAAAATGAATACCTGGGCAATTCCAAGTTCGTCAGGTAGTATCCTATAAGTCTGTGTTGCATGTATATTTATGTCTGTCGTGTGTATGGGGGTGTTAACGAGTATATACAACGGGCTATCGGTGGACGTATTTTAGTTTTTTGCGTGAAATTATTCTGATATGTGTGAAGGATGTTCAACTTATAGCTCTGATTTTTTATAGGTACAGAGGAACATCACAGATATGCAGCCTTGCAAGAATCGAGCAGGTCCTGACATCCTGCTAACAGATATAGTTATCGCAAATGATCGTCGAAGCCGACAGAGAGGTCGGAAGAGGGTGAAACGTGGAGGTATCCAGAAACAAATGCAGGAAAAGAGAAATGTAGAAAAGGAATATAAAACATGCAGCGGCAAGGGGGGTGTTTTGTGTGAAAATATATATGTCCTTCCTATGAATGCTCTAAAAAGTGTTTCGAGCGCATGAGTGAAGAAGATAAGCAACGCACATTCAGAAATTTCTGGCAATTGAATCGCTACGACACGCAAAATGTGTACCTACAAGACTGTTTATGGTCAAAAAGTGTTATTCGTAAGAGGATCTTTTAAGTTTGTATTTTGGAGAGCTTTCGCAGCACTGTTTCCTTAATTCGCCCAGTAAGTAAAGCGTGGTAACTGAGGTTAAACGCAATCGGATTGCGAGTACACAACGTTAAGAACAGAAATTTTAAGAACAGAACTGTGGATAGTATTTACCATTTTAAAATATGTCGTTACGGTAGATATATGTGAAAACAATGACATATCTGGATACAAAAATCGAATTGGATGTTATACCTTATTTATGAGAATTTCTTGAAACTTTACTGCGCAGTTTCTCGAAACAACCAAAATGTCGCTTACCATTATTTACATCCGAGATCTTCAGTTATGCTTGAAATGGCAATCAGCTCGTCTCATGGCCGAAATTTTTTTGATTTACTTAGTTTTTCTGTATCATGTTTAAAGTTTCTGTACCGTATTTTCGTTGAAAATACAATATCCGTGGTTCATTTCTATGCCGTCTCCACCCTTCAACCAAACGTGAGCCGTCTACCCACTGGAAAATACCAGTATCCGGCGCTCAACCACAGCATGCCTTCATTCTTCGCCAGGTCGGGCGGTCACTATGAACCATCAAATCCCTCACCACTCTCTATCCCAATGTGAGTTGGCTTCTCATAAGATCTCACTACCATTGCAAAGGAAAAAGTACGGCAATGTATCTTTGCAAGTTTATTTTTAGCAACGCGAAGGCTTCAGGGAAGAAAAGGTTAACAATCTTGTCAGTTTCAGAATGGTATTTCACTCCACCTTTTATGTAAGGAGAAGAAGAAAATCGTGGAACTTATATTTCAAATTACATTTTTACATCATTATTCGTGGACTGCACAATCAATATCATTAACGTTATAATTTGAATTGCACTGTTTTTAATCCTCCTTCTTCGTCCCTGCCGATTTTCATTATGAAAGCAGCAGAAGAGTATTTTGAGCTTCGCTACTGTTACTTCAGGTGGTGATTTTTGCTTTTACCTCCTGTGTATTTCGTTGTTTTGAAGTACACTGCTTGAATAGTTCTTTTTGTTTCCACCAAGTCAGGTGCAAATCACTACCACCAAGCAGTAACTAAAATAATTTTGTTCGATCCTGCCTTGGGAATCGCTCTTTAATTAAGAGAGTTCAGTCAAATGGAGAACGAAATAGTCCTTCCATTCGTGCGAAGCACCTGTCGCAAGAGAATTACGATACGTAAGGAATACCGAAGTACTATTGTTTATCTTTCACCGCTTTCCGTGGAATCTAACACCTTGACGTTATTGCAAGACATGTATTGAAACAAAAAGATAATGTGTAATTTTAGGCGATTTCTGATACACAACATGTATTTCATTCTAGCACTAGTTGATTACCTGACATAGTTCAATTACTTATTCAAGTCCCCAGTCCCTTCTCCTTATCCTGACATTTCCAATACCAATAAATAAGTATATCTTTAAGATTGGATGTGGAAAATGCATGCTTTCTTAGAACACAAAGACATGAGAAAATAAATTTCTGCTTCTTTATCGCTTTCTGTGAAGTTCTGCAGGGTTTTATTCGCTTATAAGAACTTCTAGAAGTTTTTACAGAGCTCCGTTCGACAGAATCTAATCAACTCCATAAGTTGTGGCTTAGGTATATAATTTCAGCCGTTAACGGCCTCTCTCCCTCCACCCAGCCTCCCTCTGCCCTGCCACTAGGGATGCTAGATAGTAATATATGTACGAGTACCAAGTGTTCCAACGTTGTGCAGAAAAATACAAGCAAAATGCTCTCTCGCTAACTCTCTTTCTCTTTCTGTGTATCTGTTAAAGACACACACACATTAGAAACGCCACGTTCGGAATTCTATCCTCGGTCGCCTCTGTGACTTTTTTCTTTCAATAATAGCTTTTTTCACCTCTGGCAATGACTTGTGAGCCTGATTAATGTCAAGTTGGCAGCTGTAGTTCAAAATCGAAAGGAAGGCAAGAGGTTACTAGCTCAAATAACAACATGGCCTTGAAGCAGTATGGTGCTCAAATCGGCCTTCAGGGTCAGGACAGCTACATAATTTCCTATAATTCTAGTGTTCTCATACTGTTTCTTTTTTAATTGTTTCTTTCTTATCTTCACTACTACTGCGCTCAGTACCCTTAGTAGTTTGTCAGCAGCGCCTGGCACAACACCAGCTATCTCCCGCTCACTATTTGGCACGCTGAGGAAGTTTCTTCCACGCTCTAGATACGTTTCCAATTCGCGCAGAGATAGTGTAGTCACCAGAACATTCAGCCTCCTTCATACCTGTATTCCTGTATTCCTCCTTCATTCCTGTATTCTTCACGATCCAGACAATTGTGCTATTGCACAGCATTTCTTCAGTAACACCATGTCTCTCCTGTTCTACCTGCATTCCCAGTCACATGTATTGTACATTCTTCTGTTTTTTCACAGAAGCGCCAAAGAAACTGGTATAGGCATGCTTATTCAAATACAGACATATGTAAACAGGCAGAATACGGCACTGCGGTCGGAAACGCCTATATAAGACAACAAGTGTTTCGCGTAGTTGTTAGACCGGTTACTGCTGCTACAGTAGTAGGTTATCTCGATTTAAGTGAGTTTGAACGTGGTGTCATAGTCAGCGCACGAGCGATGGGATACAGCATTTCCGAGGTAGCGATGAAGTGAGGATTTTCCCTTACGACCATTTCACGAGTACCGTTAATATCTGGAATCCGGTAAACATCAAATCTGCGACATCGTTGCGGCCGGACAAAGATCCTGCAAGAACGGGACCAACGACGACTGAAGAGAATCGTTCGACGTGACAAAAGTGCAATCCTTCCGCAAATTGCTGCAGATTTCAATGCTGGGCCATCAACAAGTGTCAGCGTGCGAACTATTTAACGACACATCATCGATATTGGCTGTCGGAACCGAAGGTCCACTCGTGTACCCTTGATGACTGCACGACGCAAAGCTTTACGCCTCATCTGGGACCGTCAACTCCGACATTGGGCTGTTGATGACTGGAAACATGGTGCTTGGTCGGACGAGTCTCATTTCAGATTTTATCGTGCGTATGGACGTGTACGGATATGGAGACAACCTCATGAATCCATGGACCCTGCATGTCAGCAGGGGACTGTTAAAGCTGGTGGAGGCTCTGTAATGGTGTGCCGGCCACGGTGGCCGAGCGGTTCTAGGCGCTTCAGTCCGGGACCGCGCGACTGCTATGGTCGCAGGCTCGAATCCTGCCTCGGGCATGGATGTGTGTGATGTCCTTAGGTTAGTTAGGTTTAAGTAGTTCTAAGTTCTGGGGGACTGATGACCTCAGATGTTACGTCCCATAGTCCTCAGAGCCATTTGAACCATTTTGTAATGATGTTGGGCGTGTACAGTTGGAGTAATCTGGGACCCCTGGTACGTCCAGATGCAACTCTGACAGGTCACGCGTATGTAAGCATCCTGTCTGATCACCTACATCCATTCATGTCCACTGTGCATTCCGACGGACTTGGGCTATTCCAACAGGACAATGCGACACCCCACACGTCCAAAATTGCTACAGAGTGGCTCCTGGAACACTCTCATGAGTTTAAACACTTCCGCTGGCCACCTAATTCCCCAGACATGAACATTATTGAGCATGTCTGGGATACCTTGCAACGTGCTGTTCAGAAGAGATCTCAAGTCCCTCGCACTCTTACGGATTTATAGACAGCCCTGCAGGATTCATAGTGTCAGCTCCCTCCAGCACTACTTCAGATATTAGTCCACTCCATGGCACGTCGTATTGCGGCACTTGTGCGTGCTCGCGAGGGCCCTACACGGTATTAAGCAGATGTACCAGTTTCTTTGAGTCTTCAATGTAGTACATATTTGTTTCCTAGGGGATGCTTCCCAAACCAAATTAAGTCTCAGGACAGAAGAATATATATCATGTTCCATTGCCCCACGGTGTGGTAGGAACTGATACACGTTCTCCCTGTATGTATTGTGTCCCATATTCGCTGACATTCATCCATCCACACTATATGTAGTTAAACTTGTAATAGAATAAAGGCTTCAACAGTGACTGTTAAACTGGCGTGAAGTGTACTACATGCATGGATATGCAAATTGTTACCATTTCAATGCAGCTGCGGAAAGCAGGTTGGAGCAACGCCATCTTCATTCTGAACGTATGGAAATATTTCCCAGCAGGTTTCTCATTCATAAACCACATTTAAGTATTTGTTGCCTGTGAGATGATCCTGTAATGCCTCGGGGAAGCGAGAGAAATGTCTACCAGCTAGCATTATTGCTGCTCCTGTTGGTCGGGAATATGAAACGATGGATTCGGGAGGGCCATGCTCAGCGCCGTGTAGAATCACAACATTCCACGTGGCTAGCGGCCGACAGGACAGACAAAATATTAGCACGTCTGTGCAAGATCTTTCAAGCATGTCACAAGTATCCAGTCAGGAAAAAGTCTTGTTTGCAACAAGACAAGTATCCACATGGACTGCAGTTCGACATGTGGAGCACCACGGAGTATGTGATGTGGCCATGTCACACTGATGACATCACAGCTTGAGAACGTGAGTTTGCTCCCCTCCCCCTCACCCCTCCCAAACTTCTCTCACCCACTTCCCCCTTCCCCCTCTTCTCCCACTCCACACATCCTAGAGAAAAATGGCTGGAAAAATCTCTGTCTGTCTTGAGCTGTTGGTGTGGAAGGATATAGAGTAATTTATTTTCATTATTATGGGCATTATGCTGTTGTAAAACTCCTCAACAGGCAGTAACAGACTGACCTAGTTCACACTACCACCACCAGAGTGCACTCGAAATTCTGACGTCATGGGTTTTCCCCTCTTCCCCTCCCCCTCTAATCCCCCTCCTCCCACCTCCTCGCAATTCTGCCCTACTTTTTAGATCAAAATAATTTACTAATTAATTAAATTGACTAATTAACTACCCCCTCCCCCTCTAGGAAATCCCTAGCCTGCCCTCCTCATCTCCTATGGGCAGGAAACTAAAAAATCGGTGGGAAATTCGAATTTGGGCGGTAATTTAAAATGCTGGTTACATTCCATTGCAGAGGACATAATAATAATAATATGTTCTTCATTTACAAAACTTCTTTATGCATATCGCTGGTGAGGAAAGATGTATGGTATACTTTTTGTTTCATCATCTTTGGAATACCAGTACAGACTAACTATGACATCGTAACCCAAGATGATCGACCCAGAATTCTGGCGCAGTCTACTTCCCGTCCTTCTACTAGCGGGAAATACAAAAATTCAGGGGAAAATTAAAATTTTGCCATCTGGCTGTGAAGCTTCAGAGTTCAGGAGGAGCAGTTGCCACTGACCAGGCACTAAAATGTCGCTCTAGCCATTCTCGTCAATAGCTGCAAGATTATAGGGAGTATATTCTCGCTATTACTCGAACTCTAGAAAGTTGCTCCAGCCAGTACAGCCAATAGCCCTATGTGGAAAGGATATATGTAGCTCGTTGTGCTAATATTATTACCCATCCTTATGTCCCTCCCAGCCGGTTGGCAGAAGGCTACTTCCTTGGACTTAAGCGAAAGTTTTCCATTCTGTTGTAATTGTGATTATAATTATAAAGACGGGTAATAATATTAGGACAACGAGTGCTGCTATTTTCTATTGTAATTTCAATCCCCTCCTCCACACGGGCAGGGGAGGGCTGACATCGTCACAGTCCACCGCTCTTCAGCCAAAGGGCTTTACAAATACAGAAGGCGAACTATTAAATAAAAGGGGGATAAAAAAGAGGAGACATAAAAAACACAGTAAATGGAGATGATGGGAGTTAAAATACACACTAACACAGGGACATGCACTGGGGGACAGTTAAAAAGTCGACATAAAGTTAAAAATAACGCAGCTGGCAATGTGTAGCGCACATAAAAAACACTGGTGGCAAAACCAAAGTTAAAAATCGGCCACAGTATAAAAAGCAGACGAACAATTATGTACTATACAGGGTGGTACACTGATAGCGATCAGGCCAAATATCTCACGAAATAAGCATCAAACGAAAAAACTACAAAGAACAAAACTTGTCTAGCTCGAAGGGGGAAACCAGATGGCGCTATGGTTGGCCCACTAGATGGCGCTGCCGTAGGTCAAACGGATATCAACAGCGTTTTTTTTAATAGGAACCTCCATTTTTTATTACATATTCGTGTAGTAAGTAAAGAAATATGAATGTTTTAGTTAGACCACTTTTTTTTTGCTTTGTAATAGATGGCGCTGTGATAGTCACAAACGTATAGGCCCAAGTACGTGGTATCGCTTAACATTCCGCCAGTGCGGGCGGTATTTGCTTCGTGGTACATTACCCGTGTTAAAATGGACCGTTTACCAAGTGCAGAAAAGGTCGATATCGTGTTGATGTATGGCTGTTGTGATCAAAATACCCAACGGGTGTGTGCTATGTATGCTGCTCGGTATCCTGGACAACATCATCCAAGTGTCCGGACCGTTCGTCGGATAGTTATGTTATTTAAGGAAACAGGAAGTGTTCAGCCACATGTGAAACGTCAACCACGACCTGCAACAAATGATGATGCCCAAGTAGGTGTTTTAGCTGCTGTCACGGCTAATCTGCACATCAGTAGCAGACAAACTACGCGAGAATCGGGAATCTCAAAAACGTCGGTGTTAAAAATGCTACATCAACATCGATTGCACCCGTACCATATTTCTGTGCACCAGGAATTTCATGGCGACGACTTTGAACGTCGTGTACGGTTCTGCCACAGTGCACAAGAGAAATTACGGGACGATGACAGATTTTTTGCGCGTGTTCTATTTAGCGACGAAGCGTCATTCACCAACAGCGGTCACGTAAACCGGCATAATATGCACTACTGGGCAACGGAAAATACACGATGGCTGCGACAAGTGGAACATCAGCGACCTTGGCGGGTTAATGTATGGTGCGGCATTATGGGAGGAAGGATAATTGGCCCCCATTTTATCGATGGCAATGTAAATGGTGCAATGTATGCTGATTTCCTACGTAATGTTCTACGGATGTTACTACAAGATGTTTCACTGCATGACAGAATGGCGATGTACTTCCAACATGATGGATGTCCGGCACATAGCTCGCGTGCGGTTGAAGCGGTATTGAATAGCACATTCCATGGCAGGTGGATTGGTCGTCGAGCACCATACCATGGCCCGCTCGTTCACCGGATCTGACGTCCCCGGATTTCTTTCTGCGGGGAAATTTGAAGGATATTTGCTATCGTGATCCACCGCCAACGCCTGACAACTTGCGTCAGCACATTGTCAATGCATGTGCGAATATTACGGAAGGCGAACTACTCGCTGTTGAGAGGAATGTCGTTACACGTATTGCCAAATACATGTAATTTGACGGACATCATTTTGAGTATTTATTGCATTAATGTGGTATTTACAGGTAATCACGCTGTAACAGTATGCGTTCTCAGAAATGATAAGTTCCAAAGGTACATGTATCACATTGGAACAACCGAAATATAATGTTCAAACGTACCTACATTCTGTATTTTAATTTTAAAAAAACCTAGCTGTTACCAACTGTTCGTCTAAAATTGTGAGCCATATGTTTGTGACTATTACAGCGCCATCTATCACAAAGCGAAAAAAGTGGTCCAACTAAAACATTCATATTTTTTATGTACTACACGAATATGTAATAAAAATGGGGTTCCTATGAAAAAAAAAACCGCAGTTGATATCTGTTTGACCTATGGCAGCGCCATCTAGCTGGCTGACCATAGCGCCATCTGGTTTCCCCCTTCACAGTCACGATCAATGGACCACCCTGTATACAGGTCAAGCAAACAACTAAAACTACATCACTTGATGACACTGTATAATGTTACCAAACACAACACAAATGCAGCGCACTTGATAATGAATAAAAATCTGGGAGGATATGCCAGGGGAGAGGGGGGGGGGGACAAGGGAGAAGGGAAAAGCGAGAGAAGAGAAAGAGGCATGAGGTGGGGGGGGGGGGGGGCATGCCGAAGTAGGGCTGGGGAGGGAAGGGATGGGACGGGACAGGATGGGAGTGGAAAACAGCCAAGGAGGGGGTGCAAGGACTCAGGGGGAAAGAGGGAAATCCACTCTGCGAGAAGGAGGGGAGAGGGAAAAGGGGGCCCTGAGGGCGTGGGGGGAACAAGCCCAGGCTATAGTTGGTAGGAAGGGTAGATGTCACGGCGAAGTTCAACATCCGGGAGGGGGATGTGCTGGAAATTACCCTTATGAAGGACCAGTGCTGCTTTTTTTTCCTTTATTGTATTTCAGCGCCCTATCTGGGGCTGGCTGGCAGCAGCATATGCGCTGCTCTTCAGCAGACAGACATGAATTATAGAAACGAAGGCATTTGAAAGAACATAAAGGAGAAAATATGGTGTACATATACACAAAAAAGGGGGATCAGTATGGAAGAGAACAGACAAAAAGAGTTGACCGTAAAATGTAGATAAAAACTGTAAAAAATTAGTGCACTCAAAACAAAACCACACACTGGATCATAAAAGTATCGATGGATGGCGTAGCACATAACAATCACTGACAATAACACTATGTACGAGTCCAGTACACAACTAAAATCACAGCTCTGGATGCACAGGAGAACAGCAGCAAACATAACTGACATAGTACGCTGATGACGATGAACAAACAGAGAGGATCCGTCATGGGCGTACTGACGAGGAAGGAGGGAAAAAGGGAGGGAGGGGAGGAGCAGGGGAGGATGGAAGAAGGGAGGGATAGGAGGAGAGGTGGGAGAAGGGAAGAAAGAAGGATGGGGAGGAGAGGGGGGAAATGGGCGGGGGGCGCGCCGAAGAGGGCTGGGGAGGGAAAGACATGGGAGGGAAGCAGTCGTGGAGGGGGTGCAGAAACTCAGGGAGGGAAGGAGAAAAATCCGCTCTGGGAGAAGGAGGGGAGAGGAAAAAGGAGGCCTTGGGGAGGTGGGGGGGAGGGAACAAGGCCAGGCTACCATTGGAAGGATGGGTAGATGTAACAACGGAAATTCAGCATCTGGGAGGGGGAGGTGCTATAAATTGCTGTGATGGAGAAGATGGAGGAAGTGGAGATGGAGAGGAGGGATACAGCGATAGAGGTGTTGGATAGGAAGGGGGAAACCAGGGGGTGGGGGGGATCAAACCTGCGGACAGTGTAAAGGACACGGAGATGTTGGAGGAAAAAGAGGAGGTGGAGGAAGGGGATGAGGTCATGCAGGAGCTGTGTGGGGAAGGAAGGCAGATACGGAAGTTACGAGTGCTGCTGTAAGTACATGCCCTCCTGTGGCAACATAATTGGGGAATGAAACACACTTATACCTATTTGCAAGTCGCAAGTAGCATCTTAGCCAACAGAAACATGGGAAACCATCGTACGATATTTTTTATCAGTCTGGTGCCCATTATCTTATGTGAACATATCACCTCAAGATGAAAAAACCTGCCAGTCCCTTTCAGCCCAGACCAGCTCCATCTACTGAATGTGTTGCATACCTGAAGAGACGACCAGCCAGAACCTTTCTTTATACCTACCAGTCGTGACAAGCTAACCTGTGTCTTCTGGTCGGCCAACCTCCTGTAGCCTGCTGGTAGCCACGGACTGGCGTAGCTAACTTCTAGGACTATGCAAGGCAAGCAGGAGTTCCAGCTGCAATTCAACGCCGACATAGGCTCCACTGTTTAAAAAATCCATTTTACCCACTATGAGACGAGTTTGTTGTTGTACATACACTCCGAACTTCTCACGATAAATGGAGATTCCTCCCTTATGAGCGCAGTAGTTTGGGAGACAGAGAAAATAGGAGCATACATACGTTTTCCCATCGCGAAAGTACTGTTTTTAGTGTGAAAAATCCTGTACAACAGTATGGCAAAGATTAAATTTCCTGTACGTATTCTCTCATCTGGTGAAAAAGATCTGTTCACATCAACTTAATATCTGTTACGTCCTGCATCACAGGACTGGAATATGAAACTCGTTTCTGGTCCATGACGGAGTGCTAAGAGCATACTCTACCTCTGTTACAGAATGCCACCTCTCTTTCGAACTCTCGTCACATTCTAAGTCTCTTAAGGTAAGCAGAGGCGTTGTGAATAGCAGGTTAATACTGCGTGTCACGTTTTAAATTCTGTAATATAGCTAATTTTATTACGATGGCCATCTCTCCCTGTGTGGCCGCGCGGGGTAGCCACGCGGCCTCAGGCGCCTTGTCACGGTCCGTACGGCATCCCCCGTCGCTGATGCGAGTCCTCCCTCGGGCGTGGGTGTGTGTGTTGTCGATAGCTTAAGTTAGTTTAAGTTAGATTAAGTAGTGTGTAGGTTTAGGGACCAATGACCTCAGCTACGGTCGCAGGTTCGAATCCTGCCTCGGGGATGGATGTGTGTGATGTCCTTCGGTTTGTTAGGTTTAAGTAGTTCTAAGTTCTAGGGGACTGATGACCTCAGAAGTTAAGTCTCATAGTGCTCAGAGCCATTTGAACCATTCTGATGACCTCAGCAGTTTGGTCCCATAAGACCTTACCACGAATTTCCACAATTTCTCCCTGTGTGGGTGGCAGATGGGAATTTCGTTAAAAGGTCTCACCACAACGAAACAACCCATGATCGCCGCTTCAGCTTGCGAATGATATCCGTGACACTCTCACACTTGCTTCTACCCGCCCGGTGGCACGTCATTGATATCAAATTGATTGATTAATTAATTAAATTGATCATGAAAGCTCCTTTGCAAGGTGATTTTTTTTTCCTATAGTCGGATTACACGCGCCAGATAACTGAAATGTGAATCTTTGGAGGGAAGGCGGTGTTCTTTGCGAGGAACACTGTTGAGAACCGACATTTGAAGCTGGCTGCAGAATTCTACTGCCGCCACCGTACACTTCGCGTAAGGACCACGAAGATACAAATTAGTGCTCATATGGAGGGCGTATAGACAGTCCTTTTTCCCTTCGCTCTATTTTCATGTGGAATAGGAAAGGAATTACTAGTAGTGGTACGTGGTACCCTCCACCAAACATCTTACGATGGCTTGCAAAGTATGCATATAAGTAGATGTAAATTTATACTACGTATTGAGATGTCAGTCCTTCCATCTATAGTCCCACAAAACTCACAGAAAAATGTTCTCTTATTTATCGACAGAACGAAAGATGGAACTTATGGTGCTCATTGTCTCTTAGTAAAAATCTTCATATCAACCTCTAATTTTCCCACTGCAGTCAGTTCACGACTCCTATGTGAGAGGGTGTAATATTTGTATCCACAACACATAGAAGAGGCGGTATGGAGCTTACATCTCAACTCCTGTTTTGTTAGAGTGTCGCTTACCCTCCACATATGGGAGACAGTCTTCGATCACAAGACGTATGTGGAGGGAGTAATGTGTTTATTAGTAACAGTTAGAAGAAGCGTACAGAGATCACCTCTCACCCCCCCCCCCCCCCGCCCCCCTCCCTGTTGTCAGAGTATCGTTTACCCACGTATTGGCACAAATCTCGCAGTCTTCATCCTATAGCGATATATAACACCAGCCACATCACAGCCCGTGCTAATTGTCTAGAAATCCAATTACGCTGCAACAGCACTGTACCATTAGTTAGAAGGCTGTGTAGCCCTCTACCCGCCACTGGCTATGGAGAGAGCTCGCATCCGGATACTTTTTACGACTAGTACTGCTTCTAGCGATTTGTAGTGAATGACGCAATAGAAAATTAGGAATGCTCTCGGCTGTTTTAGATTCAGTAGTTAGATTCACCTACATTCAACTCCAGCGCCCACCAATCCTCAATCCTCGGCAAATCGCTATAGCTTACCAGTGTCACAGACCTGCTGTAGACAGGAGCCTACACCTAAATTCGTGTTCCGCAAACCACTGCACGGTGTGGACTACGTCGTACAGTATTATCGATATCTTCGTTCCTTTTCCAATCACATGCGTAATGACCGAGTAAAAATGAATGCCTATGTGCCTCTGTACACACCCTAAATCTCCCCTATGATCGCTACACCGGATATAGGTTTTTTAATGGCCAAAGAAGCCTTACTGATGCACTTTAACTATACGAGGACTGCACAAAGAAAACCTGTCGTCTTTCCAGATTTTTTTTCATCTTATATTCGAATAGAGTATGCCAACCTACACAATCCTAGCAGCATTCACATGATGGTTTTGCTTCGCAGATAAGTCACGCAACACAGACAGATGTGGATTCACGGGATTGGTAGACAGCGACTATGTGGTGTAGATCTGTCAAATCAATGTTACTATTCACCAGTAGGCATCATTTAACCAAAAACGTGTCTACGCGTTTTAATTTAGAGATAGCAGCTGAAAATGATCTCGAAGTTATCGTGGTAACTGAGAATGTACAGTTAGGTATGAAAGTGTGGCTCGTTCAAAGAGGGTGGGGGAAGCTGTGTAGCTAACTGACATATATGTCGAAGGGAAGTTGAAGGCTAAGTACAATACATTCTCTCTCGGAATTTCCGTCTCCGACAGCAGCAGTTTTAGTGCCTCAGACATCACTGTGCCTGGTGTTGCTACGTTAAAACAGCTTGAGAGACATCTCAGGACTTATTTCTAAAGCAACAGTGCCGTGAACACACATGGTCCGCAGGCAGTAGTTAAGTGCTGCAGTGGAGCGAGAGTTGATCTGTGGTATTGTGTTGCATAAGATAGCGGGAGCATTCAGATCGATATGTACTGCTCGTGATTTACTCAATCATTCTAAGATCAACGAAAGTTCATCGAAAAATGACATACCTACTGCAACAGCTTTTCATGCAATAAATGCGCAATTCAAAGCATACAAAAACCGATTATTTGCGAAATACTGTCGGATATTTCCAAACATCACTCAGTGCTATTTAAGTACAGTGATGCTTTGCTTGGTACTCCCCCCCCCTTTCACCATTAATAAATGTTACATTAAAACTAGAGTCTTCCACGCCCTGTATGTGCGCTACTCTTGTAGTGCTCTGAATTGTGCGCGGAGGTGCGAGGCTGTTGCACCAATGCAAATGATTCATTGGATACTGTGCATGTTGGAAGCTCTGTGATGCCATTAGAACTGTATTATGGAGGTACATCCCAATTGAAAAACTGGTGGTGTGTTTCTCATGAAACATTATGCTGTCAACGAAGACTCTGATATTATTACGGCGTCGTATATCTAGTACTGTGATCATTGGTATACGATAAAGGAAATTAGGACATTTCCAGGACCTATATATAGAAAATCATTCGATATCGGCGGATTGCAGATGGACACAGAAATCAATAATACTGCTACAATGTAGTCCACACCGCGCAGTGGTTTGAGAAATATGTAATTACACTGAAGAGCCAAAGAACCTGGTACACCTGCTTAATAGTGCAGGGCCCCCGTGGGCACGCAGAAGTGCCGCAACACGACGTGGGATGGACTCGACTTTTGTCTGAAGTTGTGTTGGATGGAATTGACACCATGAAGCTTGCAGGGCTATCTATGAATCCGTAAAGAGTACGAGGGGGTGGAAGGCTCTTCTGAACAGCACGTTGCAAGGATCCCAGATATGCTCAATAATGTTCATGTCTGGGGAGTTTGATGGCCAGCGGAAGTGTTTAAACTCAGGAGAGTGTTCTGGAGCCACACTGTAACAATTCTGAACGTGTTGGGTATCACATTGTCCTGCTGGAATTGCCCCAGTCCGTCGGAATGCACAATGGACATGAATGGATGCAGGTGATCAGACAGGATACTTACGTACGTCTCACCTGTCAGAGTCGTATCTAGACGTATCATGGGTCTAATGTCACTCCAACTGTACACGCCCCACACCATTACAGAGCCCTCACCAGCTTGAGCAGTCCATGGATTCATGAGGTTGTCTCAAGTACCCCTATACGTCCATACGCTCGATACAATTTATAACGAGACTCCTCCGACCAGGCAACATGTTTCCAGTCATCAACAGTCCAATGTCAGTGTTGACGGGCCCAGGCGAGGCTCCATTCAGCAATACTAAACAGTCCTCCAAAGTAGTACGTTCAGTCAACGATTTAACAATTGCAAATTTCAGGGA
The DNA here is from genome assembly GCF_023864345.2 of Schistocerca serialis cubense. Taxonomy (NCBI): domain Eukaryota; kingdom Metazoa; phylum Arthropoda; class Insecta; order Orthoptera; family Acrididae; genus Schistocerca; species Schistocerca serialis. The sequence continues at coordinate 852,497,777 of NC_064639.1, read as the reverse complement.
AAGCCTACAGCAGTTAGACTGGGATGAGGTGTACCGTGAACCTGATGCCAATTTAAAATATAATTTATTTCATGACATTTTTGTAAATGCATTTGAAAACTGCTTCCCCAAGAAAATAGTTAAATATACTCGTAAGAAACCTTGTAACAAACCATGGCTTACTAAGGGTATAAAAATATCTTGTAACCGGAAAAGGGAAATGTATCTGACAGCAAGAAAGAGTAGTGACCCAGAAACTATCAAAAATTATAAAAACTACTGTGTTATATTAAGAAAAGTTATTAAAAAATCCAGGAGTATGTGTATCATGTCTGAAATCAGCAACTCTGATAATAAAATTAAAACAATTTGGAATATTATTAAAAGAGAAACAGGTCAACCAAGAGCAGAGGAAGACAGTATTACCATCAAATTGAATGAAAACTTTATGAACAAAAAGTCAGAAGTTGAAAATATTTTTAATAATCATTTTCTACATGTTGTGGATATAGTAGGATCCAGGTGTTCATTAGAGGATGCTAGGCTGTTAATGGAAGAGGCCATACCTATGCAATTTGATACAATTGAAATCTCACCCACTTCTCCCTCTGAAATTAGGAAAATAATAAACTTGCTTAAAAGCAAAAACTCACATGGAATTGATGGCATTTCCAGCAAAATACTAAAAGCTTGTTCTCAACAGATAAGTAAGATTCTCAGCCACCTGTGTAATAGCTCTCTGGAACAGGGCATTTTCCCTGATAGACTGAAATATGCTATTGTTATACCTTTGCATAAAAAGGGGGATGGATCTGATGTCAACAATTACCGTCCAATCTCCCTTCTAACAGCTTTATCCAAAATTTTTGAGAAAGTAATGTATTCAAGAGTAGCTTCACATATCTGTAAAAATGAAGTACTAACAAAATGTCAGTTTGGTTTCCAGAAAGGTTTTTCAACAGAAAATGCCATATATGCTTTCACCAGTCAAATTTTGAATGATCTGAATAACCGAACACCACCCATTGGGATTTTTTGTGATCTCTCAAAGGCTTTTGATTGTGTAAATCATTAAATTCTGCTAGACAAGCTCAAGTATTGTGGCATGAGTGGGACAGTGCACAAATGGTTTAATTCGTACCTAACTGGAAGAGTGCAGAAAGTTGAAATAAGTAGTTCTCATAACATGCAAAGATCAGCACATTCCTCAAACTGGGGAACTATCAAGAATGGGGTTCCACAAGGGTCAATCTTGGGTCCTTTGTTGTTCTTATTATATATTAATGACTTGCCATTCTATGTTCATGAAGAGGCAAAGTTATTTCTCTTCGCTGATGATACAAGTATAGTAATCACACCTGAGAAACAAGATTTAACTGATGAAATTGTCAATACTGTCTTTCAGAAAATTACTAAGTGGCTCCTTGTAAACGGACTCTCACTGAATTTTGATAAGACACAGTACATACAGTTCCGTACAGTGAATGGTATGACGCCATTAATAAATATAGACCTTAATCAGAAGCATATAGCTAAAGTAGAATATTCCAAATTTTTAGGTATGTCCATTGATGAGAGATTAAATTGGAAGAAACACATTGATGATCTGCTGAAACGTTTGAGTTCAGCTACTTATGCAATAAGGGTCATTGCAAATTTTGGTGATAAACATCTTAGTAAATTAGCTTACTACGCCTACTTTCACTCATTGCTTTCATATGGCATCATATTTTGGGGTAATTCATCACTGAGGAATAAAGTATTTATTGCACAAAAGCGTGTAATCAGAATAATAGCTGGAGTCCACCCAAGATCATCCTGCAGACATTTATTTAAGGATTTAGGGATATTCACAGTAGCTTCTCAGTATATATACTCTCTTATGAAATTTGTTATTAACAACCAAACCCAATTCAAAAGTAATAGCAGTGTGCATAACTACAATACTAGGAGAAAGGACGATCTTCATTATTCAAGATTAAATCTAACTTTGGCACAGAAAGGGGTGAATTATACTGGCACTAAAGTCTTTGGTCACTTACCAAATAGTACCAAAAGTCTGACAGATAACCAACAAGTATTTAAGAAGAAATTAAAAGAATTTCTGAATGACAACTCCTTCTACTCCATAGAGGAATTTTTAGATATAAATTTAAAAAAAATTTTAAAAAAATAAAAAATAAAGAAAAACAAAAAAACACAAAAAAATAAAGTTGTTATATTAACTTAAGTATGTTGTTAAATTAACCTAACTATGTCATGTATTGGAAAATTCGACTCGTTCCACATCATTACGAAATATCGTATTCATGATCCATGGAACTAGTATTAATCTAATCTAATCTAATCTAATCTAAAGCGTTGTGTCGTGCACATGGCTGATGTTTCGTTGAATGGTTCGCACGCTGACACTTGTTGTTGGTCCAACATTGAAATTTGCAGCAATTTGGGGAAGGGTTGCACTTCTGTCACGTTGAACGATTCTCTTCAGTCGTCGTTGGTGCCATTCTTGCAGGATCTTTTTCTGGCCGCAGCGATGTCGGAGATTTTATGTTTCACCCGGATTCCTGATACGGTACACTCGTGAAATGGTCGTACGGGAAAATCCCCACTTCATCGCTATCTCAGAGATTCTGTGTCCCATCGGTCTTGCGCCGACTGCAACACTGCGTTCAAACTCACTTAAATCTTGATAACCTGCCATTGTTAGCAGCACTAAGCGATCCAACAACTGCACGAGACAATAGTTGTCTTATATAGCCGTTGCCGACCGCAGTGCCGTATTCTGCCTGTTTATATATCCCTGTAATTGAAAACGCATGCCTATAGCAGTTTCTTTGGCGCTTCAGTGTGGATGCAGGTGCCTGTATATAGCACAGTTGTGACGCTGGTAAGCTATAGCGATTTGCAGTGGATTGAGGATTTGTATACATTGGAGCTGAGTGTAAATGAATGTATCTATTGAATGTAAAATAGCCAAAGGGCCTTGCTACTGTTATATGGACCGACATGTTAATAGACAGGCTAAATTTACATCCACACCTATTTGCATACTTAGTAAGCCATTGTACTGAGTGTTGAAGGGACCCTGTGCCGCTACTAGTTATTTTGTTTCCTGTTCCCTCACGATCAGAGCAAGAGAAAAAACATATCAGTTACATGCCTCTATATGAGCACTCATTTCTCGCATCTTAATTTGATAGTCCTTAAGCGAAATGCAGAATCCTTCTGCAGTCAGCTTCAAATATCAGTCCTCAACAGTGTTCCTCGAAAGAACACCGCCTTCCCTCCAAAGATTCCCATTTCAGTTATCTGTCGAGTGTAATCCGACTGCAGGAAAAAAATTGCCCACCTTGCAAAGGAACTCTCTTGATCAACCTAACTAATTACTCAATCAATTTGACATCAATCAAAGAAGCAAGGGTGAGTGTGTCACAGATATGATTTCCAAGCGGAGCAAAAATCATGCGTTTTTCCATTGTAGCATGACCTTTTAACGGAAATCTCCCACTTACACAAAAAGAGATGGCTACCGTAATAAAATCAACTATATTACTGAATTTATAATGTGATACGTGGTATTAACGTTGTAGGGAAGCAGCTTACTCACACTGTATAAAGTTCACATCAGTCTTTCCATCGTATGCCAGCCTAGTCCGCTGTAACTAGCTCTGACGTCATAAATGTTGCGCAATACTTTAAAAATCAAGTAAATAACCTGAAACGTTTCTAGCATGTCAGGAGTAATACTAAATCAATATGTGTTGAATATCAGTTCAATAACTTTAACCATTTTCGAAATTTGGATGTTTTTCTGTAAAAATCACTGGCGCAACAGAAAAGAGCTAGAAACTTAAAAATTTATATTTAAATTCCTTTTTCATAATAATTTAGTAGAAACAGTATTCTGGATCTCACAAATTAAAATTTTAGTTGAAATTCATGATTTTCTGGTTTTTGTCTTAAAAATTAAGGAAGCAAGATAGATTAAGTAGGCGAATAAATAAAGCTAGGATGTTTGAATGTAAGTAGAATGGAGATCCGCTATAATCATAAAGATATGAGAAGTTTCAACTGAATAACTATAAAACTATAGCAATAGCGTATCTCCAAAGGGCAAGTTCAGAGCTCGTCTACTGCGTGTAGTGTAATTAAATTAATTCTCTCTCCCAAAATATTTGACTTAGCCACGTCAGACTTTTATTATGATTACTTACCTGTGTGCTGATTGCACATTTAAATTGAGAGCTTCATCGGCCATCAGCAAAGGAAGCAATGATTTATTCGATAACTTAAAGTGGTGCATTACTAGCTCAGCGGCTAGTCGGGAGAGCTGATTTGATCAGGCGTTCCCTTAGCCGTCCGCACCGCAGCTTTATATATAAGAACGCTGCGTGAGAGAGGAAGGCCCCAGTTCTCTCCAGACACTGATTAGTGCACCATCTGTGCCGGGAGTCGCGTCGCATCGGTAGCATTGCTATAAACAGCCTCAGATGCCGTAAAAAGTTACTTGGGATACGCGTAACCATGAAATCGTTTTCGAGTGAAGTGTTAATTCTGGGATGACTTTAATTATCTATCTTCAGTTTGCGTACGTCGTATTTTCACGTGCCGCCGCGGGACAGACATTCTACCATTATTTAGCATTTGATGAACATTATCATCAAATTATGGCGAGCATTCACTTAAACATTTAATTTGAACAGTTATAGTTGCATCAGCGCATTAGACTCTGAATTGCTCTGGTAGTTGGATTGTGTGGATTCTTTTTTGGTCTGTGACTTTCAGAATATAGTGAACTTTTTAGAGAGAATGGTTTTTGATTATGAATCCCAGACAATCTCCTAATTCCTCAGAGCTATAAGCTGTAGCTATAAATGTATTTCTCAGATGAAGTGGGCAGTAGGAATCCTAATTACAGGCTTCACGTTTTGCTAATCACTTTCTGGTTGCCAATATTGTAGTTAGAGAGCCAGTGTTGAGAACGGCAAACAACAGCATTAAATAAATATTAGGAACACATATATAACATTATTCCACCTGCCGCCCCACATATGGTGCATTGGCTGGGAAATGCATCTTTTCTACATTACATTCTACATTTATTAATAAAAATATTCCACCCGCCGCCCCACAACGTGATATTTATAACCCCTCTGTGCTGATATTTGGCTACCTTAAGAGACTTCGAAGGTGATGGGGCATTTGACTATCTTGAGAGAGTTTAAATGTGAAGAAGCTTCCTCTGACAGAAGTAGAGTATGCGCTTAGCCATTCGTCATGTGCCAAAAATTAGTTTCAGATTCAAGTTCAAATGGCTCTGAGCACTATGGGACTCAACATCTGAGGTGATCAGTCCTCTAGAACTTAGAACTATTTAAACCTAAATAACCTAAGGACATCACACACGTCCACGCCCGAGGCAGGATTCAATCCTGCGACTGCAGCAGTCATGCGGTTGCAGACTGTAGCGCCTAGACCTGCTCGGCAACACCGACCGGCTCAGATTCAGGTCCTGTGGTGCAGGACATAAGAGATGTTGAGTTTATATGAACAGACTTTTTACGAGAGGAAAGAATATTTACAGGAAATACAGGGTGTTACAAAAAGGTACGGCCAAACTTTCAGGAAACATTCCTCACACACAAATAAAGAAAAGATGTTATGTGGACATGTGTCTGGAAACGCTTAATTTCCCCTTCCCCTCCTTAAAACTCCCTCTCCTCTCCTTTTCCCTTCTCCTGAGCTGTGTTTACCTCCCTCCTACGTCCTCTCCCTTTCTAGTGCACCCCTTCCACATCTCTGCACTCCCTCTTGACTTGGCTTCTCTCTACCTCTCCCACCCCACCCTCCTCCTGCCCCTTGGTGCAGATCCTGACCCTCCTTTCTTTTCATCCCATCCCATTCGGCCCCCCTCCCCTACTGCCCCCTCCTCAACTCTCTTTTCCCTCCTCTCACGCCTCCCATCTTTTGGCAGGTCCCTCCTGGCAATTTTTACTCTTTATCGTGTGTGCTCCATCTCCTGCAGTAGTTTTAAAGTGTCGTCGTTCTGGTGTCTTTAGTGCTGTGACCAACTTTTAACTTTTGCATGTCACTTCAGTACTGAGCACAATGCCAACTGTGCTTTTTTTTATCTTTAAGTGTACTTTCTTAACTGTCCCACAATGAATGTTTCCATATCAGTGTATATTTTAACTCCCATTGTCTCCCCTTCTTACATTCTCTTGTCCTCCTTTTAATTGCATTTCATATGTATCATTTCATCTTTTAATTTAATGTAATGTCACTCAGCTGAAGAGTGGCAGATTGTGCTGCTGCCAGCCCTGCCCTGTCCATATGGGGCAGGGAATGAAATCACAATAAAGAAAAAAAGACATAGCATTGATGGGTCATTAGGTCACAGTCCTATTATTATTCCCCATCCTTCCCACATTCCCACATAGGGCTACTGGCTGGAGCAACTCTCTAGTGTTAGAATGTACTCTCTATGTCCTAGCAGTTATTGATAAGCCTGGCTAGAGCTACTCTCTAGCGCTTGATCAAAGGCAACTACCTCTCCACAACTCTGAAGCTTCACAGTCTGAGGAAAAAATTGAATTTTCCCACTGACTTTTTAATTTCCCACCAGTTTTTGAACTTCTCACCAATAGGAGTGGAGTTACACTGCATCAGGATATCCTGCATGTGCCATCTTGGATTGTGACATCATTGCTAATCTGTGCTAGTATACCAAAGATGATGAAATGAGGAGAGAACCCTACATCCTTCCACAGTAGCGATAACCAAAACGAATTTTTATAAATAAAGAATATTTTACTATTAATTATTGTTATTAGTGTTACTATTATTATATGTCCCCTGCAATGTAATGCAATTATCATTTGGCTCTACTGCCAAAATTCGAATTTACCTGAAAATTTGCCGATTTTTGAATTTTTCTCTAATAATTGGTGGGAAGGGCGAGCTGGGGATTTCCCAGAGGGGGAAGGGGTATATAATTGCCCAATTTCATTAATTAGTCAATTAATTTGTTATCAAAAATTGACAGCAAATTCGTCAATGAGAGCCAACAGCTAATACTCGTACTGAAACAGATGTGCTACACGAACACATCACAAAATGCAGCCAATGCAGCATTGCCTCCTGAAAGATAATCGCTCCCATTGATACCAAGATCGAACATTATCGATGTACCCAAACATTTTAACTGATAGCTGTTGGACTCACCTTCAACATTTAAAAAATACATTACCGCTACTGTTTGCGATAATGAATCGATATGGCTACCTGCTTATGGTTAACCTTGAGAGTAGTCACAGCACCGTGCTGGAGAATGCATACTCAACACTATTGTATCCCTCCCGAAGAAACAGCAATCTCAGTCTTTCAGAGGTTTTTTGCGTCTTGACGAATGGGTCCTGGTATGGGAAGCTCCTCTCACTTAACTGCTCCTTCGGTCTATAGTGGAGCTGCATATCGCCCTTGTAAACTTGAACACTTATCTCATCGCTCGACAAAGCGTTAAAAGCCTGCGCATACAATTTTTGTGGCAGCGTTCAGAACTGACGAGTGACCTCTCGGGATGTAACAAGTTTATTTGGTTCCTTACATTGCTTCAACACACAACGCCGATGTGTCCTGGGGGTAGTGAAAGGAAAACAAACTGCCATCACCGGAAATCAGGACGGCCAGGACGCTCCTTGCTTGTTATTTTTTTGTCCTTTACTGAATCCCTGTATCTGGTTCCGTGAAATACAATTCTAACCGTATACAGGACGAATTTCGCTACGAAGGTCGAATTTCGCTATGACCGTGCTCTGCTGACAGCCCCTTGGTTCACAAAAATTGCGTTGTTTTAGTCTTGATTTGACTGCAGATCATTAATCATTGGCCACGGACTACTACGTGTCGGCTACCTCCCATGTGACATGTGCTTCCACTTTATAGATACGTATAGGCATGATATTTAAAACGAAACACCGTATTCTGGCGTTTGCGATGTATTTGTTGACTCACATTCTTTTATATTTGTTCAATCATACTTGCGCCAGATTCTGTCACGGGTCTTCACTAAAACAGATCAGTATGGTTGGCCGTGAATGTGTTGTTTCATTGGATCGTAATTTCTTTTATAGAATGACCCGTATATCAATCGCTTTTCTCCTTTGATTTCTTCTTACCTCTTTAATGCTTGTATGGTCTCCAGCAATGCTGGATCATTTTCCTTAGGGCAGCAATAAACGTTAAGAGAGCAGTGACTGGTATACCATTACTACTTGGGTGTGCCCGCGAGGGATTACTTTAAAGATTGTCAGTGTCCAAATATATATGTACACCGCGGCGTTAGCTTTTGTTTAATCTCTAATATCCATCTCGCCAGTTGTCATGGCGGACATTTTAGGCTCGGCAGGTGGTATAAAGAATGGTGGCCCCGCAAATGATCGAGCAAATAAACGCTTATTTTCTACCAAATCACTCTATCTTGGTAATAGAGTATCGTAGTTATTTCCGTTAGAAATAGGCGTTAGAAATCGATTACTCAGTGCATTCTTGTAATAAGTAGCGTGTGGATACATCTATCTCGGCTTTCCCGTCGTACAATCCTTGAGAACAGAGAAAAATTTTCTTCAGCCACATTCCGAGAAAAATTGTCGTTCTGGATAGCAGTTCTAGCAGTTATCCTACCCCGGTAATGAAATTCTTTATTAGGCCCTGTAATAGGAGCATGTAACGTAAAAATTTCTCACAACACGCACGTACTGTGGAGTTAGGAAATCTTTTATATACTACCGAGTTCGAGTGGTCATCATCCGCAGCAAGCACAGAAATATTCGTTTTGTATATAAAAACCGTTTTTTTTTTTTCTTGCTGCAAAGTATTTTGTTAAGACGCTAAAAAGCGAACGCATTTGGAACAAATAAAATACATTGCAACAAGAAAACGGCTGCTTTTGGTTACAAAACGAACTTTTATTCACTGCTTGACAGTTGCTAGGGAATAGTGACATTGTTGGACAGGAATAATCACAGGCTATAATGGACGACATGAAACACATTACATACGTTATAGGCGTAGAGTGGTACATTTATAACGAACAGTGGTACAGATTTCGCCACATGGGGAAGCAGTGCAACAGACATAAATAAAGTTCATGTTTGACACATGAGGAATATGCCCTCCTCGAGAATTATTGCACATTTTACATCTGTTATTCATGCTGACCACCAAACTGTTGAGGAGTACTTGTGGGATGTTGTCCCACTCCTCTCTCAAGGTGATTTTCAGTTCTTGTACGGTTCGAGTTGGGCTGTTCGTTGAGAAACAGTTCTTCCAAGATTATCCCAGGCATGCTATATAGGGTCTAGGTCCGAGGAGTACGCAGCCCTTTTCGTACGTTCAGTATCTTCACAATGCAGTGTGTCCAACACCTCGGCGTTCCCTCGTTGGCGCGCACAGTTGTACGTAAACAGAAAGTCGGGACCTACCATGCCCCTAATCAGACGGACATGATACAGAATAATCTCCCTGCGGTGTCGCTGTGCCGTAACGATACCTCGCGCAAAAAAATGCGGAGGTGTTCGACCACCGTGCATAACGCCTGCCCACACCACAACGCCTAGGCCACACAGATGACGTTCACGAGGATTCTATGGTGCCTAACAAGTTCTTCTCTCTCTCTCTCTCTCTCTCTCTCTCTCTATCCACAAGAACTGAGGGACAGGACCACTTGCCACAATAAAGCGGTCGTCGTCGGAGCACACCGTTCTGGAATACTGTAACCGACCCCAATCAACATGCTTCCATACACCAACAGACTCTTTCTCGACGATGGCGTGTTGGAAATGGGAGACATTTAACAGGCTTCCGATCATACAAACCATCCTAATTTAATCGCCGCGAAATGTTTTCGGCAGAGAGACGTGTACCGGTAGCAGTTGCAAGTTCTGCAGCGATTTGCCCAGGAGTGAAGTACCTGTTCCTTTTCGTCACTAGGGCTACCTATCCATCCTCTTGCGGTGTGGTAGTCCGTCTATGATTACCAGTATGCTTTCGCATGGCATTTCCACCTTCAGCGGCCTTTTTTCATCGCGAGATGACTCTTTTGGATACACTCATTACTGTGGCCGCAATAGTGAAACTTTAATCGACTTCGAGCGGTCAAAATGCTCGTCCACGATCCTAAGCAATCAAATAATGTCTTGCAGACATGTCGCATAGGTTTCACTGAAAACACTTCGTCCGCAGCTCGTGGTCGTGCGGTAGCGTTCTCGCTTCCCACGCCCGGGTTCCCGGGTTCGATTCCCGGCGGGGTCAGGGATTTTCCCTGCCTCGTGATGACTGGGTGTTGTGTGATGTCCTTAGGTTAGTTAGGTTTAAGTAGTTCTAAGTTCTAGGGGACTAAAGACCTTAGCTGTTAAGTCCCATAGTGCTCAGAGCCATTTGAACCATTTGAAAACACTTCCCGCCCTCTACATTTCCCTATACTGTTTCATAGCACTTAGAAAGTATTAGTTGTTCGTTAGTAATTGTCAAGCAGTGCAGTTCTGTTTTTTTTTTCTGGATAGTGACGGAGTGCGTCTACATTACCTAACGTTCAAGATTTTTATTTCTCGAGCGGCGAAGAAGCGCCTACTTAGGTGCAAATTAAGTGCCAGTGGTCTACAAACACCACAGTGTGGAGCGTGTGCAGACCACATGGCGCACCCTAATGACGCCATTGGAAGAGGATGACACAGCGACCAGTCAACGTCGGCGGTCTTCAGGGCCTAATGGGAGTTTACTTTAAGATGAGATAAAGAAGAGTGTCAGACCAGGCGAAAGATCGCTATAAAATATATTTCAGAAGGTGATAAAGCTAGTCTGGTACGGTAGAAACAGTGTCTTTCAGCACCGTTATGAGAGGAGAGGAGCGCTTGCGTGGCGCAGCAGCTTGGGTCGCGTGGCAGGCCGGCGCGGCATCAGCGGAGAAAGCCCGTCCTCGGGCAGGATGTGGGTCGGCCGTGTTTTACTTTCTTCGTAGGCAGCTGGCGACCACACCTCGACACGTCGCCGATGCACCGCGCCGTATGGCCGCGAGCACCGCTAACGAGAGTTTCTCCCTGACCTCTGCGCCGCATTCACCTACCAAGGCCGCACCGGACAAGGTACTCCGAATAGCGAGAGAAAAATTCTTCTTCTTCTTCTCTCCAGTATTAGGGATAGTGGCCATCTCCTTGCTTGTCTTTCTACATCTCTTCTACCTCTGAGTTAGTATCTGAAGATTTTTCGAAGTATTCTACCTGTCCTCATCCGTAGTATAGGGAGTGGACAAAATATGGAAATACCAAAAATACAACACGTTACAAGACTAAAACGGTATAGGAAAACCGTTGGAGTTCAAAATAGCTTCCAGTCGTCTCGGAACAGATAAATACAGGACCTGCATGATTTTCAAGGGAACCTTACACCATCCTTCCTGCAAAATACACTGCTCAACAAAAGTTTAGAATACTTTCGTAAAATGTAGTGTATGATACCAGAGGTCTCATTGACCTAGGCGCTCCGTGCATTATCCAGTTAGAACCCATTAAATGGTTCAAATGGCTCTGAGCACTATGGGACTCAACTGCTGAGGTCATTAGTCCCCTAGAACTTAGAACTAGTTAAACCTAACTAACCTAAGGACATCACAAACATCCATGCCCGAGGCAGGATTCGAAGCTGCGACCGTAGCGGTCTTGCGGTTCCAGACTGCAGCGCCTTTAACCGCACGGCCACTTCGGCCGGCGAACCCATGAAATGGACGGTGCTTACCACTGGCATGATTTGTGACCGTTTCCCAGTCATGTAAACATACACCACGACCAGTCCAGTATCAAAAATATCTTCATTCAGCGCTGCAGTTGCCTGTCATGTAGAGGCATAAAACACTTTGACAGTGTCAGGAAAGATCTCAAAGTGGTATGTCTAAGGTGTGGAAAAAGTGCAGAGAAACGGCAAACGTAAACGATAGACCTCGCATTGGTCGTCCTCGTGTGCCTCTGCCAGGCACTTAAATGTGATCTGTAGTGTATCCTTTTAGATGTAGACAATATCAAAGCAGGATCGTTTCCTTCAACTGTCGGTTCGCAGGCGCCAACATCAGCTGTCAGAAATGTTGGAAATGACTTCTCCCGCTCAACTGTGGTTCGTATCTCAGACCAAACACTGCGCAGAAGATTGCACAGGGTGGTCTTCATTATAGAAGATCAATGAGAAGCTTTGTACTGAACGAACGGAACCGACACAATCGAAAGGCCTGGACTCCTGCACATCAACATTGAGCCATTGCAGAATAATGTCATGTTTTCAGACGAGACCAGAACTGGTTTGCGACCAGACACTACACTTGTTAGGGTTTGGAGAAGTGCTAAACGACACCAGGAACGCCGATACGTTCAGAAAGTCCATCCGTTTGCAGGGGTAAATATAATGTTTTAGGTGGCAATAATGATGGGACGCCGGACCCCTCTAATTCCCATCTATGGCAATTTAACCGGTCCCCGATACTTCCAAGCGGTCCTACAAAAGATTGTAGGGCCCTAAAGACGTGAAGTAGGTGAAGCTTCATCCTAGTCGATTACAATGCAAGAGCACACCTTACTCTAGCAGTGACTCGGTATCTTCAAAGATGCAAAATCTGCCGAATGCACTGGCCAGCACAGGCCCCGGACGTGAATGCAACTGAGCATCCATGGGTCCTGTTGAATGTGGCCATTGCACGCTTCCGAACCCACCTGCCAGTCTTCAGGACCTCAATGAAGATGCCATTGAGGAGTGGGACCTCATCTCCCAAGATAAACTTGATGATATCATCCAGAGAATGCCTCCTAGAGGGAAGCACACATCCGTGTGCGGGGAAGACATACTCACTACTAAAGATTGATGAGCTTGCCACTGTGGCCGAGCGGTTCTAGACGCTTCAGTCCGGAACCACGCGGCTGCTGCGTTCGCAGGTTCGAATCCTGCCTCGGGCATGGATGTGTGTGATGTCCTTAGGTTAGTTAGATTCAAGTAGTTCTAAGTCTTTGGGACTGATGACCTCAGATGTTAACTCCCATAGTGCTTATAGCCATCTGAACCATTTTTTGAAAGACTGATTATCATCATTGTGAGTTAAAGATTTTCACTATTTTCGTTTTGAAAACATACAGTTAGGAGAACCTGGTTTGTTGTAACCAACCAAAATCGTTCCTGTTTTTAGAAGGAATTACACCTATTTTGTTAAAAAGGTATTGTACAAACCTCATTGAGTGTGCTATAAGAAGTCCCTGTAGTAAACTATATGATACTCACAACTTTTGTTGAGGTGTTTAGTTGCAAGTTCTGGTAACTATTATGGAGATGGATAGCGATCACGAATCCTTCCCTCCAGAAAGGCTCAATAATATTGAGATCTGGGGGCTGTGGTGGCCAGAGCAGACGCAACAATTTACCCTCGTGTTCACAAAATCAGTCTTGGACGATGCGAGTTGTATGAACATAGGTCAAGTTGTTTTGCAACACGGGATCACCTTTGGGGAACAAACATCATACCACGGGATGGATCTTATTAGCCAAAATGGTCATATCTTTCTTGACAGTAATGCGACCTTGCAGAGTAACCGTGGGCCCCGTGGAGTACCACGATTTGGCAGCCCAAATCATTACCGAACGCCGGTCGCGGTGGTTGAGCGGTCGCAGGTTCGAATCCTGCCTCGGGCATGGATGTGCATGATGTCCTTAGATTAGTTAGGTTTAAGTAGTTCTAAGTCTAGGGGACTGATGACCTCAGATGTTAAGTCCCATAGTGCTTAGAGCCATTTGAACCATTTGACTAGCGCCCGAAAAGACATAAATATTGTTCGCTAGATAGCGCAGGATGGTACAGCGACACCACGTGCCTTGAGAACGAAACAGGCTTGTTTGCAGCGAAGTAAGTATCCAAACGGACAGTGCGACGTCGCCTGAATTCTGGAGCAGCACGGATTTTCAGAACTGTGACTAATTTTTGTGGCTTCCCTCGACGAGGCAGCAGAGAGGCCCACGCTGACGTTGATGGACACAACGAAAATGCTGGACGTACGAGAAGCACAGCTCACCTTATATGACGATTTCTGCTCCTGCGTACAGCAACAACAATAGGTGTATCAGCGTGTGGAGCCTCTGAAGAGGGCGGAAATTGCCTGGGAGGATAGTGATGGGATGGCATTTGGCACACAACACAGTCACCTCTGGTTCGAATAGCAGAAAATTTAGACAGCAGACTTTAAGCTTTGTGCTATGGCCTGTGGCTGTGCCCCATCTTCGAGGTCTCTGTGGCGTTATATTTCAACAAGATGATGCAAGACTGCATATAGCCTATACTATCCTGACCCATCTCTATACGGAGAGCATTCGATTAAATTGTTGAGACTTTCGTGGCTGCTTAATAACATACCTACAAAGAAGAAAGATTCTGTGCGACATTTATTCGCCTTAGCGGCATTCGAATAATACGAGGGTTGTACAGAAAGTAAGTTCCGAACGGTCGCGAAATGGAAACCACAGTGAAAACCAGAAACGTTTTATTTGCAACTGTTAGGTACATCTTTCACCTACTTCTCAACATTGTCGCCGCTCCAACTTTGAGTTTTGCCATAGTGCTGTATCAACTACCCAATATCCTCGTCATAGAAAGCAGCCGCTTGTGCTTTCGGCCAGTTATGTGCATTGGTTTACAGCTCGTTGCCTGCGGAAAAATTTTGTCTTCATAGCCAGCGGTGCTTGTGAGCAGAGATGAGACTCAGGGGGAGCCCATTACGGACTGTATTGTGGGTGGTCAAACACTTGTCATCGGAAACGCTGCAGGAGTGTCTTCATTGCCCCTGCAGTGTGTGGCCGAGAATATTGGCATGAAGAAGGAACTGCTTGACAGTTGTGTTATGTGGGCTGCATGACACAGGTGAAATCTCTAACCAGGCCCTCATACTTGGCGGGAGATGCTATTCCCTACGCATCTTTACGTGCTCACTGTTCACTCAAAACTGAAAAGAGCGACGCGACACGATCAGCGGGCATACTAGAGACTTGCCCAACACATCTGTGCAAAGCTTTACCGGATTTTCCAGGTGGTTTCCATTTCGCGACCGTTCGGAACTTACTTTCTGGACAACCCTCGCATTAACACTAATGAACAATCGTCCCGAGAAAAATAATGTTTCAGTTTGAGCCCTGGCAGGGTTTATGGCATCGCTTTTCGAACTCCTGGCGCAACTAGCTTGATCTGTCGTGCAATGTCCGTCTGGTTTGAGGCCACTAAGGTCCTTGCTCGACTGGCCAAGCGGTTCTAGGCGCTTCAGTCTGGAACCGCGCGACCGCTACGGTCGCAGGTTCGGATCCTGCCTATGGCATGGATGTGTGTGATGTCCTTAGGTTAGTTAGGTTTAAGTAGTTCAAAGTTCTAGGGGACTGATGACCACAGATGTTAAGTCCCATAGTGCTCAGAGCCATTTGAACCATTTGAACCTTACTCGACGTTGTTGACGGGGACGGGGCGTGTTGTGGCGTGGCAAGTCGGGTATTTGGTAATTTTGCATAGCTGAAGCTATTGTCATTGAATGCCTGCCTGTTTTCTATTTGGTAATTTTACTTAACTGAAGCTGTTATTATTGAAGACGTGCCTGTTTTCTATTTGGTAGTTTTACTGCTATTATTGAAGACCTGCCTGTTCCCTTTTAATTAAATTAAGAGCTATTTCATAATTTGGGTTAGCTGAAACTGTCGTTAATTAAGGCCTACCGGTTTTATTGCCCAATTATTGAGATCTGATAACTTACTCAGTTTGTGTTGTAATTAACTGAAATTGTGATTGCCAAAGGCCTTCTTGTTTCAGAGGCGTTTATGTCAATAAGGTAGTAACAGGAAATGACACAAGATGGTGCATGGGCCCTAACCTTTCACCTTACATCTCTTTATCCATAATTGTAGGTTTCACAGCAGAATTATTTTGCCTTCTTCATAATCCCACCATAAAGTTACTAATGAGTCAGACAATCATAATGACACTTCAAGTTATTCTTTTAAACATTTAAGGATAATTTTAAAGTTTTGCAAATATGAGTTTTAAATCCCGTAAACAGTGAGAGAATCAATATTAAAAGAATTTACAAGTTTCACAACAACTTTCTGTTAACCAACGGATAAGCTAAATAAGTGAAAGCGTTAACAGAATTAAATAACAATTGAAAGAGAGTAAAACAATTACATTTGGCTGACGTAAGGTTACCAGCTTGAGCTTAGCCGAGACATCGTTCGGTCCCTTCGTTCAGCTCAAATTAGGTACCCTAAAACACAGGTAGGGTGAAAATTAAAACTGTAAACAAGGTGACAACAACAGAAATGAATTACAGACCACGTCCCGAAAGATCCCACAAGTTTCTTTCAGGCCTTTGTGGGGAAGGCGAAACAAAGACTGGGCTTTGTTGGCAGAACACTTAGAAGATGCGACAAACCCACTAAGGAGATAGCCTACATTATACTTGTCCGTCCTCTGCGGGAATATTGCTGCGCGGCGTAGGATCTTTACCAGGTAGGATTGACGGAGGACATCGAAAAAGCGCGAAGAAGAGCAGCTCGTTTCGTGTTATCGCGCAATAGGGGTGAGAGAGTCACTGATATGATACGCGAGTTGGGGTGGCAGTCGGTGAAACAAAGGCGGTTTTCTTTGCGGCGAGATCTATTTACGAAATTTCCATCACTAACTTTCTCTTCCGAATGCAAAATTATTTCGCTGACACTCACCTACGTAGGGAGAAATGATCATCATAATAAAACAAGACCGAGTGAGGTGGCGCAGTGGCTAGCACACTGGACTCGCATTCGGGAGGACGACGGTTCAGTCCCGTGTCCGGCCATCCTGATTTAGGTTTTCTGCGTTTCCCTAAATCGCTCCAGGCAAATGCCGCGATGGTTCCTTCGAAAGGGCACGGCCGACTTCCCTTCCTAATTGGATGAGACCGATGACCTCGCTGTCTGGTCTCCTCCCCCAAAACAACCCAACCCACCCCTCTCCAAGTTCATTCACATCTACAATAAAACAAGAGAAATCAGAGCTCGAAGAGAAAGATATAGATGTTCCTTTTTCCCACGTGCCATTCGAGAGTGGAATGGTAGAAAAGTAGTATGAAAATGGTTCGATGAACCCTCTGCCAGGCACTTAAGTGTGAATTGCGGAGTAACCATGTAGATGTAGATGTTTCCTCCGAAAAATATAAGTTTTCATACTTCGGCTCAGTAATCGTGAATTAAAAACTAATAGTTGTGGTAATTCAATATATAAGTGTTTAAAAGGAACAAACAATTCAGAAGATTAATCTTTCATGGCATTTTTAGAAAATGGCCTCTTAAAAAGAAAACACTCAAATTAAAATTATAACTTCTTTTTATACCTAATCATTATTGCACCATTGGCAAGGTATTGTTTTTTTCAGGTGTGCTTAGGAATAACTCGGCCATGTCCTGGTAACTCGGAATGCTAATCGACATTGAGTACTGAGACAAATATAACAGCCAGCAATCCAAGCTCGACAGCGCTATACCGGAAAAACCAATTTAAATTTCTATAGCAAGACCTCGCTTAAAGAACAGGGATTTTTTGTGGATTACAACCTTTGCTTCATTGACACGTAACAAAGGTGCTCACCGTTTTCGTTCTGTGCTGCTCTTTGACTGTATAGAAAATGCTGACAGGTAAGCATCCACCAACCGAAGCAGTAAGAAATGAAAACTCTGAAGACGCGAACTAGCGACCACAAAGACAGCAGGAAGTGGTAATTGTTCGACTGTCATAGGCACACCCTTCACAGTTACGGATCACCAGCTATAACATGACGAACCGGTTCTCCGACCTCGGCCAACAATCCTAGTTACCATGCAGAACAGCAAGCAAAATTCCCTCAGCAGAGAGCGCGCATGCGGTCAACCTGCTCAGCGGGCTGCTATGCAGCCTCTGGCAGGATGCCGGCGATCCTGTGCAAATCTCTTCGTCTCCGAATAACTACTGCAATCTACATCCTTCTGAATATGCTGAATTTATTCATCTCTGCGTCTCCTCTACGATTTTTACCGTCCACACTTCCCTCCAGATATACATAATACATAAAATTTCGTTATTTGCTATCCTTCATGATGTTGCAATATAAACGTATTTCTCCGTGCAATCCACCACCTATACAAATCAAAAGATGTACAAACAAAATCGTCTGTATAAAGAGTAGTCAGCCTTTTTTACCTGTCTCCCACTTTTGTATTTGTGTTCGTAGTGAAAATTTTCTAACCGCCCAACTGTTCCACAGTATGTTGATCTAGTAGGAAAGTATTTTTACTTCATAATATTTATAAAGACGAGTGACAGTAAATTAAAGCATGTAATAATAACTACCTACTAAATAACTTACATCAATTTTATGAAAACCAACTGAACATTTTTGAAAACCCCTACTGCCTACCACCCACGATGAAAGCTGGAACGCCCGGTGGTGAACGTTGAGGACCAGGTTGACTATCACTGGTCAGCAGGATCTCAAAGAGTTGCACATTCTTAAAATACTTTGCGAACGGCGCACTTGTTAGCAACAAATTCGAAAAACTGTACGAACAATATCAGGATTGTCGAATTTGTAGCGGAGTTTTAGTAGTATTTTACAAGTATGTCGGCGGCTTCCCTAGCTTTCATCTTCGGGTTTGTTGAGCACAGATTTCGTTTGCTCGCTGCCTGTATTCTAAGCAAACTTTTTTTGTAACCGCATCACATTCTTAAAGGACATGAAATGCTGACGTGCTTGCTCTCATTTCAGTCTGGGGTTTTGTTCTGTTGTGGCCCCCTTTATTTTCCTACTTCTGACTTAATCATCATTTTTTGTGCTCTGTTATGAACCCGTTTGGTTGCTGTCACTTCACTGGTTAATGATAGGATGTCTGGAACCCTGCTGTTTCCCCTGGCCCTGAGGAAATGACGTAAAACTTATCCGAATATTTTTGTTAACGTATTTAATAGATTGGTTCAGAAGAGGATCAGACAGATTTGTAGCGTATGCCCGGCGTTATTCAATCTGTACATTCAGAAGCCTGTAAAGGAAACCAAGGACAAATCTGAAAAAGGAATTAAAGTTTGGGGAGCATAAATTAAAACCTCGAGCTTTATCGATGACATTGTAATTCTGTCAGGCGTGGCAAAAGCCATGGAAGAGCATCGAAACTGCGGTCAGCGTCTTGAAAAGGAGGTTGTAAGATGAACATCAACACAAGTAAAATGATGGTAAAGGAAT
Organism: Schistocerca serialis cubense; assembly: GCF_023864345.2. Lineage (NCBI taxonomy): Eukaryota > Metazoa > Arthropoda > Insecta > Orthoptera > Acrididae > Schistocerca > Schistocerca serialis. The sequence continues at coordinate 852,478,494 of NC_064639.1, read as the reverse complement.
GTAGTCGAATTTTGTCAGGAAATTCTGAGGAAATTAGGTTATGAAATTATGTACTAAAAGTAGCAGTAAGTTTTGCAAAAAACTGGCAGTGACAGACGTAAAGAGGATATGAAATACAGACACAGTAAAATTATTCTTAAAAAAGAGTAATTTGTTAATGCCGCTGATAAATTTAAATGTTAGGTAGTATTTTCTGAGCCGGCCGCGGTGGTCTCGCGGTTCTAGGCGCGCAGTCCGGAACCGTGGGACTGCTACGGTCGCAGGTTCGAATCCTGCCTCGGGCATGGATGTGTGTGATGTCCTTAGGTTAGTTAGGTTTAAGTGGTTCTAAGTTCTAGGGGACTGATGACCACAGCTGTTAAGTCCCATAGTGCTCAGAGCCATTTGAACCAAGTATTTTCTGAAGATACGTAATGTATGTCTGGAATGTATAGCAAGGTACCCCTTATTCGCAGATAAGAGCGCATTTTACTTTATTTCCACTTTCGCTATTTCACATACGTGAAGTGAATGTTATCAGCGCTGCAGAACTTACTGAGCAAAGAGCGAGCAGTAGGTTCCCACGCTAAGAGATACGTAGGAAAAGTACATTTATTCTGGCATGAATCAAGTAATTGCTACTAACAATTATTTGCTAACAAAAGTTGCCTTTCGCCACTCAGAGAGTAACAGGAGTCTGTGGGCCATAAATGATATCTTTCGGTAATTTTACAATGCCAGGAAACGTTGATATCAATAAATAAATGAATAACTTTGGTATAACCGACGATGCACGATCTTATACGAACTATATCGATCGTACTCTCTGTTTACAGACTGTGCGCCGTAGTCGGCACTAGTCGATAGGATGCCTGTCGATCTAGTCATGCGGTAGACCATGCTCCCTTACCATTAATAGTTAGCTTATAATCAGTGTGAACAAGTTCATTTTACGGTTTCTTAAATAAACGCACCATAATGGCATATCGTGTAAAAATTATTCAGACAAAAACGTCTTCCCGCTTCGTTACATAAAACATAAACAGTAGTACTGCACTTTCAGAATTCGTCGGAACTGATACGGCTCTGCAAGGGGACGTAAAACTATGAGAGCGTCTCCACATAACAGGTAGGAAGAATTCCTACGCGGCGGCTCACTAAGTCATTCCAAGGACAGTCTGGCTTCATTATCGCAAAACTCGGGTGGGAAAGCGTGGCCACTTGTGCTGTACGCCCCTTATACCAAAATATACGGACCCACCGGCTAAACTAAGACATTTCTAGAGGTTCTTGCAGTATCCATGTAGGACACAGAAACGTGAACGATAAATGGAACACACGAGAAGAGAATAGAAGGGTTTGAAGTATGATGCCCGAGGAGGATGCTGAAAATTACTTGAATAGATCGGAAAACTAATGAGGAGATACTAAATCTGAATGGGAGCCACCAGGTTAGCCGGGAGCATTAATGCACTGCTTCCTGGACTCGGATAGGCGCGCCAGCCCCGGATCGAATCAGCCTGACGGGTTAACGACGAGGGCCGGTGTGTCAGCCAGCCTGAATGTGGTTTTTAAGCGGTTTTCCACATCCCACTAGGTGAATGCCGGGTTGATCCCCACGTTCCGCCTCAGTTACACGACTCACAGACATCTGAACGCGTTCACACTCTTCCGTGGATTACACTAGAGGCAGACAGCTGGGGTTCACTCATTCCATCACGGGGTGCATGGGGTGGCAGCAGGAAGGGCTTCCGGCCACACCTTAAGCTTAACATTGCCAAATCTGAACTTAACAATGCCGACCCTGTGCAATCGCGGGCTAAGGTGGAAGCAAAAGTGAACTAAATCTAAATGGAGAAAAAAGGCATTTGTATCACAGGTTGACTGACTGATAGGACGCATCTTGAGGTATTAAGAAATCGTCTATTTGGTAACGAAGGCAAGTATGGGCGGATCAGCACTGTAGAGGAAGACAAAGGTTTTAGTACAGAAAGCAGGTTCTAAGGGAAGATTGCAGTAGTCAGGCTAGAGGCTTGGACAGACTGGACTAGCGTGGAGAGCCTAATCAAACCAGTCTTCGGACTGAAGAGCAAAACAACAACAACATCTAAGAGTCACTTTTACTCTCCATTTATTTATGTTAGCTGGTCTAATGGTTTTTCGTTTCATTCCTTAACAATGATGTTTGTTGCGCCTGAGTCTTTAAAAAGGAAGAGAGGTGATCAGCGTTCAACGTTGCGTCGACGACCAGGACATCAGAGACAAACAAGATGCTCAGTGGAGGAAGACTGGAGAAGGAAATCCGAAACGTCTTTTTCATAGGAAGATCCCGACATTTGCTTAAAGCGATTTAGAAAAATCACTGATAATAATTACTTGAATCGTCGGACTCGAAGATGAATCGCCGACCTGACGAATCTGAGTCTATTGTCTTCGTACAGTGCAACATCTTTTATTTTAATTCGTGGGACTACCACTTGTAGTGGATATCGGTATGAGACCTTCGGTATCTTTGGTTTCTCTAGTTCTTCCTTTACAAGCTGTGTCGCTGCACTGTCCACTTTTAGTCTGTTTCCTCTCATTATTGGCGTTCTTGATTTACGGATTCTGTTCCTGCATTTCGGTATACAGTTGTAACTTGGGAAGATGGTAGTAGTATTGGTTGATATTGTAAAAATACGTCAATCATTGACGAGCAGTTCATAGAACAACGCGTGCCATGTGGGTTCCTCGACTTTTGAGAGACGTATAGCTGGTATTCGTGGCTGTAATCACGCAAATACTTTGTAGTTTTCTTACGTATCACCAGGCTTGTTATAGAATTTGCTTCAGCTAACTGAATTTATATGGTTACCCCACTGTTTTTTATTTGTGATAGATCTTATGATGGCAATAGCCGAAGCTGGTAACAGTGAATTGTACAACATGTGTGCTCAAGTCGGACCTTGACAAGTAAATGCTGTTGTTGGTGGTGAGACTTTGGGTTCGTATAAAAGTCTAGAAACAAAGCGCTAGTCAGCAGTCAAGATTGGCATCACTGACGACACCTAACGAAACAAAGACACTGTCCGAGGACCAAACAGTTTATGGCAATAATTATATTGGACTTCACATTTGGCCATAGTGTAGTGCTAGCTTCACTCTGTCTTTGGTGATGGACTAATTATTAATTGACACACATTTACAGCGCGCCTTCGCGTGGACACAAAGGACTCGTTTATAAAGGCTTAACGTTGCTGAGAAATAGAAGCTTTCTAATGTACATGTCTTTATATTTCAACTGCAGAAGAGCTAATGTAGCCCGTTTATGGATCACATCACAATAACAATAACAGAGACATTAGGCGATGACCAAATTTCAGTGAGCACAAGGATTCAGCTGAATTTCCTTTTAGCAGAATTATCGCTAGCGGGAGGGAGAAAGCCCAGCCACGTGTGAGTAATACGGTCACAGCAGGCCACTGACGTGGGACGTGACTCAGGCAGGATCTCCCCTATCCTTTCCTGCTGCACCGTTGTATCAGTTCGTCATTCTACTAACAGAAGCGGAAATTTCTCATCATAGTTTCTCTACTAGCACTTACACGAAATGGCGGAAGATACATTCTTTACTCTTCTTGTCGTAGCCAGTTAACCTACACAGCCAGTCTCTCTAAAAATTCTTGAAGCAGTAAACATTTGTTGGAACATTATTTTAATTTACCAAAGAATCATACAGTGAAGGCTATCACAACCGAATGTCTCAGCTGGTGGTGAGTTTTCCGAATTGTATGGTCGCGGTCCACAAAACTTTTACGTTTCTAACATTACTTCCAGGGTGCGCTGGACATCTTCAGAGGTACTCCTGGTTCTGTCCAGTCTTGAAGATGTCCAGCGCAGTTCTCGATCAAAACGTCAGAAACGGAAAAATTCATGGACCACGGTTAGTCAACTGAGAAGACTCACCAGCATTACAAAACGATGTTTGCCTCAGGAAATAAGAAACAAGAATTTTAAAAATTGCTTTACTATTACCAGGTAACAAAAACATATTAAAGTGGTGAAACTGACTCCTTGTGTAGTAAGTTTCTTATACAAATCGTCTTGCTTTTTCTCACTTTATTTATGTGCCGAAGTGGTGTGGTAAGGGTCGGCTATTTAAAAGACGCCTTCAAAGTACAGAGTTTGTCCTAAATTGTTGTTATGTAGGGACGGCTCGGATAACGAGCATGTCCTACAGACATTCTAAATATCCATTTATTATGTTTTTTTTATTCGGCTCACGAAACTGTAGTTTCCGAGGAATGGCAGGTTGAAATGGGACTTGAAAATCGTCCATTATCGTTATTGTTGTAGATCAGTAGGAGGTCCGTTATCCTATAGCAAGTTCCTGAATTCGGGAAATAGAGTTGGTATAAGAGAGATAACTTCGGTCACTCCCTTTGTAATACCCGCTTCCGGGAAGACATTCACCGTTTCGTTGTTATGTGTTTTAAGACAAGCCTTTATCCATGTAGACCATATAAAACCGTTGACCGTATCACTGTGTTACGGAACACAGTATCGTGATAAAGCACTGCTGGTCATTAAAATTGCAGCATCGTGAAGGGGCCTTGCAACAAATTTGAAATTAGTATGAGGTGTACTACAGTCTTGGATATGCAGACTTTTAGAATTTCAGCGTAACCACACAAAACAGGCAGGAACAGCGCCACCTACGATCTGTGTGAAAGAAAAGATTGTGATTTCTCATTCAGAAACTGCGTTTTTCTCTTGCTTGTTTGTGAGAACTTCATGTTGTGCCACGTGTAAGAAGGAGATACATCTCCCAATAAGTGTCGAAGTTCAACAGCAGCAGAATGATTCCCTGTCTAACTCCGTTTTATCATTCTACAATACTCTTGCTCGCGTTGATCGCAGTCCCATGACCGTCATGCGGACGAGGAATCGATAGTTTCAGGATCGCTACAATCAACGCCATGCAATGTCTTACAAGAAACCCCTTGAGTGCGAGGTCGCAAGTTCAGTCTTTAGTAACACTCATCTGAAAGTGTTATGTTAACATCTGTAACAAGAAATAGATCTGCTGCTAATGACTCACCGAGCGCATCAGGAGGGCAACAGAAAATGAGAGTCCGGGAGGAGCAGAGATCAATCCTGTACAGGACGTTCACAAAATGGACATCGTCGACATTCAAGAAATGTTCAAAACAGACTATTGACTTCCACCATGTCTATGAACACCGAACGAAAATAGGTGCCCCAGAGTGATCACAAAATTTCACACTATCTAGTTCGAAGGAGAACTCCTTGGGATTTAACAAGCTGTACAGGACATTCAGGTAGGTATCCACTCTTAAGTGATGCAATTAGAATCATGTTGGTGTAACGGGATGATAAGAACTGATAAAATGCGATAGCCTGCAACCGAATGCGAAACAATCTGTCGTGGAGCTTATCATGAAACTGGTTATCCTATAAAGCGTGGCTGCAGATAGTGTGATGATATGTTTTGTGGACATGGAAAAAACAAACATCCAGAGGCTGAATATATCTAGTGACTTCAGCCGGTATGAACTACAGTGTCACACACTTTTCATGAGGGGTAGTTTGTTCTAAAGGAGTATAACTTTTATAAGCAGACAAGAAATCAAGCAAAATCAAGTTATTTTGACCACTTTGGCCAAAAGCAGCGCTCATATCACAGTTGTAGTTCTCTTACGCCCATTTTCCCACTCTTGCTTGCTGTGACGTAAATATTCCCTACTGTCCTTGCAAGATCACGCATACGAGAAAGAATTGTAGGGCGCAAAGCAACTCCAGGTTCTCGCAGCACAATAAATAACTTTCCTCCCAATTTACCATTCGCATTAATAGTCGGTATAATAGTATACGAATGGTTCAAAGTAATGACGTTAGTTGATCTTGACACAACTCTCTTGGTACCTCTAATTTCCAGGGTTCCTTAATATGCATTTCCTTTTCAAATCCATATTGATCCGAGTTGAAAACAAATTCCTTACTCAAAGATGGGATGAGTCTGTTTACCTCATCTACAAATTTTCGGGCCGATTCCACCGTTTACTGTGCATCATCAAGTTGACCCAGTGTTTGAAATTTCGTAATCTTACGTCTTCCAATTGTGTAGCACTGTTTGGAGTTATGCAGCCGTCCACTGCTTTCCTTGAAATCACAGTAATCTACAGAATGTTTCATAATTCGTGTTACACTCTTTTAGAGGTTGGAGAGGGGACGTAGTAGATCAAATTTTACGCAGGAACCCTTGTCCGGAAATGTCATTCAACGACGCTACAGAGCGTCAAAGTTATACACTACGGCGTCTGTTAATGTATGAACATACAGGGTGATGCCGTGATGATGTTACAAAGTTTCTACGATCATGCTGAGGTGAGAGTTCCTGCATAAGTTATAAGTGAAAACCGTTCTGTTCTCTCTGACGGTACGGTCTAACGCTTCCGACTTAAAGTGTCAGTGTGAATCTGGGTTATTTCGGTTTAGTCCCCCAAACCACCTTCCACTTCTTTACGAGACGACTTACTTAGAATTTGCAGCCACTCTTCTTTACTGGATAGCTGACTGCTGGAAACCCTCTGGACATCTTCTCCGCCGAATAACGCTAGGTACAGGAATTTTTAGACTCTTTCTACTAATGAAATAAGTAGACATACAAACTTTGCTTTTCGTCAATTAAAGATGTATTTGACTTTCATACACAATAAAACTCTCACTTTCAACATAAATATATAACTTGCGGTAAGTCCCTCGTACAGTCGAACGTCAGAAACAAAATAAATTACAGTTAAAAGAAAGTTGGCTGTAATACCATAACTTTTCTTAACATAAATCAGAAAATAAGTCTTGCCTATAGCAAGGTTAGGTCAAGAGTTTTCAGGAGTTCTTTTTCAACTATCTTTGTTTTAATAACAATAATCAATGACCCAATAACAATAGAGCTGCATATAAACTCCATGGTTCTTCCTTACATACTCACTGAAACATCTATGGCTTTCCCGACAGGTATTTGTTGGTCCCGTTCGTCAGTCGCGTCTGCTTTCTTCCTGCGACTGATTTTCAACCTGCACACACAAACATGTAACGCGCAGTAGGTAGGATTCTACCATCCCACACTCATATCCAGAATATCGTGTGTTCTAGACTGTAGAAGGCTCAGTGGTTCTAGAATTTACACAGAAATTCTCGCATCACTGCAACAGTAAATGTACTAGCGTTATTGTTGGTAAAATTGTAAGGTAGGCAACTTTCAAGAGTGGTAGTATGGACCAAAACAAAACAAAAAAATTGTCTAAAATGCGTACCTTAAGAGCTATGAGCACTTGTTCAATAGAAGAGATGGGTTTCACAGTAGCGAAGATGAACAAGTGCTCATGTCTCTTAAGGTATGCATTTTAGAGCCCATGTTTACTAGATATTTTTCGGCAAGTGTTGTTGTAGGTACAGGGCAATGTTTGCTTTGTTCATCGTTACCATTGCTCTGCTTTTTATCAACACCACTAGCACTGTTGTGAGTTACTCGTCTACTAAGCAGCTCACCACCGTCCGTAGCCCCATGCTGCGCTCAACGTTCGATACCCACAGTCCCGCCCCCTGTTGCCATTATCAGACAATATCGTGGTTGCATGGCAGACAATGTGTGGGGCGTCGAATGCCGTAAACATCATTGGCCTTTTGCGATCTCACACTCTTGGGATTCGTCGTTAGTGGCCCCTAGCGAGCAACACCCGAGGGGCCTGTCATGTCATTCGCTGTACAGCATCGTACAGGCATTTCACCTCCCTTGAGACAGGAAACTGCCTTATTTGCTGCAAGACAACTACCCACACAGACAATGCGACGACGTCTGGACCACCACGGATTGCCGGCAGGGCTGCCACCTTTGTGACTTCACTTGATGCTGAGAGTGGTCTACCGATAGTAGTGTGAGCAACATCAACACTGGACACAGGCGGGTCCCGATCCTACGTACAGCAATATAATGTCTGTGGAGACACTGAGGCGAACGGTGCTACCAGATTGGGCCCAACAGCTGGCGTGATACTGATGGGGTGTCATTGGGTATACCATGTCATATCCTCTGATTCGCATAGCCTGTAGCTTGCAAAGCAGTCATTATATTTTTGACATGTTAAAGACGATGGCGATGCTCCATCTTCGAGGACCACGTGGCATAATCTTACAGTAAGACGGTGCAATACTACACGTTTGTCGTGCTGTCCTGACCTAGCTCGACGCTGCATGTGTTCGACTGCGGTCCTGATCAGCGCTTTCTGCAGATCCCTTATTAAAAACACGTGGTCATGGGTTTCCGAGAGACTGTCACGGCATCTCTAGCGAGCCGCTACGGCTGATGATCTCTTATACAGATCTGAAGCAGATGGAATGACGTACCAACATCTCTCACACAACCTCAGTTCGAGTCAGTGCCCAGAAGCGTTATAGCCGCTGTTGCTGTCAAAGATGGCAGCCCTGTAAGCTGAATAGTGCGCCCTGTATACCCTCATATCAACTACGAATTTTGTCATGTATTCTTCATACTATGCTTTATAAGCACAATACGTAAAATTTCGCTATATTTCAACGTTCCTGCTGTTACAATTTTAATGGCTTCCAGTGTATTTTGGAGTACGATGCAAATTGTGACTCGTCTTTGTACGATACACTCAAAATTACGAGAGTCATTAGGAACGCTCTGCGATGCCGAGCGCCTCTCTTGTAGCGTTTGCCGCTAGAGTTTGTCGAGTATCTAAAAATGTCCTCGTAGTTGCGAAAAGAACCTGTAGCGAACCGCATCACTCTTCTTTGAATCTTTTTCTGTCTTCTCTATTACAGTCCTGTCTGGTAAGTGTCTCAGAGTGACAAGCAGCATTGAAGAATCGGTCGACAGGGTTTTTACAAGCTAACTATTGCGTGGGTGAATTACATTTCCTTTGGATCCCGCCAATGAATTTGTCTGTCATTTTCTTTTCCTACATCTGCTTTCAAACTGCAGTTCCAGTTTAGGTCGCTTCGGATGCACACTCAGCGATGTTCAATGAGTGTTACTCTTTCTAGAGGTTGCTTTACAATCGTGGAATCAAATAGAAATACAGCTTTCCTCTTATTTGTTAGCAATACGTTACTTTCTTTATAATTTTGAGAGTCAACTGCCCCCACCTGCACCAAGTATCGATCCGCTTCAGGTCAGCCGGCCGCTGTGACCGAGCGGTTCTAGGCGCTTCAGTCCGGAACGGCGCTGCTGCTGGGTTCGCAGGTTCGAATCCTGCCTCGGGCATGGATGTCTGTGATGTCCTTAGGTTAGTTAGGTTTAAGTAGTTCTAAGTCTAGGGGACTGATGGCCTCAGATGTTAAGTCCCATAGCGCTTGGAGCCATTTCAACCATTTGAGCTTCAGGTCATGCGATTTTCTGGCGTTGTGACTTTCCTATATATTTTATTGTCTTCCACGAACATCCTCACGTAGCTAACTGTGTTATCCACCTGATTATTTACATATATAAGGGTAAGGGGCGATTAAAAAGTTTCCGTTCGAAGGCCGTACAGTACAGACTCGGTATGCCAATCAGGCAAAATCACCGTGAACATTGAGGCAATCATCCCACCGACGCACCAGGTTGAAGATAATCGTTTGGTAAAACACTGTGTCCTGCTGCGTGATGAAGTCCGTAACTGGCTGCTGCATATCCAGTCCAACAGGAATCGTCGACACTTGCAGACCTTTTTGAAGGGACGGACGGTGTGATAATCGCATGGGGGTTGATCAAAACTGTAGGGCGGGTGCTCGAGTGTCTCCCACTTGTCCGTAATAGATGAGGCTGGTCTCTAACATCGACTGGCGTCTTATGTCGAACCGCAGCCATCATGGAACTTGGCGCACCATATTACAACGGTGGTTTTCGACAGATGTACTGACCCATACACATTCTTCATTCTCTGATGGATGTCTACTGGTGTTTCTCCTTTGGCAACCAAGAAATGAATAAGGGTAGCTTGGTCCTGTTTGGACGCATATGGCAATAACGTCGCCATAGTTCACGTTTCCGCATTTACCGCATGCACGTCGCAAAGACACGAATGCAAAACTGATCCCTTGCGTACCCATCGGAATCGCTGCAGCAATGCCTGTAACATCACAACTCAGACCCTACCTAACTGTTTACTGATTTTTTTTTGCTTTATGTTTATTCAATATTATATCATTGACTTTCTGTAAATGTTGTTGGTTCGAATCGATAACACAAAATTGTATACTTCTATCTTTGTAAAAACTTTGATGTCTGGATAAAATACTGTGCAATGTATTGTCTTTGTTAGTTAAATTCTTTGCCTCATTTGGAGGGAACAAAACGTAATGTATATAATTGTAATTTCTGTATGAATATTTTTTTTTTGTAGTAATACCAATATGTGTAACTGATCTATTTTATTTAATATGTTTGGTTGCTGTTATGTAATTGCTGATCCTCACTTAGGGTTCTTAGTTATTTTATATGTAAAAGGTGGTGTGGTTTCCCTCCGGAACGGAACTTTGTAACGCGCGCAAAATGTGGTTGGCATGGATAGAAAGGTGGAACCAAGAGTCAGTCGGGGATGAGCTACTGAACCACCAACAGCTCACGAATAGATTGTGAATTGTACCTGTGCCGAGAGGGGCTTTTTGTGCCGATTTTCAATGTGCCACAGCCTCGGATGGATGCAGTAACTTGCTGGAATTATGTTGGAATTGATATCTGTCATCGCCACCAAGAAATGACAGAGCATCAATTGTACCTGCAAATCCACCTATCAACATGCACTCGCCACCACATTGCACGATCTCTGTAATGGAACAGAAGAACTATAGTAATGTACAGTGAAGGATCAGCTCATTGGATGTTATAGTGTACTCAAATATAAGGTAAATTATAAGTGAACTCCTGTACGGACCGTGATTTATCCTCAGTCACATATCCACTTAGAGTCCCTCCCATGTTAAAGTGCTTACCGAGTGTCCTTTATTAAAAGCATATTAGAGTTAATGTGGCAATAGAGTGTGCTAAAATTAATACTGTTTGTTGAAAGGATCTTACAAATATCTCAATTTTATGTTTCACTGCAGTAAAATTTCAGAACGACAACCGTTGAGAGTTACATGTTCATGCTTGCTAAGTGCTTGTTTCACTAATGTAATGAAAGTGCGTTTGTTTTGCTCTACTACAGTGGTCAAGATCAAGCCCCCCTCCCCCTCAATGAAAGTAGTACAAATGCACAAAGTTACTTAATTATAGAATGTTTCAATTACTCCTGCTATTCAATAGTGAGAATCATGGCTGGAATAAAAAGGAACAAACCATGTAGACCATTATTTAAAAGGATGGGGATTCTTCCCCTTCCATGTATTTTCCTATTTGAAAGTGCAATGTTTATAAAGAAATATACAATAACAAATCCTAGTATCCTCCCCAAAAATGAAAATGTTCATCATCATAATACAAGACAGAAAACTGACTTTCATGTACTCCATACAAAAACCAGTTTGTGCCAAAAAGGAACATTACACCATGGAAAAATTATCTACAATAAATTGCCAAGAGAAATTAAAGTAATGACAGATGTAAAAAATTTTAAAGCAGCATTAAAAGAATATCTGTTGACACATTGCTTTTATAGTGTGGAAGAGTTCCTCCAAAATCCTCGAGAGTCTAAGTGATGATTATGCAAATACTGTAACCATTAATATTGGCCTATAAATACATTCAGATGTAATTCTCAAGTTTATAATGGGGTTCAAGTATAAGTTGTATAGCGACTTGCCCAGTATATGAAGTAAAATTCTGTGAATGTAATTCTCTAGTGTACATGTCAGTTCATAGTGTAGAAGAGTTCCTCAAAAATCCTTAGAGCTTAAGTGAGGATCATGCAAATACACTCCTGGAAATGGAAAAAAGAACACATTGACACCGGTGTGTCAGACCCACCATACTTGCTCCGGACATTGCGAGAGGGCTGTACAAGCAATGATCACACGCACGGCACAGCGGACACACCAGGAACCGCGGTGTTGGCCGTCGAATGGCGCTAGCTGCGCAGCATTTGTGCACCGCCGCCGTCAGTGTCAGCCAGTTTGCCGTGGCATACGGAGCTCCATCGCAGTCTTTAACACTGGTAGCATGCCGCGACAGCGTGGACGTGAACCGTATGTGCAGTTGACGGACTTTGAGCGAGGGCGTCTAGTGGGCATGCGGGAGGCCGGGTGGACGTACCGCCGAATCGCTCAACACGTGGGGCGTGAGGTCTCCACAGTGCATCGATGTTGTCGCCAGTGGTCGGCGGAAGGTGCACGTGCCCGTCGACCTGGGACCGGACCGCAGCGACGCACGGATGCACGCCAAGACCGTAGGATCCTACGCAGTGCCGTAGGGGATCGCACCGCCACTTCCCAGCAAATTAGGGACACTGTTGCTCCTGGGGTATCGGCGAGGACCATTCGCAACCGTCTCCATGAAGCTGGGCTACGGTCCCGCACACCGTTAGGCCGTCTTCCGCTCACGCCCCAACATCGTGCAGCCCGCCCCCAGTGGTGTCGCGACAGGCGTGAATGGAGGGACGAATGGAGACGTGTCGTCTTCAGCGATGAGATTCGCTTCTGCCTTGGTGCCAATGATGGTCGTATGCGTGTTTGGCGCCGTGCAGGTGAGCGCCACAATCAGGACTGCATACGACCGAGGCACACAGGGCCAACACCCGGCATCATGGTGTGGGGAGCGATCTCCTACACTGGCCGTACACCACTGGTGATCGTCGAGGGGGCACTGAATAGTGCACGGTACATCCAAACCGTCATCGAACCCATCGTTCTACCATTCCTAGACCGGCCAGGGAACTAGCTGTTCCAACAGGACAATGCACGTCCGCATGTATCCCGTGCCACCCAACGTGCTCTAGAAGGTGTAAGTCAACTACCCTGGCCAGCAAGATCTCCGGATCTGTCCCCCATTGAGCATGTTTGGGACTGGATGAAGCGTCGTCTCACGCGGTCTGCACGTCCAGCACGAACGCTGGTCCAACTGAGGCGCCAGGTGGAAATGGCATGGCAAGCCGTTCCACAGGACTACATCCAGCATCTCTACGATCGTCTCCATGGGAGAATAGCAGCCTGCATTGCTGCGAAAGGTGGATATACACTGTACTAGTGCCGACATTGTGCATGCTCTGTTGCCTGTGTCTATGTGCCTGTGGTTCTGTCAGTGTGATCATGTGATGTATCTGACCCCAGGAATGTGTCAATAAAGTTTCCCCTTCCTGGGACAATGGATTCACGGTGTTCTTATTTCAATTTCCAGGAGTGTACTTTAATCGTTAATATTGGCTTATACATGTATTCAGTTGTAAACTTCAAGTTTCTAATGTGGTTTAATTATAACTTACACATTGACTTGCCCAGTATATGAAGTGCTGTAAAATTTTGTGAACATAATTTTCTAGTTTCTAAAGTGTTTTAATTGTAAGATATAGTTTGACCTGTCCAATATCTGATGTGCTGTACTGTACATGTAAGATTTACTGGACCAATAAATACAATACAATACAATACAGTACAATTCCTGTCAAGTTCTGTACAGTATTGGGTTCCTCTTATGTATTGAAAGTGATTATTAATAGTGTAACAGGACCCTCAGTTTGTCTATTGTGCTAAGCTAAATAACGATTAATAGAAAGACCACTATCTATGATAACAGTAGCTTCTTTTATTCAAAGGTCTGTGAGAAAGTGTTTGTTAGTGAAGTACATTTAACTTTCATTCTAAATAGAAAAGTATTTAGCCCAGAGAGACTTAACCTATGCCCAGTTCATAATTTTGCAGTGAACTACATTTACAATTTTTTTGTTAGATAGGAAAATGTTTGAAAAGTAATACTGAACCTACCGGTATGTCCAACTTATGATTCTACAGTGAATATTAATAGTAATGTTATTGAGATCATTCAGTTTGAGTAAATCCTGAAGGTAATAGTGTGTATCGTTATCTGTTATATTTATGCAAATAGTTTGTTCTGCTCGGTCAGCTCCAACCTTAACGTGAACATATGCAGGTGCCAGAGTTCATTGCACTCTCCTGTGACAAAGTATAGGCTGTGTTTGCCCTTTGAAGTTACTTATTTTCAGTTTCTTGAACAAGAATGTTACTCATTCTTATGCCTAATTAGGCTGGCGACCGTTTTTATTATCATTTGGACACTGTGGACAGGTAAATTATTGTTTGTTACTGTTTAAATATTTACGTAATTCTGCTTTCACTTCCAATAAGCCACCTCTGTTAGGTACATCACGGTCAACACAACAAAATTCCGTTCAGAGGGTAACACTGCTCTCCTTCTTTACACTGTAATTGCTTTAATAAAAATAATTTCATTATACGAACGGCCTCCAGCTTTGAGGTTATAGTATAACAGTAGCGGACGGTAGTGTTATGCACCCTGAACGGAAACTACTTGATTGCCCCTTATACTTGGACAGTAAGTTCCTATAACACTTCCAAAAGTTTCTTTAACATCTGACGATTTCGCCCGTTCAAGAACGACGTGTTAAGAAAACCCTGACTGTAGTCACAAGGTTACTCCGGTGACCCATAAATTCGTATTTTATTTACCTGGCGTCAAAGGGGGAACTATACAGAGAAGATTTCCGATTTCGAAATATGTGATAACACTGATGTGATATGCCGGTCGGAGTGGCCGAGCGGTTCTAGACGCTACAGTCTGGAACCGCGCGACCGCTACGGCCGCAGGTTAGAATCCTACCTCGGCATGGATGTGTGTGATGTCCTTAGGTTAGTTAGGTTTAAGTAGTTCTAAGTTCTAGGGGCCTGATGACCTCAGCAGTTAAGTCCCATAGTTCTCAGAGCCATTTGTACCCACTAATGTGATATCCCATGGTTTGTAGTTAGTTAGCTGAAACTGGTATGACCGCCTATGATACTGAAGAAAAGTCCTTTTAGAAAACCTCACAATGAAAATTATGTTTAATTTCACCAAAAGGATACTATGATTATCTTCAGTGCTTCTGCCTAAAAACAGTATTTATCTCACGCTTAACCCCAAGGCTCCGTGGTTTGAAGTCTGAAAGCCTTGCAAAGAAAATCATGTTCAGTACTACGATTGTCTTGAGTGCTTCTGCCTAAACAGAATATTCATCTCTCGCTCAGCCCTATGACTCGGTTGTTTGAAGTCAGGAGCTCTCGATTGTCACTTACTTTCTACAATGATCGCATGCTGCGTAACTTGCTCCTGGCCGCAGCCGTTTACGTTCTTAAGTCATCAAGTTCCTCTCTCGAAGCGAAGAAAGTGTAGTTCTCTCCTCACATGCTGCTGACGTCTATGTCACTTTGCAATTTTTTACGCCGTAGAGAGGCCAAATCTACACTTAAGAACGCTCATACATAGTGACAAATGGGGACATTTGTCGTAGCAGTAACATTTGTGAGAACTAAATGAATTGCGAATGTGTTAACACATGTGAAATTAGGTGAAGATTTACACAATCCGCCACACGGAGTTTATTGCAAACATTTATAATGCAATCTTTGTCATCTGGATGACTTCTGTAAAACACTTGAAATTGTAAGTGTATGCACTTACTGTTCTTCTACAAAAGGTGAAACTTCGATCTCTTTTGGCGACAAATCTCTAGTGTCTGAGCCAATAGGAGAAGTGTCACTGTTGTTGTGTGTTTTTGATCTACCGAAAGGTCGGAACTTGACAGCTGCTGACGAGGACAATTTGCCTGAGACGTGGCAGTGATATGTACAGTCAGTGACCTCTCTCATTGACGCAGAACTTGTTTCGGAAAGCATAAGGACTGAGTAATAGAAAAAGTGTTTGTAGCAGAATATATGTGGTTGCGGTCGTTGACAGCGTTTGGTGAAAACTGCAGGGTGATCAGAGTTATGGTTCATGAGATATTTCAAGTTTAATCAAGGATGGAAATTAAAATTCGTGGTAGCGCATGGTGGCCGGACGCATACGCTGCCGTGAGTTGGGGTGACAGTGCTCCCGAGAATGACACTTCATCATATCGGTGTTTGGAGATATCGATGGAAACTTTTTTGGGTCACCGGCGAAGGAATACAAAATGCACAAAGTATAAGTTAGATGCAATTTCCGGGGACAGATACCCCTCAGTAGCAAGCTGGTGGACGAGTCCAAGGAGGGACAACCGAGGAAAGAAAAATAGACGAGCCACTTAATAAGAGTAAGAATTAAGGGAGAATTATTTGAGATAGTATTCCGGAAGAGTTACCACTGGTTTCAACAAGAAACACATTGATAAAGCAGTTTGTCTGACGTCAAGGAAGTCACGAAAGTTATAAGTAGGAAAGACATACCATTGTGTGGAGGAGATGCTTCGAGGTTTGGCTGAGGCCCATAACCGCTCTTTTAGTTGAGAACAATATTATCAGGCTTATTCTCATATACGGGAGAGGTGGTCGATAATATTGGAAATAATTAGTAGCATTGAAAAAGTTTTAATTAAAATTACCGATATATAATCCCTCATCAGAATAACGCCTGCAGCAAAGTAGCGCCTCATGGAAGTCAAAGAGGGTTCAACGCGATTACTTTTATTTCTAAATTCTACTATATAAACCATGCGCAGGTATTGTTAGTTCTCTTTTCTTGTTTTCTTGGCCCTGAATAAGTCTAGTTAGCTGCGGCGTGCGATATAGCTGGCATTTCCGTGTGATATGCTACGGAAGAGATCAGGGCACTTCTGTTAAACTGCAAGAAAAGTGCCTATAGTTAATTTATACGGAACAGACTTCAGTTGAAACTGAAGTCTGGGTAGATCTTTGCTGTAAGGTCACGGACTAAGAATATCTGAGGAATTGTGTGCGCGAGAGAAAGTAGCGCTCAATATTAAACTTTATTACATGCCGGATAACCGATGATAGGATCTATGGACTATACGAAGGGATGTTAAATTGATTATAAGAACGGAATTGGACACTTAGCTTTGTGAAAGTAAAAGCGTACGAAGTTTGAATGATTGTGCTGAAGTATAGTAATGAACCATAGTCCTTGCTATAATATCTTTCAGTGACGAACTATAAAAATCACCGACATTCTAGTTGCCGTAATTGCAGAGAGTAATTGTAGGATCAACCTTCTCTTTCTCTATACACAAAACGCAATCATTCGTGATCATTTTAATTATTATTAAATGTTGTTAATAAAAACTAAAGCGATTTCCACAATAGCATGTCAACGATAATTATAGGCAAGCTGCAAACTATATCTCTGGATGATGAAAGGTTCGATTATGAAATATTACGAAGTGTTAATTGTGTCTTAAAAGCTATTTAACACTTCATTTCCAATAGGACAGAAGTAATACAATATCAGAAGCAGTGCAGATAAGTACTAACGTCGGAAATAGGAAGTTGAAATAAAAATCAAAATCCAAAGACGTTATTAACTATCTTGTCTTCGGCAACGTAGCAACAAATTAAGGGTGATTGACTGTGCAAAACGTCAACATTAATTATTATACGAAAACCCGAAATTTAGTCACCGTTGCAGTGAAGGTGTTTGTGGCTGCTACATCTGATGTGCACATATGATGAAAAGTCGGACATATACAGTAGATAACGACATCAATACGTTACATCAGAGAAGTCGACGACACCAGATCGACGGAGGGCGGCTACAGGTCGGACCTACGTCAGTCAACCTTACTTACACGTTAGTTACATCATATGTCTTGTAGTTGTTCATTTTATGTTAATTAACTCATGACTCAACCTAATGTCTAAGCTGGACAATACTAAATATCTTGTTGTGTACTGGCTCAGTGTTGCAATATATTGTCAGTGATGTCCATCTGGCCGCGACTGTGCAGTTAGCTTATTTTGTGGCTTGGGAAATCGTATGATTTATTGTGGGCAGTTCCAAAACAACCCTAGCGTTTTTTGTCCAAGTCCCGCGTGGCAGAGCAGCAAAGTGATTGTAATAGTATGTGCGACTGGCTAATTCAGCAGGACGGAATTGTCTGGTCAATCGAAGTTAGTTGCAGTCTCGCAAGCTCCTTGAATTATGATAGGTACTACTGTCAACTTTGCATAAATGTTGTAACGTTTGTACACCAACTGAACTGGAGGACAAAGGGCTTCAGTAATGTATTTTATTTTACCAGATTAGTTTGTTCTTTCTTTAGTGGTGTACTGACTCTTTCTGCAGTACGACTATTCAGGCAAAGTTACTTCAGGTTCATGTTTAGAGACGCAGCATAAGAACAGTTGCACCGTAGGTATGGACAGGTAGGTTAACAGCGCGAGAATTACAGCTAGACTTCAAATACGTAGCATCAGGAGGTAGGGTTGTGTGTTACTTATGTCATGCACCCCTGTTACACCTTCGCTTGCCGTTCCAGGCAGGTTGTTTGTTGTTACATTGGAGACGTGAGCTTTTGGCTCGTTCCTTCTCTTGGTGTAAACTGATATATGTATAAAACTGGAATAAGTGAATGGTAGGTATTTTCCCTGTTAGCATCAAGTTACTAAAACAATATTAATTTCATAACCGAGAAGATGTAAACCATGTCTTATGTTGGTGCACGAACACTTGACCCAGTCGCGACAACAGGCACAAACGCACAGCATTTATCTGGCCATATGTGAGTAACGTACATACATCAACAAAAGTTTTGCATCATCTCGGTTCCGCAACCTGTAGAGAAAATTTGAAGAGAGGTCAACATGAACATCATTTCCATCCTTTTTATTGCTCATGAAAACCACACATTGCATGTTGTACTACCGTACAGCGAGACCTTCAGAGATGGTGGTCTAGACTGCTGTACACACGGGTACCTCTAATACCCAGTAGCACGTCCTCTTGCATTGATACATGCCTGTATTCGTCGTGGCATACTATCCACAAGTTCATCAAGGCACTGTTGGTCCAGATTGTCCCACTCCTCAACGCCGATTCGGCGCAGATCCCTCAGAGTGGTTGGTGGGTCACGTCGTCCATAAACAGCCCTTTTCAGTCTGTCCCAGGCATGTCGGTAGGGTTCATGTCTGGAGAACATGCTGGCCACTCTAGTCGAGCGATGTCGTTATCCTGAAGGGAGTCATTCACAAGATGTGCACGATGGGGGCGCGAATTGTCAACCATGAAGACGAATGGCTCGCCAATATGCTGCCGATATGGATGCACTATCGGTCGGAGGATGGCATCCACGTATCGTACAGTCGTTACAGCGCCTTCCATGACCACCAGCATCGTACGTCGGACCCACATAATGCCACCCCAAAACAGCAGGGAACCTCCACCTTGCTGCACTCGCTGGACAGTGTGTCTAAGGCGTTCAGCCTGATCGGTTTTCCTCCAAACACGTCTCCGACGATTGTCTGGTTGAAGGCACATGCGACACTCATCGGTGAAGAGAACGTGATGCCAATCCTGAGAGGTCCATTCGGCATGTGGTTGGGCCCATCTGTAGCGCGCTGCATGGTGTCGTGTCTGCAAAGATGGACCTCGCCAAGGACGTCGAGAGTGAAGTTGCGCATCATGCAGCCTATTGTGCACAGTTTGAGATGTCACACGACGTCCTGCGGCTGCACGAAAAGCATTATTCAACATGGTGGCGTTGCTGCCAGGGTTCCTTCGAGCCATAATCCATAGGTAGCTGTCATCCACTGCAGTAGCAGGCCTTGGGCGGCCTGAGCGAGGCATGTCATCGACAGTTCCCTTCTCTCTGTATCTCCTCCATGTCCGAACAACGTCGCTTTGGTTCACTGCGAGACGCTTGGACACTTCTCCTGTTGAGAGTCCTCCCTGGCACAAAGTAACAATGCGGACGCGATCGAACTGCGGCATTGGCCGTCTAGGCATGGTTGAACTACAGACCCCGTCCGTCTAATAGGCGCTCCTTATGCATGGTCGTTTACATCTTTGGGCCGGTTTAATGAAATCTCTGAACAGTCAAAGGGGCTGTGTCTGTGATACAATATCCATAGTCAGCTCGTGGTTGACTTGTGCTAAAGTGGGAGAAGTCTAAGATGTAAATGGGCTTTTGCTACCGAACTGAGGAAGAAAGCATACAGAAAGAGAAGAACACCCTTGTACTGCCACTTCGCTAGTAAAGAACTGCAGGTCTCTACCTAAATGGTGAGACTTGAGTCTTTTGCTAGCGTGCCACTTAAAGCCTGTGCCAGTCACTTTCTGAACCGTCAGAGGTACTGCTTCTAGCATCACGCACACAACGAATGATGCGTGGGTATTCTTATTTGACATATTCCGTCTCTCATAGTCGTGTCACGGAGTCAAATTGGTTTGGCAGACCAGCAGATGGGTCCACCTGCACACTGGAATCAACCGGGGTTTCAGAGGCTCATAGGAAAGTACCTGCGTTCCGAATTAACCGAACGCGAGATCGCGTACTTGCATTTTTCGGGTGCGCGCCATTAATAACAGTTTCCGGCCGTCCATGACTTCAGTCGCCGAACGCATCGTGGTGTGACGCCCTGACCAGCAGCTACGCGTAGGGCTCCAATACATGCTTCTCAGCACCCTGTTCTTTCGAACCATATTTTTCTTTTTTGGAATGGTAGAATATAGATGCTTTATGGTGGCGCAGTTTTTGTGTCATAACCCAGATTCACGTGTATGAAGTCAGATAAAGCGATTAGTGTTCCGGTTAGTGTCGTGTTTCGATCCCCAGCTGATCACATTTTCCACCATACACCCCATGTTAGTGAAAGCGTTTGTCAAGTAAAAATGTTTGTGTGACGATTCTTTAGTCATTTTTGCTGCCTTGTTATGTTAAGGATGAATAAATTTACTGTCATTTAGATCACAACTTCTCCCTGAGTTCTGATTAACAGTACCTTCCAACTTTATTACTAAAGTCTAGATTTGAAACGTAAGTAGAAGGTTTTTAACCTGTCGACTCGTTTTCAGGTGCTAATCCTCCTGCGAAACGCTGTTCCACCTCTATATCTCTCATCCTCCAGAGTTGATTTACGAGGTAATAATGCACATGTTACACGAAAATATACAACTACCTAGTGAAGAAACTAATAGTTGAGAAAAAATCAACTTTGGAAATAAACACTACTGAAAATACGACAGTGCGCATTGGTACCAACAATTACAGAAATGAAGGAACTTAGGCAAAAGAAGACAGACGAAAGATCGTCTTCTTTGGTGTAATGCTGAGTTTCTTAAAATAAAACATTTCGAAAAATGGTTGAGGCTTCTTTGTCTTAGTGTTGTCAGGAACAATTATGTATCAAAGAACGGTGTACTAACTGGTCATATGAATATATTGCAAAGGCTGTGACTTTACGCAGTAGATCTTATAAAGATTGTGTTTTGTCAGGAGTATATTGAAATATCCTCTTCCCAGTCAGTTATTATCAAAAGATGACTCAAGCAGTTTAGCGTTCCACCAGATTTTTTTTTTATTCAAGCCTTAATACCATGAAAACCGTCTGAGATCGTGTGAGAGGTTGAAATCCTTCGGAGGCTTTATACTAGCATTTCACCAACCATATAAAAACAGCCTAAATAAGTTTTAGAAGACAAACAATATTTCAAGTATTTCTTGTACAAAGTTTTATAGAGGGAAAAACTTTAATAAAAGCGAAATTGTTTATTTAACTACTAAACAAGTTAGTAACACATTACAATACGAAAAATTTCGATTCTGTTCACAATTATGTACGAATTCAATACGTGTGCGTGCTGTGCATGTATACTGAACAGCCAAAACATTATGACCACTGCTCACCGCGATGGTGGACGCCGCCTGGTAGCGTTTGGGCATGTGAATCGGTAAGGAAAGTATGTAAGCGGAGCAGAGACAGATGGGGAATCACCCTATGGAAGATATGGGCAGCAAATAGGGAAATACATTGAGATAAGCGACTCTGACAAAGGGCAGATTATTATTACGCAGAGCCCGTGAATGAGTATCTCTAAAACGGCAAAGCGGGTCGAATGTTCATGTGTTACTGTCGTGGGCATCTACGGAAAGTGGTAGAAACACAGTGAAACTGCCACAAGGCGCTAAGTGGTTAGACGTTCATGACTCTTCACAGAACGTGGGGTTCGGAGGCTTGTCTGTGGCATCTCTGCCGAAAGAGCACAATGCTGGGGCACGCACTAGTGTTTCGGAGCACACACTTCGTGGTACATTGTTGAGCGTGGAACTCGGCAGCAGATGACCCCTACGTGTTCTCATGTTGACGCGACGACATCGAGTATTACCACTGCAGTGGGCACGGGACCATCGGGATTCGACCGTAGATAATTGGAAACGTGTCGGTTCTTCGGATGAATCATATTTCTTGCTACACCAGGTCGATGGTCGTCTGCACAAACGCCGTCATCGAGGCGAACGGCGGCTCCAAACGTGCACCATGTCATGGACGCAGGCTGGTGGGAGCAGTATTATACTATGGAGAACATTCTCCTGCGCTTGCATGGGACTTGTGGTAATAATCGAAGACATCATGTTCCGGCACGCCAGGCGGGAACGTTAGAGCAGAGACGGCTGTGAGACGAAGTCAGACAATTGCACGCTGACTGACCGCTCTCCAGGACGACAATGCGATGGCAGCGCCCTCTATACGAAGAGGACATAAGCGCCGCGCCGCCTGACCGCGGCCGAGTTCTACAGAAGCTTCAAGACCAGCGGCCTGGATAGAAGCATCCACTGTATTACTTCAATTCTATTAGAATCCTTATACTGAAGAACATTGATTATACTGCATGTCGCCCTTTGCTTGCGACACATCTATGTATTTCTCAAAGTTAAGTATTGTCGTTTATTTTCTGTAATAAAATTCATTAATACGATTTGCTTGAATTGTTGTCTAGTGTTTCGAGAAAGCAGGTTTCCTAGGTACCCCATATTTGACGAGTAGGCAGGACAAAAGACATCGTATCAGCTGCGGACCATATGCATCCAGTCATGCTTGATGTCTTCCCAGATGGCGATGTCATCTTTCATAACTGTCCGTCCCTCGAATCCAGAAACGTGCTACATTGGTTTGAAGAGCTTGATAGTGAAATCATGTTGATGTCTTCGCCATCAAATTCGCCTGAAGTGAATTCGATGGAACCCTTCTAGTCGCTATTGGGCGCTATCTCTACGTACACAAATCAGCGGCCAGTTATTTACGGGAACTATATGACTTGCGGGAAGACGTCTGATGCCATATACCTCCAAAGGAAAAAAAAAAGTTCAAATGGCTCTGAGCACTATCACTATGGGACTTAACATCTGAGGTCATCAGTCCCCCAGAACTTACAACTACTTAAACCTAACTAACCTAAGGACATCACACACATCCATGCCCGAGGCAGGATTCGAACCTGCGATCGTAGCGGTCGCACGGTTCCAGATTGAAGCGCCTAGAACCGCTCGGCCACATCGGCCGGCCATACCTCCACAAATCTACCAACAAACTGTAGAATCGATGGTATACAGTATCTTTGCTGTGCTGCTTTCCAAAGATGGACCAACAAGCTATTAAGCACGTGGTCATAATGTTTTGGACCGAGCGAGGTGGTGCAGAGGTTAGACACTGGACGCGCATTCGGAAGGACGACGGTTCAATCCCGCGTCCGGCCATCCTGATTTAGGTTTTCCGTGATTTCCCTAAATCACTCCAGGCAAATGCCGGGATGGTTCCTCTGAAAGGGCACGGCCGACTTCCTTCCCCATCCTTCCCTAATCCGATGAGACCGATGACCACGCTGTCTGGTCTCCATCCCCAAACCAACCAACCAACCATAATGTTTTGGCTCGTCGGTGTACATTGCTACTGGGCGCGGTGGAACGAGAGGCTGACTCGTGGCGTCACCGTGTGTTCTGGTAACCGCAGCGGTACCGATTGCTGGTGCTACGTCAACTGGATCATTGCGCTATCTTCTACCGCAGCGATATCAAGTTAGTACTCGTCTAATTAAAATACAATACTACTACGTTAAACTCTTCAATAGCGACCAACGCTGTGCTCTCGGAAATAGGTTATATTCGACGCCAGTTCTGACTCGTAAAGTCAACTCTCAGCGTCCCAGAAATACGGAAGGATAACAACATTCAGCTTGTGAACGTAATGCAGGGAACGGTTGATCTGTAGCGGTACGGATTTTCGGTGATCTTTGAGAGACATACACACGTTCAGTATTTGTTTACAATACTAGTTTATCAAAACTTTAATATATTGAAGCAACTCTCACACCAGGAATAATATCGTCAGTTGTTAATGATGTTTTGCGAGGTTAAGGAGTCGAGAACTCAAAAGAAAGCGTTTGCCGCAATTATATAAGCGACATCTGGTAAATAATAGAAAACAACAAAAAAGAGGAAATGGGTCCGAGAATGACTGAAAAAGGAATGGCTGCTCGTATATTAATTTACTGTCTAAAATCATAAACACGGTTCAGAAAGCTTTCATAAACTACTTTCGGGTGAGTCGTGCATCTTACGAAATATTATTAAAGTTGCTACGACATAAAATAGAGAAACAAAATAATTAGTTAGATAGGCAGTTCATTCGACGAGAGATTAGATGCATCTTCGAGATTTATGTAAATTACGTAAGCTGTTGCCAATGATAATATTCTTAACACAAAGAATGTTAAAACTGGTAACAGTTTACGTAATTTACATCATTTAATGATGTACTGAGTGTCGCGCTAGTTTGGTGTTGCTGTATTTCTAGAGTGAAAAAGGCTTAGCTCTGATTATAACATTTATACATGTCGGAGGATTTTAGAAGTCTGACATGCGCTGAGACAAAGTCTTTTGCAATAGCACTTCATAATGGCCCAAGGGCCGAAATTGCAATAGTGAAGTACTTACTTACTTACTCACTGGTCACACCGGACTCGAGAGTCCATTACCGCAACAACGTATTTTCGCCGTCTGTCCCTGTCTTGGGCTATTTCCTTCCATTCACCTTCAACACCTAGGCTCCTCAAATCAGCCTTCACATTGTCCTCCCATATATGACTCGGTCTCCCCACAGGACGTTTTCCCTCTAGGTGCCCTACCAGTACTCTGCGCGCTGCCCTGCCCTCATCCATTCGAGCTACGTGACCCGCCCATCGCAGCCTACGTGATTTAATAATACTGACTATGTTAGGGCTTGAATAGAGTTCGTGAACCTCTTCGTTATGCAGTTTTCGCCACTCTCCGCTAACATCATACCTTTTTTCGCCGAAATTTTTCCTCAAAATTTTGTTTTCAAATACTCGAAACGGCTTTTCATTTTGCACAGTGAGAGACCAAGTCTCACACACATACAGCATAACTGGTAGAATAATAGTTTTGTATATTCTAATCTTTAAATTCCTAGACAATATCCGTGATGAAAGTAATCTATTCAGTGAGAAGTAGCACGCATTTCCCGCCCGTAATCTCTTCTTCAGTTCGGATTCAATCTTATTTCTCGAAGTGATGTCCACGCCTAGATACTTAAATGTGTTCACTTTTTCAAACTACATGTCTCCAACTCTTAACATTTCCTGATCTACTGCTGTTGGCATTCTAGTAGTAGCCAGGTATTTAGTTTTGTCTTCACTTATCCTTAGACCTACATCTTCACTAGCCTTGATTAACGCATTCGCATTTGCTGTTACAGATTCTTTCCTATCGCTAATGATGTTTAGATCATCTGCACACCCTAATATCTTAATATTTCCATTTAACTCCACACCCTCTGAATTATCTGCTGCCGTTCGTACAATATATTCTAGGACTAAATTAAAAAGTAGCGGAGACAGGGCATCTCCCTGCTTAAGTCCGTTCTTTATTACAAATTCTTGACTCCAACTTCCCCACGCGTACTCTACCTTTTGTATTTTTCAAACTCGCTTCTATAAGTCTAACATACTTCTTTGGTATTCCAAGTTCCAAAAGAATTCTGTACAATTTTGACTGCTATACAGAATCATATGCTTTTGTAAAATCTATGAAAAGATTATGAACTGGTTTATTGTATTCCCATTTCTTTTCCAAAATTTGACGCAGGCTGAATATTTGGTCTATAATTGATCTGTTCCTCCGAAAGCCGATTTGGTAACCCCCACAATTTCATCTGCATATGGTGTAAGCCTGCTTAGCAGAATATTCTAGAAAATTTTGGAACATACTGGTAATAGCTATATCCCTATATAACTACTACGATCCATTTTGTCACCTTTCTTAAAAATTGGGATCAGAATCGACTCCTGCCACTCTTCAGGATTCATCTCTGAGTTCCATACTTCTGTTATTACTTTGTGAACTACTTCCACCAATTTCTGTCCCCCATTTTTAACTAATTCTACAGTTATGCAATCTGATCCTAGTGTTTTATGCTTTTTCAATTTTTTTATTGCATCTCTTACTTACTTTAACGTTGGCTCAGGTATCTGGGGTTCTGCTGTATGTATATCGTACGCCTGCTCATTTCCTGCTTCCTGGTGTACATTTAATAGATGCTCAAAATACGCCCTCCATTTACTTAATATAGCACTGGGGTCTGTCAGTATTCCCCCGGCATCCCCTCAAAATGCATCTGTCCTAGCCTTCAAGCCCTTCCTATACCCATTTATGTCTAGGTAAAGTTCCCTAATGTTTTTTGTTTTACTGTTTGTTTCAATTTTTTTAGTTTGATTGTTCAAATAATCCCTCTTCTTTGCCCGTAGCCTACGACCAACTTCCCTTCTCAAGTTCAAGAACTCCTCTCGTTTTCTGTCTCCCATTCTATCCCAATCTAATCGCGCTTTTCTCCTTTCCTCTACCAATTTCTTGCATTCCTCATCAATCCACGGTTTCCTCCTGTTCTTCTTAATTGTACCTATTGTGACCTTCACTGTCTCTTTGATATTATTCCTTACAGCGATCCACTGTTTATTTAATCCTCGTCTTGATCTTCGTGTGTCCTGAGAACATTAAACCTATTTGAAATTTCTGTCATGTACCTTCTTCTAAAGTTTTCATCATTTAGCTTGTCAGTGTCGAACCTAACAAGTTCTGCATTGCGACACCTTGATGTTGCTGTAGATAGCCGTTGGTGAACTTTGGCAACTACAAGAAAATGATCAGAATCGCAGTCTGCTCCCCTGAAAGTCCTAACATTTTCTATACTAGTGTGCCATCTACAAGAACATGATCAATTTGGTTTCGGGTGTGTCCATCCGGAGAGACCCAAGTTACTTTATGAATGTTCTTCCTTTTGAAATATGTGCTCTCAACAATCATGTCTTTTGAAACAGCAAAATTAATCACCCTTGTGCATTATCATTCGAAATGTTATGCAAACTTTCTTTCCCAATTGTTGGCCGGAATGCTTCCTCCTTCCCTATCTTCGCATTAAAATCACCTATGATTAATTTTGTATCATATGAGGAGAACTCATCCCACAGTTGATCTAGTTCTTCATAAAAGCCGTCTTCAGTGTCATCAGTTGGTGCGTGTACATTAATTACTACTAGTCTATTCCACCTGCTGGACAACGCTATAACTGATAGTCAGTCACTAATGAACCTTATATCTCTGATTACGTGAAGCACTTTTCCCTGTACTGCGAAACCTGTTTCGAAACTGTGAGCATCGGCACCTCCATAGAAAAATGTATAGTTACCCCTCTTTATGCTACCCTCCACCTGCCACCTAGTTTCTTGAATAGCTGTAATGTCTACATCGTATCTACCTAATTCGTCTAATAATGTCTGGAATGTTTCTGGCCTGTTCAAACTTTTAACGTTCCATGTTCCCAGCCTGAAAGTTCCTTTCGGCCTGAATCTCTTCGAAGTAGGTTCCGCCCGGAGATCCGAATGAGAACCTAGTTTACCTCCGGAATATTTTGCTTCAAAGGGACCCATGCCCATTAATGTTGCTGATTCTTGATGAATAGATTTGATAGTAAGAGAAGAAGAAACAGGGATGCTTCATCACGCCATCGCCTGCTCCCCACCGGCTGTCCGCGACTGCTTATTTTTTGTATTCGCAGCTATCCTTCATATCTGAAGGCCGTATCCCCTATCCGCAACGTGGGGACGCGCTGTGCCGTGGTGGTAGGGGCCCACGAGACGGTGCAATCGTGAAGTGAAATAAATAATTCTCTACAGTCAACGGAGAACATGATGTCGTTCAAGAATGACATGTACACCATTAATAAAGTATTGGCATTGCCGAATTCCTTGTAAAGCAGGCAACTGCTAAAAAGCACTAAAGCAGGGCTCCACATCAATCGAAATTTGTACCGTAATCAGAAAGGTCTGTTCTTTCATTGTATCCTACCTCGGGGCGTATTTGCTTGTGAAGAACTCCAGGGTAACTGCCCAATCCAAACTATATACTTCCAACCGTCAAGCACCACCGAGGTACTGACCGACACATCTTTGATCACGCAGGAAGGAAAGGTAATTCAAAAGTCTATGAAATCGTTTTATGTGATACTATTGAACTATAAACACACATAGCCTTCCCAGCAGAATACTGCATTCTACAATATAATAAAATATTTCTGTCGTTGCTTCTTCGACATATAGATTGAACAGTACACCCTTTTTAACCCGAGCACTTCGCGCTTGATCTTGTTGTTCCCTCTTGGTTCGTATACATATTGTGTATTACCCATCTTTCTCTATAGCTTACCCACATTTTTCCTAGAATATCGGTCATCTTGCACCATTTTACATTGTCAAACGCATTCTCCAGGTTGACAAGTCTTATAAATGTGTCTTGATATTTCTTTGGTCTTGCTTCCATCGCCAACCGCTGCTTCAGAATTGCCTCTCTGGTGCCCTTACCCTGCCTAAAGCCAAACTGATCCTCATCTAACAAACACATCCTCATTTCTATTTTCTATTCTTCTGTATATTATTCTTGTCAGCAACTTGGATGCATGAGCTGTTAAGCTGAGCCGGCCGAAGTGGCCGTGCGGTTAAAGGCGCTGCAGTCTGGAACCGCAAGACCGCTACGGTCGCAGGTTCGAATCCTGCCTCGGGCATGGATGTTTGTGATGTCCTTAGGTTAGTTAGGTTTAACTAGTTCTTAGTTCTAGGGGACTAATGACCTCAGCAGTTGAGTCCCATAGTGCTCAGAGCCATTTGAACCATTTTTTGTTAAGCTGATCGTGCGGTAATTTTCGCACTTGATGGCTTTTGCAATCTTCGGAGTAATGTGCATGATATTTTTCCGAAAGTCATATGGTATATAGCCAGATCATACATTCTACATACCAACGTGAATAGTCGCTGTGTTGCCATTTCCCCAATGATTTTAGAAATTCTGATAGAATGTTATTAATTCCTTCTGTCTTATTTGATTTTATGCCTTCCAGAGGTCTTTCAAATTCTGATTCACACTGGATCCCCTCTCTCTTCTATATTGACTCATGTTTCCCCTTCTGTCAAGTCATCAACAAGTCCTCCCCCCTCATAAAAGGCTTTCAATGTATTCTTTCCACCTATCCACTTTCTCCTATACACTTAACAGTGAAATTCCTATTGCACTCTTAGTGTTCCGCTCTTTCGTTTAGTTTCAACGAAGATTGTTTCGACTTTCCTACATGCTGAGACAGTCCTTTCGACAATCATTTCGGTTTCGATTTCTTCACTTGTTCATGCACCCATTTCGCCTTAGCTTCCCTGCACCTTCTATTTATGTCATTCCCTAGTGACTTGTATTTCTATATTCCTGAAGTTCCTTGAATATTTTCGTGCTTACTTCTTTCATCGATCAACTGAAGTATTTCATCTGTTACCCATGGTTTCTTCTCAGTACCCTTTTTTGTACCAACGGTTTTCTTTCCAACTTCCGTGATTGCCGGTTTTAGAGGTACCAATTTCTCTCCAACTGAACTGCCTACTAAGCTATTCCTTATCGCAGTATCTATAGCTTCAGAGAACTTCAAGCGTACTTCTTCATTCCACAATATTTCCGTATCCCACTTCTTTGCTCACTGGTTGTTCCTGACTAGACCCTTAAACTTCAGCCTACTCTTCACCACTACTACATTGTGATCTGAGTACATGTCTGCTTCTGGGTACGCCTTACAATCCAATACCTGATATCGGAATCTCTGCCTGACCCTCTAACTGAAATCTTCCCGTATCTCTCGGCATTTTCCAAGTATATCTTCTCCTCTTGTGATTCTTGAACAGAGTATTCGCTCTTACTTGTTGATATTTATTACATAACTCAATCTTTCTCCTCTCTAGTACCAAGCCCACGTTCTCCCATGACCCTATCTCCCATGACTATTAGATTTTCACCTCCTTTTACGTACTGAATTACTCGTTCTGGATCCTCATATACTTTCTCAATCGCTCATCTTCGGCTTGCGACGTCGGCATGTATACCTGAACTATTGTTGTTGGTGTTTCCTTTTCAGATTTTCTCGCTTCCCTACCACGTTCAAACTTTTGGCATTCAACGTCCAACTTGTAGAACGTTATCCTTTCGTTGGTTATTCATTCGTTTCCTCACAGTCACCTCCCCATTCGCAATCCCCTCCCAGAGATCCAGATGGGGGACTAGTGCGTTCCCGCCGGAGGTTCGAGTCCTCCCTCGGGCATGGGTGTGTGTGTTGTTCCTAGCATAAGTTAGTTTAAGTTAGTGTAAGTAGTGTGTAAGCCTATAGACCGATGACCTCAGCTATTTGGTCCCTTAGGAATTCACACACATTTGAACATTTTGGACTAGTGCGGAATCTTTTGCCAATGCAGAGATCATCAGACACTTTTCAATTACGGACCACATGACCTGTGGATACACATTATGTATCTTTAATGCAGTGGTCTCCATTGCCTTCTGCATGAGGATGCCGTTGGTCATTGCTGATTCTTCCGCCTTTTAGGAGAGCACTTTCCAACCCCAAGGGCAAGAGAGTGCCCTGAACCTCTGTCCTCTCCTCCGCCCTCTTTGACATGACTGTTGGCTGAACGAGGAGTGACTTATGCCCGCAGTCTTCGGCCGCCACTGCTAATGACTTTTATTCAAAATTTAAGCGGCTGCGGGTTTCTAACCCGGGGCGAAGGAAGCTTTGATTCCTAATTAAAGATGCTACCCCTATACTACGGGTGCTGCTAAACAAATTATTATTATAATATTATAATCCTTCGCATGTGTGACACATTAATAGTTGGTCTGTTGTGGGCTGGAAGGATTGGGGGGGGGGGGCAGGACAGTAGCCCCCCACCCACCCGCCCACCCCTAAAATCGGAACCCGAATTCACGCCTATCACTATTATTATTATTTACATTTTATGGTCTTCATTGGACCACTCTAGCCACCGTTATACAAAGAATTTTTTTAGTTTCCTGTCAGCCCAGTACCTCTTCATTCTCTCGGATCTCATCCTTCTTTCTTCATCGCAAATCACCTTTTCTATTGTCTGTTCGTTGATTCTCGTTTGCAGTCTGGTTTGTTTGTCTATGAGTTTCCTAATTTTGTCAGTTTTGTTTCTTAGGTCTTCCAATGTAATCTGTAGCTCATCCATATCTTCCTTGATTTCTGTAAGCCACCTAATGTTGCACTTACTATTTCACAATTTTTCTATTATTCTCCTGAGGATTCTGTTCTCTGGTGTTCTGATTAGATGTCCGAAAGGTGAAATGTGTTTCTTCCTGATTGTACTCATCACCGGTTCTATTTCCTTGTAGACTGTTTCGTTTGAAGCTACTCTCCAGTGTCCATCTTTCTGGTACGTCACTATACTACACAGAATTTAAAAGTATTGCTGTAGATCATCCTTGGCTTAAGGTTACATCAAAACATGCGGGTTACCGCCATTTTGTGTGAGGCTCCACCAGAAGACTTTTGCATTGTTGTTGTTGTGGCCTTCAGTTCGAGAGCGTGGTTTGACGTAGCGCTCCACGCTAGCCTGTCCTGTGCAAGCGTCTTCATCTCTGCAACCTACGTCCATCTCAATCTGCTTATTATATTCAAGCCTTTTTACCAACCGCACTTCCCTCCACAACCAAATCGACCATTCCTGAGTGTCTCAGGATGTGCCCTATTAACTAATCCGTTCTTTTAGTCAAGTTGTGCCATAAATATCTTATTTCAGAATTCTTCTGTAGTACTACATTTCAAAAGCCTCTCTTCTCATCTGAAGCGTTTATGGTCCACGTTTAATTTCTGTACAAGGCTACATTGTAAACAATTAGTTTCAGAAAAAGGCTACCTAACGTCTTAATTTACAGTACATTTTATGTTATCATACTTCTGTTTTCTATAAATGATTGTCTTGGTATTGCGTCTGCAGTTTACTTCCTCTCTACTTCGGCAGTCATCAGTTGTTTGCTACCAAAATAACGAAGCTCATATATCACTTTTAGTGTCTCATTTGCTATTCTGATTCACTCAGCATCGCCCGTTTTAAGTCGAGTACACTCCATCACCTTTCAATGCATGTCTCCACTTGCAAGTAAACTTCCGCAAGTCATGATTCAGAAGCTATTTCTACAAGTTCTTTCACCTGGGACCACCCACAGCAAGTCGACTTTCGCAAGTTTCTTTTAGATGAAACTGTCTGTTGCACCTTGCTGCAAGTACTTAGCGAACTTGTCAGTTGCTGAAAGCTTGTCTCAAACTTGCAGAAGTTTTGTGTGTTCAGCACCGGTACGAAAATATCAGTGTCGAAATCGAGAATGGTGCAACGAGAGATGGGGCGAAACAAGTGTACCATTGGAAAACCTAACTTACGTAACTGATCAAGGAACTGTGAAATGAAGTTATCGATTACTTTGCTTCACCAGATGGAAAAGTAGAATGACAGTAGAGTCGTCTTTAAATTTTATCTGTTTTTTAATTGGAGCAGAAACATTAATGCATTACAAATTACAATAATTTAATAAACTGGTCTACTGTTTGTAAAAACCGAAGTGTCAGTAAAAGGTCATACCTTGGTGATATAGCTTGCCGCATTTTTGTAACCTGTTTTCGAATATTTAATTGTACAATAGCAAAGAGATGTCCGAAACTTGGATAAGACCTTCTGAGAAAGTTTTTAATTTGGGCGAAGTATCCTTATTTCATTTCAATTAATAGTGTTTTTTGAATAACTTAAATACACCACCGGAAAAAATAGTACACCTGGAAGGACGATGTCGATTTTGATCCTATGATGGAATATGCCACCTAGTGGATGGTACATGTACTGATAATGGTTTCAAGGTCCTCTGCCAACATGTAGCGTAATGGCGTAGCTACCAGACATCACAGCCTGAAGGCTCTGTGTTGCAAACGTGTGAAGCGAGCAGATAACCATGACACAGAGATGTACTCGTGTTTCCTACAGCCTTAGTGGTCACGTAAACATTCTCACAGCCGTAGACGAGGTTCTGGACGTCCACACAGCACAGACGGCCGCCAAAATCGTGGTATTGTAAGGGCAGCAGTGGCAGATCGTACAGGTACCACAGCACATATGAGCCCAGACATGTCAACACGAACTGTTGCGAACTGATTAGATTAGATTAGATTAGCACTTGTTCCATAGATCATGAATACACTTCGTAATGATGTGGAACGTGTCAGGTTAATAAAAGGTGCTGTACAAGATATTGCATTACACAAAATATTACAAGACACTTAATATTTTTAATTTTTTTTGGTGGGGTTGGGGAAATTACCCACTTACTATATCCAAAAATTCATCTTATGAGTAGAAGGAGTTGCCGTTAAGAAATTCTTTTAATTTCCTTTTAAATGCTATATCGCTATCTGTCAGACTTTAGATGCTATTAGGTAAGTGACCAAAGACTTTTGTGGCACCATAATGTACCCCCTTCTGAGCCAAAGTTAGATTTAACCTTGAGTAGTGAAGATCATCCTTTCTCCTAGTGTTGTAGCCATGTACAATGCTATTACTTTTGAATTCGTTCGGATTGTTGGCTCAAATGGCTCTGAGCACTATGGGATTTAACATCTGTGGTCATCAATCCCCTTGAACTTAGAACTACTTAAACCTAACTAACCTAAGGACATCACACACACATCCATGCCCGAGGCAGGATTCGAACCTGCGACCGTAGCGGTCACGCGGTTCCAGACTGAAGCGCCTAGAACCGCACGGCCACACCGGCCGGCTGTTCGGATTGTTAATAACATTTTCATAAGTGAATATATATATTGTGAGGCTACAGTGAAGATTTCTAGCTCTTTAAATAAGTTTGTGCATAATGATCTTGGATGAGCTCCAGCAGTTATTCTGATTACACGCTTTTGTGCAGTGGTTATTAGCAGTGAGACTACGGGCACGCACACCTCTAGCCTGTCTTCCACTCACGCCACTGCATCGACGTGCTCGTCTCCAGCAGAGGTTCACCTGGAAGATGGAAATACGCGCCATGGTCTTCAGCGATGAAAGCAGATTCTGCTTCCCGCAAGTGATGGTGGTTTGCGCATACGGTGTAGATCTGGTGAACGCTGTGTCGCAGAATGCGTTCGTCTAAGACACACTGGCCGCATCCCGAGGCCTTATCTTGTGGGGAGGGATAAGCTACAACTCTCGTTCGCCTATGGTATTTCTGGAGGGGACGCTACCACACGCGGTACTTGCAGAATGTTGTTAGACCCTTCTTTTGCCGTTCTCGCAAAACAGGAAAGTGGTATGTTGTTCTAGCAGGACAATGCCCGCCCACACGAGGACCGTGAAACTCAGTGTGGACTGCAAGACGTGCAGAAACTGCCCTGGCCAGCACGATCTCCGCACTTGTCTCCACTCGACGACGTATGGGATATAATGGGACGAGAAGTGACTCGTGCGACTAGTCAGCTAACAACTCTTACAGAACTGCGTGAATAGGTCGAGCAGCGTGGCATAACGTGTCCCAGGACAGTACCCGCCATCTGTACGATTGATTGAATGCCACCCGTGGATGGATGTTTCAGCATGGGTCGATAACTGGCAGCTCAGAACCACTTGTCCTATTGAGCTGTAAACGTAATCATTTCATGTACTTCATATGAACTGTTGTGACGATAAATCTTAAATGAATTGGAAACACGTAAAAGGACGTAGCTATTAATTCTTTTCCGGCAGTGTATGTACGCCTCTGCAATGGCGGTCATTGCATGGAATGGAGGGAATAAGTATGTTCCTTATATTTTATACTACTGGCCATTAAAATTGCTACACCAAGAAGAAATGCAGATGATAAACTGGTATTCATTGGACAAATATATTATACTAGAAGTGACATTTGGTTACATTTTCACGCAATTCGGGTGCAAAGATCCTGAGAAATCAGTACCCAAACAACCACCTCTGGCCGTAATAACGGCCTTGATACGCCAGGGCATTGAGTCAAACAGAGCTTGGATGGCGTGTACAGGTACAGCTGCCCATGCAGCTTCAACACGATACCACAGTTCGTCAAGAGCAGTAACTGGCGTATTGTGACGAGCCAGTTGCTCGGCCACCATTGACCAGACGTTTTCAGTTGGTGAGAGATCTGGAGAATGTGCTGGCCAGGGCAGCAGTCGAACATTTTCTGTATCCAGAAAGGCCCGCACAGGACCTGCAACATGCGGTCGTGCATTATCCTGCTGAAATGTGGGGTTTCGCAGGGATCGAATGAAGGGTGGAGCCACGGGTCGTAACACATCTGAAATGTAACGTCCACTGCTCAAAGTGCCGTCAACGCGAACAAGAGGTGACCGAGACGTGTAACTAATGGCACCCCCACACCATCATGCCGGGTGATACGCCAGTATGACGATGACGAATACACGCTTCCAAAGCGCGTTCACCGCCATGCCACCAAACACGGATGCGACCGTCATGATGCTGCAAACAGAACCTGGATTCATCTGAAAAAATGACGTGATGCCATTCGTGCACCCAGGTTCATCGTTGAGTACTCC
The DNA here is from genome assembly GCF_023864345.2 of Schistocerca serialis cubense. Taxonomy (NCBI): domain Eukaryota; kingdom Metazoa; phylum Arthropoda; class Insecta; order Orthoptera; family Acrididae; genus Schistocerca; species Schistocerca serialis. The sequence goes on along the minus strand of NC_064639.1, from coordinate 852,442,638 downwards.
ATCTCAGGCGCTCCTGTCTGTGATGCAGCGCCGGCCGGTGTGGCCGTGCGGTTCTAGGCGCTTCAGTCTGGAACCGCGTGACCGCTACGGTCGCAGGTTCGAATCCTGCCTCGGGTATGGGTGTGTGTGATGTCCTTAGGTTAGTTAGGTTTAAGTAGTTCTAAGTTCTAGGGGACTGATGACCACAGATGTTAAGTCCCATAGTCCTCATAGCCATTTTGTGATGCAGCGTCAAGGGTAACCGCAGGCATCGTCTCCGAGCTGATAGTCCATGCTGCTGTAAACGTCGTCGAACTGTTCGTGCAGATGGTTGTTGACTTGCAAATGTCTCCATCTGTTGACTCAAGGATCGAGACGTGGCTGCACGATCCGTTACCGCCATGCGGATAAGGTGCCTGTCATCTCGACTGCTAGTTATAAGAGGCCGTTGGGATCCAGCACGGCGTTCCATATTACCCTCCTGAACCCACCGATTCCATATTCTGCTAACAGTCATTGGATCTCGACCAACGCGAGCAGCAATGTCGCGATACGATAAACCGCAATCGCGATAGGCTACAATCCGACCTTTATCAAAGTCGGAAACGTGGTGGTACGCATTTCTCCTCCTTACACGAGGCATCACAACCACGTTTCACCAGGCAACCTTGTGTGAATGCTCTGAAAAGCTAATCATTTGCATATCACAGCATCTTCTTCCTGTCGGTTAAATTTCGCGTCTGTAGCACGTCATCTTTGTGGTGTAGCAATTTTAATGGCCAGTAGTGTATTTGGAAATAATTATAGCATTTCATTACCTAGGTTTACATTTAAATCCGTTGTTTTGTCCGGTGGTTTAACGGTACAATGGTTGTGTATTTGGAAATAATTATAGCATTTCATTGCCTAGGTTTACATTTAAATCCGTTGTTTTGTCCAGTGGTTTAACGGTACAATGGTTGCAGTGCTTTCGAAGCTCTACTGAGCATTATAAACTAACAGCAATATCAGGTCATCAAAAATCACTTCATAATACACGCAGCATTTCGGTTGTAGTCCTACAGTCTAGTACGAGAACTTCGTTGGTGTCCTGTTCGTACTGCTGCGTTGTTTTGCCGCAGCACCACGGATGAGCTCGGCTCTTCGTATTACGGAACGACGGAACGAATTTTATAAAACATTCCAACGGCTCCAGTTATCGGCAGCTATGTGAATAAATTTTACTTGTATGTGTTTTTACTACCAAGGAGCATTGCGTAATTTTCCGTAAGTATGTAATACATAAATCTGTCTGCTAATGTAAATGTGTACTTAAACCAGAAAACCACCTCTCAATTGCAAGTTCTTTCTTTCCGTTAGGTCTTTGGCGCTCAGAAGCGGGGAGGAAAATCAACTGCCAAGAATCATTCTGCAGCTGAAGGTGACTGACTGCCACAAAGAAAAGGAATGACGACGTCTGGAAGTAGAGAGAGAGGGGAGGAGTGTGGCCTTAGCACAGAGGCGTTTGGAACGGGGTCATTTGAAGAGAAGAAAGAAATACTGGCAAGCGGAAGACGGACTTCTACACTGTCAAAAATAGTTACAAGAAGATATATTTGCCATTTCAGTGTTGAATACTACAATAAAATAAGTGTTATCCGAAAGCAAAAAGACATAGAATTATATTGTTGGTCATACGTGCTTTATTCAGATGAAAACAATGTTAGTTCTTCCTCAGGATTCTGATAGCTGCAAATTGTCGTGAGCAAGCATATTCACACATAAGGGCTGAAATTTTTTTTTCGCTACTTTTTGTACAACAAGAATTGATTTCCAGTTTGGTCAGCAGCGGAAATTAAACATCCTTAAACACAACGATATTGTAAAGCGAAACAGAAAAGTAATCCAGCGTTTGATTCATGTAGACATCTTCCTCGCTAAGTAAGAACTTCCATTTCGGGGTTACGCAGAAAATACGTTCCGCAAATCTATGTTGAATTAGTTTTACTCCTACGGAAATACAATGAAACGCTGTGGTACCACCTACAGATAGCAACAATTTTCTCTGGACTACCATATGATATTCATAATGACCTAATGGATTCTGATGCTGTCTCTCTCTCTCTCTCTCTCTCTCTCTCTCTCACTCTCTCTCTAATTGCACAAAGAGAACTGTTGTGCTGGACAGGGTTGTTAAAAAATGTTTCCAAAACATGCTGAAACTACATTCAAGAGCCAAAGAGACTGGTACATCTGTCTAATATCATGTAGGGCTCCCGGGAGCACGTAAAAGTGCCGCAACACGCCGTGGTATGGACTCGACTAATGTCTGAAGTAATGGTGGAGGGCCACTATGAATACTGCAGGGCTACCCATAAATCCGTAAGGGAACGAGGCGGTGGAGATCTTTTCTGAACAGCACATTGCAAGGCATCCGAGATATGCTCAATAACGTTCATACCTGGGGAGTTTGGTTTCCAGCGGAAGTGTTTAATCTCAGAAGAGTGTTTCTATAGCCAGTCTGTAGCAATTCTGGATGTGTGGCAATGTTCCATTGTGCTGCTGGAATTGCCCAAGTCCGTGGAAATGCACAATGGGCGTGAATGGATGCAGTTGATTAGATATGGTGCTTACGTACGTGTCACCTGTCAGTCGTATGTAGACTTATCAGGGGTTCCACATCACTCAAATTGCAAACGCCCCACATCATTATAGAGCCTCCACCAGTTTTAACAGTCCCCTGCTCACATACAGGGTCCATAGATTCATGAGGTGGTCTTCCGCTCGATACAATTTGAAACGAGACTCGTCCGACCAGCCAACATGTTTCCAGTCATCAACAGTCCAATGTCGGTGTTGATAGGCCCAGGCGAGGCGCAAAGCTTTGTGTCGTGCAGTCATCAAGGGTACACGAGTGGACCTACTGTTCTGAAAGCCAATATCGATGATGTGTCGTTAAATGGTTTGCACGCTGACACTCGTTGACGGCCCAGCATTGAAATCTGGAGCAATTTGCGAGAGGATTGCACTTCTGTCACGTCGAACGATGCTCTTCAGTCGTCGTTGGTTCCGTTCTTGCAGGATCTTTTTCCGGCCGGAACGATGTCGGAGATTCGATGTTTTATCGGATTCCTGATATTCACGGTACACTCGTCAAATGGTCGTAAGGGAAAATCCTGACTTCATCGCTACCTCGGAGATGCTGTATCTCATCGCTCGTGCGCTGTCTATAAAATGATGTTTAAACTCACTTAAACCTTGATAACCTGCTACTGTAGCAGCAGTAACAGATCTAACAACTGCACGAAACACTTGTTGTCTTATATAGGAGTTGCCGACCGCAGCGCCGTATTCTGGCTGTTTGTATATGTCTGTATTTGAATACGCATGCCTACACCAGATTCTTTGGCGCTTCAGTGTACAACGGAACGTTAGGCAAAATGGTAAGAGGATACATTTCCGCTCTTTTAAAAATATTTGAGACCATTCTTGACAGTTATATTGAATGGGGCAGTGATACATTCCACGAAGCGCGAGGTTTCAGTTCGAGAATTTTAGTTTCAGTTCTTATTTCAGATATTTGATGAAGTAGTTGAGATGACTGATATTCTTTTTGACATCTGCAAACTAAAATTCTGTATATAAACTTTTATGTGACCAAGATAGCAGAAACTAAATCGTACGTTCGCCATTAAACAGAGTGGTCTGATAAGAGTTCGGTTCAGTTGTGAATAAATCTGTTAAGAGCCCAAGAAAAGTCGTTGACACCACAATCTCACCCCGAAACCTACTGTCGATCCATACTACGAAATTTACGACGCCATAAATCAGCAGCTGGAGGTTCAGTTTGAAAGGCTTGAAAAATTAAAGTTTCTTCAGTTACTACATGCTGCTCAGCACAATAAAAGAAATTTTCCTGAGGAAGCTTTTCGCTCACTAAAAGATAGCTAAGGGCAGTATTTTCATTTTAATCGTCTAAGAAGCAAACTCACTGTGGCATATTCGACGGAGAAATACCTTTCTATGGCACTACACCAGCTTCTTCCCTGCCTGAGGAGTACTGATTTGTCATCCTCTGCATTCATTGAACTTTATAAACTCTGTGCCCTTATGTGTTACGATTGCTTTCTCTACAAATACCATAGCTAATAGTCTTAGGCATAGTATAGGAGATGTTAAAAACAAGATGCTTGCTAAATCAGGTATTTATAAATTGACTTGTAAAGATTGTAGCAAAATTTACATCGGGCAAACAAGGAGAAGGTTTAATACCAGATTTAAAGAACATACTACTGGAACAGCACGTAATAAATCACTCTTCGGACAGCATTTGGATATGGAAAAACATGCAGAAATCAGTATAAGGGAAAATCTGAAGATACTGCATGTAACCCAAAAAGGACCTATGATGGATATTCTAGAGAGCTTGGAAATTTTTATACATAATAAACGCAATCCGGCAGCGATGCTGAATGAACAAATAGAGAGTCACGATAAAAACTTTTTCGAGCTATTCGAAAATATTATTTGTAGACAATGATGCTACTTTTCCTTTTATTATTGTAATACTTTAATTCCTTTAATGAGTACCACAAACGTGTCGTAAACTTTTATCTTATCTTTAGATTTTTAGGTTATTCTTGATTGTCGGTATTTCCGCAACCTCAAATAAGTGACAACTTCTCTGTGGATGAAGAGCTATGACATACCGCTACCACGGCAACGGACGCCGTGGCCAGGGCAAAGATAACACCATATGAACACACCAGCTGCTACCATGACGTCGCTACACAGACTAGAGGGCGCCAGATACACGCTTTATAATCCATGGCAACGGCGTCCTCACCACAAGGAGTAGAAGGCGTTGTAGTCCTTCCATATTAACCGTTTTAGTAAATTGACTGAAATGTTTTCTAAGTAAATGTACATTCTAATACAAGACGACACCACTTTTTGTGTGTCACAGATTGTTTTACTTTATATTATGACACATAATGTAATATACTTTTACGAATTTTACGAGTTGACTATGGAACATTTATTAATATTTTAAAATTAACACTATAATTGTAACTCTTTTTAAATGGAATGGTTCCGTTTTCTGTTATTTACTGTCACTTAAATTTGTGGTAAACCAAGGTGACTAGTAATTACATATAATAAACTGTATTAAATGCCGTTGATCGCCGCTGGGGGTGTTGCCGTCTATTCACGTGATCTCAGTACGCTATTTAAGCCCATACGAAGGGTTAGTCTCACATAGTTTCCTGCTGTTATGTAGACAGGAGTGACACCACCAGCAGTCGACCAATGGGTAACATATTTTAAATTTACGTAATTTTAGCTGTTGTATAATAGAGCCTTTCTGACAGATATCTATAATTTCGCAGTGTAAACGCCCAGAAGATGACCCCTACGTCGGGTTGAACAGGTTGGCGGTCTCTTTTTATATCAGTCTATTGACTGGTTTGATGCGGCCCGCCACGAATTCCTCTCCTCTGCCAACCTCTTCATCTCAGAGTAGCACTTGCAACCTACGTCCTCAATTATTTGCTTGACGTATTCCAATCTCTGTCTCCCTCTATAGTTTTTGCCCTCTACAGCTCCCTCTAGTACCATGGAAGTCATTTCCTCATGTCTTAGCAGATGTCCTATCATCCTGTCCCTTCTCCTTATCAGTGTTTTCCACATATTCCTTTCCTCTCCGATTCTGCGTAGAACCTCCTCATTCCTTACCTTATCAGTCCACCTAATTTTCAACATTCGTCTATAGCACCACATCTCAAATGCTTAGATTCTCTTCTGTTCCGGTTTTCCCACATTCCATGTTTCACTACCATACAATGCTGTACTCCAGACGTACATCCTCAGAAATTTCTTCCTCAAATTAAGGCCGGTATTTGATATTAGAAGACTTCTCTTGGCCACAAATGCCTTTTTTTTTTTTGCCATAGCGAGTCTGCTTTTGATGTCCTCCTTGCTCCGTCCGTCATTGGTTATTTTACTGCCTAGGTAGCAGAATTCCTTAACTTCATTGACTTCGTGACCATCAATCCGGATGTTAAGTTTCTCGCTGTTCTCATTTCTACTACTTCTCATTACCTTCCTCTTTCTCCGATTTACTCTCAAACCATACTCTGTACTCACTAGAATGTTCATTCCGTTCAGCAGATCATTTAATTCTTCTTCACTTTCACTCAGGATAGCAATGTCATCAGCGAATCGTATCATTGATATCCTTTCACCTTGTATTTTAATTCCACTCCTGAACCTTTCTTTGTTGTACATATTGTATATGACCCGTCTCTCCCTATAGCTTACCCCTACTTTTTTCAGAATCTCGAACAGCTTGCACCATTTTATATTGTCGAACGCTTTTTCCAGGTCGACAAATCCTATGAAAGTGTCCTGATTTGTCTTTAGTCTTGCTTCCATTATTAGCCGTAACGTCAGAATTGCTTCTCTCGTCCCTTTACTTTTCCTAAAGCCAAACTAATCGTCACCTAGCACATTCTCAATTTTCTTTTCCATTCTTCTGTATATTATTCTTGTAAGCAAATTGGATGCATGAGCTGTTAAGCTGATTGTGCGATAATTCTCGCACTTGTCAGCTCTTGCCGTCTTCGGACTTCGGAATTGTGTGGATGATGCTTTTCCGAAAGTCAGATGGTATGTCGCCTGACTCATATATTCTACACACCAACTTGCATAGTCGTTTTGTTGCCACTTCCCCCAATGATTTTAGAAATTCTGATGGAATGTTATCTATCCCTTCTGCCTTATTTGATCTTAAGTCCTCCAAAGCTCTTTCAAATTCTGATTCTAATACTGGATCCCCTATCTCTTCTAAATCGACTCCTGTTTCTTCTTCTATCACATCAGACGAATCTTCACCCTCATAGAGGCTTTCGATGTATTCTTTCCACCTATCTGCTCTCTCCTCTGCATTTAACAGTGGAATTCCCGTTGCACTCTTAATGTTACCACCGTTGCTTTTAATGTCACCAAAGGTTGTTTTGACTTTCCTGTATGCTGAGTCTGTCCTTCCGACAATCATATCTTTTTCGATGTCTTCACATTTTTCCTGCAGCCATTTCGTCTTAGCTTCCCTGCACTTCCTATTTATTTCATTCCTCAGCGACTTGTATTTCTGTATTCCTGATTTTTTTTTTCCCGGAACATGTTTGTACTTCCTCCTTTCATCAATCAACTGAAGTATTTCTTCTGTTACCCATGGTTTCTTCACAGCTACCTTCTTTGTACCTATGTTTTCCTTCCCAAATTTGTGATGGCCCTTTTTTAGAGATGTCCATTCCTCTTCAACTGTACTGCCTACTGCGCTATTCCTTATTGCTGTATCTATAGCGTTAGAGAACTTATAAGAATAATAAATGCGATTAAGACTGTTCTTGAATTATTGACTAAGGCAAGCAGCAGCGTCATATAGGAAACAGAGGAACCACCCTCGGACCAGAGCGGATCCTGGATTTCCTTGCTGCAGCGAACGATCGTTGTAGTTAGCAAGAGGAGAATCGCACCGGAAATGACCACGGAAAAGCCCTTGGACATTAGCAAGCCAGGTACATACAATCAGCGGCTGCGAGCACGACTCCAATCCACGACTAGAAATGGAGGGTGAAGCTTTGACTATGCCGGCCACTCGTGCTGGCGTAACGTCAGAAAAATCATCAGACAAACGTCGGCCGAAGAACCCGAGACAGAAGCCAACATAAAGTTTAACATTTTTGTAAAATTTCAGTAACTTCAAGCTTTACTTTCAAGACTTGCGTTCATATTCAAATGACCAGTTTGCTGCCAGCTCTGACCGCAGTTGCAACACTTTTCCTTCCATATTACTATCTGTTATTTATACCAAAATCACAATCATGCTACAAACCTGTTTCTGCAAGTTTTCATTCATTCGATTATCAGAATCTTACCTGAGACCCTTTTATTAGGTGTGCCAAGGTTTTACTTAAATATTATTATTCCTTGTCAAATGTTTCACGAATCGCTTAAGCAGAGTAAATCAAATTAATTATAATTCATGTTTCATTTAGTAGTCATTAAATTCCTAATTCATTATTTTAGAGGGTATCTAATTAATTCACTCTAGATCACTGGGCTAGTTTACATACCTTCACGATCCGCCCCCATACACAGACTCCTTAGGAAAACAGTCTCAAATCTATCATTACTGTGAATAGAAAACGTAGAAACTAAAATTAGCTGCAAATGAGGAAGAGTTCTATCGGCATAGAATCGAAGAATTCAGCAGGAAGGAAAGAAAAATTGAATTAGCATTCATGTAAAACAAAGGCAATGAGACAAAGAACCAATTTTCATTCATTATGTTTTAGAAAGCTCATATGGAATCCTGGCGTGCTATTTCAGCGCTACCTCTCAGCTGTTTGATAACTTGTGTATATTAAGAAGTATAGACAGTGTAACATGTAATTTGCTACAAAAATTCTCTTAGAAAAAAAACTGTCCTTCGCAACTGCTTCCCCTTGTTCTAACGTCACTGCACACCTCTTTGCCACTGTATCCATTTCTCCATCCAGACAATCTTTTTTTTTTTTTTTTTTTTTTTTTTTTCTTAACAGCACTTTTCGTGCAAATTTTTCTTCAATAATAATAACGCAAGTGGTGGTTCTCTGTTTGTAATCACACACTTCTACTCGCCTATCTGAAGACACATCGGTAATGAAAACACTTCTGAAGTGTATTGGGCGATCAAAGAATTTACGTTTGAGACTATTACTGCAGCGTATATGTAACTTTGCACGACTCCGAAGCCGTTATGTAAGCACTGACATGTAAAAAAGGGATTAGTGTAGCATTGGAGTCTTTCCGAGGTACGCGTGGTAAAATGTGGAAAGGTGAACTATGGTGACGTTATTACGAATTATGTCCAAACAGGACCAACGCGCTGTTAATCTCGTCTTGGCTGCCGGAGGACAAACACTGGTAGACATCCACTGGAAAATGAAGAACGTCGTAATATTTCTGGCTTTACTTCCAAGAAGCTGCTCTTAGAGTAGTTGAGAAGGCAGCAGTGGTGTGAGGTACCTGTGATAGTTGTTTTATTCGGTACGTTTATCGTGAGAAGATTGGCTGCTGAGGTCGGAAGTAACACGCCAAAACGATATACTTCTTTTATTATTATTAGAAAAACTAACAAGTGATTTTACTTGTGTTTCGTATAAAAGCATTTTCAATAACAGGCTATCATTCCATTATTTCAAAAGTGTTAATTACGAGCCGAATAATAAACAATTGCTAAACAAAAAGGCAGACGAAGCACTTCGGAGACCTTCGGGTCACGTCTACCTTGGATGGCGGGCAAAGTGCTCGGCTGTAAGATCAGAGCTAGTTCGGCAGTCCCGAAAAGCCTGTTGTCTGCCTTGGTCGGTATCGGTATAGAACTTAATTAGCAATCTCTAGTTATTTGGACGTGTAATTGAGAACAGTCTGATAGTAATTATACAAATATGCAGTTCCTTATTGGAAATTATTTGTGTTTCATAAAGTGAACTATAATTGAGCAGTTTCTCGTATTCTGCTAATAATCAGCGAGTGGCCTCCCGTTTAAACACACCAATTCAAAATTTTATTATTTATTCAATAGCAGTTCTCGCTAATAATTTATTACTGCCTCAAGACAACGAACTCACGACCTACGTGCTGTTTTCTGCGCACAGAACAACTGTAGAAGACTGCATGTTGGTGAATATTATTCAGAACTTATGCATTCCACTAAGGGCGTTGGAAGCAATTAAGCACCTCGCGTGTACAGCAGTCTTAGTACAAATGAGATCAGTGACATGTCATCTGTGGTAAAACAGGCGAATTGAATGAGGAAAGTTTTCGAGTGGGGGGATTTATCATACACGCATAAAGCCCTCTCACTATATCTCTCTCTATCTCTCCCTCTGTTTCACTTGCCGTAACATGTATGGGGAATCACGTCTGTAGGCTATCACTGCTATGGAATGGTGCGCCAAGTTCCTTGTTGGTCACGATTCGACACAAGACGCTGGTCTATCTGGGAGGCCAGCCTCATCCATTGCAGACAACAACAACAAATGGCCGGTTGATGATGCGATTAGGGTGAACCGGTGCATAACGAATCGTGCGCTATCAAAGGACCTCGACATCAGCCCTGGTAGCAAGCAACACGTTATTCAGCAAGAGTTAGGCTACCACTAAGTCTGCAGCCAGTAGATACCCCAGGCGTTGAAAGCAAACCGGATGGCAGTTTGCCTGGAGCACATGATACGTTTCAATGCTGAAGGCAACACTTTCCTTGAGAGCGTTGTTGCAGGCGACGGAAGCTGGTGTCACCACTGGGAACCAGTGTAGACAGCGTCAACGATGCAGTGCTATCATCCATCGCCCCTCGTCCCAAGAAGTTCAAGAGCTCACCCTGTTCTTTTATTACTGGGGCCCATTGCTTATTGATTTCAAGGAAACTAGTGTCTCTATCACTGGGGAATGGTACTGCGCAACACTGAAGAAATTACAGCGTGCAATTAAGGCAGAATGTCCGTGAAAACTGCTGCTTCCTCATAAGGCCCTGTAACACCGAAAATTGAGGTAAAATACCTTCTGCACCATCAAAATCTTTTCGCTGATTAATATCCGTTCATAGCTTCTACTGTACTTCTAATACTGAATCTTTAAGTTTTATTACAGATTTGTGAAGCCGGCCGTAGTGGCCGTGCGGTTCTAGGCGCTACAGTCTGGAACCGAGCGACCGCTACGGTCGCAGGTTCGAATCGTGCCTCGGGCATGGATGTGTGTGACGTCCTTCGGTTAGTTAGGTTTAATTAGTTCTAAGTTCTAGGCGACTGATGACCTCAGAAGTTAAGTCGCATAGTGCTCAGAGCCATTTGAACCATTTGTGAATGTGTATAATTGATTGTAATTATAAATGGCTAAATGGCTCTGAGCACTATGGGACTTACATCTGAGGTCATCAGTCCCCTAGAACTTAGAACTACTTAAACCTAACTAACCTAAGGAGATTACACACATCCATGCCCGAGGCAGGCTTAGAACCTGCGACCGTAGCAGTCGCGCGGCTCCGGACTGAAGCGCCTAGAACCGCTCGGCCACCACGGCTGGCTGTAATTATAATGTAGGTATTGTAAATTGCTGGGTAATCGCCAAGGGAACTTCATGTACAGACATCGATAGTGTTGTGGATTGGCAGGAGACCAACCCACTAGATTTAGAGGAAGCCGAAAGGCACGCGTTTTAGCTCACGCAGGCTGGCGTGAGGTCTGGAACAGGACAAGGAAATTAGAACTTAGAAAAACGGACACAGATGGTGGAATACTTAACTTTAATCCAGTAATGTTGAACGTAGCTCTTGTCTGTACATTATTTACAATATCAATAGCAAATGATAATGGCGCCTTGCTAGGTCGTAGCAATTGATGTAGCTGAAGGCTATGCTAACTATCGTCTCGGCAAATGAGAGCGTATTTTGTCAGTGAACCATCGCTAGCAAAGTCGGCTGTACAACTGAGGCGAGTGCTAGGAAGTCTCTCTAGACCTGCCGTGTGGCGGCGCTCGGTCTGCAATCTCTGATAGTGGCGACACGCGGGTCCGACGTATACTAACGGACCGCGGCCGATTTAAAGGCTACCACCTAGCAAGTGTGGTGTCTGGCGGTGACACCACAGATAGCAATGTCGAAATGGCAGTAGTTGTGCCATTGTTCATCTCTGCGCATGGAGACTCCGTCGTGCTGCGAGCAGAGAGAACGGAGCAGCTTGAGTCATGAAAGAGAGCGGAAGTTTTTGTTGTGCACTCCCACAGACGCGATGTTCAGTTATGATCACTCCAGTGTGGGCGTAGGCGCACCTACATCGTTAACCACGTGAGTATTGAGGGCACGATAGGACAGGCAGAGGAAGCTGCAGTTCTAACTATTGTCTGTCCCAAAATCATCCTTGACTCTGGAGACGACTCGTGGTTCTCAACCAGCAGAAGCAACAGCAATGCCTCAGTATTGTCGTCGGCTTCATTCTTCATCTTCCGAACAGCTACAACAACGTAACACTGTTAACTGGTAGATTATAAATAATGGTATACAGGAATTACCCAGTGGCATTTCTTCAACAAACTGTGACTAACTTCCTTGAATAATAACCTGAAATAGTTAAAATTCGTAGGGCACCTGAGTCGGCATTGTTCTCAGACATTGTTATTAGGCAGGGTCCCTTTCCTTTCCATGCAATCAGTGAGTGCCGTTAAAATATGAAACATTGACTAACTATATACTTCCAGTTTTGTTTGTTTGCTACTGACCAGTTTCAGTCTAAATTTTGCTGCCTCAGTAACTCCTCATTCTTGTACTGCATAACAGAGTCTTAACGGATTTGCAATTTTCAGTTTTAACTTCACTCACTTGAAACAAAGTAAAATTTCAATGGCAAAACTAATAACTAAAGATAAAGCACAAATTAAGATCGCACAATTTCATCTGTTCTGTATTTAGTTTAGCGAGTGATTTCTGCTGGCTTGGTACGTACTTTATGGTTCTTATGTTAAAAGCATATCAGTTGCTCATTTGCTTAAAGGAAATTCAATTCAGTCTTTCAGTACTTAAAAGTAAATTTCTTGCCTGTTTCTCCAAATTTTGCATTACGTTACGCTGAGGTTACTGAAAGTCATTTTATTTAAATAACAAAATTTCAATTACAATCAGTTATTTATTTAACCAGCAACTTCATTTAACTTTGCTTTTAAACTTTAGTATTTCAGATTAAGTAACTCCAAGCTAAGTGTTTACTGATTCATTTATTTTCTCGTGGACAGTCGTGTTGTGGAAAAGCGTGACGACCTTCTTTTGCCACGCGAGTGATTATTTGCTTATTTTTCTTTGCCATTTCCTTTCTTAGGATTCTGGATATTCATTGCCCTAGTGGGCTGACAAGCGTTTAATTATCCTTTTTTGCTAATCATGATTTGTTTGTATTAATTCAAAATTATTACCAGCATTCAGATAAGGTTTCGAATAGATTCTTCCTTCAGAAGGGGCTGTTGTACACTTTTCGCCTACTGGCCGGGATTATTTTCCTTCGGTGACGGATAGCCCTACTCATTATAAAAGCCGGCCAGAGTGGTCAAGCGGTTCTAGGCGCTACAGTCTGGAACCGTGCGACCGCTACGGTCGCTGGTTCGAATCCTGCCTCGGGCATGGATGTGTGTGATGTCGTTAGGTTAGGTAGGTTTAACTAGTTCTAAGTTCTCGGGGACTGATGACCATAGCAGTTAAGTCCCATAATGGTCAGAGCCATTTGAATTTTGATTCATTATAAAATTTCATTAGGCCTACGCGAGCACGGTCAGTTACATTGCAGTCCTTTAGGCCGATTAGCAACGTGGAGGTTACAGCCCGTCCCCGTATAGCAAATGTCGTAACGCAGAAGTTACGCCAACTCAAGTGGGAGACAAAAAAATGTTCAAATGTGTGTGAAATCTTATGGGACTTAACTGCTAAGGTCATCAGTCCCTAAGCTTACACCCTACTTAACCTAAATTATCCTAAGGACAAACACACACACCCATGCCCGAGGGAGGAATCGAACCTCCGCCGGGACCAGCCGAGTGGGAGACACTCGAGCACCCACCCTATAGCTCTGGTTTCTCCCCATGAGACATTCCATACCTTAAAAAAGACCTTGAAGGGTTGACGATTGCTTCCGGACAAGGATGTGCAGCGGGCAGTTACGGACTTCTTCAAGCAGCAGGACACAGTATTGTAGCAAACGGGTCTCTTCAACCTGGACCGTCGGTGGGACGACTGCCTCAATGTTCACGGTGATTTTGCCCGATTGGCATACCAGTTCTCGCCTTACGACCTTCGAACGGAAACTTTATGATCGCCATTTCGACTTGGAGCAAGTTTCTAAAATTAACTGACCGAAGCGACGCGCGTAAGTAAACTTGCACAAGTTTTTGCTCTAATGTAAACATCTCAGCAAGTGCTTGCAGAAGTAGCTTGATAGTGGACAAACGCTTTTAGAGACTGGGGCTAAGGCGCAGGGAATCAGTCGGAGACGGTTGGGCTGAGTTGAGCAGTCGGCAGGTGGCAACCGCTAATCGAGTGTGTAAGCAGCGTGGGGGGGAAGGGGGAGGGGAAGCACTTTCCACTGCGCCGGCTGCGTTCCACATCCGGGCATTCCAGCCGCCTGCCGCCTCTGCTCGCCGGCCGGCCTCCTTATTTCGAGGTCAGTGGGGCTTTGGCCGCGCCAGCCAACGGGCTCTGCCGCTCCGAGCATCTACCTCGCCCTCTGTTAACAACGCCATTACGTCAGCGCACTCGATATCCACAAGTTCACGTTGCTGAGGCCCTGCGGCGCGAAGTGATGTGGCGAATGCATTGACACTGCGCCCTCGTTGCGTGGCAATACCTTGTGTGTACCTAAAAGCTGAAATTCAGGTTCTGTTCTGCCAGACAACGTGAGAGCTTCTCTCCGACCTTTCTCGATTCCGGGCTCTATGAGTGCTTCCTTGCCTTTATGTTACACCAATATTTGCAAAATTTACATTATTGTAGAACCAGTAAGAAATAAGTACAAAAATAGTGATACTGGGTACCTCTCAGACCAGTGCAAGACTGTTGAATCGATGCACCTACCCTGCTGCACGTTAACGCTAACCTTTCACCTTTTATTTCAAACAATAACAAACTCCGTTTTTGACATTTTTCACCAAACTTCGTGACCTTTCCTCACTTCCTCGATCTCTGACAGCAGTGTACTACATACAATTTGCTAAATCTTCCTGACGTGATGGGAATTTCGCGACGTGTACCTGGAATAGTGGGAGGGGTGAACTGAACCCTGGCGTAACTCCTTTTCAAATATTGAGTTTTTCATAACTGCAAAGGTACAGGGTGGTTATACTCAAACTTTGGCTACTTGAGAGGATTCTCATGAGAAACGAGTAATTGTAGGACAATGAAACTTTCTGGAAATATTTGTAAGGACACGAGGAAGATATAACGGATAAACCATTGAAAGAAACACATTTTAATTTCCTCGTGAGAGGGTAACATTTGTTATCTGCGTAACGTATTTACGTTTCTTGTTGCAAAAGTTGCTCAACGTGACGACCATCTCCGTCCACGACAGCCTGGAACAGCACTGGAGATACCATTTGACAATTGTTCGCAGCACTTTTCGAACGCTGGGCAAGGAATGTTCAGCTGTCGTGAGACAGCTCGTGCACATATTCTCTGTCACAGCAACAACAACTTTTTCAGCTATCTGTGGCGCAATTGGCCAACGGCCCCTCCCAGGAGAAATTCCAAAATCGACAGTTAATTCGAACTTCCGACTCCTGTCCTTCGATCCCAGTGCGGAATGAGGACTTCAGCGTATTCCTTTGATGCACTGATACTCGCCAAGAGCAACAGCACTATTGTTGTTGTTTTGATAAAACAGCTTTACGAGCAAAGCCGTGCTCACCTTGTCCAGGTCCATGTTGATGGTCTGCAACTGTAATGCACACGGATGCTCCAGTAGCGGAAGTTTAATAATAATCACCACTGTACTTGCGTTATATTTTGCTTTGATCAACAAGCCATGGACATTGTAGAGTAACTTTTCAATCTTATATCGTGTACTCTTATTACTCGCTCCGTAGGTTAGTTTCCTCGACTGAAACAAGCATTTTCTATTATTTCGCGTCAGCGTGGTCTTACCAATGAAGAAATGTTGCGAACCAAGGAGAAAACAGATAGTGAATCAGAGAGTAACTTATCGAATTCAGTTTGTGAGGAGTCTCTGTCAGAGTCAGCTGACGATTAAAGTAGAGAAAGAGGAGGGAGACACCGTCAGCAGATGTCTCCTCATCTCAATTCCAGAGCAATCTAGCAGTCCACTGCCGCAACAATGAAGGTCGCAGCAAGAGATGGAACAGAATGCAATGTGTGTAACACGCCACCGCCTCGAAAGAGGGCTGCTCTGAACGTCCTCATGAAGAGACGACGACCCATTGCATTTACCTTCCACCAAACGGATGACCCCAACTCAGTCTTCCGGCTTCTTTTTAACGAACAAATGCTGCGTATCATAAAAAAACACGCAGTATCACATTCTCGTGACAAAATAAAAACACCATTTGGATGCACTTGCCATATTTTAAACGGTCAAACCAAGGGAATATTACCATACTTTTTAGGCACAGTTCAGGAAATAGTTTTCAAATCACTTAAAAACCTTAGCAGTTTACTGAAACGTTAAACTTGATTTCTTCAGTTGTATATTTCATAAGACATAAATGGGTTCCATAAATGGGTTCGAGTCCTGCCTCGGGCATGGGTGTGTGTGTTGTCCTTAGTGTAAGTTAGTTTAAGTTAGATTAAGTAGTGTGTGCGCCTAGGGACCGATGACCTCAGCAGTTTGGTCCCATGGAAACTTACAACAAATTTCCAAATAGTAATCCTATACTTGGATCGTATCATTGGAGGAATTGGAGACGATGATTGGTATTACGTACGCCACAGGTGCTTTCTGCCAAACATGTTTCGTTGAATGTCCTTTGGTCTCGTTCTTGGGGATAAAATGGCGAGAAACGGATTCCGTAAACTTACCGGATTTCTCCGCTTCGTTGAGAAGTCATTCCGGGCTCAACGCATCCCAGCTGACATGTTCACACTTTTGAAGTATGGAACAACTTCGCTCAAAATGGCCTACATTGTTAACACCCTGGTGAAACTGTTACAATTGGTGAGCAGTTACCTTCAAGAAAAGCAAGGTGCAGGTTTACCCACTTTATGCCAAACAAACCTGACAAATGCGGATTCATGATTTGGATAGCTGCAGATGTGATATCCAAATACATTTTCAATGCCTTCCTGTACCTTGGAGAGGCGGCAGGCCAACCAGACAACCAGCAATTGGGAAAGTATATCGTTCTTCGCCTCATATAATCGTTTCTAATTCAAAGAAGGAATATGACAACAGACTGCTTCTTCGCATCCTTCAGCTTGCCAAGGAATTTCAACAGAAGAAAACGTTATCAGCTGGAACAATGAACAAGATTCTGCGAGAAATCCTCAACTGCGTGATGAAAACAATTCTGTCACATTGTATCGTCATCTTGGGCAATGCCGATAAGCCAGAGTACAGCGTGAGAGTGTACCAAGAGGAGGAAGATAAAGATGTAATTATTCTCAGCACAATACATCCTGAAGTATCAGCAAGCAAAGAACGGGAAAAATAAGCAGAAACTCTATCTTCTGTGCTGTGGGCGTCATTGACCAAATGATTCGCAAATATTCAGCTAAGGTTGCTTGCAGGAGATGGCCGATGAATGTATTTTACAATATCCTGGAAATATCCTGAGCATGGAAGCAACAGATTCGTGGGTAATCTACAATTAAATAACCAAAAAAAAACCTAAAGAGGAAAGCTCCCATTTGCAGCTGGTAAATAAACTCACGAACTGAAAACAATAAAGAGTGAGACAGGAGCAACAGAACCAATCGAACGAAGAAGCGGCTTTAGGACTGCTCAACTGAAAAAAGCGGAAGAAGTGGCACATTGGAATGTGACAAGAAACAAAACCAACGACGTATGTCAGAAATGCAAAAAAGCCGTCTGTAGAAAATGTGTACGAAATATACGAATAATCCGCTGAAACTATGATATCAATGTTTAGAAACAAACAAGTGAAATAAATTAAGAAATGTTAGGAACCTTAGAAATACGTCACATTTCTGCGTAGAAATGAAACGTTTTGCGTCTAAAACAATAATCTAATTGTTAGAACTGCGAGGTAAGACTTTGATAAAAATGTGTGTATGACATAGGAATGAGTTAAAAAAAATAAAGATCTCACTTTAACCATACAGTAGAATTTTTAATGCAAATCTCATTAGGGATCAAATGATCCTTTCCCGCTGTTTAAGGATGGCACATTTTTCTGCTGTTCTGGTGTTTAAACTGCAACACCAGGAAACATAGCAAAAAGAAAAACGGAAAAGAAAAGAAACCCTGCGACTAGGTCCTGAAGACCACTCAGTACAGGTAGCTCCTCAGTTGGCATCACGAGCCCAAGTGTACTTCGGTCCAGTCCTTCCGCCAAGGAAAAATCCCATGTAGTACTGGGAATCGATCTTGGGTCCTCCACATGAGAGTCTGTCATGCAGACCATTCAGCTTCAGAGGGGGACCGGAAGGGTAGCAAATAACAAAGCGGTAGAATACGTTATTAAATTTTTAGTAGATTTGGGGGTATATGGGTACGAAATTTAGTGCACAGAATTCTATTTCGGGGCACATAGACCCCCAGCAAGGCAGTACTGCGCCACGGGGTTGCCTATCCCCGAGAGTGCAGGTGCCACGACAACGCAAACAAAACAAAGTGTTTCAACACGGCAGTCACAGTAACAAGCTATATTCTGGAGAACATTTTTGGTCGCTACCTCTGCAAGTCCCCACGCTTGTCCCTCCAGCAGACAGCAACAACACCACTCTTAGGAGGCAAAGTTAGCGGAGGTCCATTTGCCTCCGCAATGTCATTTGGCCGCAAATACACTGCACAACAAAATTAAAGAATCACTTTTTCGAAACACTGTAATTGTCTCCCATTGTCACCTATAAGTTTGAAATTCGGCTCAAAGGTGCCTACAATGCACTGTAATTGCGAAAAAGCTTGGCGCCCTATGACGTCACCCTTGCTCTCGACGACAATTCACAACACATGCGAAGAAAGGGTATAGCTCAGAATGAACCAGTGGTCAAGGCGCCGGCAGTGTGTTCGGTCAGAGGGATAGCTGCCCTCTGCAAAAAAAAGGAACTGAGTGTATGGATCATTGATGAACCTGAACGGGTGTCATGGGACGTCCGCACCGAACAAATCCAACAAACAATATCGAGCAAAATGAGATTTAAAAATAAAGGGGGGAGCGTCTTTGATTCATAATCGAAACGTCTTCGGTTCGAATCCCACCGCTGCTTAAATTCTGATTAATAATCAGCATTGGCGGACGAAGACTTCCGGCATAAGAAGTCACCCTCATTGTGCCAACAGCTTTGTCAAAGAGGGCGGAGGAGCGGACAGAAGTTCAGGGCACTCTCTTGTCCTAGGGGTGGGAAACTGCCCCTAAAGGTGGAAGAATCAGCAATGATCAACGGCATGAGAATTCAGAAGGCAATGGAAACCACTATATTAAAGACACGTAACGTGTATCCACCGGACATGTGCCCTGTAATTGAAGAAGTGTCATGATGTTCTCACCATTCCGGAATAGTTCCCCATTCAGATATCCGGCTATAGATACAGCAATAAGGAATAGCTCAGTAGGCAGTACAGTTGAAGAGAAATGGACATCTCTAAAAAGGGCCATCACAGAATTTGGGACGGAAAACATAGGTACAAAGAAGGTAACCGCGAAGAAACCACGGGTAACAGAAGAAATACTTCAATTGATCGATAAAAGGAGGAAGTACAAAAATGTTTCGGGCAACTCAGAAATACAAGTCGCTGAGGAATTAAATAAATAGGAAGTGCAGGGAAGCTAAGACGAAATGGCTGCAGGAAAAATGTGATGACATGGAAAAAGAAATGATTGTCGGAAAGACAGACTCAGCATACAGAAAAGTCAAAACAACCTTCGATGACATTAAAAGTAAGGGTGATAACGTTATGAGTGCAACGGGAATTCCACTGTTAAATGCAGAGGAGAGAGCGGATAGGTGGAAAGAATACATCGAAAGCCTCTATGAGGGGGAAGATTTGTCTGATGTGATAGAAGGAGAAACAGGAGTCGATTTAGAAGAGATAGGGGATCCAGTATTAGAATCAGAATTTAAAAGAGCTTTGGAGGACTTAAGATCAAATAAGGCAGAAGGGATAGATAACATTCCATCAGAATTTCTAAAATCATTGAGGAAGTGGCGCCGCGTCCGCGCTGTTTGAGGCGCCATGTCACGGACTGCGCAGCCCCTCCCGCTGGAGGTTCGAGTCCTCCCTCGGGCATGGGTGTGTGTGGGGGGGGGGGGGGGGGTATGGGTGTATGTGTTGTTCTTAGCGTAATTTAATTTAATTTAGTTTAAGTAGTGTGTAAGACTAGGGACCGATGACCTCAGCAGTTGGGTCATTTAGAAATTCACACGCATTTGAACATTTTTTGGGGAAGTGGCAACAACACGACTATTCACGTTGGTGTCTGACAAGTGTGAGAATTATCGCACAATCAGCTTAACAGCTCATGCATCCAATTTGCTTACAAGAATAATATACGGAAGAATGGAAATGAAAACTGAGGATGCGCTAGATGACGATCAGTTTGGCTTTAGGAAAGGTAAAGGCACGAGAGAGGCAATCCTGACGTTGTGGTTGATAACGGAAGCAAGACTAAAGAAAAATCAAGACACGTTCATAGGATTTGTCGACCTGGAAAAAGCGTTCAGCAATGTAAAATGGTGCAAGATGTTCGAAAGTCTGAAATAAGTAGGGGTAAGCTTTAGGGAAAGACGGGTCATAAACAATATGCACAACAGCCAACAGGGAATAATAAGAGTGGACGACCAACAACGAAGCGCTCTTACTAAAAAGGGTCTAAGACAAGGATGTAGCCTTTCGCCCCCACTGTTCAATTTGTACACCGAAGAAGCAATGATGGAAATAAAAGAAAGGTTCAGGAGTGGAATTAAAATCCACGGTGAAATGATATCAATGATATGATTCGCTGATGACATCGCTATCTTTAGTGAAAGTGAAGAAGAATTACATGATCTGCTGAACGGAATGAACAGTCTAATGAGTACAGAGTGTGGATTGAGAGTAAATCGAAGAAAGATGAACGTAATGAGAAGTCGTAGAAATGAGAACAGCGAGAAACCTAACATCAGGATTGACGGTCACGAAGTAGATGAAGTTAAGGAATCCTGCTACCTAGGCAGTAAAATAACCAATGTCGGATGGAGCAAGGAGGACATCAAAAGCAGAGTAGAGTGCATTCCTGCCCAAGAGAAGTCTACTAATATCAAATATTGACCTTAACTTAAGGAAAAAAATTCTGAGACTGTACGTCTGGAGTACAGCATTCTATGGTAGTGAAACATGGACTGTGGGAAAACTGGAACAGAAGAGAATCGAAACATTTGAGATGTGGTGCTACAGACGAATGTTGAAAATTAGGTGGACTGATAAGGAATGAGGAGGTTCTGCTCAGAATCGGAGAGGAAAGGAAGATGTGGAAAACACCGATAAGGAGAAGGGACAGGAAGATAGGACATCTCTTAAGACATGAGGGAATGACTGCCATGGAACTAGAGGGAGCTGTAGAGGGCAAAAACTGTAGAAGAAGACAGAGATTGGAATACATCCAGCAAATGATTAGGACGTTGGTGGCAAGTGCTACTCTGAGATGAAGAGGTTAGCACAGGAGAGAAATTCGTGGCGGGCTTCATCAAACCAGTTAGAAGACTAATGACCAAAAAAAAGCTTAGAAGCTCATTTGAGTTGTAAGATGGGTTAATGATGTCACATCGGCACTAAGTTTCGCAACAATCCTGCCCAATGCCACCGTGATGGTGTCATACGATGAAAAGGTAGTCACAGTCCCTCTTGCCCACATTTCACACCTTCTTTTGACGTCTCGACTATGGAGGCAAGAATCCCAACTCCTTGCCTTGAAAGCATGAGGTTTTCTTACTAGTGGCCGATGAAAACATTTCAGACACACCACTGGTCAGAATCGACACGAAAAGGCCTCAGGAGGTGGGATCCAGGGCGTCAATGAAACCACCGTTTTCGCTGGGGCGATATTTCCCCCACATTTCGGAGCTAAAAACGACATTTCGGAATGCGATGAACAACAGAAAGATGTTCTTGACAACCTTTGACATTGCTTACACCCTTGTATGTTTCAGCCTTTCTCTAAGGACATGGTGGGGCTGCATCCCCATCGTCGTGATTGCAGCCCGTTGGAACACAATTTTTACTCTCGTGTGCAAGTTAGAACCACTAGGGACCATTCAGAACCATTTGACGAAATCTGAACGAGATACGAAGCAGCAAAGGGTGCTTATGCTTTTCCACTCCCCCTGTTTCCCACTCTCATGTGGCCTAATCATGTCTGAATGCAACACTAACACGTGCGTGAGTAACAAGGCAAACCGTCGCTCTAAGACCCCCAGTTCGGCAACGCCCTCAATGCCACCCACGCAACTTTATTGAGAACGTTACAAATATGTCTGTCAGAAACTTCGACACCAATTCAGCCTGGTGACTGCTCTAGCGCCTGAAGGTACGCAAACCGTGCCCAAGGTTTATCGAAGGGGTTGCCTAATCCTCAGGTTGTAGAGCAGACGTAACCAACCAAGTACCATCGCCTTTGCAAAAATTCAGCAGGCGCTGCAGACCATGCAGCCGGAGAAAGAACTTATGGTGGACAAAACAGCCATCACAATCATATCAATCGTGGCTGTCTCGCATCGACTCCACGATGAAGGGCCTCAAGAAGTCTCCTCCACCGTTCCTGGCATTTGACGGGAAAGCAGAAGCCTGGGCCAACTACGTCGCATGCTACAACAGCATTTCATTTCCCACAGGACCTCAGCAGCGAGGTTTTTTTTTTTTTTGGTCCACGCAGGCTGTAATTGGTATCATCTTTTGCACCAGTTAAATCCGGCAGCGGAAACGCGTGATTTCATCATCATCATCAGTGTTGGGCTGCCTAAAGGCAGGTTTTCACATGGTAGTTCTCCGGGCTGTCTGGTCTTCTGCCATCCTCTTCAGGTCTGCATAATTTCATCTTCCCTTTATGTCGTCTATCATCTTGTATCTCCCTCTTCCTCTCAGCCTTCTCCCACAAACCAATCCTTCCAAAGCATCTACTAGCAAGCACTCCCTTCTCAATGAATGTCCCAACCAGTTCTTTTTCCTTTCTCTTACAACCTTCAGCAGACATCTTCTCTCACCAACCCTTTCCAATACTCTTTCGCTACTCACTCTTTCCATCCAGCTTATTCTCTCCATTCTCCTCCACATCCACATCTCAAATGCTTCTAACCTTTTTTCATCCTCTCGTCTCAGTGTCCATGTTTCTGCCCCATATAGTGTCACACTCCAGACAAAACATTTGCCAAGCCTTTTCCTTGGTCCTTTGTCTAATTTGCCACATAAGAGTCTCCTCTTTCTGTTGAATGCCTCCTTCGCTATGGCAATTCGAGTTTTCACCTCCTGGTGACATCTCAAGTCTTCAGTTATTGTGCTTCCGAGATATTTAAATTCACTTACTTGGCTAATGGTAGATTGTCCTATTTTAATATTGGACAGTCTGCGTCTCGTACTGATGACCATACTCTTTGTTGTTGCTGCGTTTATTTGCATCCCATATTCCACACAAGCTTCATTCAGATCTTTGCGCATGTTATTCACTGTCCGCTCCCTTTCTGCCACTAATACCATGTCATCAGCAAATCTTATACATTCTATTCTCTTTCCACCAATACATATTCCTCTTTTCCCATCTAAGCTTTTCGCAATAATCTCTTCAAGGTATCCGTTAAACAACAGTGGGGAAAGGCAACAACCTTGTCTAACACCTCGTCCAATGCTGCTTCCTTCTGACATTTCATTTCCAATCCTTATCCTTACTTTCTGGTGTAAATATAGATTCTGTATCAATCGTCTCTCTTTCCAATCTACTCCTTTCCTCTTCAAGATATCCATCAGCTTGTTCCACTAAATGCCGAAAGCCTTTTCTAAATCTATATAGTTCTTAGCAGGCCAATAGCATCTCTTGTTTCTTTTCCTCTTCTAAATCCGAACTGCTCCTCTGCAATCCCTCTATCCAGCTTGCCATATAACCTTCTATTCAACACACTCAGCAAGACTTTAGCTGCATGAGAAATTAGACTGATGGTTCGGTGCTCTTCACATTTTTTAGTGTTTCTCTTTTGTTCTATTGGTATCATAACTGTTGCAGCAAAGTCCTCAGGCGATTCCCCTTTATCATATATCTCGTTACAGAGGTAGACTATTTCTTTTCTTGCCTTGTTTCCCAGGCTCTTCAACAGTTCTGCTGGAACATCATCTATTCCACATGCCTTCCTATTCTTCATCTCCTTCAGCGCCCTTTCTACTTCTGCTTCCAAGATGGTAAATTCCTTTCCATCTTCCGGCACATATTGCTCCTCTTCAACCTTAATTTCGCTTTGCATTTCATCCCCCTTATACAGACATTCAATATATTCTTGCCATCTGTTCAAAACCTCCTGTGGTTCTTTTGCTAGATTACCATCTGCTCTTTCTATTTCCATGTTATTCCTCTTTCTTTTACGTTCAAGAACTATTTCACTAGCCAGTCTGTACATCATTTCATACTTTCCCTCTCTCTCCATTTTCTCTATTTCGTCGCATTTCTGTTTCATCCATTTTTCTCTTGCTTCTTCAGTTTCTCTTCTTAAGTCATTATTCAGTTTCCTGTACCTCTTTTTGCCTTTTTCAGTTTCTACACTTTTCCACTTTCTGCGCTCTTCCATCTTTTTCAACATGTTTTCTGTTATCCATTCTTTCCTGGTGCTTTGGGATACTCTAATTCCTAGTACTTCTTTGGCAGAGTCCATGAGTCCTTCCCTCATTTTTATCCACTTGTCATTAACACTTTCATCAACACTACCTCTTTGCCATTTTTCCATAAATCTGTTCTCCAAATCTGATGCCTTTCCTACCTCTTTGAGTCTTTCTATGTTTAGTCTTTCCTTTGCTTTATCTCTCCAGAGTTTTTTCAACTTCACTTGTATTTCTCCCATCACTAGGTTGTGGTCTGAATTTATATCCGCTCCTGGATAAGCTTTAGCATTCTTCAAACAGTTCCTATACCTTTTTTGTATAAGGATGTAGTCCAGCTGATATCTTTCCCTATTAAAATTTGATATCCATGTGTAACGTCTCCTTTTATGGTGTTCAAATAATGTGTTACCCACTGCTAATGAATTTTCTTTACAAAAACTAATTTGTCGTTCACCTCTCTCATTTATTATTCCTAACCCAAATTTCCTACTGTATCTTCATTTTTTCATTCACCCACCACTGCATTCCAGTCCCCCATGATGACAATGCAGGCATTTATATTTTCTTTCTCGATGAGTTCTTGTATTTTCTCATAATATTCTTCCTCTTCCTCATCTCTGTGCTGGCTGGTTGACATATATACCTGTATTAATACCAACTCTTTTGATCTACCCTTCAGTCGTATCATCATCAGTCTTCCATCAATATATTGTACCTTCATTACCTTATTTTTCAAATTTTGCCCTATCAATATTCCTACTCCGTTTTCACCACTCTTGATTTCCACTAAGTAAAAGAGTTTATAATCACGACTTTCTATCTCCCCATTCTCTTCCCATCTCATTTCACAGAAACTGAGGGCATTTAATCTGTTCCTTTTCATCTCCTGTTTTGCATTCTCTAGCTTTCCTGCCTGCAGAAGTGTCCTTACATTCCATGTACCAATCCGTATCTTTCCTCCCTTCACTGTCCCTTTCTTCCTTTCAAATATATCTACTCTCAATGTGTTCCCCTCCCGGAGATCTGAATGAGGGGAAGTTTTAACTCCGGAATCTTTCACATGGAGAGACATACCATGTACTGCTTGGGAATGTAATGTGGTAGTTTCCCGTTACTTTCCACATAGGCAGTAGGATGCCCAGCCTAAAGTCAGCCGCTCATCATGAGTCAGACGCTGTCTGTAGCCACCGCTCTGGGGTTCAGTCGCTACTTGTACCCTTTTTGTACCCAAAGAGAAAAGGTGCCTCTTCTGCCAGCTCCACTGTACCGAAGCCCATCTTCTTCGCCTTCGCTGCCGTTGAGGTCTTCACCGTGTTCCTGGCAAGGGGCCCTCACGAGGTACTATCACCCGGGCCAGGTGAACCAAGGTTTTTTAACGAGGTGTAACTCCTCCCCCTCCTCCTTTCTCAACCGGGCTTGGGACCGGCTATGGCAGATTTAACTTATGAATATTTTAAAACGTATTTGTTGGACTATTTTGATTCACAAGTTGATGTGGCAGCCACTAGGTCAAATTATTTAGTTGTCGTAATCGAAACAGACAATTCTACCGCGAGTGGATAACACAGTTACAAGGACTTTCCAAGGATTGTCGTTTACAGTGTTCCAGTACTAACCGCAAACAGTCGTATCACTGGTAAGGTATACGATTCTAATCCATCCTTCACATGACTGGCACCAGAATGATCTACTCAGATTAGAAAACCTGTCATTGACCACGTGCTTCCCCCTCATTTCGGCTTTTGAGCAGTAGTCAGGGCTCCATAAGGCCCATCAAGGGTGTTTGCCGCTCATCACATACGTACGATCCAGCCTCAACCGTGAAGACTGCGTGTTCCATCGGGCACGTCTCCCTCTAGGCGGGATGTCGCGGGAAACCATCGCAACCGGAAGTTACTCCCATGAAGTATTTTCTTTTATCGCTCATCAACACCAGCAGTGCTACTTTCACCAGTGAAACTGGACGTAAGACGGAGTTTGCCAGTCATTCCTAAAAATGAATATGGATAGTACTAGTATGGACAATTCGACTCTGGTTCGGATATAGCGAACTATATACGTGGCTCAGACGCCTTCCCCATCTGCAGTAAGTTTTTGATATTACAGGTGGTTATTAACGATATCCTCATCACTTTTCAAATAGGCACTGGGTCTGAATTGGGATACATGTATGTGCCTTGGTTCACCACCATTCTAGTCATTTGCCAAACATTTAAAAGCTACAGCGGTAGCGCCATTGATGTGCAGAACCACTTCAGTGCAAAGATTCAGCATCATGCAGCATCTCTGTTGTCCCAAATCTTAGTCATCAAATCGATGGGGGCTCCTAACATCATGGGTTTAGGACTCTTTGATTCCCTAGGTTTGAAAGTCCACAATTCAATGAACCACATCCAATCGTTCATACCTCTCTACAAAATATGCCTCAGTGTTTTACTACCAGATGACCAGCGTCACCGACTGTGAAGTATATATTTTCTTGGAGCTATTGGTGACGCCTAGATTTTCAAGTCATGGAATGTACCTTTTGCACTGCAGGACAAGCTTCACCTCGATCTACAAAGACTGCAAGAGGAAGGAATCCTGACCCCAATTTCCAAGAGCCAGAGGGGTAATCCTATTGTGATGGCTGAAAAACCAAACGGACGTTTGAGAATTTGTGGGGATTTTAAGTGTACTGTCTCTGGCAATTTTGCCATGTTAACCTCAACATATGGGATAGGATAGGCGTCGGTGGTAGATTGTTCTGCCATGTACAATCTACCACCGACTTCTATCCTGTCCCATATGTTGAGGATAACATGGCAAAACTAGCCAGTGGCAGATTGGTCACAAAAATCGATCTCACGGACGTCTATCTACAACTACCCTTGGCTGTAACCTCTAATCGCATCTAAGGTACTAACATGCCTTTTGGCCTTTTGCAGAATAATAGACTGCCCTTCAGCTTTAGCACCACTCATGCAGCAGTCACATTTCGAAAATATTTGAAACATCTAACACAGGGAATTCCATACACAGCCAATTATCTGGACGATATCATCATCAGTGGCAAAAACGCAAAAGACCTCACAACAAATTTGTAAGTCTTATTCAGCGTGCTCAAAAAAAGCAAATGCTGTTTACTGGTATCACAAGTTGAATATCTAGGACAAGTTTTAAATGCCTGAAGAATATATCCCACTCCACACTATTTGGAGGCCACACAAAAACTATCAGTTCTAGGGGATACCAAACAACTAAAATCAGCGTTGGGTCAGCTAACCACTACAAAAAATTCATTCCTCATGCAGCGGCCATCATCAAACTGCTCCATCACCTTTTTCACAAAAATGTTAAATGGTATTGGTCCTCTGCTTGTGACAAGCCTTTTGGAGACTTAAAACAGGCGTTGCTCCAGCCAACGTGTCTCATGGCTTATTACGCTATGCAGTTACTGTCCGTTGTGATGTATGCATCAGGATATGGCCTTGAGGCCGTTCTTTCTCACAAAGTCAAAGGCATAGAGTGCCCTATTAACTTTCCAAAACTGACACTGGACAGCATAACTACAGTCAAATAGGAAAAGAGGTCTTTTTGCACTAACATTTTTATGACTGTGTATATGGACGGCTATTTAGTCTTTTATTGACCATAAACCACATTTGCTCATGCTAACATACCTACCAGGACCACCCAGCATCTGCAATGGTGGACATTGTTTCTCTCAGGGTACCACTACGACATCCAGTACCATTCCATAGCGCAGACACATTTTCCTGTCTTCCAGTAGGGCAGGACGCTAACACTGGAGCTGCACCTGAGGTCTGCTTCCATACAGACGCATAGGTGGAGGACACCGTCGTACATCTGCTACTAGATGGTACAACCATTACCCACACGTTGCCAGAGGACCCGGTCCCTCGTGTAGTCATCCAGTTTGTGCGACACAGATGGCTGGCAGATTGCAAACTCATCAAGCAACCCAGGGCCCAGGCATATTGGCACTGTTGACATGAAAAATATACTCTTACTGCACAGAAGTAATAGAAACAACAGAGTTATCATCCCAAAAACACTTCAATGCAGGACATTGCTGTTACTTCATCAAGGTCATTGGGGTACAGTCATCACCAAAAAGTTGGCTTGAAAATATATCTTCCAGAAGAGCATCGTCAAAGACAAAAAATGGTTCAAATGGCTCTGAGCACTATGGGACTCAACTGCTGAGGTCATAAGTCCCCTAGAACTTAGAACTACTTAAATCTAACTAACCTAAGGACAACGCACACATCCATGCCCGAGGCAGGATTCGAACCTGCGACCGTAGCGGTCGCGTGGTTCCAGACTGTAGCGCCAGAACCGCTCGGCCACCATCGGCCGGCATCGTCAAAGACATCAATGATCTCAGCGTACCAGACATGCAAGAACAAGCATGCAATTCAAGTAAGATGGTAATGGCCATGGCACGAGACAATGTCCCATTGGTCTGGATTTCACCAGGACTTTTATAGGTTCCCCTTGGTTAATCTTAATCGATACAGAAACCAAATTTCACTATTTCTCTCGGGTTCAATCGACTTTTTCAGCATACAGATCTTATCACATATTTTTTCACTGAAGTATTACCAGAAACCACTGTAGCAGATAAATGACCTCAGTTCACATCAGCAGAAATTCGCAACTTTTGTAGAGAGAATGGCATCGCTTTTATCCATATGATACCGTTTCATCTGGCTTCCACTGGCCTGTTTGAAATTTTTGTCCACACCCCCAAAACTCATGTGTTGAAGCTGCACCAGCATCATGGTCTTGAAGAGGCGCTTACCTTATTCTTTGCTTCCTACTGCTCCACACATCAAGGTAGGCCGAGCCCGACAGAAAACCACAACAATCCCAGTTTTCCATATCCGTTCCACCACTCATATACCCCCACCCAGCTGTCCTCACCACCATCGCTATACCTTACAGGAAGCCGTATGGGCACTGGTGTTATCCAGGGGAGGGCAATGGTCAAGGTCCAAGTGACAGATCGCACCTGCTGCCACAAGCGCTTGAATCAAGTACACCCTCACAAGACTCTGGCTGCCCAAGCACCTCTTCCAGATCTGGCCCACACAGTTCCCGGGAACAACAGCAACTGCTGCCAGCTGCTCCAGCCTCAGTACCTCAAAGCCATGGGTCCTGTAGATACCACTCTCCCAACCGACACCTCTTTAGTAACTGCCGCTCCAACCCCTTGGATGTTGACACAGGAGCCAACTGGGTTTCCCGCTTCCTAAGAACATAGCCAGCAACAACGCCGACTTCCAGGATGCCAAGATGTGTCACAATATCTCCTCTGGGGAGGGGAGGGGTGGGAGGGGAATATGCTGTGTTGTGGCACATAGCTCGCCAGCACGCCAGGTTGCCTATGTCGAAGAGCGCAGGGGCCACGAGACGGGAAGCAAAAGAGTGTGTGTCAGTACAGCAATAGCAGAAACTAGCCACGTTATAGAGAGCAACTCCGGACGCCACTACTGATACTCCGGTTGCTTCTCTTTATTTATTTGCAACATGCTCCATTACAACTTTTTGTAATACTGCATATATGTAATGTGTGTGTGTGTGTGTGTGTGTGTGTGTGTGTGTGTGTGTGTGTGTGTGTGTGTGTGTGTGTGTGTGTGTGTGATGATGATGATGATGTGAAACCTGGTGCCGGCACGTAGCACCAAGGGAGCCTGCAAGCTTAACGTCCCCATGCGACGGACGGATCACCATCAACAGTGTCACACTCCCCATTGCATGAGACACTGCAGAGACATTTGGTTTCAAACTAGGACAATATCACGAAGTAATCAAGATCTGCACGCCACCAACCCTTGCCGGCAAAATACTAGGAGTGAAAATTTTTCCACCACTACGATTCGAACTGGCTTAACCTCCAGGTCGGGCGCCACCACACAAGCATGCATTAGCGACCTTGACGACGAAGGCAGGTTACTCCGAGTATCTGTTTCGCTGCAAGTGGCAGCGACATCGCTCCTAGAAGCTGCAGTTAGCGCGGACATATTTGTTTCCATTTCGTCACCTGGCTACAAATAGTTCACGAGTAATTCGTCCACCTGTCGGTATTTAAGCCATCGCCTGGCTCGTACCTGGTAGTTGCAGCCAGCCAAACAGCCAGCCAATCTAGGATCGCCACCTTCTGGAGCCACATGGAGCTGCCAGAAGTCATTGTCCTGGCTGTGCAGAGACTTGGTCTCTGGACACTCAGGCCTACCAAACTTTGGTAGCTAGGCTCGTTACTGTGATTTGATTAAGAGACAGTCCTCCCACGATGAGGTCCTTAAGACTTTGACGCTGTCATATAATTTGTGACTTGGCCATTCTAGGCGAATAGTTAAACGTTGACTTAAACTATAACAAAGAGTTTAGTAAGACAGAAACTTAGACTGATAAACTATTTTTGTGTCCTTGTGAATTTATGCTCCAAGATAGAGAACAGTGAATTTGTGTTATTATTAATAAATCTATTGTTTATTGACTACCTGGTTGTTATTTTTCTGCACCAAACCTCGGCATGGCCACTTCACAGAGAATCAATGGCAGCAACAATAGCTCTATCCCAGCTGAGGATAGCTAGCCGTAGATGAGCTGTGAAGACAGCCAATCATTTCTGCCCCATCAGATCGTAATTCCTCTTATACAGTGAGCCATTTATTAACTGGAGCGCTCATTTGCTCGGTTTCTCATTCTTCAAGGTTTCTATGGTTTTCAGCAATGTTGGATCTTCCCTTTGTGCGACAGCAATGTCTTTTAACGAAGTGATGACTGAGATCTCATCCACAATACAATATTCTAAAATCATTGGAGGAAGCGGTAACAAAACGACTATTCATGTTGGTGTGCCAAATATATGAGTCTGGCAAAATACCGTCAGACACCATCCACACAATTCCAAGACCCGACAAGTACGAGAATCATCGCACAATTAGCTTAACAATCATGCATCCAAGTTGCTGACAAGAATAACATACGGAAGAATGGAAAGGAAAATTGACGAAGTGTTAGATGACTACCGGTTCGGCTTTAGGAAAGGTAAATGCACCAGAGAGGCAGTTCTGAAGACTAAAGAAAAGTCAAGACACGTTCATAAGATTGGTCAACCTGGAAAAAGCGTTTGACAATGCAAAATGGTGCAAGGTGTTCGAAATTCTGAGAAAAATAGAAGTAAGCTATGAGGAAAGACGGTTAATATACAATATACACAGGATTTAAAAGGTTATAATAAGAGTGGATGACCAAGAACGAAGTGCTCGGATTAAAAGCGGTGTAAGAGATGCAGTGTTTCACCCCTACTGTTCAATCTATACATCGCAGAAGCAATGACAGAAATAAAAGAAAGGTTGAATTAAAGTTGAAATTGAAAGGATATCCATGACAAGATTTGCTCATGACATTGCTTTTTTCTGTGGAAGTGAAGAAGAATTACAGGATCTGCTGAATGGAATGAACAATCTAATGAGTACAGAATATGGACTGAGGGTAAATCAAAGAAACACGAAAGTAATGAGAAGTAGCAGAAATGAGAACAGTGAGAAACTGTGAGAAATGGGTGATCACGAAGTACATGAAGTCAAGGAATTCGCCACCTAGGCAGCAAAATAACACATGATGGACGTTGCTAAGTTACAGAAGAGTTGTGTCTGGCCCCACGTGGACAATGCAGTAAAAGTTTTCCCTGTAATCATAACATTGGTTAAGGAGTTATATGCCATAAGGATTATAGAAGTGGTGCACCACAGTAATTTAAGCTGTTGTATTTACCTTTCTTGGCTTAACATAATTTAAATCGCAAGTAAGGCTGTTAAGCAAGAATTCATTGGCATAACTTTATCTTAAGCTGTGCTCAGCCATCAAATAGCACTGCACGATTTGTTTGAGTTATGATGTTTGGGCTGCTGCAACACGAATAAGTAAAGGCATGGATTTGGGGAAGTCTTGTAAATTTCGCACAGCTTTGGCTAGAAGGTAGTAGTTAAGGGACCGATTGTCACATTGGATACCAGGCACAGGCAATTGATATTTAGCAACCAATTCTGCGAGGCAGGTTTATAACGCTGCTAGCTGGTGAGAAGCACAGCCCGGAGGACATTGTGTACAAGTGTGAAATAATCAGGGTAGCACAGGGCACTGACGTGCCATGAAAAACCCATACGTTGCAATTACAACAGTGCCTAGCGGCCTGTGCATAGGGGCCAAAGCAAGCTGAAGAAAGCTGACATTGTAATTACTAAGGAGTATTCCACTTGTCCCCTCCAGAGGAACTACGTCAAAGGCATAAGTAAGCGAGTCCGGAAGCTCATATAAGGCAGTCATGTCACCATTCCATCTGTATCTAGAACCAGAGAGAATCGTGGTTGTTGCAGGCCAACTGTGTCAACCTCTGGTGATGGATGTCGGCAGCCAACTGGACCACTCAGAGCACCACCAACCTCCAATGCACAGATGCAACACAGCTGTGGAGGGGTAGGCCGCGCCTCGGATCTCCACCGACACGAGGAGTGAAAGGGCTGCAGACATATGCCCTCTGGGTGACATCATCCAGCAGACTGCAAGCTGTCATCTGTAGGGACGAGGTTGGAGCATAAGCTCGTAGCCTCCTGGGTGCAGGACTGCCTGCAGTCACTGGCCGAGCTGCCCTGAGCGGAAGGCTAGAGCTGCTAAGGCTCACTACAATGGCGGCGGACGGTTGTTTCCCTTCAGCACTCTACATGGGGATCACGAGTTGCCCTTGACGGAGCCATCAGCCATGTCTGGGCTAATGGCACAATCAACACACGAGACTGCCACTTACGCGTGTTGTGAGTTGGAGCACTATGTCTGCAAGACTGAGCGACCAGACACTGATGCAGCAGATTCTGACACTGGCATTGGCGCTGATCCACACACGCAAGCTGCATGGCGCCACTGGGAACAGCAGAATGCCGGCTGTGTACCTTCGATGCAATAAAATCAATGGCACACTTGCCGGTGATTCTCTGCACGCTTAGGTGTGACTCCCCCCCTCTCCCCCAAACCATACCTCCCAGTCATTCTGAGCTCAGATGGAGGGGAAGGGTTGTAACAGGGCAATAACAAGTTAAAGTGCAATGCTGAATGATAAGCCAATGCAGTGTACATTAGTAATTGTGTTGTATGTGTGTGGTTTGTAGTGATTCATGTCCAATGTGTGTGTAAGTCCGTTGTAATTAGGTCACATGTACTGTGATTCTTGTCCACAGGGCCAAAGTAATTAAATCCAGATTTTTCTCTGGTCAGTTTTATTAACGTTTTATTGAGTAAAATTTTATTACTGAATGGATATACTTCCAATATATCAGTCTGTCAGGATAGATGTTTTAAAATTTTTATATAAGTTATTGAGGGCTTAAAGAAAATGAAATTACTTTTGTGTAATTTTAGCTATCTGCAGTACTTTCATAGTTTGTCTGTATCATTGTTGGATTAACTACTCTTCTTTGTGGTTAAATGTAGGCTGAGATCAGTGCTTATGACTGGAGAAACCACGGAGTCCAGCGTGTCCCCCTGAACTGATGATGGTCCTGCAACCACTAGGCTGGCAGCCCTGTAGACACCTAAGAGTACTAGCTTCATCTAAGGGATGTTTTTGCTAATAAATGGTATTCGACTCAGTCTCATCATTTAATTACCAACCACAAAAAATCCTGCACACAACGTAAAATAAGCATGCTTCATAACAAAAATAGTTATAAGACCCGAAGACGACAGCAAACCGGTTGTCTTACATAAATATTTGTCCAGAATGTTCTTCAAACCAGTCATGAACTGTGTCCCTGTGACACGGCGATTTGTCACCCATAAAAATTCCATTGTTTTTTGGGAGCAAGCCATTCATGAAGAGCTGCAAAGGTACAGATGCTGCATATGATTCAACCTGATGACAGATCAATGAGCAATGCTTTTGCAATTGAGATCCAGAGTCGCATTGACAGTGTCCCAGATGATCTGAAAGAGGGTGATGTTCGAGGACAAAACTTGCTTTCCTGTGCTCAGTAAGGTAAACCGACACAATGTGAGGATTTTGGGCTCTGAGATGCCCCACTTTAGCATGGGACTACTGTGCAACAGTCCAAAGGTAAACGTGTGGTGTGTTCTTGGCTCTGAGCACTATGGGACTTAACTTCTGAGGTCATCAGTCCCCTAGAACTTAGAACTACTTAAACCTAACTAACCTAAGGACATCACAAACATCCATGCCCGAGGCAGGATTCGAACCTGTGACCGTGGCGGTCGCTCGGTTCCAGACTGTAGCGCCTAGAAACGCTCAGCTACCCCGGCCGGCTGGTGTGTTCTTATTCATGACCATGTGGTCTGACTGTTATTCTTTGCAGAGGCATCAATAACCCTGATTGTTTATCGGGACATGTTGGAACAGTTTGCAGTACTGCAGCTCAAAGAACTGCAACTTGACATCATGCTCCAATAGGGTGATGCTCCACCTCAGTGACTGATGCTCGTTAGGATGGCTTTGGATGACATATTTCCAGTTTGTTGGACTGTCACAGGAGGACACATTTCATGGCCCCAAAGTCTCCAGGCATCCCAATGTCAGATTTTTATCTCTGCAGCTTTGTGAAGACGCTATCTACCAGGACCCAACACGGGACTTGGAGACATTATGAGCTCACATCAGAGCAGCAGTTGCACATGTAAATGAGGACATGCCAGTCCAGACATGGGAGGAAATGGCAGAGGCGGCTTGTGATCATACACTAATGCACTACAAATTATACCATTTGCCTTCGAACGCTTGCCAGAAATTGCATTAAAAGTAAACCATTTCTCTTTTATGCATGCTAATATGCAATTAAAATGGAAGAGAACATGTTTTGTAGTGCTCTTTCTGTGATACCTAGAAACCAGCGGCAAGTACTGAAATGATGGTCTGTCACACTACAATCAGTCAGAGAAGGGATGCAGCTCTCTCTCTTTGACTGCATGTGCTCCGATGTCACATCATCCCTTCTAGCACTAAGGGTACTATGTTGTTCACAGCACCAGATCAGTATGTTTCTTTGAAAGTGCATTTAAATCTGACAAGGGAAGGATGTGGAGCAGGCTCCCAGATTTGACTCAAACTATGTGAGTAGAAGCAGATAGATGCCCCTTTCAAGTTCATCAAATATTTTGCCTGAGAGGACTGTAGGAACAGATAAAACACTCTCTAAAGCTTAACAGGTAGAATATGAGGAATTTTTGAACAGTAGTTGATGGAACAGTGCTGTTGCTCAATAGATAAACAAACATTTTTTTGAACTTGTTGGCAAGAACTGCTTTCTGTAAAGTAACTTTGCATTTTCAGAAGATATTTAAACTCTCAATATAACCTGCCCATATAGTCTTGTGTGTTAAAGGTTGCTTCTGGAATGGGGAAGTGCACCAGCTCCTGAGTGAAACACCATGATGGATTAACGATGAAGGTCGGTGTACTGACCAGCCTGGATGTAGTTTTCAGGCAGTTTCCCACATCCCACTAGGTACCGAGCTGGTAACCAGGTCTCACATCAGTTAGATGACTCACAAACATTTAGAAAACTTTCATCCAGTTTCACATGAGTAACATTGCATGCAGACAGTTGGTGTACACATATTCAATCCTGGGCGGGTAACAGGGTGGCGACAGGAGGTGTATCTGGTTACCCCTTAGCTAACCATGCCACATCCATTAATAACCATGCTGACACTGTGGTGAAGTGTGATAAAAGCTCAAGAAAAAGAAGAAGTAGTAAAAGTAGGAGAGATAGTTTTAAAATTGCCTAATTGTGTATTTTGGGTTTCACATATCTTCAGAAAATGCAAAGTTAAATTATTGAAAGCTCGTCTGGCCAACAAGTTCAACAAAACTTGCTGTTTTGTACAGAGCAGCTGCAGCATACAAAATGCCATCAAAGCAACAACATAACAGGATTCTGACTCACATACCAACTCTGTGACTCTCTAATTAGGGATGCAGTGAAAATTAGATTATGTCATAGCAACTTCAATAGCGACGCTGTGTATTCACTTAGCAATGCATGGAAGCATGCACTTGATAAAGAAAGAGTACAGAGGAAGACTTCTCATAGTTTACTGCCTAGTGTAAGTAGTGATGGTGGATAGCAAGTGCAAATGTATGGACATATATGGCACCACATCAGGGTGCACATCTCCTTGTGCATCTCTGGCCATGAAAGGGCAAGCATCATCAGTTTTACAATAGTCAGACTGAGCCTCTGATGATGATGACAGAGGCAATCATCAAAAGGTTTGGAAATTTTACAAATTTTACACAGCAAGTGAACCAAGCACTTTTTATCCTATCCTGTGAAATTGCAAAGTTTCAAGAACCATCTTTGAGCAACGAATTTAGGAATGTACTTCAACCCCCTACATATCACTCCCGTAAGGATTACTTATACAAGATTGGACTACAATGCACACTGAGGCATGTAAGCAATCATTCTTCCAGCGTTCCACATGTGAGGGGAATGTGTAGAAACACTAATAAACAGTACACTGGGAGATACCAGTAACACCTGTCATGCACTTCACAGGCGTTTGCAGTTTATAGCAGTAGATGTAGATCACTTGTAGGGAGCCCTGCTATGTCCCATGTTAGGAGAAGGCAAGCCTTGAAAGGTAGCAGCACTTAATTGTAGGCTAATAATTTTACCCCACAGGGAAACGGCAGCAAAATATTTTGTGCAGTCACTGTGTATGTCTGAGGCCAGATTCAGCATATTGAGGCAACAGGATGTAACCAGCGGCAGTTTGTGTCAAACATTGGAATGAATGATGTGTGCAATCTGTCCTCAGAGATCATATATGGGTCATTCCAGTGTCTACCAGAAAAGATTGAGAGGATCAGCCTGGCTCATGAAATTTCAAAAAAGCTCACACACCACAAAATGGTCGCCAGAAGTGACCAACTCTTCCTAGTTCATAGTCAAATGGAAGGCTTGGACAATATACATTGAAGGTTCTGTGATGAGCCAGGTTTCGAATTTCTAAAGTGCCCCATGGGGTTCAGAACTTAAGCATCCCCCTTCATGCCTCAGAGTCTGTTACTCAGGTTGCTAACTCTGTATGGTGTGCGCACAAAGGATTTTTAGACTAGGCAACTCACAAACCAGTCCAGCTGTGAGTGTGTGAAGTATTTGTGTATGAAGTGTCACCATTCATGAGACTATAAAAATCCCAGTGATTAACTGTCAAAGCATAACAAAGTGCAGGAGTTTGAAGTAATCCTAAAATGCAGCAGAGCTTGCATATTACCAGGTACTGAGAGCTGGCTAAAATCCAGAACTGACAACAGTTACCTCTCTGTGGTTGAAATCAAAAGGACAGACTAATAAAAATGGTGGTTGTGTATTCATCATGGCAGACAAAAAACTTACATCCACTGAGATGGCAACTGAATCTTAATGTAAGACTATTGGGGCAAGACTCGATGTGAAGGGTGAGTATAAACTTGTAACTTAGTACTTGCTCTGAAAACTGTTTCAAACAGATAGCTTCAAAGCCCACTCATGGCAGGAATTTATGAGATCTAATGGCTCTAAATAGAGCTGAACTCGGCACTGCACCTGCTGGTTCCACACACGCTTCAGTGCAGACATATGCTGCTGCCATCCATCCTGCAGCTACCCAAACTAGTACAGCAGCCTGACACAGGCACATCAGGTCGCTCCCCTGCTTCAAGCTGCCTCACTACGAAACATGACAACACTCATCATATCCCACATCTACATTTCAACAGCACGCGGCTCTTCGTCTATGACAACTATATTAGAGCATACTTTCTAGTCAACACGGGCGCCAATATTAGCACACTGCCTCCTCAGCTGGCACCCGGAAAATGTACACCATCTGTCATAGAACTACACGCTGTGAACGATTCAGTGATTCCTGTAATAGGCATGGCCTCTATCTCAGTTCAACTGGACAACCACACCCCTTGCCCATGGACGTTTTTCGTGGCCGACACCGTAGAGCCAGTGTTGGGCGCAGATTTTTTGAGGCATTATAATCATCTTATAGACTTGGGTAGGGCCTTACTACTACATCGCGATGGCTGCATGCCAATCAGTGGAGTAAACAGTGACCACCTACCGATGGATGAGACTCCGCTGCCTGTTCCTCCTACTTCTGAAACAGTACTGGACCTTATGCTAAAGTGCCAGGCATTGCTCGAGGAGCTTAAAACCGTGACTACTGCATACACCAACCTCCGCAGTACCTATGTCAGCTAACAAACACCTCTACAACCACTGCTCCGAGCTCACGGCACAACTACACATCACACAGCAAGAGCTGTTGTCATGCCAGCAAGAATGAGAGCCACCCGCCCAAGATGCCGCCAGGCCTTCAGAACCACAGGTCAGACCAGTGCCTCTTACTTCTGGTGATGATGCTCCCATGAGTGGGCCACCCAAAAAAAGTGATACTGCTCTCATGAGTGGGTTGAGTGTAAACAGTGAGATCGTCTCCATGAGCGGATCGTGTGCCTCACGTGCTATTCCACATCAGCCCCTTAAAAAGATTAATATCATACACGATGGTACTGTACACAGAATTAATACTACTCCTGGTCCACCAGTCTGATGCCGGCCCGACCGCCTAGTCCCTCACAAACTAAAGGCGCCAGTGACACAATCGAGGTACTGTTACGTGAGGGCGCATCAGGCCGTCAGACAGTGCATGGGCCTCACCGATTACTATGAGAATGAAAAAATATAAAAGTGGCCCTGTGCAGGGACTATAGACATTTGAGCATGTGCACCACCATTTAGTTACCCCATGCCTAATATTAAGGACTGGCTGGTGCAACCATCTTTAGTGTGATTGACTGCAAAAGAATTTATTCTGAGATCCGAATGGCCAAGGAGGACATCCCAAAGATGGTAATAACTAATCATTTGACCTATTTGAATTCCTCTTTATGCCCTTCAGACTAAAGAACACAGTCCAGACTTGGCAACGGTTCATTGATGGCTTATTTTTTGCCATGCCCTTTTTCTGTTGTTACTTGTATGATGTAATTATCTTCTCACAAACAGCTCAAGATCATGAGAAACACCTTCAAGTGTTATTCAACAAACTAACAGAGCATGGTGTTGTGGTCAATGAGGATAAATGCCAACTCTGGCAATAATGTGTTATATTCGTAGGCCACCTCGTTTGCTTTGGTCATCTGCCCCACCCCAGAAAATATAGACCAAATCCACAACCTACCACCCCCAACAGACTATCAAGAGTTGTGACATTTTTTAGGGGTAATTAATTTTTATCAACACAACTTCTGCTGCTCACAGAGTCACTCTGCAGCAAGAACACGTCAGGCAAATGTAAGCTCACTTGAACTGCTCATATGCAAGCAGCTTTCGAGAACATCAAAACCGAGTTCACTCAGACCACCACCCTGGCACTCCCATCACTAGACACATATATGCTTATAATGACCGATGCCAGTGACCATGCAACTGGGGCAGTGCTACAACAGGAAGCCACCGGTGCAACCCAACCCCTACAGTTTTTCTCATGGAAACTTATAGACTCCCAGAAAATGTGGTCAACCTTTGACCATGAGCTTTTGGCAATACAGGGCGGTTTATACTCCCAAAATGACATCGAGGGCTGGCTACTTACTATCTACACAGTCCACCACCCTCTGGATGACACTATTAAAACCCCGCCAGCCAATACCTCCCCTCAACGAATGTGCCACCTTGACTTGATTTCACAATATACTATGGGCTATGGACATCTGTTATGTATGGGGAGAAAAAAGCACTGTGGCTGACTACCTCTCAAGACTCGCTGCCAAATCGGCATGCCCTGACTTCAACCAATTAGCAGAAGCACAAGCAGCTGACACTGACATTCAAAACCTGCTATCTCGACACACAATGGGTCTCCAGCTCAAGCAGTGCACCATCATAGGCATGACCAAACTAGTTTGGTGCAATGCATCACATGGTAGGTAATGACCAGTCATCCCACAGAACTTCAGCAAAACAGTTTTCGGCCTCCTCCACAACTTGTCTCACCCTGGAGTATGCCCGACACTCAAACTCATGATGGGACATTTTGCTTGGACTAACATCAAATGGAAATGCACTACGTGGATGAGAGCCTCCATCCAATGCCAACAGGCCAAGACAGGACGTCATGCCTAACTGGCCTTCAGGAAATTCCCATCCTGAAGGGCCGTTTCCAACATGTCCACATAGGCCTGGTGGGGCACTCCCAGATTCAAATGGATACAAGTACATCTTGTCAGCCATAGACAGACAATCGATGGGTGGAGGTCACACCTCTGACTAATATCTTGGCCAACACTGTCGTCCGAGCTTTCATCACACTATGGATTGCACGCTTTGGCTTCCCAGAGTCCATGACAACTGACCAGGGCTGGCAGTTTGAGTCGGACCTGCTCTCTGAGCTCTGCCGCCTCTGTAAGTCCCACCAGTTCCACATGACGGCCTACCATCCTCAATCCAATGGACTTGTGGAAGAGTGGCACCATACCCTGAAGACAGAGCTTGTATGCCATGACCAGGAGCAGTCTGAGACCCTCCCCTATGGGGGATTTTGAACTGTAAAATTTCTCTCACCACGATGGGCCATAGTGCTTATCACTTCATTCCCCATACTCTCCACTGACATGACACAAAAAGAGTAGAACAAGCTATACTGCTATTAGCTTGTGGCAGAAAAATAAGATCTGCCCTACTGGATTTATGTGATTTCACCATATTCCACAGTTTTCAGTTTCTTTCAACATGTTATCAATTTTTGTTATTTTTCAGATGAAAATAAAATTAAAATACTCTTAAAACTGCTTGCTTGTAGGTGTGACTTATTGTGGTAAGAATCAGCATCCCTTTGGAACTATTATCGATATGAAACATAAATCAAAAACAAAATTATTTATTTAGGTATACCAAACTATAAGATAGCTTTGTGTCCTGCCCTCTTCCCCCACATGACAGGCCATGTGGGCAGGGTAATTACAACAATGTATAAGGGGCGATTCAAAAGTTTCCATCTGAGGACAATGCTGCATTGAATATGCAATGTAGCACAACTCCAATGCAGGTGTATGCAAACCAACATATAGGATAGGGATTAGTGTGGCATTTATGTCTTTCAGACATGCAAAAACGTGACGTATGGCAAGATTATTACCAAATGCATCCAAACAGTACAAACATGCTGTTATTTTTTCTTTGCTGCCAAAGGGCAGACATCTGTAGACATCCATCATAGAAGAAGAACATCCATGGAGTAGCATGTCCCGTGAAAACCACCATTGTGGAATGGTGCAGCAATTTCCATGCTGGTCATGATTCAGTGCAATATGCTGGGCTACCTGGAGGTCAACCTCATCCATTGTGGACCGCCTCAAGTGGGAGACACTCAACCACCTGCCCTATAGTCCCAATTTCTCCCCAGGTCATTATTACATCTTCAGTCCCTTAAAAAAGGGCTTGAAGGGTTGACAATTCCTGTCAGAGAAGAATATGCAGCAATCAGATACGGCATCTTCATGCACGAGGACACAGTAATTTACCAAACAGCTATTTTCAACCTGGTGCATCAGTGGGATGATTGCCTCAATGGCCGGCCAGAGTGGCTGAGCAGTTCTAGGCGCTACAGTTTAGAACCACGCAACTGCTATGGTCACAGGTTTGACTCCTGCCTCGGGCATGGATGTGTGTGATGTCCTTAGATAGGTTAGGTTTAAGTAGTTCTAAGTTCTAGGGGACTGATGTCCTCAGAAGTTAAGTCCCATAGTGCTCAGAGCCATTTGAATCATTTTTGCCTCAATGCTCATTGTGATTTTGCCTCATTGGCATACCAATTGTGGACTGTACATCCTTCAAACAGAACCTTTTTGATCACACCTTATAATTAAGTGAGTAATGAAACATTTACCATAAGTTTGCGAGTATTACTCTATATTTTACGGGACATATAAACTAACATTTCCATTCTTAAAGTGTTTTTACTGTAATGAGTCTGACTTCTGGAGCATTAACCTTATTTTCTAATTCATTTAAAAGGCCATTAGAAACAGAATGTATGAGAATGTTATATTTAAATGGTAACCCTATAATCTTAACATTGAATGGATGATACAAAAATTACATTTACTGCCGTTTAATGTTGGCTTAATTAAATTAACACATGACAGTGCACAGTATTAATATGTCCCAAAAAGATGCACGTGGAAATGTGGTTTTTCATGGGGTCAAATCTTGCGTTCTATTGATCTTGGGGATAAATGGCCAATTGTTTTGGATAGCTGCTGGCCTAGTGACCATTTGTATACGTACTGGGAGAACTGACATACAGTAGCTATCGTACAGTAAAGCGTTAATATTTTCTCCAGCCCAGGCAAACTGAATATTAGGTGTGGTCTG
Source organism: Schistocerca serialis cubense (assembly GCF_023864345.2). Taxonomy (NCBI): domain Eukaryota; kingdom Metazoa; phylum Arthropoda; class Insecta; order Orthoptera; family Acrididae; genus Schistocerca; species Schistocerca serialis. The sequence goes on along the minus strand of NC_064639.1, from coordinate 852,399,677 downwards.
GGGTGGACATTTGGCATCTTATAAAAGCACTATTTGTTCATAGGTAGTTCCTGAGAAAACCCTGAAAAGTACCAATTGTGGGGATGGCACTTTTATAATTTCTATTCATGGCAAACCATCGAAATTTTTATGATATGTTCTTAACATAATGTCCTCAGGAAACCTTGAAACTTTTTTATTATCATTATCGGTGACCAAGATCCAGAGGTCAAAGTTATTGTAATTATGCATGTAAAATATGTATGTAATATCAGGTTTGAGGTGCAAATGTGGTTTTCACTGACATAGTGAACACATGGAAAGGGTTCCCTGGTCATCATGAGGGTTCTGAGGTCACCAAACTACATTTTTAGTCAGCATTTTTTCACCAATAAATCTTTATGATATACTGTCTCTATATAATAGTCATTTCAAGCCTATACTACTCATAATGTGCCCAAAGTAGTAATGCAGTGACAAAAAATGGGCTAAGACTTGTCTTAACAAGCCTGAAGAGAACTTAAAATGACTGCCAAAAATCATACAAAATGAAACAGACTGCACAGTCAGTAAAATATTTCTAATAACATATTTACTCTTTTAAGATATAAATCATAAGCCAAGTGTTTTTGATTAAATGTGATCAATAGCCAAAGTACCCAGAAAAAATGTGAAGCGAACAGTTTTTTGTTAATCTTATTTATGCATACTTGTCATTTATATGTGTCAAAGTACATGAATGTGTCAATGTATATGAATAAACTGTCAAAACTTTACATGCCCAAAGAATTGTTTTTATATAAGCAGCACACCTTGCTGTAGCAGGAAAAAGAAGGGAACCAGCAGAAAAATGCTCATGTTGGATCACAGAAAATGTGAACATATTCCTATTTAAAAGAATCTGACAGAGAAGTGGAGAAATGTCACTTCAGATGAAATGGACATTCAAACACAATCTTGGTTACACTAAGTACTGCAAACGCCTTCTTGCTATCCCTGTGACAAAATGTTTTAAAACTTCCTCAGACTGGGTGTTGGTACGCTATTGGAAATAGGTCCAACTTACATATTAGGTATACTATTGTTATACCACTATGAATGAAAATCTGAGACACTCTAAAGTATAAATTTTAAAGTACTTCAAGTGTTGGTAGTCACTATTTTATTTAAGCCTTGGTTCTTTTACTTCAAGTGTTAGTGATCTCAGACACCATACTTCCACTCAATAGATATCGACAGAAGTCACTGTAAGTTCCTGATGCTAAGCTGAGATCTGATCTCTGAGGAGTGTAAGGTGTGGAGAAATCAGGAAGGAGAACTTTGTCACTATGTTAATGCGGGACGTAAGATGGAGAATATTATCCATCTCCTACACAATAATGCCACTTTAGGCATTCATGTGTGCTGATAACCAGCAGCGATGATGTAAATTACACACAGAAGTAACAATGTCCTGTAAAAGAATATCATAGAGTTTTTCATGATGAAACACTCTCATTATTGCTTCACTACAGTTGAGCCTCTTAAAACATGTAGTTTTCTTGCTTTTAATGAGAAAATGGTTGAATTGTAATCTAACCTAGACCTCAGGCTACGCTACATATCAGTCTGCGACCACAGAAAGCTTTTCAGCTATTAGGTTCATTGGTAACTCACTACCAAACCTTTGCATTTTGACCTAACCTAAACCACAGTTTCTGTTGCAGATCAGTCTGTTACCACAGAAAGCTTTGCTGCTTTCGCATTCATTGGATTTACTACAGATCAGTGTGTCATCACAGAAATCTCTCCTGCTATCAGACTTGTTGGCTTCACCAGCTTACAACGAAAAACTGTTGCATTCCAACCTAATCTAGACCTCCAGCTGCACTACATATCAGTTTGTCACCATAGACATCTTTTCCACTGTAAGATTCGCTGGCTTTGCCAACTCTTATCCATATTGTCACACTCCATCCTAATCTAGACCTCCAGCTTAACCAATCCATTATTGTGACATTAAGCTGTTCTGTTGATTCATGAGGTATCTACTTTCTCAGAAATTCTGGACTTCTTCCATAATGCTAAAAAAATATACCTCTGGAATAAATGATGACTAACTGAAACCCTCAGCTGCCGACAGGTGTTGTTGATATACCTCGATGTGGACAGCTGAAAATGTGAGCCCCGTCCAGGACTCGAACCCGGGATCTCCTGCTTACATGGCAGACGCTCTATCCATCTGAGCCACCGAGGACACAGATGAATAGCGTGACTGCAGGGACTTATCCCTTGCACACTTCCCATGAGACTCACATTCTAAACTGTCCACAATTCTACATATGTAATGTACCTTATAGACATTTGCCTATTCACTCATTACTCGCGCACGCTTTGGCGATTCCCGTAAGAGTTTGGGCAACCTGTGCACATTCGCACAGACGAAGGTCAATGACTGGGTAGCCTTTAACTATATATATATATATATATGAATATATGTGTCTGCTTGTGTCTGTATGTGTGGATGGATATGTGCGTGTGTGCGAGTGTATACCTGTCCTTTTTTCCCCCTAAGGTAAGTCTTTCCGCTCCCGGGATTGGAATGACTCCTAACCCTCTCCTTTAAAACCCACTTCCTTTCGTCTTCCCCTCTCCTTCCCTCTTTCCTGATGAGGCAACAGTTTGTTGCGAAAGCTTGAATTTTGTGTGTATGTTTGTGTTTGTTTGTGTGTCTATCGACCTGCCAGCACTTTTGTTCGGTAAGTCACCTCATCTTTGTTTTTATATATAATTTTTCCCACGTGGAATGTTTCCTTCCATTATATATATATATATATATATATATATATATATATATATATATATATATATATATATATAGTTAAAGGCTACCCAGTCTCATATATATATATATATATATATATATATATATATATGAAGACAGTAATTGTTCTCGAAAGAACAGATTACTGTTGTTGACTGTGCAGCTTTTCCCTGAAATAAATGATGACTAACTGAAACCCTCAGCTGCCGACAGGTGTTTTTGATATACCTTGATGTGGACAGCTGAAAATGTGTGCCCCGACCAGGACTCGAAAAGCTGCACGGTCAACAACAGTAATCTGTTCTTTCGAGAACATTTACTGGCTTCATATATATGTTAAATAAATTTTCTTCAGCAGTTGACGATCATCATCTATTGGTTCTAAAGACATTGTGCTACATAGAACTCCAACAAAGTAGCATCTTGCACTAAACCAGATATCTCTGATTGGATAGTGTTGAAGTGTTTTACTTTCCTGTTTGAGGTTTTATGTAACTGCTGGCTCACTCCTTATAGCTGAAGCTGAGTCAGAACACTTCCTGATATCTGTCACTCGAAATAACATCTGACATATTTACCTTTTTATTTTAATTTGGTCATTGTAGCTGATTTTCTTCAAGTAGAGGTCCTGCTAATCAGTGCCTTTGAAATCCCATGTGTAGCCAAGGAAAGGCTTGACTTCTTCAAGTTCTGCAGCTGTTATTGGAGCAAAAGAAGATAACTTTCACTCATATCATAAGAAAGCACGTCCAGTATTTTCCTTTCACAAACAGATATTTCTTTAAGTGGTACAGATCATGAATTTGAATAGAACATGCCTTTATATGACATACACCTTCAAGGCACAACATAACAAAACAGTTTACAATATATTTCATTTTACACAAAACCATCTTGTCTTTTGTTTTCATTCTTGGAGAGTGTGGTTGCTCTTTGACAATCAAGCCACCACCAAGTCGCGATGCCAAAATGTAAAAGGCCCCACCCACAGCAGGTGAATCCCTTTATTTGTCACCACTTCTTGCTGTTTTCTCATATTCCACACCTCCCATTTGATGTCAGCTCATAAGAAAACAAACACCTGTGCATAGTATATGTTCCACAACTTACTCCCTACTTAATGTTATTCTGTCACAATCATGTTTCCTTGTACTACACAACAAGTGGAAATGTTGTTTGCCACAATGGCATGTAACACTTCAGTGTGCACTATAGTCCCCTAAATATCACTCTCCTAGGGACCCGGAATACAAAATGAGACCACTTAACAGCACACACAGAAGCATTTAGACCATTGTCCTTCCCAAACTCCATATGTCAACAGAACAGTAAGGAATCATCGTACCATTTTAGGTATTATCTACTATGTGCACCACGTCAGTTTGCAGAGTTTAAATTTAGATATAGAGCATGCGACAATCAGCAAACACCCATCTCCAATTGTTTAAAGAATCAAATTCCTCTGTATAAAACAACATATCTCCTTATGTGTAGTACAGTGATATAATTTTGCAGGTACATCAGTGGTATATGTGGATTCTGTCTTCAAAATGTGTTGCAAATAGAACTAGTAGTGAAGAAGTAATAAATTAAAATGTCATACCTGATGTTGCAGTTTTAATGCACAAACAGAACTTTTTTCCTACCATCATTTTGTAAAGTTTGTTTGTGTCATCGATTGTAAATGAGAATCTCCATTTATTTTATAGATATAGTTATGGTACACACACAATCACTCTACTCATACTAGTGATAACATTCATTTAACAAGCTAGAGACTCAGTAAATAAAATTACAGTGTGAGGCACATCATGTTATTAATTTCTCTGCCCAGTCAAAGTAATTAGAACTCATTCATGAAGAACATTCTTAAATACTGGACACAAACAGTCTGGGTAGTTTGCACATTGTGAGTTATGCTGCCTCAAGATATATACAAAGTTTCTAATTGCAATACTCAATTTATTATGTTAAACCTTTAACGTAAGTTTATAGCTATTAATGAACTGGAGAGGAAGAGGAGACTACAGTTTTTGGACATATATTCAGAATGGATAACAATAGACTAACCAAGTGGATATTCACATTACTCAATAGCTACAAATCCAAGCCAGCATGGTTCATAGAGACTGAAAAGGACATTGAAAATGCTGGAGTTACAATAGACACAATAGGAAACAGAACACATTTCAGAAAGGCAGTTCAAAAGGCAGAATTTCAGGAGAGAAAGAAAATAACTAGACGAAAGTGGACTCAAGAAGAAAGGGAACAACACGACCATGACAGCAATTTAAATTTTTAAATTTGGTCAATAACTGTATGAAACACTGAAAATCAAATCTGTAAACCATTAGATAGGCTACCTGCAACAGGAAACATGCCTCGGGTTAGCCATTTAATAAATATAGATGTGTCATTCCTCTGCAGACTGTCATCTTGCTGTTAAGTCAAACAGCAGCTTGCAGCTGGAGGATGTGGACTGGCTGGTGGAGATGGGCAACAGGTTTTGGTCAGTCAAACCAACTGTTCAGTTTTAGCATACATCACACCAGTCACTCAAAGGGATGCCAGACTAACTGTAAGATACCTGTGGCAGAAAATCACACCTACCTTCAAATAGTTATTTTCAGTGTTGCATTTACAAACAGGCCATCTACACTGCAGCCTAGTGACTTTGCCACAAAGGTGCCTGCACCACAAAAATTTAAGATACAGAAAATTTCTTTTCATTAATACCATAGTATAAATGTAAAAGATGTGGATATGGATGTAATTATTTTGTATGGATTTTTTCGGCTGTTTCAGACGACAGTAAGTGTGACTTAAGTTAGCATATACATTGCAAATTCCTCAAATTCCCAATGGTACCATGATACTTCAATAGGCAAAGCCACTAAGACTTTTAAAAGAATGGTTGCCAGTTTGAAAATTAATTTAAGTATCACTATAATAAAAATTTATGTTACATTTGTCATCAAGCAGCTAAATAAAAATAATACTGGAGCAGTGGACTAGTGATATTCTTCCTGAATAAGTTTTAATTATTTTTGATTGGGCAAAGAAATTAATTACAAGTTGCCTATGTGCCTCACACTGTCATGGCATTTACTAAGTCTCTGGCTTGTTATATGAATGTTCTCATTAGTATGGATATAGTAATTGAGCATACAATTATATCTTCCAAATAGGTGGAGATTCTTATTTACACATGATTTAGCCTCTAAGACTGGGGAAAGTCAATATTCCCAGTTCCTTGAAAATTGGCTTAGTCATTGCATGAGGTGGTGACTGTGTCATGATAATCACTATTTGTTTTTTCCATGACAAATATTTTCTTGTGTGTTGACCAACGGAAAGGAATGCCATGTGAAAGGATTTCACTGGCCATTGAAATGTCAACAGTTCCTATGGTACTCAATTGAAACCTTCAATTCAGTTCTCTGCAACCATATCAGAGGCTGCCTAATTTGCTTAGCCATTTGTATCTGTGAATATTTCATTGTAGCATTTTATCCACCCAAACTCAAGGAATTTAGCCTTAGTATACTATTCAATAGTTTTATTTTCAAACAACTATTGGTTCTTTAGATGATTTATGGTTACTTCATGGGCAGAAGATCATATGAGAAGATTTATTGATTCATCCTATAAATCTTTCCAGATTGTGGGATATAGAAAACACACACACACATTATATATATGAGGGAAACATTCCACTTGGGAAAAATATATCTAAAAACAAAGAAAATGTGACTTACCAAACGAAAGCGCTGGCAGGTTGATAGATACACAAACACACACACAAAATTCAAGCTTTCACAACCAACGGTTGCTTCATCAGGAAAGAGGGAAGGAGAGGGAAAGACGAAAGGATGTGGGTTTTAAGGGAGAGTGTAAGGAGTCATTCCAGTCCCAGGAGTGGAAAGACTTATCTCAGGGGGAAAAAAGGACAGGTATACACTCGCATACACACACATATCCATCCGCACACACACAGACACAAGCAGCAGACATTTGTAAAGGCTTACCCTCTCACTTAAAACCCACATCCTTTCGTCTTTCCCTCTCCTTCCCTCTTTCCTGATGAAGCAACCATTTGTTGCGAAAGCTTGAATTTTGTGTGTATGTTTGTGTTTGTTTGTGTATCTATCAACCTGCCAGTGTTTTCGTTTGGTAAGTCACATCTTCTTTGTTTATATATATATATAAGCAGATACATGAATTTTACCTTTTTCCACAAAGGTTCCTGGAGTAGCTGCACTGTCTTGTTTCAAGTCTTCTGTATCTTAAATGATCTAGAAATTCCGCTACTGAATAGAAGCAATGATGAAGAGATTAGCCAATTCAAGAGCCTTTCACTGTGCTGTTGACTCGGTGAGAGAAATGTGGAGAAATGTTATGAGAGAGAAGGTTTCCATTAACCATGTGTTGCCATATAAGTCTAAGAACCACTAGATCACTGAAGAGTTTTCTGCAAGATGTTTGATTATAGACATTACAAAATAAACTTATTGCATACTTCTCTAGAATAAACACTTTTTTGACCTTAGCTTCACAGATTCAAAATATTATGGTATAGGACAGCATTGAGTGAAAGTATGCTAGCAATCCTACCTGCAGGGAACCTAACTTATCCACATACTGGTGCCACCTCAATCTGTCATCCATCTGGTTGCTTAGGAATTTCACACATGTAGTTTTATCCAGTGTGTGTCCTTTGATCTCTGCTGCTGGTGACTGTAAATTGTCTTTAATGTTTTGAATTGCATAATATGAGTCTTTGTAAAATAAGGGTTAATTTGTTTACAATAAATGAATTTTATGATTTTTCAGTTATTCTACTGGCTCAGTTTGATTTGGGTCCTTCATCCATGTACTTGTGTTGTTAGCAAACATTACAGTTATGATCAGGCCTCCAATGAAATTAGTCCTATTCTTATGATATGATCTGTTACTTTGGGCCTCTTTTTGCATTATTAGTACACTGCCTGCCAAAAAGTGAAGCATTCAGTAGGAGAGGAGGAAACAAAATGAAACTTCAAGGATTAAGAGGATATGGGATTATGTCAGTGATTAGAAAATAAGTTAAATTTACAAAGAACTTGGTAGTATGAGCCCACTTAGTATGGTGTTGCACTCCCTCTGGCCTGGACTTATGCACTGATTTTGATGGGAAAGGTGTCATAAAGCTGTCATATCCTTTCCTGGGGCAAGCCGGTCCACAACTGTTGTAACTCATCCTTGATATCCTGGATACAGGCACTGAGATGGAGTTGGTATCTCAGAATACACATTCTATTGGGGACAGATATGGGAATCTTGCTGGCCATGGTAGTACCTCAACACCATACAGACAGTAAATGAGTAGATGAGCATTGTCCTGTTGAAAAATGACATCATGATATTGTCACTTGAGAGGAAACACATGAGGCCGCATGAATTTTGTGACATACCATTGTGTAATCAGCATTCACTCAATCACTACCAGTCATGGCCTGAAGTCGTACCTGATGGCTCCCAACACCATTACCCTGGGAAAAAAAGAAGTACTGGTTTCGAAGGAAGAAAGAGTAGAATTTAGTGTCAATAGTTCAGTCATTAGAGATGAAGTACAAGTTCAATTTATGAAAGGATGAGAAAGGAAATTGGCCATGCCCTTTTAAAAAAACATCCTGGCATCCATGCTACACTGCTTTGTTATGACCCTTGAGTAACAACTCTGCAAAACATTGGTAGAAGGGGACCTCTCACTAGATCATCCCCATACTTGCTGACAATGTCATCTGGGTTAATCCAGAACCACGATTCATCACTGAACAGATTGTGACATTACTTATCAGAGTCTATCCTTCCTGCTCATGCAACCAATCCAAATGGAGCTATTCGTGTTGCGGTGTTAATGGCAACTTACACAGGAGGCCGTAATTCTTTAAGCTGGCTGCTGGTAGCCTCTGACAAATGGTACTGGATGACAAAAAATGTCACATGGAATCCTGAACTATATTCTCAGGTGACAACATGAATGTAAAGAATTATAATGTGCTTGGTACTCAATACGGTGATCCTCCCTTGTGGTTGTCAGATGTGGTCAACCTGAATCTTGATGATGAGGAAGTCTGTCCTCAGATTTCCATGCAATCCAATATCAAAGGACTGTCACATCTGAATGCCCCCTAAAGCCAGATATTGCACAATTCCACAAGCTGGTCAAATGAAGACCCACAATGCAGCCCCTCTGATAGCACTGTCTCACATGAGTACGTGGCTTCTCAAAGTCCTTCAGTGATCACTCAACACCTGACACTGTTAATGCCTGATAACAACATTAAACATGGACAGCACTAATGCAATCTGGTAGCCATTCTATACATCACAGAGAACTGCAACTCTAATCAGTTAGATGTCAGTGGATGGTATGTTCATGTATGAAGTTACATTGACGTCTAATCATGTCTTCTTTCTGGATCCTTCACTTCTTTTATCAGGCAGTGTTTATGACTGTCATACAAGGGAATGCCTGTAATACTATACAATTTTAGTTTTCATAGTACACTTTTATAGTGTGGGAACCTAAGGTATTTCTTCCCAATTCCACTAGAACTGGATTTGTCAGATCATTACTGTTTTCCAGTTGAGAAGTCTTTAAAGAAGCCAAAAGGTTATTTTCAGAAAGATGGTTTAATATTTTTTGTAAGCTACCTTCTCAAAAATGTTTGAGAATGAGTGAAGGAGGAAGATGCATCTATAGTTTGAGATATCCTTCTGATCTCCACTTTTATAAGTGGATGTTATTAACATGTATTTCAGTCTTCAGGAAATACACCTTGACTATAAGTTACAAAGGCAACTCACAATACAAGGTTTTTGTATTTTGATTGAAATAGTTATTATTTTTCTGTGGCCTGATAACTTTTGTGATCTCATTTACAGTTTATTTGTTAGAATTGATGTCTCCTGATGGAGTATGCAGTATCTGTCTAAGTCCTTGCTAAGGCCCATTTTGATTTGATTTGATTGTCAATGACCTGAGTACAACACAATCTGTTTTGCTGCTATTGTAATCAGGGCATTGAATAAAATTTATCTCACCAAGTTTATTCTTTTTGTGCCTAATAACACTCTAAAATTCCTTTGTTTTGTTCTTGTAATTTTGAATTTTTTGTGCATGGTACATGGTTCTTGACACTTTTTTGTGATATGGTGAAAAATCTTGCAGTAATGTTTGTAGCGCATCTTTCCATGTTCATTGTTTTAAATAAAGTTTAAACAAAGTACTTTCTTCACTGGAATAAGACAATTTTATTCCAAATGTTAATCATCCTTCTATTGCAGCTTCACTATAATTGTGGCAGAGAGAGAGAGAGAGAGAGAGAGAGAGAGAGAAAGAGAGAGAGAGAGCTGAGGGATTCTGTATCATAGGTGCAATATTTTGTAGTTATATGCCTTCCACATTTTTCATTATGAAATTTGGAACACTTTTCTTTCATACATGTAGAATGTGCTACTTAAAGTAATGACTGCTCTTTCTACAAACAATACATTGAATGGAAAGATGACATAAAGATTAAGGAGCCACAAGTCTGAACATTTATGTTTCTTTATTCTTCAGAAACTGTAACAGATTTTGTGCTTATGACTGAAGTGACAAGTTAAAGGGTTCATCAGCCAGCCAATCTCTCTAATGAGTTTCAAATGGCAGCATCATTGTAAACTTGACTTCAGCCAACAGAACAAATCTACATATCACATTTCTTCTCTTTGAGGCAGCATTTTTATATGACAGTTGCAAAACTGTATAACTATTGTAAAAATTCACAGAACATGAACTGACTTATTAAAAAAACATTCTTCATTATTTAGCATAGAACTTGAAATTTTCATCCTTCAACTACATGAATTGTGAATTCCAACTGTAGGCAATATTCCTTCAACTACATGAACTGTGAACATTAAATTCTTCCAAATTACTGATACGTTATTACTGTGTTGTAGTTTTAGCTTCTGTTGCCTGAGGTTTGGTTATCTCCTTTGAAGTCTTGTTACCTGGATGAAAGACAAAGAGGAAGCACTTTTAAACAAAATACAAGTAGTGTACATATTCTTGTATCATCATAATACTGAATGGATACCACAATTACATTGCTGCTATAGGTACAAACTAAGACAACAGTGGCAGAGTGTAAAAAACTGTAATGCAGTATTATATAAATCTGAGATGTATTGTTTTGATATGGTGTAGAGTGTTGAATAGATTACAGTCAATAGTATGCAAACAACCATTGTATTAAATTTACAACAAACTATAAGAGACTTCTGGCTACACAATTTCATAACTGCTTAGATTTATGATGGATTGGTTATATTCTATGGAATATAAAAACAGAAAACTTATTTATCATTATACACTAATGAGCCAGAACATTATGACCACTAACCTACTATTGGTATTAACCTATCCAGGTGATAGGAGAATCACCTGGCAAGGAATGACAGCTAGTCAGACACATGAACAGTGCATGTAGTACCAGTGAGTGTGCTGTTTGTGAATAGAATGGGGAAGGCACACAATCTATCTGAGTTTGACCGAGAGCAGATTGCAATGGCCTGGAGGCTCAGCACGAGCATTTCAGAAACTGCACACTTGTTGGGTGTTCAAGGACTGCTGTCATGAGTGTCATCAACATGTGGTGGAACCAAGGTGAAACCACATTAAGATGCCATGGGGTTGGGTGAACACCCCTCACTACAGATGTATGACCCCATAGGCTGGACAGACACTTGTTCAGTGGGATGGAGACTAGCTGGCAGCTATGGGGAACATTCAAATGAGCATCCATCGGTCCAGTGGAGCTCTTGCAAGGCTTCATGGTAGCCAAGGACTACTGTATACTGGTTGCAGACCACGTACACCCTCTCATGACAAGTGTGTTTCCTGATGACAGTGGCATTTTTAACAAGATAATGCACCATGCCACAAGGCTAGGAGTGTGATGGAGTGGTTTAAGAAGCACAATGGCAAGCTCCAGTTGAAGCTTTGGCCCCCCAACTTGCCAGATATGAACCCGATCAAACACATTTGAGATGCAATTGAGCATAGCATCAGAGCTCATCGCCCTGCTCCCCATAATTTATGGGGATTAGGTGACTTTTGCATGTGCAGATGTGTTACTAACTCCCGCCAGTGACCTACCAAGGCCTTATTGCTTCCATGCTACGATGTGTCGCCACTGTTATCCATGCCAAAGGTGGGCATACACGCTATTAAATAGGTGGTTATAATGTTCTGGCTGATCAGTGTAAGTATTATTGGTAAATAATACCAATATCATTTTTAGACAGTAAATATCATATGCGCAGACAAGTTTGGATAGTAAGAAAAGAAAAATCAGTAAAATTAGCCGATAAAAATATGTACGGGTAAAAATAGTTTTGGGAAAAAAAAAAAATACTATTCAGATAGATATCCCACAAGCTATTCAGCTAAAAGTTCTGTAAGTTTTCGAGGTAACTGTGTCACTTATGAGAGAGTTTTCTGCCTGACATTACTTTACATAAATAGTTACATGATTTAAATCAAAAGAGATAAATACTGTACCAAAAATAATTTTATGTTCCACCACACATGTACTCATTATTTTTCTTAAAAAAAAAAAAAAAGGTAATTTGAGTAATATTTATCTAAAGAAAAATCATCATGGAAAATTTTTAAGTACAGAACAATTAGTATGATACTTATGAATGCAGTATTGACAAGAAAAATCTGTACTTCTAAACACCAAACACCAGTGTTGCAGTCAGTACAGATTAATTATGATTTAAATCCCCTTAATCTGTTTCATGAATTATTAACAAGAATGGTGCAGACAAGAAGTACACATGAGGAGGAGGAAGCCTAAATCATTATTTCACTGAAGCCTCTTCTCATTTATCACTTCGTCAGTCCAAAAAAAGCTTATGAAATTTATCAGTCATGTTCAGTACCATTAAAAAAAATCTGTTATTTTCAGTAATATTGTGAATTTCCTGTATTAGTATCTATCTTCAAAATAAAAATCTCAAGATCTATATTTTAGATAAACTATCCATATCATACCATTAAAGGAAAGGAACAGTATATATTTCCCTCCAGATACCTGTGTCAAACACCAAACATGCAGAAGACAATGGATTGCCACTCACCAGCTAGGGGAGGCAGTAAGCAGCAAGCAAGCATGTAAGCATGTAAAAACAATTGAAGTCTTACAATGAAGTTCTTTGGCAGAGCTAGCAAAAAATTGCTGACTGGGGTAATTGCTGATTGGAGACTGGATTGGCAGTGGTGATATGGAAGGGGTACGGGTATGGAATCAGGGAAAGGACTGGACGAGACAAGGAGTTTCAGAGGCTGGTGTTTGGATGGGAAAGTGAAAGGGGGGGGGGGGGGGGGGGGGGTTGTCAGATTTTGGTTTCAAGTGTAGTGTGTACATTAAGATCACATGTAAGAGAGAGTAATCATAGTACTTAGGTTGTATGCTTCCACATTCTCTTTTTCTGACCTGTGAGAAAGGATTTTCTGCTCTAAATATAGGTTAATGACTCACAATTCTTTGGTGTATGATACTAAATTTTGTATAACATCCAGAGAGAGTTTCTACAACATAAAAATCACTTACGTGGGCACCCCACATACCCTGTTGCCTGAGTAGATGCATCCTGTGAGTAATAACTTCAAGAATTATTCAAGAGAACCATACAGTTTTATAGCTAATACTGCAGGTCAACAAATTTGTATCCAGGGTCACTACAGAATTGACAGAGCCTTTGATTATATCTTTCACCTGGCTGCCAACCATTAGACTCCAGTCATTCCTGGGGATAATACCATAAGTTTAGAAATAGTAGTTGCCTTCACTATTTTTCACCAAGTGACGTGTCACAGTGTTAAAGAAAATGCCAAGATGGTTCCTTTCAAACAGACACAGCAAATTTCATTCCCTACCCTGCCCCAGTCAGAGCTAGTGCTCGACATAAATGGGATGTTAAATGTCACTGTTTCTTCTTTTTAAGCCACTGAGCAAAATAAGCAAAGCAAGATCTCTAAATGCAGATGAAAGATGACATTCATGTCAACAAAAGTTGTGAAATGCAGTGAGTTGACCAAAGTTAGTTCAACAGCAGTCAGAAGAGCCCTACATCTCAGATGAAACATGCTGCATCCTATACCCTGTGACCCATGTCTACCTTCACCTCAGAGATACTTAATCCATGAACAGTTTGCCATTCACCCCTATTTCATAACAAATCCAATGAGATCAGAAACAATGGATGATCCAGAAGCATCAAAGGTGATATCTGCAGCCATCCTCTCAAAAACTACACTGCTGCCATATTCCACCAGCTAGCTGGTCATGGTCAGTGCTGCTACCAGCTGTTCACATACAATGGCGAGTGCACACTACATACACACACACAGCAATCACCATCACTAAGTATCTGTCACTATCAGATACAACTAATGCAGCAAGGGAATTTAAAAGCTCTACAGCAGTCTCATATGAAATAAGAAACTGACAGATGATTTACCAGTGAGCACAAAGAGAGCCTAACTAAGGCTAAAGTGGCTAAGTACATGTGCTCTCCTAAGATTTTAATATACAACCTAGCCATCATAAACACAAAACAAGTAAATAAGAGGTAATAAGTTGAGTAATGATAAACAAGAAACAATCTCAAATGCAATCACAATGATCTACCCTACAAAATAAGAAAACTAAATTGGATACAGTAAATACATTAGTCATTATCCACTTGTTTGCCCAACCAGAAACCTTAGAGTTAACAGTGCAGATACACATATTTGTACCTGACTATGCAAAAAAATCAAAAAGTTCAAAAGAATAAGAAAAAATAAAATTGAAAAAAGGACAAAGAGGAACGAGATGTAAGGAGTTAAAAGCACCAATTCTGTGTACCATCAATTCTACAATTTTTTGGTTGGTTTGTGGAGGTATATATATCTGCATCATATATCTGCAAACAAGTCATGTAATTCCCATAAATAAATGGGCCGCTGATTTGTGTACGTAGTGATAGCACCCAATAGTGATCCAGAACAATTCACATCAGGTGAGTTTGGTGGTCAAGACATCAACATGATTTCACAACCATGCTGTTCAAGCCACTGTGGCAAGATTCTGGCTTCAAGACATGGACAGTTATACTGCTGAAAGATGATATGACCATCTGGGAAGACACCAAGCATGAAGGGATGCAGGAGGTCCGCAGTTGAAATGTCTTCAATTACTACCGCAGGTCCCATGAAAGTGCAGGAGAATGTTTTCCATAGTACAATACTGCTCCCACCAGCCTGTGACCCATGGCACAGTGCATATTTGAGCTGCCATTCACCTTGATGAAGGCGTTTATGGAGATAACCATCAACCTGGTGTAGCAATAAACATGATTCATCTGAAGAGCCGATATGTTTCCGAAGATCCACAGTCGAATCCTGATGGCCCCATGCCAACTGAAGTCATAATTGTCGAAGTTGTTGGATCAACAAGGGAACATTCAGGGGTCATCTGCTGTGGAGTTTCATGTTCAACAATGTACCATGAACAGTGTGCTCCAAAACACTTGTGCTTGCCACAGTATTGTGGTCTTTCGGCAGATAGACCACTTTACAGAGCAGACAAGCCTCCAAACCCCATGTTCTGTGGAAAATAATGGACCTCCAATCATTTAGAGTTTAGTGGTAGTTTCACTGTCCTTCTGTCTCTTTCCATAAATGTTGATGACAGCAGCGCATGAATATTCAACCAGTTTCACCTTTTTCGAGATAATCGTTAACAGGCTCTGCATAATAATAATCTGTCCTTTGTCAGAGTCACTTGTCTCAATGGATTTCCCCATTTCCAGCCCACATCTCTGCTAAAATGATCCCCCATCTGTCTGCTCTGCTTAAATACTTTCCTTACCGCATCATGTGCCCACAGTGCCACCAGGTGGCATCCAACATCGTGGTGAACAGTGGTCATAATGTTTTGGCTGTTCAGTTTATATAGATCAACTGAAGTACAGGATATAAATTTTACATTTCTTGCTTTTTTTGCCTTCACCAGTACTAGTATCCTGTTCTTCAGATGACCTATATAGGTCAACTGAAGTACAGGATACATATTTTATGTTGCCTTTTCTGACATTCACAAGTACTACTATCCTATTCTTCTTTTTATTTGTTTTCACAGGCACTAGTATCTCACCCTTCAGTTGATCTATATAGGTAAACTGAAGTACAGGATACAAATTTTATGTTTGTTGCTTTTTTTTCACCTTTAGTAGTACTAGTGTCCTAGTCTTCTGTGGATACTAGTACTAGATAAGTTGAAAAAGCTGACATATATAAAATTTGTAACCTGCACATTATTTTTGCTAGCACTAGTATCCTGTCCTTCAGTTGACCTATGTAGATCAACCGAAGAATAGGATACTAGTACTTTCTACTGTGAAAAAATGATATGTGTAAAATTATGTTTGAATTATGGATATATGTTGTATATGTCTATGATCCGTTTTATCTGTACTACATTCCTTTTTTTCTCAACACTCATCTATGTCTTTGTAATGGATGATACGTGGTAACTTGTGACATCATTTTCCAAAGCTGATGAGTTGTATCCCATTTTCATGAAAGCAAGATGGAGTCTGTATAACAGTGTTCCCATTCACACCACAGCAAGTGTGATCAAACTCATCAGATTCACTTTTCTATCCTACTCTGCATAGGTAGAATAAAGTTTTGGTCACTTGCAGGTGTGGGAGCCCATGCATTAATATGGCTATGTGCATGGGTGGTGGGCCCACTAAGCCAGGTGCAGTGCGTTGGAGAGCTGCAGGGTTTGCACCTGTGTAAAATTTCAGCCAACCTACATCCATATACAGGGATGGTGAGCGCATCCCGAGAGCTGGCTCATGCTGTTACTTTGTGCATCTACATTTTGAAGGTCCTGACCATATGCTCGGCTTCTAAATTGGCTGCAGGATGGAAAGGGGCAGTGGTCGGGTTCTTCATGCCATTGTGTTGATAGAAATTCTGAAACACAGATACCTTAAACTGAGGGCCATTGTTGAAAATGGGAAAAAGATGCCATTGCCCCATCTACTGAAAATATTATGGATAGGGTACAGATGGTGGTTGCTGTGTTGGTGACAGCCATCTGTGTCACATAGAGAAAGTTAGAGAGGGCACTGACATTAGCAACTCCTCAGAACAATCCAGTGATATCAACATGCACTCTGTGACACAGGTGGTCATGGCACAGCCATGGTTTAAACTCTGTAATGGGGCTGACTGAGTATGAACACATGCCCAGAAAGTCTGGATGGTATGTTGTGATGTAAACACCAGGCCAGTATACATGACACCACATTATTGTCTTCTTTATGTACATTCCCGAATGAACATCGTGGAGGAGTTTCAGTATGTGGAGGAACTACCGTATTTACTCGAATCTAAGCCGCACTTTTTTTCCGGTTTTTGTAATCCAAAAACCTGCCTGCGGCTTAGAATCGAGTGCAAAGTAAGCGGAAGTTCTGTTGGTAGGCCACAACTAAGTCAGGGTGTCTACGACCCAGGACAACCGGGAGATCTGGGAAAAACCCAGGAATTTTTTTCATTCGGGAGAAAACCGGGGAAAACCCTGGAATCTTTTTGAGTTCCGGGAATTTTTCATTGTTTTAGTTTTCAGTTAAATTTTTGTCATTTTGACTGGTAAGAACCAATACTCCAACAAAAAAATTTACTGTATCCCGCTTCTGCAGAATAATACTGCAGCAACAAATCATGAAACAGAGAAAAAAAAACGAAAATAAAACTTAAGTCGCAAAGAAATTGCGCCATATACAACAACAAAACACAGTGCTCATACAAGCGTCTGCCAACAGCAAAGTGTGTCAAAGTCTTTAGGACAACTGTGCAGTGCTTCTTAACAACAAATTGCCTCCAATGAGCGTGACGTGACAATTTTTTACATTAGATTCGTTTTAATGCAAGATCTTTTAATGTTTCACACGTACGAACATGCGGGCTTCCTGCGTCATCATAGCTGCGCAAGTGCAGTGATGCCTGTTATCTGGTGCTCTGTGGCAACTGCTGAAACGTACCTATCTAGCAGGTCACAGAAAAATATTGCGAATATTGTTTTGAAAAGCGTTACCTTCAGAGTAAATTTCCTTTTATGTAAGATAAACTATGTGAGAGAGTGTACGATGAACTTCTTAAATCACAGAGCGTTTGACTCTCATTTAAAAATCAACTCTTTGGGGACGACCATATGAAGAATTTTGAGCCCAGAAGATTACACATTTACGTCGTTATTAAAAAATTTTACTGGCACATTTATGTGATGTATGACGTGCAAAAAAGATCAACAATATATGTGGAAGCTTAGCTTCTCTTGCAGCGTATTGATCTTAGAGACCAATATTATATGTGATAACTTTTTTCTTATGTGTGTGTTCGCGCTACTTAAGAGTGATCTTGCTATTGGCTGACTACATCACGTGTCAAATGCTGTCATCAGCTGCCGAGATCAGGTGACATGAGCTGTGACTGGCTTACAAAAAGCGCGTCGCAATCTCGATTTTAATGCTTCGCAAAGTAACATGCGGTGTTTGGTGGAATTCGAATTTATACCTTCGTAACACGGAAATATGCAGTGTATATGTTTCTGCACATCAAAGATCTTTCCAAAACGTGTTTTTTCCCCTGAGTTTCATTTCCTAAAGTGTCGGGAAATTCTACGCTGGTGTATAAAACCATAAACCATAAAAGGATTGATAAGTGCCGAGAAAAAATATACTGCCACTTAACACGGAAAAAATGTATTTTCACCTGGGAGAAAGTGTATTTTCAACCGGGAAATCCGGGAAAAATCCAGGAATTACTTTTCCTTGTCCATGTAGACACTCTGTAAGTCCTGCCGTCGAATATATGTAGCACTACACAGGCATGCTTTGCAGGCACAAAGATAAATACTGGCGCCGAAACTTCTGCGTGAGTAAATAAATTTAAAAAAAAGGTGGAAGATGAGCTTTTTTTTCTCCGCCCTGAGTTTCGACCTCTACATTTTCATACATTATCCGACGAAGTAAATACAAATTCCGTATTGTTCATCTTCGAATGTAGCAGCATTTCAATGTACTACGAAAATCCGACTGGCAAGACTGTTTGGGATGTTTGTCAATATGGCCAACTCTACATTCTGAATTTTTTCCTATCTCTGAGATGATTGCTAATAGGATCTTTTATGTATTGTGAATCACATGCAGTATTCTCTTCACCATAAGAATAATACGAATATAAACATTTTGCCATGTATTGTTTCATGTTTGCTTCTATCTCATTGAAATCCTGTCTGCCTTATAAACTACGAAACAAGAGTGAGACAACAGCAAACGTGGAAGAATATACATATCGTGTCATGTTTATATTAATATTATTCTTATGCCCAATAGTGGTACAATCAGAAATGAAGCACGGTGATTGACTACAGTTTTAAATTTAAGATGACTCTGATTTCTGTGCAGAATGTAATGTACTAAGGAGGCTTCTGCAAAGATTTTCAAATGGAGAAAAATTTTCGCTAAACTCTCGTTCAGAACATCTTCTATCATGCGCAGTCTATTATTTGCTTCTTGATGATTATCAAAGAAAACAGCAGTGTGAGTAACAACAAATAGCAGTCCCTTGCTATTGTTTTGCTAATGAGATGATTCCTCTCTTTTGTTTTTTAATTGTAAGACATGGTAGCGGGCACAAAAGCAAGCCATGCCGCGAGCGGCGACAGGTCGTAAACACACATTATCAAAATGCGACAAACAATGCAAGACACAGTACAGTAATGCATTTTCAGCTTAGAGTGACGTAAACACCTATAACAAAGAGAACGACACTTATCAGATCAAAGAAAAATAAGCAATCAATTCAAACCAGAGGAAGCACGTGAAAAAGGAAGGGTACCCGTATAAATACGGACGGAGTGCCTGACGCATAGCAATGGCTACCTGGTAAAGCTTAACTGCTAAGCTTATGACTCGAACCAAACTACTGTAGTTGTATCATCATTCATTCGACACAAATTGTGTCTCATATTACAATGGACCAATTTTGTTTCGATTTGGTGGTGTGGCCTAAAACTTTTCTCTCCCCTTGAATTTCGAATCTCAAATTTCAGGTGCAGCTTAGATTCGGGAAAATTTTTTTCCTTGATTTCGAGTCTCATTTTTCAGGTGCGGCTTAGATTCAAGTAAATACGGTACTACCATCTGGCATTCAGGATCATCTGTAGCCAACCAGGGTGTGTGTGTATGTGTGTGTGTGTGTGTGTAGTAGTGAGTGAAGTGTTATGAAACAATGTGTGTATAGTGTGTGCAGTGACTGATAGTGAGATATGAGTGAACAATGTGGCATTACATTATTTAAAAAGTTATTTGTAAAAAAGTATTGCATACCAGGAGTAGATGTAATATCTAATGATTGCCTCTAACTAGAAGTCTGTAAATATATGTGTATATGAATTAGCTTACTTTAAATTGATCTAAATTTGTAAATACTTTGACATGTCCTATATCCTAGTAAAAGGAGATCTACGGATGAATAAAGCTACTACTACTACTACTACTACTACTACTACTACAATATGATACAATCATTGATGTTAAGCCTGCACCATAATGAAAATTGTGTGTGCCAGGCACATGGCAGATGTGGTCAGCCCCACTATACAGCAGACAGGACCATGTGAGTAGTGGATCATCGCCTTTTTCTGCTAGCATGTCATAATTGGGAATTGATTAAGAGTATATTGTTGACTGGGTTCTGAGGCAAAGCACTACGTGCCTGAAACTTCCTGGCAGATTAAAACTGTGTGCCAGACCGAGACTCGAACTCCGGACCTTTGCCTTTCGTGGGCTAGTGCTCTACCATCTGAGCTACCCAAGCACGACTCATGCCTTGTCCTCACAGCTTTACTTCCGCCAGTACCTCATCTCCTACTTTCCAAACTTCACAGAAGCTCTCCTGCAAACCTTGCAGAACTAGCACTCCTGGAAGAAAGGATCTTGCGGAGACATGGCTTAGCCACAGCCTGGGGGACGTTTCCAGAATGAGATTTTCACTCTGCAGCAGAGTGTGCACTGATATGAAACTTCTTGCCAGATTAAAACTGTGTGCCAGACTGAGACTCGAAATCGGGACCTTTGCCTTTTGCAGGCAAGTGCTCTACCATCTGAGAGACCCAAGCATGACTCATGCCCTGCCCTCACAGCTTTACTTCTGCCAGTACCTCGTCTCCTACTTTCCAAACTTCACAGAAGCAAAGGTCCCAAGTTTGAGTCTCAGTTTGGCACACAGTTTTAATCTGCCAGGAAGTTTCATATCAGCGAACACTCCACTGCAGAGTGAAAATCTCATTCTGCATTACATGCCTGTCAAGCTCTGCATCTGGGCCACACAACAAGCAGGAAAATGTGTCTGCATTTCAATGCTTTGTGGTGGGCTGATAATTGATCTTGCAGGTGTTGTTGCTCTGAACAATGGCCACCACTGCAACTGCCATGTCATCGTATCAGAAAGTTTTGAATGGAGTCTGAAAAGTGAAATAAGAGCTTTCTGATTGGCAATCAGGTGAAACTTAGTGCCATAGAGATACACATAAAATTCCCAACACAGTTTACAATAGCCAACAGCCAACCCTTCTGGCTCAATTTTCAAATAATTACTCTGTGCTACATTTAACACTTTAGATGCAAATGCCATCAGATTATCTGTGGGGATAGCATGGCACCAACACCACAAACTCATGTACCACTGGCAAATGCTAAACATATGCCAGGATGGTATGTTGCAAAACAAGTTGCCACCCTAAAGCACTTTATAAAATACACAAAAGCTTCCTGTTACATCTCTGAATTAACACATTTGTTTATAATTTAACACCTTTTTTCTGCAAATTACTAAGCAGGTGGGAAATCTGGACCACATTGGGAATAAATTTCACATAATAATTGGAGCTCTTTGAAGTTCTTAGGAGCCTGTAAATTAGTCATTGCATCCACATAATCTTGTGTGGGCATAAGCCCTTCTTTGCATAAGACATTTCCCAAGTATTTGACACTTGGCTCAAAGAAATTGCATTTGTCAATATGATAATGAAGACTATGGTCTTGGTGATGCTCAAGCAACATCTGTAGAATGAGCTGCTGTGTGGCTCTGGTATTGAGAAAGTCATTTAAATAATTAACACAGCTGGAGATACTTTGGATGAGTTGATCGAGGTATTTCTGGACTATTGCATGAGCACTTGTGACCCTAAATGGCAACCTGTTATAATTATACATGCTGGATGTCATATTAATAACTAAAAACAGCCGGCCGAAGTGGCCGTGCGGTTAAAGGCGCTGCAGTCTGGAACCGCAAGACCGCTCCGGTCGCGGGTTCGAATCCTGCCTCGGGCATGGATGTTTGTGATGTCCTTAGGTTAGTTAGGTTTAACTAGTTCTAAGTTCTAGGGGACTAATGACCTCAGCAGTTGAGTCCCATAGTGCTCAGAGCCATTTGAACCAGCCAACTAAAAACTGTTTCGTCTGATCACCTACAGGCAACTGAAAGTAGGCACCAATATCTACCTTTGAAAAATAATGGTCCCCTGCTAATTGTGCCAACAATTCCTCCAGTCTAAGAATTGAGCATTAATGCCAGACTTAAAATCACCACACATTCAAAATGGTGAATTTGGTTTCTTAACTATTGACCATGAGGATAACCCACTGGGTAGATAATGCTGGAGATATAGGTATCATACTCTGTAACCTGTTGAGTTCAGCTTTAACTTGCCCACACATGGCAAAAGGCACTAAATGAGCTCTACAAAACTTAGGCATTGCTAATTCCTTTAAGGGTCGGTGGGCCTGGAACCTTGTTGTTCAACCCACTGCAGGTGCAAACAGCTGTTTATACTGCGCACATAAAATTTCCAGTTGTGTGTCAGATATGACACCTGAAAATAGTTTCACTTGGTCCTGAATCTGAAAACCAAAAAGAGTAAAAGGTCTAAGCTGAAAATGTTAGTTTTTGTGAAAGAACAGACTACGAGCACGATTAGTTGCTGAGCTACATTTTTATACTTTGCTTGACTATGATCTCACACAACAATGGGTTCAACAGGACACTGTACATCACCACTCTACACTGAGGGGACCTCAGCTGTGGGGAACCAATGTGCCAGTATGCGTCCTCATTAATCAGAGATACTGATGCATCTGTGTCCAACTGGAAATCCACTGTTTCTCCATTAATATCAACTTGCAACATGAGCCTATCCATTCCATCTGCTGCTGCTTTGGGCAGTTGCAGGATAGCATGTAGGCTATGTTTCTGTTACCAGCCAACTGGCACAGACACTCAATAGAAGCCCCAGTCTGCAGCATGCAAAACAGGTGATGTCACAGAAGGGGCAGTGATGCTGTGGGCCACTACCTGGACATGATTTGACAGCACAAACTGTTTGGGAAACCAGAATGAGATTTTCACTCTGCAGCAGAGTGTGCAGTGATATGAAACTTCCTGGCACATTAAAACTGTGTGCCGGACCAAGACTCAAACTTGGGACCTTAGCCTTTCCCGGCAAGTGCTTGGATAGCTCAGATGGTAGAGGCACTTGCCCACGGAAGGCAAAGGTCCTGTGTTCAAGTCTTGGTCCGGCACACAGTTTTAATCTGCCAGGATGTTTGGGAAACCTTTGACACTGACAGGGAGGAAACCATTGTCTGAGCCTCTGCTTGCTTTGCAACATGCCAACGGCAAACAAAGCATTTCTTTTCTTTGTACACCTACCAATGATGAGGTGGTAAATTTTTAACTACTGCACTTAATACTGAATCCCATGTCACTGGACTGCCAGATGAATGGGTGCTCAGTAAATTGATTATAAGTCATCAGTTGATCATAGGACACAACATCAGCACCAGAAGAATTGAGAAAAAGAACTGTGAAACATTCCTTGTGCTGACACAGTTACTTTGTGATCTCTGAAATGTTTTAACACACCACTCTGGTTTGGATCAGATGACTCCCAAGCCTTCCCACTAACTTCTCTATCAGGAGAAAGACATATTATAACACCACAGACTAATAAGGTGGCATACAATGCGCCACACTGCTCACAGAAAAAAGATCACACTTGTGTGCTAAGCCTTGCACGTCAGAAGCCCATACTGTGATATGTCTGTTTTGAGGCTACTTGCAACTATGAAGGTTTGGTGACTGTAATAGTCAGTCAGCAAATCACAAGCATCAGGAAAACTCAAACTACTTAAACCCAAGAATGGACATAGTTTTTGCACATATCGTTTATTGCTAAAAGTTAGTAAGAGTGCACACTGATGTTCTGGAACAGTTACTTGATTTGACTTGAAGTGAAGAACAAAATGACGTGAACTGACCTCCCAACTCTCATTTGTCTGTAGACCCATCCCCCCCTCCCTGGCTACAAACAATCATATGGGTAACCTTGGCAGCTGTAACAGCAGTTTCTGCTGCTGCCCATGGAGGTCTCACTGCTGTTCTTATTACTAATGTTCCCATTGTTTTTTGATCTGTTGTTGTTGTTTGTGTTGTGTCTGATGTGATGGCACAACTGAGAAAGGACTCAAGACAGCTGTTTTTCTTTTTCTTTGTTTGTGCAATGCAATTACAGTGCATTTACTGCACAAAAGTATGTGGTGCTTGGTGTAGGATAGTAACCTTTATGATTATTGATCATTAGATGAGAGAAAACTTTTGAAGTTATGCTGTGGAAGTGTTCAACTATGGCTATAAAATGTTCATGCTGGTTGGGCATAGTCAGTACAACAAGGTGCCACTTTTGCAGATGTCCCTTATTGAGCTCTGAGTGCGCATATGTTTGGAAAAACAATCTGGACACCATGGATACTATTTCCTGCTGTTGGAGTAGTGAGGTTTTGTGGGAGAGTGTGCTTGAAGCTTGTGATTCAAATGTGTGCTGCTACTGATCTGTTGTTTGGGCTTTGTTGCTAAATGGATGTTTGGGTATCAATTCTGAGTTGTATGACAAAGATGAATTTAGAATCTGACAGTGATTCGGATTCCCTGCCCAGCTGCAATTATTGGTATGGAGAACAAGTCAGAGGTACTCGGGCTACATACTCCAGCTGCAGCTTGCTACAGCATGAGGCACCACTGTGGCAAGTGAGTCACATAGAGCCATCCATTGATGTGAGACTGACTGTAAATACTGTGGCCGGCACTAGCCAGTCAGACTCTCACTAGTCTTTGAAGCCTTTAGATGTGAAGCCTTTAGATATGCTGTTTACAATAGTGGATGACAACACCACCTATTAACACTTAGAAGTTGTTCCATTTGATGATATTGATTCAATGTGCAAAGAATTTTCAGACCTATTTTCAACAGGCTTAGGGTGGACAAATAATTATGTAGTTCAAACTCAGTTAAAGTCTTCTGCAGCAACTTGCAACTTTAGAGCTAGACCAGTGCCAGTAGCACTGCAAAATGACCTCAAGTCCAAAACAGATTGTTTGGTGCAGACCCATCACATACAGTTGATGGACAACACCACTGATAGTATTATGAAATGTAAATGGCACTCTGTGTGTATGTGATGACTTTATGTCAATTATAAATGCATAGTCAGAGATTGACATCTATCCTGTTCCAAGGACAGAAGATCTCATGTCAAGACTCTCAGGTGGACAGCTCTTATCTACAATTGATCTATCTGAAGCTTATTTACAAGTGCCGGTAGACAAACAGTCCCATCAGTTCATCGTCATCAACACCCCATTTGGACTGCACAGATACAACAGATTGCCTTCCAGAATTGCTAAATACCAGCAATTTTTAAACGTTTTTTGTTAGTATGGTATAACTTTCCAGCCATTTATGCCAGCTAGTGCTTGATAATGGTCATTTGACTGAAACTAATAGCAATTTTAATTGTGGAAAATAAAGGACAACTGAAGGTTCACAATGAACTTTAACAATTTCATGGAGCAGCTGACTCTAATCATTCTGAACATAGTCAGTTATCTGAACAACATATTAGTAAGTGGCTTTACAAGAGATCATCATCTTATGAACTTATGTCTCCTGTTCTATACACTAAAGAAAAATGAACTAAATTGCAAGCTACAAAAGTGTGAATTCTTTCAAGACCACCATCCAAAAATTCTATACATTTCTTTATGGCACATAATTTCACCACATAACAAACCATAAACCATTAATTTCCTCATTCAGTTCTAAGAACCACCTTCCAGAAAAACTGCACAATGTCTACAATGCTGGGCCCTCTTCCTCAGCAATCACACTTACTTAATTCATTATTAACTCACAGCATAACATGCCAATGCAGATATCCTATCCAGATTACCTATAGGACCACATGCCTCATTTGTTTCTCAGGAAACACTATGCTTTCAAATGTATGACACCTTACAATACCATCTACATGAGTTTTCAGTCACTGCATCCATAATTGCAAAGGTTACAGTTGAGGACCTTATCCTAAACCAAGTTACGAAATACACTGACCAAAGTTGGCCGGAACTCCTCCCACCCCACTCTCTCTTTCACCTCTCTACACATATCTTCCCCAACGAAACAGGATCCAATTAGTACAGAGAGTACACAGGATGATGATGATTGCTGGGTGGTCATCCTGCTGCCACTGCATCAGTGTGTCATAAACCTCCCACATATTGACCACTGTGAGATGGCACTACAAAGGCACTCACATGGTGCTATGCATACTGACCCGCCATCATACAGGATATCAAAAGAGCCCACTCATGCAAGAACTCATGCCCATCCAGTCTGCACCCATACAATGGTTACATGCCTAGCCAATGCAACATCGCCCTTGAGAGAGTGTCCACAAGGACTTTGCTGGCCCCTTCCTCAGAGAGGAAGTCTACATCTACATCTACATGAATACTCTGCAAATCACATTTAAGTGCCTGGAAGAGGATTCATCGAACCACATTCACAATTCTCTATTATTCCATTCTCGTGTAGCACGCAGAAAGAATGAACACCTATATCTTTCCGTACGAGCACTGATTTCCCCATTTTATCTTGGTGATTGTTCCTCCCTATGTCAGTCGGTGTCAACAAAATATTTTTGCATTCAGAGGAGAAAATTGGTAATTGGAATTTTGTGAGAAGATTCTGTCGCGACGAAAAACGCCTTTCTTTTAATGACGTCCATCCCAAATCCTGTATCAGTTCTGTGACACTCTCTCCCATATTACATAATACAAAACGTGCTGCCTTTCCTTGAAATTTTTCGATGTACCCCATCAGTCCAATCTGGTAGGGATCCCACACCATGCAGCAGTATTCTAAAAGAGGATGGATAAGCATAGTGTAGGCAGTCTCCTTAGCAGGTCTGTTACATTTTCTAAGTGTCCTGCCAATAAAACACAGTCTTTGGTTGGCCTTCCCCACAAAATTTTATATGTGTTCCTCCAATTTAAGTTGTTCATAATTGTAATACCTAGGTATTTAGTTGAATTTACAGCTTTTAGATTAGACTGATTTAACTTGTAACCGAAGTTACAAGTTCCTTTTAGCACTCACGTGACTGATCTCACACTTTTTGTTAATTAAGGTCAACTGCCACTTTTTGCACCAATCTGATATTTCTTCTAAATTGTTTTGCAGTTTGTTTTGATCTTCTGATGACTTTATTAGTCGATAAATGACAACATCATCTGCAAACAGGGACTGATGACCGTAGCAGTCTGGTCCCTTTAATCTCCCAAACCAACCACCTGCAAACAACTGAAGACGGCTGCTCAGAATGTCTCCCAAATTGTTTATATAGATAAGGAACAGCAAAGGGCCTATAACACTACCTTGGGGAATGCCAGAAATCACTTCTGTTTTACTCAATGACTTACCATCAATTACTACAAAATGTGACCTCTCTGACAGGAAATCACAAATCCAGTCACATAACTGAGACAATATTCCATAAGCACACAATTTCACTATGAGCCACTTGTGTGGTACAGTGTCAAAAGTCTTCAGGAAATCCAGAAATACGGAATCGATCTGAAATCCCTTGTCAATAGCACTCAGCACTTCATGTGAATAAAGAGCTAGTTGTGTTTCACAAGAACGATGCTTTCTAAACCCAAGTCATAAACTCATTTTCCAGTTTTAATGTAGTTTGAATGTCAAAGGCCACAGCAAGGGAGACAATAAGTGCCTTGCAGAAAATATTCACCATTGAAGGGGACCAGAAACAATCAGATTCAGACAGTGGCCCTCCATTTTCAATCAGTATGTTTCAGGATTTCTGCTCTCAGAAAAGCATAATGTCCCTGACAAAGGTGCCATTCCACTCAGCCCCAGTGGTGATTCCAAGTGGTTCATCCTCACCTCTAAGGTGCAGATGCAAAGGATGCTGTTAACTGCACCCAAAGCCGAGGCCCTGACCCAGTTCCTCACCTCCTACAGCACTACATCAATACAGGGTCACAGTACTGCATGGGCCCTGACAGCAGGCCTTCTTGGTCCTCCTGAGGCATACAACATGCCCACACCCACCCAATTTTCACCCTCTGTACCTCTGGGCACATAGGTTTGATCTGTCATCTACAGGATGGTCCAAGCATGAGTACCAAGCATCATCAGAACCACTTGGGAACAACAAATATTCACAGTAGATCCCAATGTTGCCTTGTTGGTATGATATGTCAACCAGCTGCTTCCACACTTAGCAGTTTCCACCTGGAGACTATCATTCCTGTCCCTAGAGCTGGTTCAACTTCAGATGCCTGGAAAACTCACATACCCAGGTTCAATGCCGCTGGAGTTGGTCCCCAACGTAATGAGATCATTTTCCACTTCCAAGCCTGCTGACTTCCTGCAAGGACCTGGAGACTGGAACATCAGCTCCAGCATCAGCACCACACTCCTGCCACAGCAGAGGATCGATAGTGAACTTCTAGCTGACTTGCCCGACCACACCTCCTCCCTAACAGTCGGCAATCACAATACCAACAGGAACACTTCCAGCCCTATGTGCCAATGGGTGGAAGGGAGGAGGAGGAGGAGGAGGAACCTGTATCTCTGTCACCTGACAGTGAGGTCAACAACCTGTAATGTCTACACTCCTGGAAATGGAAAAAAGAACACATTGACACCGGTGTGTCAGACCCACCATACTTGCTCCGGACACTGCGAGAGGGCTGTACAAGCAATGATCACACGCACGGCACAGCAGACACACCAGGAACCGCGGTGTTGGCCGTCGAATGGCGCTAGTTGCGCAGCATTTGTGCACCACCGCCGTCAGTGTCAGCCAGTTTGCCGTGGCATACGGAGCTCCATCGCAGTCTTTAACACTGGTAGCATGCCGCGACAGCGTGGACGTGAACCGTATGTGCAGTTGACGGACTTTGAGCGAGGGCGTATAGTGGGCATGCGGGAGGCCGGGTGGACGTACCGCCGAATTGCTCAACACGTGGGGCGTGAGGTCTCCACAGTACATCGATGTTGTCGCCAGTGGTCGGCGGAAGGTGCACGTGCCCGTCGACCTGGGACCGGACCGCAGCGATGCACGGATGCACGCCAAGACCGTAGGATCCTACGCAGTGCCGTAGGGGACCACACCGCCACTTCCCAGCAAATTAGGGACACTGTTGCTCCTGGGGTATCGGCGAGGACTATTCGCAACCGTCTCCATGAAGCTGGGCTACGGTCCCGCACACCGTTAGGCCATCTTCCGCTCACGCCCCAACATCGTGCAGCCCGCCTCCAGTGGTGTCGCGACAGGCGTGAATGGAGGGACGAATGGAGACGTGTCGTCTTCAGCGATGAGAGTCGCTTCTGCCTTGGTGCCAATGATGGTCGTATGCGTGTTTGGCGCCGTGCAGGTGAGCGCCACAATCCGGACTGCATACGACCGAGGCACACAGGGCCAACACCCGGCATCATGGTGTGGGGAGCGATTTCCTACACTGGCCGTACACCACTGGTGATCGTCGAGGGGACACTGAATAGTGCACGGTACATCCAAACCGTCATCGAACCCATCGTTCTACCATTCCTAGACCGGCAAGGGAACTTGCTGTTCCAACAGTACAATGCACGTCCGCATGTATCCCGTGCCACCCAACGTGCTCTAGAAGGTGTAAGTCAACTACCCTGGCCAACAAGATCTCCGGATCTGTCCCCCATTGAGCATGTTTGGGACTGGATGAAGCGTCGTCTCACGCGGTCTGCACGTCCAGCACGAACGCTGGTCCAACTGAGGCGCCAGGTGGAAATGGCATGGCAAGCCGTTCCACAGGACTACATCCAGCATCTCTACGATCGTCTCCATGGGAGAATAGCAGCCTGCATTGCTGCGAAAGGTGGATATATACTGTACTAGTGCCGACATTGTGCATGCTCTGTTGCCTGTGTCTGTGTGCCTGTGGTTCTGTCAGTGTGATCATGTGATGTATCTGACCCCAGGAATGTGTCAATAAAGTTTCCCCTTCCTGGGACAATGAATTCACGGTGTTCTTATTTCAAATTCCAGGAGTGTATTTTCAATGGCTCCTTTCGCGGCCTGTAGGAGATCTCAGTGGGGCATCCTATGGGCTTGTCTGCCGACATCAAGCTGGAGTTTAGTGGAATAAAGACTCTTATGCCATCTGTCGGTGTTGTGTTAAGACTGTAGATTGTGCTGCCCTCTACAGTGGATGCATAATTTCTTAACTGTAAATGGACAAGGTGAAAATAAATGTGTGTTAGCAGAAGTTTTACTGTGTTGATTCCTTGATTTTGGTGCTGAAACCCGGGAGTAAATTTGGTCCGTTGTCATCAGGGCATCATTCAGTGACAGAGACTCTGGCTCATGTGAGGATGTATTGAAGACTATTCCGTAACTCACACTTCCACTGTTGTGTTCTTCATGATGTGGTGTGGAAGGTAGAATGTGTTTCCAGCAATACAGTCCTCAGGTGCTAACTCTTCCTGATCCTTCTTAATATACTTTGACATGGTCTCAAAGTAAATGACCTTCAGCTCTTCATTTCCTTGCAGCTTGTTTTGTAAGGAGTGAAGCCGTGCTTCAGCAGTTGTGCAGTTGCCTTCTTTTGGGGCAGAAATACAATTCTGTGGCCATATTCCACATAGTATGATTCTTCAACTTCTTGATAAATAAGGTGGTCCATGAATGTTAATGCTCGGTCTTGATGTTCTGTTATCCCAATTGTCTCCAGGTTCCAAAATCAGTGAACTGACTCATCAGGCATATCACTGAAGCTGCCCTGAATAAAGTTGATGGTTGCTCTACTGATGGTAGTACTAGATCTGTTTCCACTGAGAACATATCCAAATATTGTTGGGAGAAGAATCAATGATGGTGATACCTTGATTGGTTGTTCCAAAGTCACAATTCTCCAGCAATAATCAGCTCCAATCAGGTTCTCAATAGGCAGATCTTCAGTGTCTCCTATAGGATCTGCCCGTGGTGTACCACCCCTCGAGGTCACATCTCCTACATCTTGTGGCACTCTTGGTTGCAGTGAAAAATTATTTGTGCTTTCAAAGGCTGTCAGTGATATGTGGGAGTAATTGGTGGAGCACCCCATCATATTAAACTGCATCTTCCTCCTTAAGAGGGATGAACTGTAAGTGGATTCTAAAGTTATCTCCAGAGTAGTGCTTTTACAATAACACTTAGTTGGAGAGATTCAGTCAGTGAATGGTGAATGAAACTTGATTGACTCCCTGTGTCCAGGATAGCACATGTCTGTCTGCTCTTACCAGTTGGTCTTATGATACTCACACAAGCAGTCTGCAAATATGTGAAGTTAGAAGTCATAATTTCAATTTTATTTACTGTTGTGGTATGGCTACTACAAATGGAAATGTGATGCTCACCGTTACATTTCGCACAAGACACCTTTCCCCATTTGAAACACTGATTTTTGTTGTGGCCACATCTAAAGCATAGGAAGCGACAGTTCATTGTCTTGAGGGCATCTATTCTTGCCTACAAGATTGCAACCTTTAGGCAGTCTTGGCCCCAGTACCCTCTTTTGTCGCAGCACACACAGAAGGGCTCTGAATTTTGTTGTTTCTTCTTCTTGCCCTCCTTTGTTTTAACCTTTACATGGAAGGCAGATGCTGTTGGTACATAATTTTCAAGTCAAACAGTATCTCCACGAATTATGTGCATGTTGATAGCTCCTTCTGCCCTTTCATTTAAGAACTCCATACAGCATGTGAGGTTCCCTTCTTCAATCTTTTACCTTAGGGCATGCACAATACAATTTTTGCAGATTTCTTCAGGAAAGCCTCAAAGAAGTTTGGGTCATGCACTCTCCCATAAGAGTCCATATTTTCTCCTAGTGCTCATAGTGCTTGATGCACTTGTGGCACTCAATGTAGGTGGAATTTAGAGCCTCTGGACTGCCTGAAGTTGAAGTATCAAGATTCTCCAAATAATCTAGGTGACTATCCCCATAGTTGGATTTCAGAATTTGCTTAGTCTGCTTATATGTGTCAGCTGTAACAGCAATGCTGTGCCTACCATGGAATCACTTGGAAACTCATACCACCACATGCAGCTTGGTGGGAACGCATGACAGGCTCTGTCAAGTGCTGCTTGAGGAAAGTTTTTGGTTGCTCCCAGGTGGATGAAGAGAGTTTGAACACCACCTTCATCAGCACAGAAGCCACAACAAACTCAGGACCCATCACTCAAGGAGAGATCAATACTGCATTGACACCAGCCCACTTTCTAAATGGTGGGAAATTAGTGACAATTACATGTGGGCCAGAGCCAGCAACTAGAAGGGACCTTGCCAAGGAGCTCCGACTTAGATAAAAGGTCAATGAGGACATTTGGCATAGGTGGAAGACCAAATACCTCCTACTGCCAAGACAATACCATGAGGTGAAGGGATACCCTTTGCAAAGGAAACCGAGAATTGGAGAGGTTGTTCTGCTCCAAGAAGACAGCAAACCACAGCACTTGTGGAAGAGGGCTGTGGTGGTCAAGTGCCACGCAGCAGAGACAATAAAATATGGTGCATTGGGGCAGAGACAATAAAATACGGTTCATTGTCCTCCGCCAGCCAGACGGTATGAAGATATGTCGACTGGTCGAGCTGGTCATCCCCCTTGAGATGGACCAGGGTGGGGAGGATGTTGGGGAATAAAAATTCTTACACCATCTGCTGGAGTCATGTTAAGACTGTAGATTGTGCTGCCCTCTGCAGCAGATATATAACTTCTTAACTGTAAATGGACATTGTGAAAATAAATGTGTGTGAGCAGAATTTTACTGTGTTGATTCCTTGACTTCACTGGTGTGGAGCAACATTCTGTTCTTCCTTGCTTAGGCAATACTTTGATGACTCAGCGTTTTACTGTATTTCAACTGGGCTATATTTTAAACGGCTGTGCTACAGATTGTGGATGGATTTGCTTGATGCTGGACTCCCTGAATTATTCTCTTGATGTGTTCTATAATTTACAATGACCTAGCACAGACTGGAATTGTGAATTATCAAGTAATTACAGAGTATCAGTATTTTCTGTATAATAAAGAGTGTGTTCAACCATAGTAGGTGTATTTATTAGTTATACTGGAGGCTCTATTTTGTCCTAGGTGGAACTCCAATATGGCATGGACTGGATTTTTTTGCTTTGGTATACAGAATTGACGCATGGTGCAGGGAATGACAATTGAATCTCAATGTAGACAAGTGTAATGTGCTGCAAATACATAGAAAGAAAGATCCCTTACCATTTGGCTACAATATAGCAGGTCAGCAACTGGAAGCAGTTAATGCCATAAATTATCTGGGAGTATGCATTAGGAGTGATTTAAAATGGAATGATCATATAAAGTTGATCGTTGATAAAGCAGATGCCAGACTGAGATTCACTGGAAGAATCCTAAGGAAATGCAATCTGAAAACAAAGGCAGTAAGTTACAGTACACTTGTTCACCCGCGGCTTGAATACTGCTCAGCAGTGTGGGATCCGTACCAAATAGGGTTGATAGAAAAGATAGAGAAGATCCAACGGAGAGCAGTGCGCTTCGTTACAGGATCATTTAGTAATCGCGAAAGTGTTACGGAGATGATAGATAAACTCCAGTGGAAGACTCTGCAGGAGAGACGCTCAGTAGCTCGGTACCGGCTTTTGTTGAAGTTTCGAGAACATACCTTCACCGAAGAGTCAAGCAGTATGTTGCTCCCTCGCGAAGAGACCATGAGGATAAAATCGGAGAAATTAGAGCCCACACAGAGGCATACTGACAATTCTTCTTTCCACGAACAATACGAGACTGGAATAGAAGGGAGAACCGACAGAGGTACTCAAGGTACCCTCCGCCACACACCGTCAGGTGGCTTGTGGAGTATGGATGTGGATGTGGATGTAGATGTAGATGTAGATGTAGACTTAAAATAGCTTGTACTATCTCAATGGAGAATTATGTATATATATCTTGTTGTTAATTAATTGTTGTGAGCCCCCACTAGTTTCATGTGTAATTTGCCTTTTACAAAACTAATGAAGTTGCATAAATACTACAATGATATTTTATGTGGTATAGCAGATGATGCTTTAGGAAAAATTGCTTTTCTGACAAAAAGGATATCTATCATATATGTAAAAAATAAAAAGCAGAGTGTGCATGTATATGTGTATGTTCAGGATCTCCTCCCAAACCCCTGGATCAATTTCAACTAAATTTGGTACAGAAGGCATTACATGTATCAGCAATGTTGGGTTTATAACCTCCTAGTCCAATAGGAGCAGAGATACAGGCAAAAATGTGTTTTTCCAGCCCCTGGCACATAGGCTGCCCTGCACATAGGCATACTGTGTGGGAACGACATAAACATGTCAAATCAACCTTTTTTGCAGGGCAGCCTACATGTCAGGAGCAAGGAATGGTTTTTCTGGGCCCTGACAAGTAGGCTGCTTTGCATGACAGACATGATGCCTTGGAGTAGTATGGGCCTTCTTCGTTAACCTGATTTGTAGAGCAGCCAGCATGTCAGGGCCAAATAAATGATTTTCAACCCCCTGATGTACAGCCAGCTCTGCATAACAGGTATGTTGTGATGAGAATGGCTGGGGCAGGTTGAGATTGACAGAGGAAGGGATTGACTGAAAAGGGAGGAGGAGGAAATGGACAGACAGAGGGGAGAAGGGGGAGAGGCATGAGACAGGTGGAGGATGTAAAGGGCTAGTTGGCTGGTGCAAAAGGAAGAGGGAGTGACAGAGATGGAAGAGAGAGAGGGAGGTGAATATGGTCAAGAGGGAGGGGGAAAAAGATTTCGTCAGAGAGTGAGAGCTGGAGGAAATGGGCAAACAGAGGGGGAGAAGGAGATGAAGATACAGAGAGAGTGAGGAGAAGGGGATAGACCAATAGAGGTGAGAGGATGAGGTGGACAAACAGAGGGAGGAAGAGGTGGACAGAGAGAATGAGAGGAGGAAGAGTTCAATATACATGTTGAATGTGTATACAGGCAAAGCTGCAGGCAAAAAACTAACAAATATAAAAAATGTGTGTGTGTGTGTGTGTGTGTGTGTGTGTGTGTGTGTGTGTGTGTGTGTGTGTGTGTGTGTGTACCACACCCCCTCTGATACTGATAAATCAATTTCAACCCAACTTAATACACACAACACTTACTATCTGGAGAAAAGTACTGTGGAGGTAAGAACCACCTAGCTCCCATTGAGGTTGGGGGTGACATAGGAGACAGACAGAGAGAGGAGGATGAGGAGGTGGACAGACATGAAAATAGGCAGGAGGAGATGGCGAGAGGGAGGGAGGAAAGTGAATACAAGAGAGAGAAGTGGAGTATGAGATACAGAGTGAGATTGGGGATAGGGTGAGGAGATGGACCTACAGAAGGGGAGGAAGAGATTAACAGACAGAGAGGAGGGAAGAGTTCATGGATAGATAGAAAGAGATTGGAAAAGGAGATGGACACAGAAAGGGGAGGAAGGAAGAGATGGACAGATAGAGGGGAAGGTGGAGAGGGGGGAGCATGAGTGTCACAGAGAGAGAGGCAGGTAGAGATGGGTAGGAAGAGGGGAGGGACAGACAAGAAGATCGATCAAGATAGGAGGTGTTGGACAGAGGGAGGAGGCAAGAGGAGATGGACAGAGAAAAGGGCAGGAGGAGAGGGAAGAGGAGAAGATTGGCTGAAAGGAGTGGGGGGTACTAACAGAAGGGGGAGAAAGGATGAGATGGATGAGAGAGGGGTGAGGACGAGATGAGCAGAAGTAAGGGGAGAAGGGGATGGACAGTGTGAGGGGAAGAGGGTGAACAGAGAGAGGGAGGGGAGGAGGATGTGGACTGAGAGAGTAAGAGGAAGAGGAGGATGTGGACAGAGAGAGGATGAAGAGGAGCAGATGGACAGAGACAAGGGGGATGTATAGAGAGAGAAGAAGGGGGGAGGAGGAAGAGGAGGAGGACAGAGAGAGGTGGGAGGATGAGGTGCACAGAGAATGGAGGAGGAGGAGGAGGAGGAGGAGGAGGTGGTGGAGAGAGAGTGGGGAGGAGGAGGTGGACAGAGAAGGGAGGAGGAGGAAGAGGACAGAGAGAGGAGGAAGGAGGAGATGGACTAGTAGAAGATTTCAATAAATAAATACCTGGGCAATATCAGCTAATAACGAAATAAATATGGAGCAGATCGCATGGATGTTCTTATGTCCTGATATAACAGTCCTTGTACAACAGAATTGCATCTAATTTATATGGTCTACTAATGTATCATATATCTAAACTGAAAACTTGTACCACACTTATAGAAATACTATTGTGAGACTACTTCAGTGTCTTCAAATGTGTACCATTCTGCATAATGATTTTGTGTATCATCTCAACCTTTCATTCAATGATAACTATGTTGTTGAGCACTCATAAAACAAAACAACACAAACACACACAAACTTATAAACACCATTACTCGTAAATGATTCTGAAACCACGAGGTGGTTAATACATGCAAGTACTAACAAACAGTTCTATTTTGCCCTGTTTGTAGTACAAAATACTGGCCATAAAATCAAACAAACAGAATCCATTTTCTGTAAATCTCTGAAACTTCTGACAGAATGTAAGCCATTCACATGAGTTATGTGGTAATTTTTTTGTTTTCATTTCTATTTTTCTTGGATGTAATTATTAAATTTTTCTCTAGAAAATGTTACATGCAACACTTTCGTTCTCACATTCATATAGATTCCTTGTGAAACAAAGTATCACTGGACCCAACACATACAAGGAATTGCACTTTACCACTCTTGTTACATATAACTGAGACAAAAACACAATGCAAATTTACATCACTCAGCTTCAATTAATTTTCAGACTGTTTAAAATATTTGTTAGTATTTTTCTCAGTATTTCTTTTTTAAATAAAAGGTAAGTAAAGTACTTGATTTCATAACACACAATTATTATCAATCATTGCAATAAATCTAAAGTTAATTTTCTATTCAATAGTTTGTCAGCACACTGTGAAAGGAGCATTAATTAATCACAATCCCACTTACTCTCAAGTGGAATAAACTTCAAGGAGTGACTGAATATTCAGAAACGTGATCCACCATCTTCTCTGTCTTTTTGAAATTCATGGCCCAGACTGTTTCCACACTTGCCGCATGATACCTGAGAGAGGACAATTGTGAGTCAAAGTAATTAAATATAATTTAATTAAAATGCACGTAATAGAATTAAAATACAATGATCATATTTTCACATTTCTTTCCCATAACTACAGTAGACATAAACATGAAAAGAGTAAAAAATTCCATTAAAGGGAGGGAGCTATACTTAGATTTTGGACTTATCATTCACCATGTATAAATGCTGTAATTTCCTTAAAATATGAACCATATTTCATACAAGACGTTTAACACTGACTTCTAAAAAGGCATTCAAAATAGCTAGTATTGTTTACTTAGCACATGCCCTAACCAGAAAAGAATAGCAAATGCTTATATTCATTAACCACATAATTCATACATTAACAACAGAAATATTTCCATGAAATATTTCTCAAGTCACACACAGCAATTTGAAGAATTACACACTATACAGAATATTCAATAAGTTTAGCATAACACATAAAACTTCTGCTTAATAACAGCTTTATGATTCAGTAGATAATTATATACAGTCAGTCAGCTGTCAGTTTTGTTCTTCCTTTATTTAACATCTTGTCACCAGTGAGAGGGTTAAAAATATGGTTACTGAAACTAACGAGTGAATAAAGAAGAATTTAGTTGAGTCTATACAAGCAACCATCTCAGTATGCAACTGAAGAGCTCTATAGAAACTAGAGAAAAACTGAGTCTACAAGGTCAGATCAGAACAGAATAATAAAATTACTTTTATCATACTTGAAGGATAATTACAATTTCCATGGCCACCATTGACAATTATATTAATGGAAAGAAATTACCAATAACTGTGAGCCACAGAAAAACTGACCACAAGGGCTAAAATACAACTGCAGGTTAAGGTAACAAAACTTGATTACATCACTTAGACAATGCTGTTCACCAACATTGCCTCTGTTTTCATTGGAGTAAGTTTATTTCATCTAGTTCTTCTTTTGTTGTTATCGTACAGGGTCTCTACACTGATATGTTACAGACTTAATTATGATTCTTGGCCTAAGTTATGAAACACTTGTCAACAAATGGCTTCGTTGAAATGGTAAGGCCAACTTTAACAATACACTGTAGAAGCTATAAAGCTCCCGAGAGGGTACAGCCCTGTAATCAGGACTAGAAACTAAAACAGATGCAGCCATGTGCTTGCATACTGTTTTGATGTTATGAGCAGGTGCGACCAGGCCTGTGTGTGTTTCGACAGCTAAAGGGACTTCGAAGCTAAGCTGGGCACAGCTCAGTAGCCACAAGAGTCTTACAGTGTCATCAATAGGTGGCAGCATCCTTTCAGCTTCAGTGATTGGCAGACACTCAAAGTATGAGAATTACCTAGACAATAGGACGGCGGAGAGGTAAAAGCATGCTCCGGGCTACGTAGTCGGAAAAACCTAAGCACTAGGCTGTTAGTGAGAAACTTTGAGAAGAGAATCACTATGGCTGAATTGAGTGTCCAGCATAAATATTAAGTAAGATTAAATCTAATAAAAACTGAAACTGATTAGTTACAGAGAAGCCAGTAACATGGTTACGAATATAAAAGTAAGACAAGTACATGGGTGAAAATGCGGTCTCAGTCCAAATACTAGTTTTTAAGTTAGTTCATGTAAAAATGTTTTATGTAAAAAATGAACTTGAAA
Organism: Schistocerca serialis cubense; assembly: GCF_023864345.2. Classification (NCBI taxonomy): domain Eukaryota; kingdom Metazoa; phylum Arthropoda; class Insecta; order Orthoptera; family Acrididae; genus Schistocerca; species Schistocerca serialis. The sequence continues at coordinate 852,360,525 of NC_064639.1, read as the reverse complement.
ATTGATATCTAGACAACGTCTTAAGCGATTTTCACAAACAAAGTGTCTACTGTTTTGATCTGTGCCACATGTCATGTTCAACCAATGGTTTACTACAACACTCTACAGAAAAGCCGCACTTGCCTGTCTACATTCTCTTTGGTGGTATAGACAATTACACAGGAGATGGTTCACAGAGCACTTAAGCAGGGGAAGTAAGAGTTCTTTTCCAATCAAATTGAGAAACTATCAGCCAAAAATCTTTACAGTAATTATGAGAAACTATCATCAAAAAATTTACAACTGACCTGACAAAAAAGCAACACTCTCTGAATTACCAGATTTCCTCTTGAAAATTAGTATGGTTTTCCTTTACTTCTCCATCCCAGTGTGAAAATTCAGACTATACCTTGCATAAATTTATTTATGTTGTAACATAGTTCTGTCAATTCATTTGTTGACTGTCTGGGGTTCATGTCCTAGGTGTTGTGTCCAGTGAGCATGACATCATGCTGCCAAATTTCTTTGAAAATGGACAAACTGTCATAAAAGAAGTTTATCTGCAAATTTTGACAAATTTTGTGAAACTGTGAATGGTAACTGAGACCTCAGGGAAACAATATGTCTTTCTACAGGATAGTGCACTGACTCATACAAGCCATTTAGTCCAAAACTGGCTCTTTGATAACATTGACATGTTCTAGTCAAAGGAATTCTGGCCCCCAAATAGCCTGGATTTTAACCCCTTCGACTAGTATGTTTGGAGCATAGTCAAAAGTGCTACCAATATGGCGAGGCAAATGTCACATCCCTGTGCACTGCTACCAAATCAGCATTCACGAATATGGACAGCTCTGTTTTAAAGAGGGTGTGTGATCACCTCAGGAAAAGATTGGAGGTGGTCATTATGGCTAAAGGGGTTTAGAGTAATGTTACTCTTAAAAAATACCTCTACTTATATGTAAAAGGATTTTCACATTTTCATTTGTATTTTGTTTTAATAAATTTACTTTGAAAATAAGTTTCCTTTGTCCATATTTAAGTGCTGCATCCTGTATATAAATCATTGGTTTAATGTACAGGAGACTCAGTTACGTAATATAATTGAGATGTATACAAAGAGTAGTTAGTCTTGATTCACAACCTTGGATGTACAAGGAAGATGCCTTCTCAAAGATAGTGAAACACTTGGGTATACCCTGGGCAATGGCAGTCTCCATTAATACTGGAGAGATTTCAACAAAGGAGGAAGCACCACTGTCTGACATTTGCATGAAACATAACTATGATGTGTTAGTGGTCCAAGAAAGACACAGAGGACAAAACAACCATTGACCAAGGGTGAATGGAATGTATTTGCCATAGAGAGGCTTAATGAGCAATATGGAAGTGCAATTTTTACAAAACTGGATACTGATGTTCTGTCTGCATACATGATTTGTGTAGACCATATTGAGATACTAACAGTAGAAATTTCATCTTGCACTATTACATCTGTCTCATCATACATCAGCAATACAAATTTACAAAAGCTTGCAATTTTGACTCTCAGCAAACAAAGCTGGCTGTTATTTTATTTTATTTTAATAGTACTTCTTGGAGATATAAGGGACAGGTGCAAATGACATAAGCCTAGAAGACTGGGCCAGATGCATTGTTTTAAAACTAATACACGATCTATGTTCCGGTCCAAGGTGTTGGAGATGATGATCGTGTGTGTGTGTAAGGTGTGCTTGAGTGTTTGAGTGAATGTGTGTAAGTTTCCTTTTCTGACCAAGCCTTTGGCTGAAAGCTAATGTGTAAGTGTCTTTTTGTTGTGCCTGTCTGCAACTTAACATGTCATCTTTACAGTAACTAGCAACCTATCTTTTCCTTATACCGAACAGTGGAAAATCCAGGATAGAATGTAACAATATTATGCTATGCACCACATAGCAGAGATGTTGAGTCGCAGATAGGCACAGCAGAAAGACTGTCAAAAAGTGAGCTTGCTTACACACACACACACACACACACACACACACACACACACACCACACACACACACAAAAACCACAATCTCTGGCTAGACTGCAAGCAGCAGGGAATGATGGGAAAGGAAACCGAGTGGTGGGGGTAAGGAGGAGGCTGAGTCAGGGAGGGGAAGGGATAGCAGAGTAGGGGTTGGTGGCTGGTAAAGTGCTGCTTGAGGGAGTGTACAGGGACATGGTGGAGAAAGGGTAGGGCAGCTAGGTGCAGTCGGGAGGTTAGGCAGTGGGCAAGGGGGGGGGGGGGGGAAGGGGGGGGGGGAGAGGTAGTGGAAAAGAAGAGAGGAGAGAAGTAAAAAGACTGAGGGTGCGTAGGCAGAACAGAACAGAGGGCTGTGTAGTGCTGGAATGGGAACAGGGAAGGGCAATGACTAATGAAGGTTGAGGGCAGGAGGTTTATAGGAACATAGTATATATTGCAGGGAGAGTTTGCACCTGCACAATTCAGGAACAATGGCGTTGTTGGGAAGGATTCAGTTGACACAGGCTGAGAATCAATCATTGAAATGAAGAATGTTGTGTTGGAAGAAGTGCTCAGTAATCGGTTGGTCCAGCTGTTTCTTGGCCACAGTTTATCAGTGGCCATTCATGAGGACAGACAGCTTGTTGGTCATCATGCCCACATAGAATGCACCACAGTGGTTGCAGTCATGCCCATGTAGAATGCAGCACAGTGGTTACAGTTTAGCTTGTAGGTCTCATGACTGGTTTCACATATGCCCTGCCTTTGATGGGATAGGTGTTGTTTGTGACCGGACTGGAGTACATGGTGGTGGGAGGATGTATGGGACAGGTCTTGCATCTACGTCTATTACAAGGATATGAGCCATGAGGCAAGTGTTTGGGAGCAGGGGTTGTGTAGTGATGGACAAGGATACTGTGTAGGTTTGGTGAGCAGCGGAATACTGCTGTGGGAGAGGTGTGAATTATAGTGGGTAGAATATTTCTCATTTCAGGGCATGAGGAGAGGTAGCCAAAACCTTGGTGGAGAATGTGATTCAGCTGCTCCAGTCCTGGTCTGGTAGTGAGTCATGAAGAGAATGCTCTTCTGTGGCCAGATGGTGAGACTTTGGGAGATGGTGGGTGACTGGAGAAATAGGGTATGGGAGATCTGTCTTTGTACAAGGTTTGGAAGGTAATTATTTATTTTATTTTTAATTACACATCAAGTTCTGTAGGACCAAATTGAGGAGCAAATCTCCAAGGTCATGGATGTGTCAGTACATGAAATTACAACATAAAAGTAAGAACAGATAAAAATAAATGTTTATGAACCCAAAAAAAGTCAGTCCATAAGTTTAAGTAAATGCAATCAACAATACAATAAGAATCAGCTCAATTTTTCAAGCAACTCCTCGACAGAATAGGAGGAGTGACCCATGCAGAAACTTTTCAGTTTTGATTTGAAAGCACGTGGATTACTGCTAAGATTTTTGTATTCAAGTGGTAGCTTATTGAAAATGGATGCAGCAGTATACTGCACACCTTTTTGCACAAGAGTTAAGGAAGTCCGATCCAAATGCAGGTTTGATTTCTGCTGAGTATTAACTGAGTAAAAGCTGCTTATTCTTGGGAATAAGCTAACATTATTAACAAGAAATGACAGTAAGGAATATATATATTGAGAGACCAATGTCAAAATACCCAGACTCATGAACAGGGATCAACAAGACGTTCATGAACTTACACCACTTACTGCCCGAACGGCCCATTTCTGAACCACAAATATCCTTTTAGAATGGGAAGAGTTACCCCAAAATATAATACCATAAGACATAAGTGAATGGTAATAAGCAAAATAGACTAATTTTCAGGTCAAACGATCACTTAATTCTGGTATCATTCGAATAGTAAAAATGGCAGTATTAAGTCTCTGAACAAGATCCTGAACGTGGGCTTTTCATGACAGCTTACTATCCATCTGAACACCTATAAATTTGAATTGTTCAGTTTCACTAATAATATGCCCGTTCTGTGAAATTAAAATGTCAGGTTATGTTGAATTGTGTGTTAGAAACTGTAAAAACTGAGTCTTACTGTGGTTTAGCATTAGTTTATTTCCTACAAGCCATGAACTTAAGTCATGTACTGCACTATTTGAAACCAAGCAAATGTTGCACACAACATCCTTTACTACCAAGCTAGTGTCATCAGCAAACAGAAATATTTTAGAGTTACCCGTAATACTAGATCCCTGAGGCAACACCCCCCCCCCCCACCCCCCCCCCCCCCCCCCCCGTCACTTGGCAGTACCCCACTCAGACCCGACATCACAGCCATTATCAACATTGTGATTGTGAATAATGACCTTTTGCTGCCTGTTGCTAAAGTAAAAGGTGAACCAATTGTGAGCTACTCCCTGTATTCCGTAATGGTCCAACTTCTGGGGAAATATTTTGTGACCAACACAATCAGATACCTTAGTTAAATCAAAAAATATGCCTAGCATTCCAAACCTTTTGTTTAGCCCATCCAGTACCTCACAGAGAAAAGAGAATATAGCATTTTCTGTTGTTAAACAACTTCTAAATCCGAACTGTACATTTGATAGCAAATCGTGTGATATAAAATGATCAATTATCCTTACATACACAGCCTTTTCAATAGCTTTTGCAAACACTGATGGCATAGAAATAGGTCTAAAATTATCTACATTATCCCTTTCTCCCTTTTTATAAAGCAGCTTTACTACTCAGTACTTTAATCGCTCAGGAAACTGACCATTCCTAAAGGAAAAATTACAAATATGGCTAAATACAGGGCTAACATGTGCAGTACAGTACTTTAATATTCTGCTAGACACTCCATCATAACCATGAGAGTCCCTAGTCTTCAGTGATTTAATTTTTGACTCAATCTCCCTCTTGCCTGTATCACAGTAGTAGTAGTAGTAGTAGAGGGTTTTTTTGGGCACTCGACAGCAAGGTCTTCAGCGCCCATTCAGTAACACAGTGAGACGGGTGTCAAGAAAAATCCCAGAACAGGAATAGAAAACGGAACATAAAACACGGGGAACAATCGCTGAAAAATATGTGCTCACCCACACCGAAGCGTGGGATGAAGCCAGGTGTCAGCAGTAAAACATGGACAACACAGGAAGAAAATGATAGAGGTAGCTAAAACAATGTAGCAGACGGAAGTGGCTGGCTGACCACAAGGAAAAAAGGGGAGGAGTCAGCCACTCTGCAATACACTAAAACCTCCAGCCTAAAAGTTTAGGCCAGAGTCCAGACACATCACAAAACTTAAAAACCCTAGACACACACATCTCTTCATTAGCTAAAACAGGAGGCAGATCCCCATCAACTTGTGCTTCCACCCTTGCATCACGGTATAGAATGCAGTCTATTAAAATATGCTGGACAGAGATGTGCACACCACAAGTATCACAAAATGGAGGATCCTCCCGCCGTAATAAAAAGCTATGTGTGAAAGGACAGTGCCTGATCCGAAGACGTGTGAGGGCCACCTCTTGCCGCCTGAGCAACCGGCAGGAGGAACGCCACAGCCGAGTGGTTGACTTTACCAACCGCAGTTTATTGGCCGTCACCGCCAGCCATTCGTCCTCCCACAACGCCATGCACTTCCTGTGGAGTGCAGCGATGACTGACTGCAAGGGGATAGGACACTGGACCACATCCTGCTCTCTGCAGGCCTCCTTGGCAGCCCGATCGGCCAGTTCACTGCCCCATATTCCGACATGACCAGGCACCCAGCAGAAGGATACCTCTTTACCCCGCCGTTGGAGCAAGTACAGTTGGTCATGTATCAGCTGGACCATCTCCTCAGTCGGGTACAGGTTCTGCAGTGATTGTAAGGCACTAAGAGAATCGGAGCAGAGAAGAAATCGATCGCCCCGAACACGATTCATCTGCTCCAGTGCCTTCAAGATCGCATGGAGCTCCGCTGCGAAAACGGTATATTCAGCAGGGAGGCGAATCCGGATAACATGATCAGGGAACACCACAGAACAGCCAAGGAAATTCTCCTGTTTGGAGCCAACAGTGTAAACGACAGTAAAACCGTGATGCATATCTAAAATGTTAAAAAACAGAGATTGGAATGTAAAATCTGGTGTGCCATCTTTCTTAAAATTAGTCAAATCTAAAATAAGTTTGGGTCTCCGGAGGAGCCAAGGTGGAGATCTGCTCCAACTGCGACGTAAAACACGAAGACCAGCCATAGACATCGCACCGAGGCAATCCTGTGCACGAATCCCATAGGGCTGCATTGCACGTTGCCGGTTATGAAACAATCGTGCCAGAGGAGGCTGAGCAACGGTATGGTATGCAGGGGTGTATGGGGTGGACAAATTTTTATACGCCTGGCGCACTGTAAGTAGCCGTCGCCACATATGAAGTGGCGGTTCACCAGTCTCTGCACAGAGGCTTGGTACGGGGCTAGTTCGGAATGCCCCAGTGGCCAACCGAAGCCCTTCATGGTGCACAACGCCCAACATCCTTAAGTAAGAAGGCCTCACAGACCCATACACCGTGCACCCATAATTGAGCCGAGATCGCACAAACACCCTGTAAAACTGGAGCAGACAAGTCCTGTCAGCTCCCCATGTACTGTGGCTAAGACATTTTAAAACACTTAAAGCCTTAAGTGACCGCAGTTTCAGGTCTTTAAGATGAGGTAACCACGTGAGCTTTGAGTCAAAAATGAGCCCCAGAAATCTCACCGTGTCTTTAAAAGTAAGAATAGTGTCCCTCATCCTCAACTCAGGAAAGGTTAAAATCGAACGAGAACGGTGAAAAAGAACACATACAGACTTCTCGGTGGAAAACTTAAAACCACTCTGCGCCCAGTCATCCAAACGCCTAATCGCAAGTTGCAACTGATGAGTTGTCGTTGCAAGGCTTGAAGAAGAGCAAAACAAAGAGAAATCATCCACAAACAAAGAACACTGGACAGGACTTTTCACTATGGATGTAATACTATTAATAGCGATGGCAAAGAGAGTCACACTTAAAATGCTACCCTGAGGGACACCGTTCTCCTGCGCAAAGCGATCAGACAGGACGTCACCAATTTGGTACCTAAAATATAGTGGCGAGAGGAAAGACTGAATAAAAAGAGGAAGACAACCACGAAAACCCCATTCGTGAAGCTGCTCCAGGATGAGACGCCTCCAAGTGGTATCGTAGGCCTTTTCGATGTCGAAAAATACACCTAGAAGGTGATGACCGCGTAGGAAAGCTTGTTGTATAGCCGCCTCCATGAGGGCAAGGTTATCGAAGGTGGAACGAAACCTCCTGAACCCACACTGAAAGCGACTAAGGAGTTGCTGGGATTCTAACATCCAGACAAGGCGACCGTTGACCATCCGCTCCAAGGTCTTCCCTATGCAACTAGTGAGGGCAACACTATGGTAGCTACTTGGGCTCGTGCGGTCTTTCCCAGGTTTTAAAAAAGGGATTAAAACAGCCTCACACCACGCGCCAGGAGAGTGACCCGACGCCCAAATGGCATTAAAAAGTGCGAGGAGGATTTCTTTGTTGCGCATTGTGAGGTGCCATAGCATACTGTAATGGATCCTGTCGTGACCAGGGGATGTGTCACAAGCTCCAGACAATGCAGAATCCAGCTCCCACATAGAAAATGGGCAGTTGTAAACTTCATGAGAAGTGGACTGTAAGTCCAGACGACATCTCTCAGCAACGGCTCTATGGCGCTGGAAACCTGGATCCTGACTGGTTGTTGCAGTAACTGTGGCAAAATACGCTGCCATAGTCTGGGCAATGTCTCGCGGATCCGTGTGGAGAGTGCCGTTATTCATTACACCAGCTATGGGGCACCTCCCTCCTCTGCCAGAAATTCTCCGGATGGTCTCTCACACAATGGAACTGTTGGTGGAACGATTAATGGTGTTCAGGAACTGTTGCCATGACCTCTTCTTGCTCTCACGAATAATGCGGCGACATCTTGCCCTCGCCACCCAAAAGGCTGCAAGATTCTCAGCAGTCGGCCGACACTTGAACCGACGCAGAGCCACACGCCTGGTCCTGATTGCAGAGCGGCATTCGGCACTCCACCAAGGCACAGGTGGCCTCTTCCTATGGCCTGTGGACTGTGGAATGGATGCTGCAGCGGCGTGGTGGACTGTTTCGGTAATATGATCCACCCACGCCTCAACATTCGCACAGTGTTCGAACTGGGCCAACTGGCTATAAAGTGTCCAGTCAGCTCCACTGAGCACCCATCGTGGTGGTCTCCTTTCGAGGCCCACGCCATCTGGCAGGTGAATCCAGATTGGGAAATGATCACTGCCGTGCAAGTCAGCGACCACTTCCCAGTGAGCACTGGCGGCAAGAGCTGGAGAGCAAAGCGAGAGATCAATGGCAGAGAACGACCCAGTCGCTGTGCAGAAATGAGTACTCTGTCCTCCATTGAGCAAGTAGGCACAAGATGACAGGAGAAGCCTCTCAACTGCTCTACCCCTGGGGCAGGTATGTGCAGAGCCCCAAAGCACATTGTGGGCATTAAAATCACCACAAATAATGAATGGCTGGGGGAGCTGTGTAAGAAGGTCGGTGAGGGCCGTGTCATCAAGTGCATTATGTGGGGGCAAGTAAAGCGAACATACAGTCAATGGATGACGCACGTGTCCGGACACAGCGACGGCCTGTAAAGTCGTCATAAGTGAGAGAGGCGAGGAGTGGTAGTCCGTCCTGACGAAAATACCTACGCCTCCTCTAGCTCTCTCTCCACACAGGTCGTCCTTTTTGTGGAGCATATAGCCTCGGATCTCAGGGGAGTATGATGGATGGAAATAAGTCTCCTGGAGACATAGACACAGCGGTCTACTCTGAGGTAGTAGACGAAGTTCCTCCACATGCGTCCTGAACCCTTGCAAGTTCCACTGAAGTATGGGAGCCATCTATGATGAGGGTAGCACCTTCATCCTGTCTCTCCGACGGTGCGGGGAGACAGCAGCAGGTGGAGGGGCAGGTGTGGGGCGAGATAATTGCCCCACACATACATCGTATTCCATCAACTCTGGGGAAGAGTCAGAGGAAGCCTCACGTAAAACAACATCCGCATGGTCAGATGGTTTACCACAGGATTTGACCCGCTGTTGCTGCTGTACAGGAGCTTTCTGTGGTTTGGTGGGCTTTGGGGGAGCTGATGTGGGAGTGGTAATTGGCGCACTGGGCTTTAAACAGCGCATTGGAGACGGGAAATAAGGCTGCACACTAAGGCGAAGGAAGCCAGCCTTAATATGTTCGGGAAGTTTCGTGCTACTGAAGGTCAGAATAAAAGAGTCGGATTTCACAAGATTGCCATCAACCCTCTTCATGATATTTTGAACATCAACGATACCTTCCGGAGCCCACTCACGTTGCAGTTTGTCTTTGGGAATGTCAACTAGATCCTGGCAAGTCACAACACCTTTGCTATAATTCAGGGTGCTGTGCAGTTCCGTGTCTATGGCATACTCCCCAAGGCATTTAGCAGCTTGCAGGTTAGTGGCTTGCTTGGAGTGGAAGTTTCCACGAGCAAGGTCCCATTATGCAAACGCTTCACTGATTTTAAGGAGCCATAGATGCCCTCCAAACCCTTTTGTATATAGAAGGGCGAAACCTTCTCAAAACTACCCTCCTTACATTTTACAATGAGAAACACATGCTGATTACCAGAATGCATTCTGTTACCTAAGACTGGACTTGTCAAAGAAGTGCCAGAGTCAGGGGGACTGACTGCACGAGCCCTCTTAAGAGACTGGGTGTGAGAACCTTCCAGCAGCCCACCCTTTCCGCTGGGAGGAAGAAAAGAGGATTTAGAAGGATCCATCTCGGTCCCACGAGCAGCTAGGGAACTAGAAGTCCACCTAGACAGAGCCCCGCGTGCCTAGGTAAGCCTTATACAACTGAGGTGCGGCAGGTTCCCCAGAGGTTGCCCGCTAGTGACTGTTCCACCTCAACAGCCATGCATCTCATCAGCGCGAAGCACACCTTGAGATTGAAGGGTTGTTGATAGAGGTTTATTCCATCCTGACGATCCGGGCGGTCAGCCAAGATCCCCACTCTCTGAGACACACAACTTTCCACCGACGCGCCGCACGGTGGTCGTTGAAGTATGCCCAGAGCTTACGGTGACAGAGGACTGGTGGCGCTTACCAGTCCCCAGCTCAGGAACCCCATGGTCGCCAAGCCCATACCCAGCAAATGAATGCTGAGCCCCTGGGGGCTGTATCACAGAAGAGTATTTCAGACATAAATCTCAGAAAGGCATTTGCCAAGAAAGTTATATGATTTCCCATAGAAACTAAATTTGTTTTTAATTCATCAGCAATGCTCAGAAAATGATTGTTAAATACTGTACATATATCTGATTTATTAGTAACAGAAATATTTTTACTGTGAACTGACTTTATATCATCGACCTTTTTCTGCTGACCAGACACTTCCTTCACAACTGACCATATGGTTTTAATTTTATCCTCTGAATTGGCTATTCTATTTGCATACCACATATTCTTTGCCTTCATAATAACATTTTTAAGCACCTTACAATACTGTTTGTAATGGGCTACTGTAGCTTGATTGTGACTACATCTAACATTTTGATATAATTCCCACTTTGTTCTACAAGATATCCTTATCCCACTAGTCAGCCACCCAGGCTGCCTATTACTGCTAGTACCCGGTTTAGAACATCCTATTGGAAAGCAACTCTCAAAGAGCATGAGAAATGTGTTAAGGAAAGCATTGAATTTATCATCTATGTTATCGGCACTATAAACATCCTGCCACTGTGGTTCCTTGACAAGGTTTAAAAAAATCTCTATTGCTGTTGGATTAACTTTCCTACATAATTTGTAATTAAATATTACATTGGTTTGAGTACAAAAGCCTTTTAGTGTTAAAATTTGTGCATCATGGTCTGAAAGGCCATTCACTCTTTTACTAATAGAATGCCCATCTAGTAATGAAGAATGAATAAAAATATTGTCTATGGCTGTGCTACTGTTCCCCTGCACCCTAGTTGGAAAAAAACACAGTCTGCATCAGATCATATGAATTTAGGAAATCTACCAACATCCTCTTTCTTGCACCATCATATACAAAATTAATATTGAAGTCACCACGTATAATTAATTTCTGGTACTTCCTACAAAGTGAATCAAGAACCCTCTCTAGCTTGAGCAGAAATGCTCTGAAGTCAGAGTTAGGGGACCTACAAACAACAACAATTAGAAGTTTAGTTTCTCTAAATTCAACTGCCCCTGCACAACATTCAAATATCTGTTCAGTGCAGTGTCATGATACATCTATGGCCCACGAAGGCCTCAATAAGACATTAGTATATTTTGAGAGGGTGCTCATCAGTACAGATGCAACAGCCATGGGTGGCTAGGCTCTATGGTAAGGACTTCTTGGTGTGGAATGGGTGGCAGCTGTCAAAGTAGAGGTATTACTAGTGGTTGGTAGGTTTGATATGAACAGAGATACTGTTGTAGCCATCTTTGAGGAGAATATTAACATCAAGAAAGGTGGCTTGTTGGGTTTAGCAAGACCAGGTGAAGCAAATGAGGGAGAAAGTGTTGAGGTTCTGCAGAAATGTGGATAAGGTGTCCTCACCCTCAATCCAGATCATGAAGGTAACATTAATGAATCTGAACCAGGTGAGGGGTTTGGGATTGTGGGTGTTTAAGAAGAATTTCTCTAGATGGCCATGAAGAGGTTGACATAGGATGGGCCATGTGGATGCCCATAGCTGTATACAGGATTTGTTTGGAGGTAATGCCCTCAAAGGAGAATTAATTGAGGGTGTGGATGTATTTGGTCATAGCAATTAGGTAGGAAGGAGGTTGTTGGTTTCGAATCCATCAGGTGTTGAGCAAAGTAGTGTTCAATAGTGGCAAGGCCATGGGCATTAGGGATGTTAGTGTAAAGGGAGGTGGCATCAATAGTGACAATCAGGGTACCACATGCTAAAGGAACAGGAACTGTGGAGAGTCAGTGGAGAATCTGTTTCGTATCTTTTGTATGGGAGGGTAGGCTGTGGGTAATAGACTGAAGCTGTTGGTCTACAAGAGCAGAGGCTCTCTCAGTGGAGGTACAGTAACTGGCCACAATGGGGTGTCCTGGGTGGTTGGGTTTGTGGACTTTAGGAAGCATGTAGAAGGAATGCTTGCAGGGAGTGGTAGAGGTGAGGAGAGAGATGGACTCCATGGAGAGATTCTGGGATGGGCCTAAGGATCTGAGGAGAGACTGGAGATCATGCTGGATTTCTGCAATGGGGTTACTGTGGAAGGGTTTTAAGATGGATGAATCTGACAGCTGGCTGAGTCCTTCTGCCATGTAATCCTTGGGGTTCTACATCTACCTACATCTACAGCCATACTCCACAAGCCACCTGATGGTGTGTGGTGGAAGGTACTTTGAGTACCTCTATCGGTTCTCTCTTTTATTCCATCTCATATTGTTCATGGTAAGAAAGATTATCGCTATGCCTCTGTGTGGGCTCTAATTTCTCTGATTTTATCCTCATGGTCTCTTCGCGAGATATACATAGGAGGGAGCAATATACTGCTTGACTCCTCGGTGAAGGTATGTTCTCGAAACTTCAACAAAAGCCGGTACCGAGCTACTGAGCGTCTCTCTTGCAGAGACCTCCACTGGAGTTTATCTATCATCTCTGTAACGCTTTCGCGATTACTAAATGATCCTGTAATGAAGCGTGCTGCTCTCCATTGGATCTTCTCTATCTCTTCTACCAACCCTATCTGGTACAGATCCCACACCGGTGAGCAGTATTCAAGCAGTGGGTGAACAAGCGTACAACAATAGAGGAACCAACAATAGATGAACCTTTGTGAGCAGATAGGGTTATAAGGTCAGGATATATTTTTAGGTGGCAGATTGCAGATCTTTCTGCGGCTGTAAGGTTGGTTTGCATGTTGAGGGATTTTGGGAATGATGGTGAGGTGAGGTTTGTTGTTAAGAAATTCTGGAAAATTAACAGGGAGTGAACTGAGTCAGGCAGGATTCAACATTGGTCTTTGGTTGAGTCTGATTGGTAGCATTGGTGGTGAATAAGTGTTTCCACCGTAGGGAGAGAAAGTCTTTAACAGTCCTGCATGATTGGGTCTGGGTCTGGGACTGAGGAAAGGTGAGGCCTTTGGAAAAGACTGAAACTTCTGTGGGGTCAAGTCTTTCAGAGGAAAGGTTCATGACTGTGTTTTGGGTCTGTTTAGGTTATGGATTCTGTAATCCAGGGCAAGAGAGTTTTTGAGGGTGGGTAAATGTTGTAGGTCTGCGAGACAGGGTTTATCAGCTATGAGGGGACAAAGGGAAGGTTTGGAAGTTGTAGAGGAGGTGGATAGTGGCAGTCCAAGATTAGAGTAGGAAGTGAACACAGGGGAGAGTTTTTGAGGTGGCATTGCGCATGTTGCTCTAGGTCCAAGAGTTTCAATGTGTGATGTGGAATCCAGGAATTTGGGATTGCATAGCAGGAAAATTTTACGGATGGAGAGAAGGTATTGCAAGGAGGTCTGAGCCCGACTGATTCGGATTTGAAGGACTATGTTGGTGAGGATTAAGGATTGGCAGAATCTGAACAGATCGAAGTCCCTGTGGAAAGAAGGGTGGCAGCCAGAGATGGGTACTTTGATGGCAAGGCCATTTGGGGGGATTCTACGAGCCAAGCAACAATGCAGAAACAGTACGTGGAACTGGGTTATGGCCAGGGATAAGGAAACTTTTCTATATTGACACAGATGTAAGGAGCAAGGGTCCATGGTGATGCACAAAACACATAAAAATATGTAAATAACATAGAATTATGGCTGAAAAAATTGCAAAAATACATCCAAACACATGGGGAAACTCAAGAAAAGGATGAAATGAATTAAGTAAGGGGAAACAAGATAAGATCTGAGGGAGGAGGCTGATAGTGAAAGGCAAAAACCAACTGATTTGGTGTGAAGACACAATGAGATTAAAGAAAAAAAATAAAAAAGATTGTAATGTGGGTTGCAGGTCTGTGGATGGATAAGTGTGAAAAGGGGGATGGCAAATGTGACTAGTGTTGTTGATATTACAACCTTAAGTTTCCATTGTTTGATTTTGAATCAAATCATCTGCCCTATTTCTTTACTAGTGGATGACAGAGGAGGGGCTACAGCCCAGATAATATTTTTGCCTCTGAATATGTTGCTCACCAAATCAAGAAGCACACTGCAGAACCATTTCCAAGAACACAACACAGAGCTCTTACATGTACTGTGGAAGTAGTTGTTAGATGAGAAGAAGTTGTATTCAGAAGACAGTTCAACTTCAGAAAAGCTCAGTGGGATCAATTTTCTCAGAAGTGGATGAAGAATCCAGGCCTGACTCAGAAAATTACAGAGACTTTTTGCAGCTAGTGAAGACCATTTCTCATAAAAACATTCCAAGATGATGTAGAACTGTTTAGTTACCTGGACTTGATGAAGACTTAAAAGTGCTTCTTAAGAGGTATGAACAGCTTTTGAACAGCTTTTCAAAAATGGTCCATTCTCAGAAGAGACAATACAAACAGGAAAAACAACTTATCCAAGCCATATCAACACCACGAAAAGAAAAAAATTTAATCTCCTCGAACATTTGGATATGAAATGAAGTAGCTGACAAGCCTGGAAATTACTGAGAAACCTTAAGGTGATCCTACAGTTTCACCCCCATGAGTGAGCAAGATCACACCTGACCAAATAGCACACCAACTGCTGCTGAATGGCGAAACCACAAAACTTGAACAATGTGAAGAGGAGAATGATCATTTTGGCACTCCATTAATATATGAAAAACTGAGAACTGCTATTCATCGGATGAAAAATAACAAAGCTTTAGGCTTGGATGACATAAGATCAGAGCAAATAAAGAACTTTGGCCTTGTAACTATCAATTGGATCCTGAAAATGATTAACACTTGTGTTGCTAGAGTGATAATCCTAAAGATCTGGTGCCTGGTACAAGGCAAAAGTAATGGCACTGCTAAAACCAGGCAAAGAATCCAATAGCCCCAAAACTTCAGACCTGTATCACTTCTGTGCCATCTGTTTAATGTTCTGGAGATAATAGTTCTGAATCAAATTTCTGAGCCTGTCAACAAGAAGATAATTAAAGAATAGTCAGGTTTCAGACCAGAAAAATCAGGTACCAGTCAGATACTTAAATTAACCCAGTACATTGAAAAACAGTATGAAAGAAAGCAGACAGCTGGAGTTGCCTTTATTAATCTTACAGCTGCTTATGACACCATGAATCATAAGAAACTAACAAAGACACTGCACGAAACAACTAAGGACTGCATTCTGACATAGTTTATTCATTTTCTGATGCAGAACAGGTGTTTTTTTGACACTCTAACTAACAAAAAGAGTCAATGGATAATGCAGAAGAATGGTCTTTCCCAGGGAAGTTTGCTGGTTCCAATATCATATAACATATGTAACAATGATCGGCCACTCAACACTAGAACCCAGCCCTTCGTCTATGCAGATGACACTGCTGTTGCTTCTCAGGGAGTGACATGTAAAGAAGCAGAAGCCAATCTAACATCTACTCTTGAAGGACTTGCCATCTCTATGATAACCAACTGAAATCCAACCCAGATAAAATTCAAGTGTGTGCGTTTCACCTACAAGAAAGCAAGAAGAAATTGAACATCACCTAGAAAGGACACAATCTAAATCACTGTGCCAAGCCCCAATACTAGTATTAAAGTTGGATCATGCCTTAACCTACAAACAACAATCTATAGACACCAGACAGAAGGTATGCACCATAAACAACCTTATCCGCATAGTGCCAAACACCACAAGCAGAGTGCAGCCCAGTGTCCTCCACACATCCACACTTGCTCTGTGTTTCTGTGCTGTGGAGTGCACCACATCAGTCAGGAGAAACTCTGCACATGTTAACCAAGTTGATGTAGCTCTTCATGAGACAGGCCACATAGTCACAGCATACCTAAGACCCAGCATACCGAAGACCAAAACCTGTCAACAAGATATTTCCCTTCATGGTAGTAGCAACTCCAGATGTAAGAAGACAGGTAGTAGCGGAAATGAAGAGAAAAATCAAGAAGCAGATCCAAGGCATCCATTGTTCAGAATTCACGTCTATCCATCATGACTGAAATCCATAAGAAGCTTTCTACTTACAACTACACCAGTTCTGAGTTCAGCACAAGGCCACTGAGCTGAGCTGTGGAGAACAAAGTCTCCTGGAAGATTCTGGACAGCAAAAGAGAAGCTACTATCAGGCAGCCACCTCCAATATGGGACCTGGAAAACCCTCAACAAGTTGAGAACAGAGGTGACTAAGTGCAACCCTAATTTGAAGAAGTGGAATATCATTATGATGGGTGTTGTATATGTTGGGCAAGAAAGGACTCTTGAACACTTGTTGGTCTGAAGTAAGCTGAGTCAATCCTGTGACTTGAAAGATTTATTTGTAGTGAATAAAATGCAATTCTGGTTGCTTAACATTGGACTAATAAAGTGTGAATTTCTCTGTGATTAACATTAGGTTGTATTTTTTATTATATTGCATTTTAGTGTCCTTTGGACACAGATAAATAATGTTGTTGTTGTTGTGGTCTTCAGTCCTGAGACTGCTTTGATGCAGCTCTCCATGCTACTCTATCCGGTGCAAGCTTCTTCATCTCCCAGTACCTACTGCAGCCTACATCCTTCTGAATCTGCTTAGTGTATTCATCTCTTCGTCTCCCTCTACAATTTTTACCCTCCACACTGCCCTCCAGTACTAAATTGGTGATCCCTTGATGCCTCAGAACATGTCCTACCAACTGATCCCTTCTTCTAGGCAAGTTGTACCACAAACTCCTCTTCTCCCCAATTCTATTCAATACCTCCTCCTTAGTTCTTTCAGAAATGACTTCCTGACACTTAAATCAATACTCGATGTTAACAAATTTCTCTTCTTCAGAAACGCTTTCCTTGCCATTGCCAGTATACATTTTATATCCTCTCTACTTCAACCATCATCAGTTATTTTGCTCCCCAAATAGCAAAACTCCTTTACTACTTTAAGTGTCTCATTTCCTAATCTAATTCCCTCAGCATCACCTGACTTAATTCGACTACATCCCATTATCTTCATTTTGCTTTTGTTGATGTTCATCTTATACCCTCCTTTCAAGACACTGTCCATTCCATTCAACTGCTCTTCCAAGTCCTTTGCTGTCTCTGACAGAATTACAATGTCATCGGTGAACCTCAAAGTTTTTATTTCTTCTCCATGGATTTTAATACCTACTCCGAACTTTTCTTTTGTTTCCTTTACTGCTTGCTCAATATACAGATTGAATAGCATCGAGGAGAGGCTACAACCCTGTCCCACTCCCTTCCCAACCACTGCTTCCCTTTCATGTCCCTTGACTCTTATAACTGCCATCTGCTTTCTGTACAAATTATAAATAGCCTTTCGCTCCCTGTATTTTACCCCTGCCACCTTCAGAATTTGAAAGAGAATATTCCAGTCAACATTGTCAAAAGCTTTCTCTAAGTCTACAAATGCTAGAAACGTAGGTTTGCCTTTCCTTCATCTTTCTTCTAAGATAAGTCGTAGGGTCAGTATTGCCTCACGTGTTCCAACATTTCTACGGAATCCAAACTGATCTCCACATAGGTCGGCTTCTACCAGTTTTTCCATTCATCTGTAAAGAATTCGTGTTAGTATTTTGCAGCTATGACTTATTAAAATGATAGTTCGGTAATTTTCACATCTGTCAATGCCTGCTTTCTTTGGGGTTAGAATTATTATATTCTTCTTGAAGTCTGAGGGAATTTTGCCTGTCTCATACATCTTGCTCACCAGATGGTAGAGTTTTGTCAGGACTGGCTCTCCCAAGGCTATCAGTAGCTCTAATGGAATATTGTCTACTCCCGGGGCCTTGTTTCGACTCAGGTCTTTCAGTGCTCTGTCAAACCCTTCACGCAGTATCGTATCTCCCATTTCATCTTCATCTACATCCTCTTCCATTTACATAATATTGTCCTCAAGAACATTTCCCCTGTATAGACCCTCTATATACTCCTTCCACCTTTCTGCTTTCCCTTCTTTGCTTAGAACTGGGTTTCCATCTGAGCTCTTGATATTCATGCAAGTGGTTCTCTTTTCTCCAAAGGTCTCTTTAACTTTCCTGTAGGCAGTATCTATCTTACCCCTAGTGAGATAATCCTCTATATCCTTAAGTTTGTCCTCTAGCCATCCCTGCTTAGCCATTTTGCACTTCCTGTCAATCTCATTTTTGAGATGTTTGTATTCCTTTTTGCCTCCTTCATTTACTGCATTTTTGTATTTTCTCCTTTCATCAATTAATTTCAGTATCTCTTCTGTTACCCATGGATTTCTACTAGCCCTCGTCTTTTTACCTACTTGATCCTCTGCTGCCTTCACTATTTCATCCCTCAAAGCTACCCATTCTTCTTCTACTGAATTTCTTTCCCCCATTCCTCTCAATTGTTCCCTTATGCTCTCCCTGAAACTCTGCACAACCTCTGGTTCTTTCAGTTTATCCAGGTCCCATCTCCTTAAATTACCACCTTTTTGCAGTTTCTTCAGTTTTAATCTACAATTCATAACCAATAGATTGTGGTCAGAGTCCACATCTGCCCATGCAAATGCCTTACAATTTAAAACCTGGATCCTAAATCTATGTCTTACCATTATATAATCTATCTGAAACCTTCTAGTATCTCCAGGGTTCTTCCATGTATACAACCTTCTTTCATGATTCTTGAACCAAGTGTTAGCTATGATTAAGTTATGCTCTGTGCAAAATTCTACCAGGCGGCTTCCTCTTTCATTTCTTAGCCCCAATCCATATTCACCTACTACGTTTCCTTCTCTTCCTTTTTCTACTGTCAAATTCCAATCACCCATGACTATTAAATTTTCATCTCTCTTCACTACCTGAATAATTTCTTTTATCTCATCATACATTTCATCAATTTCTTCGTCATCTGCAGAGCTAGTTGGCATATAAACTTGTACTACTGTAGTAGACGTGGGCTTCATGTCTATCTTGGCCACAATAATGCATTCACTGTGCTGTTTGTAGTAGCTTACACGCACTCCTATTTTCCTATTCATTATTAAAGCTACTCCTGCATTACCCCTATCTGATTTTGTATTTATAACCCTGTATTCACCTGACCAAAAGTCTTGTTCCTCCTGCCACCGAACTTCACTAATTCCCATTATATCTAACTTTAACCTATCCATTTCCATTTTTAAATTTTCTAACGTATCTGCCCTATTGAGGGATCTGACATTCCATGCTCCGATCCGTAGAACGCCAGTATTCTTTCTCCTGATAACGACGTCCTCTTGAGTAGTCCCCACCCGGAGATCCGAATGGGGGACTATTTTACCTCCGGAATATTTTACCCAAGAGGACGCCACCATCATTTAATCATACAGTAAAGCTGCATGCCCTTGGGAAAAATGACAGCTGTAGTTTCCCCTTGCTTTCAGCCGTTCACAGTACCAGCACAGCAAGGCCGTTTTGGTTAGTGTTACAAGGCCAGATTAGTCAATCATCCAAACTGTTACCCCTGCAACTACTGAAAAGGCTGCTGCCCCTCTTCAGGAACCACACGTTTGTCTGGCCTCTCAACAGATACCCCTCCATTGTGGTTGCACCTACGGTATGGCTATGTGTATCGCTGAGGCATGCAAGCCTCCCCACCAATGGCAAGGTCCATGTTTCATGGGATGGGAGGGGGAGGAGGGGGGGGAGGGGGTAGATAAATAAATAAATAAATTTACAGTCATCAGTACAAGTTTATGACATTACTTCACAAAGGTAGCTCTAATACAATTTAAAAATTCTATGAATTAATAACATTTCTGAACAAGAATGGCATGTAATTTTGTCTTCAGCAAATTTTCATAACCATGTACAAAAGAGTCTAGGAACGGAGTTTTAACCTACAATATGTTAACATGAAATTTTCTTTTTTTATAGAATCCTACCTTTTTTGAAAATTGTTCCTTCTAAATAATCCTGATTTTTTATGTATAAAGATAACACATGAAAAGAAAGCTTTGGCCGAAAGTGTCTGTGTGTCTTTTCCTTCTGTCTGTCTGCAACTCAACACATCATCTTTACGGTGAGCAGCAATCTATCTTACCCTTACACTATTGAAATAGTTAAAATATTTAAATTCTTAAATAGCATGTAGCAAAGGCTCAGGTGAGGATACTCCAGGTAAAATGATTGAAACCACAAGTGTAGAATATGGGAAACAATACCTCATATCTCATGCACATACTACAATAGCTCATTCACTCCAAAGATTATTCTGCCACAGAGCTGCACTCCTGATGCAGAGTGTTTTCTACATCAGCCAATATAATCACTGTTAAATAGTCACAAGTGAAACCGTAAGTGTAATATTACACATTATAAGGTGCCACTCTATACTATTTGTTAATTTATATTTGATTATTACTTGCTATGGTCTGGCTAGTTGGAAAATTAGGTGTTGGACTTTCATAAGTAGCAAGTTCTGAAGTGTGAACTCACTCTACAGGTATATGTAGTGATAACTAAAGTTCTGGGCACTGCCTACAATGCATGCCCTATTTATTTTCCCACACTGTTCTACAATTCAGTGCTTTCCAAAATAATATAAGAACACTTTTGTATGACTTAGTTAATTGATTTCAGTTTAATTTCAAGTACCACATACCTACTAGTACTGATTGCACTCACACTACAATTAGTCACTCATTTATCATGAGTGTATGTGAGTTTACCATTGCTGATTTCTGACAGTATGGTGTCTTTTAATTATACACTACTGGCCATTAAAATTGCTACACCACGAAGATGATGAGCTACAGACACGAAATTTAACCGACAGGAAGAAGATGCTGTGATATGCAAATGATTAGCTTTTCAGAGCATTCACACAAGGTTGGCGCCGGTGGCGACACCTACAATGTGCTGACATGAGGAAAGTTTCCAACTGATTTCTCATACACAAACAGCAGTTGACTGGCATTGCCTGGTGAAACGTTGTTGTGATGCCTTGTGTAAGGAGGATAAATGTGTAACATCACATTTCCGACTTTGATAAAGGTTGGATTGTAGCCTATGGCAATTGCGGTTTATGGTATCGCAACATTGCTGCTCGAATTGGTCAAGATCCAATGACTGTTAGCACAATATGGAATCGGTGGGTTCA
Organism: Schistocerca serialis cubense; assembly: GCF_023864345.2. Classification (NCBI taxonomy): domain Eukaryota; kingdom Metazoa; phylum Arthropoda; class Insecta; order Orthoptera; family Acrididae; genus Schistocerca; species Schistocerca serialis. The sequence goes on along the minus strand of NC_064639.1, from coordinate 852,339,306 downwards.
GGAAGGTAATACGGAATGCCGTGCTGGATCCCAACAGCCTCGTATCACTAGCAGACGAGATGACAGGCATCTTATCTGCATGGCTGTAACAGATCATGCAGCCACGTCTCGATCCCTGAGTCAACAGATAGGGACATTTGCAAGACAACAACCATCTGCACGAACAGTTCGACAACTTTTTTAGCAGCATGGACTATCAGCTCAGAGACCATGGCTGCAGTTACCATTGACACTGCATCACAGACAAAGGCGTCTGCGATGGTGTACTCAACGACAAACCTGGGTGCACGAATGGCGAAACATCATTTTTTCAGATGAATCCAGATCCTGTTTACAGCATCATGATGGTCACATCTGTGTTTGGCAACATCATAGTGAACGCACATTGGAAGCATGAATTTGTCATCGCCATACTGGCATATCACCTGGCGTGATGGTATGGGGTGCCATTGGTTACACGTTTCGGTCACCTCTTGTTCGCATTGACGGCACTTTGAACAGTCGACGTTACATTTCAGATGTGTTAAGACCTGTGGTTCTACCCTTCATTCGATACTTGCAAAACCCTACATTTCAGCAGGATAATGCACGAATGCATGTTGCAGGTCCTGTACGGGCCTTTCTGGATACAGAAAATGTTCGACTGCTGCCCTGGCCAGCACATTCTCCAGATCTCTCACCAACTGAAAACGTCTGGTCAATGGTGGCCGAGCAACTGGCTCGTCACAATACGACAGCCACTACTCACGTGATGAACTGTGGTATCGTGTTGAAGCTGCATGGGCGGCTGTACCTGTACACGCCATCCAAGCTCTGTTTAACTCAATGCCCAGGTGTATCAAGGCCGTTATTACAGCCACAGGTGGTTGTTCTGGGTACTGATTTCTCAAGATCTATGCACCCAATTTGCATGAAAACATATTCACATGTCATTTCTAGTATAATATATTTGTCTGATGAATACCCGTTTATCATCTGCATTTCTTCTTGGTGTAGCAATTTTAATGGCCAGTAGTGTATAACAACTCTCCCAGTACAAAATTAATTCTGTGCTGCACAATTATTACTTTAACCATGATGAATTTTTTCAAATGCATACGCGTCCTGCTCGCACAATGGGTTTGGCATGGCTTCCTCACTCCTTTGTGCCAAACTATTTCCAGGTGCCAACCTGCCCTTCTAGAACTGTTGGACATCCCCATCAATGATGCCACTGTGCTATACCAAAAAAGCTTAAGAGTAGCTTCAATCTGTAAAGTACAGAATCAATACCTATACCCTAACAACATAGTTCTCATAATGATGTTTGTATTAATAATATCCTATTTATTCTAATGGCATTCCCCCAAATGATTGTTCTACATCTTACGACAAATTCAAAGCAGTTGCATATGACACTTACATATGACAGTACTGTCACTACAAAAACAATAGTGCTTAATACCTTTGCCAACTAGCTTATGTGAGAAGCCTGTGACAGTTTTTTTTTTTTTCCGCCAATATCCTTAGCAATTTGACAGTATCTGCTCCAGTAAGTTCCTGATTTTTATGGAAGTTATTTGATTTTGATTGTTTAGTTTTAATCTGTGTTAATTGGGTCTTTGTCACGTTTAATTTTAATCCATTTAGAAGCAACTAATTTTCTATGGTTACTAGGCTACCAATGCCTCTTCAGGGAAGTTGTTTTGTGATTTCAGTTTCATGAATACAGAGTTGTCATCAGCAAAAAATGTTACATTTAGAGAAAATCATTCATATAAAATAAAAAAACATCACTGGGCTTAAAATGATACCTTGTGGGAATCCCTATTAAATAATTTTCCAGTTAGAGAAACAAATTGCCATACCTAATGGTACAACAAACCTTTGCTTTATCTCTGTTAAATGCACTTTTAACCATTTCATAGCACTGCCATTCATTCCATATCTTTCTCATTCATGGAGCAATCAGGAGTGATTTACTACCATTACACAAAATTCCTGTGGCTTATTGGGACTAGTCCAAAGATAAGGAAATTCTCTCATCAGATTTGTTTACAGCACATTTTGTAAAATGAATTATCTACACACATAGTTGCAGTAGGAATATCGTTCAAGATATTTGTGATAAATGGTGTCACATTTCTCCCACCTGCTGATCTTGTGTTTTGCACTTTTATCCAATAAATCATTTAGTAATCATCTCTGTCCTCAAATCTGAACTGCCTACACATAAAGCTGCATGAAAATATGTTTCAATGTTCACAGAAGGCTACACCATTCTACATGAATTACGGAATGCCTCACCATGCTACTACCCACAGAACTTGTGTTTTGCACATTCTATATAGCAAGCTGTAGCCTCTTTATCATTTTCCTGATATAGGTCACTACCGAATCCATCTTGTGTGTCTCACAATGTCCATATTTATCCCTGTATTCTTAGCTTTGTCTTATCTATAAGATGAACAAATACAAAAATCCCATTACTGTATGCAATAATTACATTTCTGCACTGTTTATAAATTGATCCACTTTGCTCCTATAAACTCAAGTGTTGGACTTCACTATGTCTTTCATGTCTCCTATTTTGTGACAGTCTTTTTGTTGCGCTTAGCCTGTGACTCAGCATCTCTGCTACATGATGAGTAGCAACTACCCTTTTCATAATACTGTTACATTCCAGCCTGGATTTTCCATTGTTTGACTTTGTCTCCATTTTGGTCTATTATTCTCAAGTTGTGAACCCGACATTTCCCTTATTCATTTCTCTGCCCCCCCCCCCCTCCCCCCCCCCCCCTCGTCCCACATGTTCATAACACCACAGATTGCACGATACTATTCTTATTTAAACACTTACAGGTGAACATCATGATCCCCACCCCTGCAACCCACCTAAAAATATAGAGAGCAAGAAACTAACATGTAATCAATGTGTCCTTACCTTCAAGGCCAATGGGCGTCCAATTTCTGGCGTTTTTGAGAGAGAGTTTTCATGAATTGGCTGGGTAAATGCTGGCCAGGGTGTTTCATGTTCATACTTTGATAGACTTGTGAAAAGTTCATACCCACATTCTGAGCAAACATAAGTTCCTGTGCAACAAAAAGTATTTAGAAAACATTAGGATTCTAGCATTTGAGAAACAATCAATCATGAAAAAGTCCTAACCTTCAAATAAAATTATAAGCTCAAGGAATTAAATTTAATAATAAAATCAAATCTTATATGAGAGAATTTTTATGACAAATACTATAAGAAGTGACAAAATGTAAGACTGACTGATTTCATTGTCTACTCATGCTTTACGTTATTTGCTGGACTGGAAATGGATCACTGTCTCTCAGTGCAGCACACAGACAACAGCCTCCTGCATGAATGTACTTCCTACACCATGTTTGCCCATACTAAAACACAAAATGTTGATACCTCCTTATCTGGTGCTTTAAAACTATTTCATAGTTGACTACCACTTCAATAAAAGGTCTTACTGTCTTTCCTTCAGGGACTAAAGTAGACAAAAGTCAAAAAGATTGAGATTATGTTTAATGATGCAAAATATTTTTCACTCAATTTTTGACTTAAGGGCATAATGTGGGCAACACTTGTCCTGATAAATTTTTAACTGGTTAGACTGTGAGTTTTTGATGGTATGTTATGAATAATTATACAAGAGAACAACATGGATTTTCTTCTATAATTCAGCTGATAAGGTCATGGTACCTTCTTTTTTATGCAATGTAGTTGTTGCATCAAACCAGACTTCCAGTGTTATATAAGGCTCCTGTAATAGGAATCCAGAGTATAAATAGTACTCTTATAAATATTTCCTTTCTAGCTGAGAAATATTATCATCCCCATCATCATCTTCATCTCTCATGTGTTGTGTTATGAAACAAGCCTTTATGCTACCTTCTTTTACCACTAACGAAGCGATCAATACCACACCATTTTTCTTCACATTATGACTACTTTTCCAAATTTAGACCAAATCAGGTACACAAACAAACACAAAAATCTTTATCAGTGGAAGGAGATATAATCCACACCATAAATAAACCAATTTTATCACATAATAGAGAAATGCCATACCTCTGTAAAATAATTTCTCTACAGTTTTAGTAATTATGTTCAAAGGAAAAGTAGAATGTGTTATAAATTTATTTAAATGTTTCTTATTGCACAAAAACTAAAGACATTTTGCATAACTGCATTTATATTTCTAAATCACATCTACTACTCATCAATTCAAATATTGATTAGAGACCAAATTTGACTAGCTTAATTAAAGACGTCAAAATGCCAATTCTTCTTATGTTTTCAGTTATCTGCTTTACTATAAAACTAAATATAACTAACCAAACAAGCATGTAATTTCAAGAAGCAAAGTTATTAAAACAAAACTGTTGAATTGAATAGTAAATGTGGTGTTACCCACATATCGGAAAGTATCCATTTCTGTGTACAATGAGAGGGAAAATGCTTTGTCAGTTGGTTAGAGAGAGACATCAGTGCTGGAAGCTAGTAGTTTTTATAAATTGTGATTGATATTAGCAGCAGTGATGCGATAACACGGCTTTTGGAAATAAACAAATGGAAAGCATCTTGTGTCCAGTTTAATAATTAAATGTCCCACTACCCAACTTTTGAAAACAGCTGGAGAAACCAGAAGCAGATCAGCACACCAACCAGATAAGTACCAGAATTCAAATTCTTAAATTGAATGTATTCCTTTCGCCACATAACTTCAAACACTGACATGTAAACAGGTGTACCGTCATTGCTGTCAGAAGAGCTATCCAGCAATCTAATACTTTTTATACATGAGAGCGGTTTACAGGTGGAACAACTTTTATCTTTTTTACATATTTGATAATCCAGCAATTTGTGCACTTTACTTGTTTCACTTCCTTTTCTGTTCCTTAGAGTATCATCATAGTTCCACAAAAATTATCTCATCATCTCAAAAGCTATTAAGCAACTCACAGCATATGTCAATTTGCACAACTTTTTGTTTGTGTTCTAACAGGTATGGCATTCACTTGATAATAGCAAGAGTGATGCGATGTTAATCATGTCCTGCTGTGAAAACAGTGTCACAGTAAGTTCATGACACCACAATATGTTTATTTATGTGATGCTGTTCACTGAGCATAGAACAACATCAGGTTTATTGAAGTTGACTTTTGAGAAAATGAGGCTGAACTGGTTATTTTTCCTAGCATTGAGATAGCAAGTAATGGGCTGCACTGTGGACTCACCAGTGCTGTAAAGACCAATGGTGACCACTCTCATCTACATGTGGCTGCCCACACCAGATGACTCTGTTGCTATCATTTTTCATAGACTTGAGGTATTCATGGTACACAGTGGCTTACAGATAGCCAGTACCCATATGACCTAAAAAATGGAGTGTCCCAGATATTGGATATCCATTATCTGTATGTGATCAAACACACTGGTAGATGAGCTCGTCTATCACACTGACACCCAATACAAGATCTGATGTCATATCAGTCACACAAAACCATTCAACACAGCTGAAGAATTACTAAAACTTTCCTACAGAGCAGATAGCTGTTATACGACTGAATTGAATTGAACTGTATTGAACTTTTATTCTTACGCAGACCTAAAAGGTTATCTGAGGCATTACAAGCAGTCTTTAAAAGATGGGTTGTTAAAAATCTTAGTTGCACTAAGCACCATCAGGTATAGTAGTTATGGCACTTCCACATTGCAAGGTGCAAACAGAGGATAAGCAATATTATGAAACCACCTGGATATTTATAGATCTACAGTCATGGATAAATCAGCATGCAACTGGTACATAGAGCTAACAGGTCAATGAATATGTTGTCACTTGCATACACAAAACGAAAAATAAAAATCATTGTGTCACCAGATAATTTTCATGAATGTCATAGCCATTCAGAGCCAAAAATATTTCCACAATGCATATTTTATATTCTTTCCACTTTCCCTGCCTACAGCATAATTTTCATCACATTTCACAACCCATCATCACGCAGTTTCTGGTATCTCCCACAAATAATTCTTATGGCATTTCTGCTCCACACCTATCTAAACAATCTTGCCTAAATACTCCAGAGGTGTGTACACTGGAATACACATCTCAATAATTTCTAAATTACCCCATAAACCATGGATTATAGACAAGCCAAAATCAAACAATGGAAACTCTAGGTTGGAATATCAACAATACAAGGAAAAACATAGATTGCTACTCACTGTAAAGATGACACACTTAGTTGCACACAAGCACAACAAAAAGACTGTTACACATTTAGCTCTTGCCCAAAGCCTTCCTTGGAAAAGGAAACACACACACACACACACACACACACACACACACACACACACACACACACAGATTCATTCACAAAAGCAAGCACACCTCAAACACACATGACTGTCATTTCTGGTAGCTCATCATCCCTTGTAACAGCAGCAAGAAAGTACGCATCAATTCTCCACCCTGGGAGATGTTAGTAGTTCAGATTATTGCCTTTTGAACTCAACGTAAGTGCAGGTGTATTTATCACAGCCCTGGATGCTAACCTGTGACCTGAAACTTCAGGCCAAGTAATGTTGTTCATTGATGATTTATTAATAGCATCTTGGACATGGGACAACACAATGCATTGTTGCAGAAAGTGTTAGAGAGATTTTGAGAGGCAGAAATAACAACAAACCTCAAAAAGTCAAAGTTTGGACACCAACAAATAAAATTTGTTGTTCACTTAATTATGTCGACTGGAACCCTACCTGGCGGTGTTCTTAGGACAATCAGGAATTTTCCAGCTCTTACTTAAAAACCTGTTGAGAAAGAATGTATCTTGGCAGTGGTCTCAGGACTGTCAACTTGCTGTTGATGGAATCAAATTGAAATTTGTGAATTCAGAAATATTGCACATCTGGACATATCACTTGAATTTTGTTGTTAACAGAGGACATAAAAGGAATAATGAGATTTTGTACAGCTGCAGTTTCATTCAGACTGCTAATGGGCTATCACCATGAATCTAGAAGTGCTTGCAGTTGTGTGGTCCTCAACAAAGTTGCACTATTACTTAGCAGGAACACTACAAAAGTCAACTGTGACCATCAGGCACTAAGCTTCCTGCAAACGTGTGAACTATTGCATCTGAGACTTGGAAGATGATCATTAACTCTACAGGAATATGATTCTGAGGTTGTTTACATGAAAGGAAAAGATAACATCATAGATGATGCCCTCTCACTATTACCAGAAGGATTGAGTCAAACTGCAAAAGTTGAAGAGCAATCGTTTGGATTTAATACATTACTCATGAATGTCAACATTCATAGGAAATATTATTTGAAACTATGCTGAAGTATTTTGAGGTTACAATATGCTGATCCTCACTGACAAAATGTTACAGAAAAATCACTATACATGATGTGCCTGGAGGCACTGTGGAGTGATAAAATGAGCAAACAAGATCAGTGGTTATTGTCATGTTCTGAATCTAAGGAGAAACATACAAAAATTAATGAAAACCTGTAGTCTTTGTTGAAAGGTCAAACTTTCTAACCAACAATGTAAAAGATGCATTGCATTTGATTTTACATAGAAAACCATTACAAATTCTCCCTATTGACACGTTTGGTCCCTTGCCTCAGGCAAGAGCAGGTGTGAAGTATATAGTGGATTCCCATGACCTTCTCACCAAGTGACAAGGAAGCCTATAATCAAAAACTTGGCAGATGACTACATTCCTCATGTCAGTAAACCACTTGCATTCTGTCCAACAATGGTACTGACTTTATGTGATACTGACAGTACTTTTTGGAATGAAGTCGAATTAAACAGATATTAACTTTCTGGTATCATTCCAAAGCAAATGATGTGGGATGAGTGTCTCACGAGTTGAACAAATTTATACGGATGCACTATCACAACTGTCAAACTGCCTGGGTAGATTATCTCTGGAACTTCAAAATAATTTTTAATTATTTGGAACACTCCTCAAATAACCACACTCCTGCAGGTTTCATACTTAGGAAGACTGGAGAGAGTGATTGGATGGATAAAATCCCAAAAATCCCTAGAAATAACAACACATGGGAAGAAAAAAATAAAACAAGCATTAATCATCTTGACATTGAAGACCTGTAAATGGAAGAAATGCTTTGTGCAGAAGGTTTAGAAGTTAGAGGTGAAAAACAATGTGTTATTAAGGAACCATCTTCAGTGTAGAACAAGGAAAACAATAAGTGGCAACTACTGTACATAGGCCCATTGAAACTGTAAACATAGGACATCCTCTAGCTTACTTGTTAGCCCATCCTAACAGTTACTGGACTAAGGGATTGTGACCTTACCAGGATCTGAAAAAAATATTTTGCATGTCAAGAAGATGTATTAATGCATTCTAAATGTTTATAAAGAAGGCAGCAGCTATGTAGTTTGCAAGTAGTGGCTTACTCTATGTGTTAGCAGTTACACAATTCAAATGTGTTAATTGTGTGTCTAATGAAGGCTTTTTCAGACATATTCATTTGTGTTTGGAAATGCATGGGAAAATGATTTAAGAATATCCAGACATAAATGTGAAGTTCCATAAAAACACGAGAGAACTTCCAGATGTCAGTAACGCCCTGCTACGATATTTTGATGCAGAGTCTGCTGGCCATCTTCAGGTGAGTACCACTATAGTAGTACTGGCGCGTATGCGCTAAGCTCTGCTATTTAAAGCCATATTGAGGTGACATTGTGCATGCGCTGCTCAGCGTGCGCGTTCATAACAACTCCATGCACTGTGCCTCGTGCCCTCCACAGTGAAAGCTTGGCGTATCAATATCAGGTCATTTTCATCTTTATGAAGATAACTACATCGACAACGAAGTTTCTCTATAACAGGATTCCAAGCAGAGTTTAGCTGATAACTGCTATCTCGATTGATGAAAGTCTCATTGTCAGACAATCTTATTTCCACAGATTCATTGATAATCAAGCTCCGAAAGTTTGACGTATGGGCCAAAATTTTTGTGTCATTGTAATTCATGGAGTGGTCTGTGGAAATACAATGTTCGGTGATTGCGGACTTGGTGGGTTGGAGAAGGCGAGTATGCCATTGGTGTTCCACAATGCGTTCCTGCACTGTTCGTGTTGTTTGCCCTACATATGATTTGCCGCATTCACACGGAATCTTGTAAATGCCTGATTTATGTAGGCCCATGTCATCTTTAATGGATTCCACCAGTGATGAAATTTTGGGAGGAGGGCGAAAGATGACTCTCACTTGATACTTTCTCAATATTCTGCCTATCTGTGAACAAATATTCCCAATAAATGGTAGATAATCAGTCGACCTGAAGGCCTCTTCCTCTTCCTTGTTCCGTCGTTTGTAGGTCTGCATCACTCTTTTCACTTGCCTAGTTGAAAAGCCATTCTTCAGAAATAGTTTTTGCAGGTGTTCCAATTCCGCTTGGAGACTGTCGATGTCAGAGATGGTATGGGCATGGTTTTGAGAATGCCCATTGTTTGTGCTGGATGGTGACAACTAGTAGTTTGCAGATACAGGTCTGTATGAGTGAGCTTTCTGTACACTGAGTGACCAAGTGTGCCATCACTCTTACGTCGCACCAAGATTTCTAAAAATGGCACGCAACCATCTTTCTCTATCTCCATGGTAAACTTTATGTTTTTATGTATGGAGTTCATGTGACGTAAAAATCTTGGAGATGGTCCAAACCATGAGGCCACACCATAAAAGTGTCGTCAACATATCGCCAAAATACTGTCGGTTTAAAAGTGGCAGAGTTGAGTGCTCTCTCCTCAAAATCTTCCATTAAAAGATTGGCCACAAGGGGAGACAAAGGACTCCCCATGGTGACACCGTCAGATTGTTCATAAAATTCATTGTTAAATATAAAATATGTAGAGGAGAGAGGGTGCTCAAACAACGCTGTAATGTCTGCACCAAACATATTGCCAATGAGGTGTAATGAGTCCACAAGAGGCACCTTTGTGAAAAGAGAAACCACATCAAGAATGACCAATAAGTCGTTACTTTGCAGCTGTAGTGACTGAAGTCAGCTGATAAAATCAGTAGAATTCTTTATGAAGTGTCGGCAGAAGTACCAACACCGTGTTATTTGAGGAAGCCGAAATGCACGCTATAAGCTCACGCAGGCTGGCATGAGGTCTGAAACAGGATACGTAATGAATGCTATAAAGAAAAGTATGTAGCTGCTGGAATACTTAACTTTAATCCACAATTGGTGAACATTGGTCTTGTTGATACAGTATTATCATCTCAATATAACTTGGTGATGGCGCCTTGCTAGGTCGTAGCAATTGACTTAGCTGAAGGCTATGCTAACTATCGTCTCGGCAAATGAGAGCGTAATTCTCAGTGAACCTTTCCTAGCAACGTCGGCTGTACAACTGGGGTGAGTGCTAGTAAGTCTCTCGAGACCTGCCATGTGGTGGCGCTCGGTCTGCGATCACTGACAGTGGCGACACACGGGTCTGACATGTACTAATGGACCGCGGCCGATTTAAAGCTACCACCTAGCAAGTGTGGTGTCTGGCGGTGACACCACACTTTATGTGATGTGCACACTTGCCTATCACTGGTTTGAGCAAATATGCCAAGAATTTTGCTAGGTCATATGTGGCTGCTCCAATGTTACTTAAAATTGGATGTAATGGCACATTATCCTAGTGGATCTTGGGCAGTCCATATAGCCTAGAAGAAATTGAACTGTTTGGTTTCAGTCTCTTGATGACCTCCTTCAGTAGAAAACTATTTGATAGAAGTTCTGCTGTTTTTCGCACCACTTGGCTTGTGGGATCCTTATCAATTCCGTGATACATTGAGTCACATAATAAAACATTGATCTGATTAACATAGTCATCCCTTGGTATGAGGACAGTAGCGTTTCGTTTGTCAGATTTTAAGACTACTGTATCCACATCTGCTATCCTCTCCATGGGCGAGATTTTACTCTTCATTGGTGCACCTCTGCTCAAAACACGTCAAGACTCTCGATGAACTTCTTCCACTTCATCTGTATCAAGACAGCGTACAGCTTCTTTGATGGCACTGACGAAATCCACTAGTGGTATTGAAACAGGTGTGGGAGCAAAATTCAGTCCTTTTGCTAGCACAGACACAGTTGTGTCATCTAAAGTTTTCTCTGTCAAATTAACAACAGATCATCGAGTTGGAACTTCCTGCTGCATCTGTATAGAAAGTCTGTCAATCTTGGCAGTTTGCCTCATCACAGCTTTGTCATGGCTCCAGTTTGCTTTAGCCCATGTCACACCACCCACCCAATCCCACGACAGAGAAGATAGTCTTGCCGCCAATTCCAAATGTATGTGGAACATGTCCTTTGACACAGAATCCAATTCATGCCGACTGAAACGAATCCTTTCTTTCACCAAAGCCATGCTTGCTTCACATTTGATGTTGTTTGCAGCAGCGGTATTTATGAAATGCACAATTCTGGCAAACGTTGGAATAATGTCCTTGTCTCTGCAACTTAATAAGAATATCAATGAGCTCAGCAGCCGCACTCTTCTTTCATTATGTACTGTTTCAATTGGAACTAATGTAACACAAAACAATGACTGTGTCTGTTTAATTTAATTGAGAAAAAGTGTCACATGTACCTTATTATTCTGCAAACTATGTGGTTAGGGTTTTACTGCTCATAGAAGTTCAACAGCAAACTATTGTAGCAATATGCTGATGACTGTCTGCAAGCCATTAATGAGGCTTATCAAAAGTTACCAACAGTGAACTGGCCAAATAACTGTGTAATATTGGGTGGTTGTGAACAGTGAAAGTAAAGAATTATGAAATGCATCCCATAAATGTAATATAGGTTTTTAGACATACGTGCATATTTTATAAGGATAGTGTACCTGAATTTGGAATTGACAGTTACATGGTTCAGTTTCTTGTCAAGTAAGGCAGAGTTGTTGTACATCCTGTGGTTTTTTTTATTTTTTTGGGGAGAAGTTTAATATTCAGGAGTGTAGAAATTTCATAGCCTTGGTACTAGTTTGATGTGTTATGGGGATAAGTAGTGATGTGCTAATGCATTCTGCCTTTGATGATTCCTTATGCCAATTATTATGCTTATGTCTACTGGAGTTAGGCAAGGATATGACCCCATAATAGGTCACCCAAGCAGATGTTACACAAAGCTTATAAAATGATAATTAATGATATGAATATAATAGAAGGAAACATTCCACGTGGGAAAAAATATATCTAAAAAACAAAGATGATGTGACTTACCAAACAAAAGCACTGGCACGTCGATAGACACACAAACAAACACAAACATACACACAAAATTCTAGCTTTCGCAACCAATGGTTGCCTGGTCAGGAAAGAGGGAAGGAGAGGGAAAGACGAAAGGATTTGGGTTTTAAGGGAGAGGGTAAGGAGTCATTCCAATCCTGGGAGCGGAAAGACTTACCTTAGGGGGAAAAAGGACGGGTATACACTCGCACACACACACATATCCATCCACACATATACAGACACAAGCAGACATATACAGAGGCAAAGAGTTTGGGTAGCACTCCCGGGATTGGAATGACTCCTTACCCTCTCCCTTAAAACCCAAATCCTTTCGTCTTTCCCTCTCCTTCCCTCTTTCCTGACCAGGCAACCGTTGGTTGCGAAAGCTAGAATTTTGTGTGTATGTTTGTGTGTCTATCGACGTGCCAGCGCTTTCGTTTGGTAAGTCACATCATCTTTGTTTTTTAGATAAAATGATAATTATATTGATTTTTTGGAATATCAACTGAAACTGTGTTCTAGTTGAGTAGCTGAACTCTAGTGTGATTCAGGGAATTCAAGGTTAATTGTGATGCATTCAAGTCAATGAACCAATGAATTCATTTGAACTGAGTGGGTATGCAATTATGTGTAGACAATGTGGAACAGTGATGCATAAATAGTGATTACGCGTGATTCATGAACTTTATGTAGAAGTGTCATGAAAACGGTGTGAGTGACACAAGCAAGAACTGCTGCAGAAGCTGACACACTGTGTGGCTGCCCTGCTCAGTGACAATTAAATTGCATGACACAGTATAACCGAGTGGTGTTATATGAGTGTGGCTCAATTAAAGATTTTCAAACCATGATGAGAAACTTGGTTTGTGCTCTATCCTTAGATGGTTACTCAGTGACTGTACCACAGAGGCAACAACAGAAATCCATGCTATGTGTGACACCATTTACTTGATGTGGACTGAACTAGATTTTGATCTTAAAGATACAGTCTTGCAATTCTGAAATTCTCTTGATGATAGTTACGTGGTGCCACCGCCAGACACCACACTTGCTAGGTGGTAGCCTTTAAATCGGCAATGGTCCTCCCTAGCACTCACCCCAGTTGTACAGCCGACTTTGCTAGCGATGGTTCACTGTCTACATACGCTCTCATTTGCCAAGACGACAGTTTAGCATAGCCTTCAGCTACATCATTTGCTACGACCTAGCAAGGCGCCATATTCAGTTACCATGTCTTCTGAACAGATAATATTGTGACAAATGCTGTGAAGGAGATTCACATTGACGACTCCCTGGGCACCTTCAATCTTTGAAGCTATGGCAATGGTGCATCAAAGGGAGGGGGAGAATACTTTGAAAGGTACTGAAAAGATTGCAAATTGATAATGAATAAATGGTTTAAATTTTTTTCAGGGGACTTTTGGGACATACCCTGTGTATACATCTGATCTTAAAGAGTTTGCATGTTTTGCTGTATAGATATATTTGTTGTTGTGTACAGATAATTTGATGTTGTTTTCATTCAATTTTATATACTTTGACATTGACAACAATTTCCTTACACACAATTACATTGGTCAAGACTAGATTCTTTTACTTCCTGGAATCTTACAACTTGCTTTCCCCTTTAGGCATATCTCAAGGGAATTCCAGCATAAAGCACTGAGTCTACAGCCCTGAGTTACATAATTGCTATAATAATTTGTGCTTACACTTGTTTTGAATATAGTAATAAAAAAAATTAAATATTGTCAGGTGAAGCATTGAACATATTATCAGAAACATTGCAGTTCATTTTGGTTGCCTATCAACACTTATTGTAGGTGCACTGTGTTTCAGGTATTTCATGAATCTGAAAAACTCAGCGACATAATCATTGTTTTCAGTGCATAACACGTGTGCATGAATATTATGTATAATGTTCATTTTGTCTTGATGTAAATGGAAGATTAGGAAAGTTTGAGTACATTGCTGACAGCATGAGAAAAAAAAAAGTCTTTCGTGTTATTCTTCTGATATTGGACAAATAGTAGCCCAACTGTGACATAAAAATAGTATCAGCAATATTGATGGTGCAGTGAGTGATGAGATGGTATGTGGAGGAGTGGAATGAGCAAAGTGAGTATCAGCCAAAGTTATGAGGCGAGGCAGTCAATAAATACCCTCAGAGATGAAGAAACTGGCTCAGAAAGGCATCATCCACCAGATGAAGGCAAAGTACATGAAGCCTTCATATATCATAATCACAAAATAAAGTCAATTTGCAGCAGTGTAAGGGAATGGAGCAATACACAGCAGAGGTATTTGTGAATGATACTGTTCAATTGACAGTAACTTGTGTTGGCTGAAGAGCCAACACCATGTTACTAGAGGAGGCTGAAATGCATGTGTTTTAGCTCACGCAGGCAGGCGTGAGGAGGGAAGAACTATACAGACATGAGGTCTGGAACATGACAAGGAATTAGAATTCAGAAAGCAGACGTAATTAGTTTAATACTTAACTTTAATCCATTAATGATGAAAGCATTGTTGAAACTGCTTTTACTGCTTCCAGCAACCCATGTTGAGTTCCTTTCAGGGTTCTTTTGATCCTTGGGAACAAAAAGGAAGTCCACTGGTGCCAGATTTGGGCTGTACGGTGTGTGGGGCGGCAATGCCATGCCCATTTTGGCCAGCAATTCAGAGGCAATAAGTGTAGTGTGGCTTGTCATGTTGTCATGGTGAACAGTCCAATTGTCGTGAATTTCTTTTTGGACACGCTGAATCCTGCAGTGCAACAACCTGAGCGCTTCACAGTGAAACTCCTTGTTTACTGTTCGTCCTTGTGACATGAATTCACTGTGAACCACACTTTTTTTGTCAAAATATTAGCATTGCCTTGATTCATGATTTGCTCGCCCTTGCTTTTTTCAAGTGAGGGGACCACTTAGTGTGCCACTCGCTGCTCTGATGCTTTGTTTTGGAAACATGCTCAAAAATCCAGGTCTTTTACCCCGTTATTACTCTGTCCAAAACTTCTGGGTCCATTTTATAGCACTCTTGCAAATCCTGGCACTTCAACAAATGCTGCTCCTTCGTCTCACTAATCACCATCTTCGTGCAGACTGCAATCATCTGAACAATTAATTGTCAGACCTCATTCACAATGTGATGCACTTTCTGCACCAAGTCATCCATTTGTGGTGTCAATGTGTGTCATTGAAGGATTCCCAACCTTCCCAGAACTTCTTGTGACACATGAAAGTTTGGCATTGTTTCATTGCCCCGTCACCACAGGCTTTCTGAAGCATTTCTAGCATCTCTCCCTCAGTTTCACAGAGAACTTCACTGCATAACACTGCTCCAAAAACTAGCCCAATTTTTGTTTGATGAGGGTGCAGTAGATGCCTCTGCATGGAGCGTGACCCTGCCTCAACAACTGCATGCAGGTGATTGACACTGGTTTCATTTTGAAGCTCACATACCCCACCAACTTCTCTGCCCAAAGCTCTGCCCCACCATTTGGGACACACTTTGTTTCTGCAAGACATTGATTAACTGTGAAACCCAGTCTGAACAAGCACAAAACATTTCATGTAATAGCATGAATTTCTTAGCACCAGCTAAACATATAATGCATAAAGAAATTTTACTGAGTGTATATGGTGTATGAACAAAACAGTTGGACTACGGATATATCGGAAACATAACATAGACGTTAATAACCCGAAACTCCAATTCAATCCCACTCCTAATCAGACAACATCTGAATGAGATAATGAAAATGGTTTTTGGTCTTCAGCCACAGAAGTTTGAACAATGAATGGTAGCAATGACATTTTGTAACCAAAAGATCCCGCTTCCATTGGGGGCCATATAGTACATCATGTTTGTGTTACAAGATTACTGCTCTCCAGAGTAGCTATTGTCTGTGCAGTAGCAGTCTTCTGCACTCAATGCATATTGGTCTCTCTGCTGCTCATCATTTGGTCAGAACCCATTATGGGATTAATTACTGAATTATGATATGTTCTGCTCTGGTTCGATCAAGAAGTGGGGCATATGTATTCTTACAGCAATGAGATCATCATTTTGACCATTAAGAATATTGTAGTGATATTTGTGGATTATTGGGAAGATACTAATAAATGTCTCCACCATCAAAGGGCAAGGCTTAAGCTTCTACTTACATGTTCAAGCAATTATTCTCACACTGTATAATTATCTGTTTTTTCCCATCAAAGAATATTTCTTTTACAGAAGCTCAAAATTTAGCATGGACTTCAATGCGAAATGCTTATAATATTTAGTTTCCACAGCAAAACTTTGTCTCAAAACCTAACAGAAAATCCAAAGAGATTCTGGTTGTATGTGAAGTATGCTAGCGGAAAGACACAATCAATGCCTTCTCGGCACGATAGCAATGGAGATGCTATCGAAGACAGTGCTGCCAAAGCGCAGCTACTAAACACAGCATTCTGAAATGCCTTCACAAAAGGAAGTGAAGTAAATATTCCAGAATTTGAATCAAGAACAGCTGCCAGCACAAGTAGTGTAGAAGTAGGTATCCTCAGAGTAGTGAAGCAGCTTAAATCATTTAATAAAGGCAAGTCTTCTGGTCCAGACTGTATTCCAATTAGGTTCCTTTCAGAGTATGCTGATGCAATACCTCCATACTTAATAATCATATACAACTGTTCACTCAATAAAAGATCTGTACCCAAATACTAGAAAGTTGCACAGATCACACCAATATTCAAGAAAGGTAGTAGGAGTAATCCACTGAATTAAAGGCCCATACCATTAACGTCTATATGCAGCAGGATTTTGGGACATATAGCATGTTTGAACATTATGATTTATCTTAAGGAAAATGGTCTATTGAAACACAGTCAACACAGATTTAGAAAACATCGTTCTTGTGAAACAAAATGTTCTTCACTTGCATGAAGTTTTGAGTGCTACTGACAAGGGATTCCAAATTGATTCCGTATTTCTGGATTTCCAGAAGGCTTTTAACACTGTACCATACAAGCGGCTTGCAGTGCAGTTGCGTGCTTACGGAATATCTTCTCAGTTTTATGACAGGATTCATCATTTCCTGCCAGAGGGGCCACTGTTCTTAGTAATTGACAGAAAGTCATCGAGTAAAACAGAAGTGATTCCTGGTGTTCCTCAAAGTAGTGTTATAGGCTCTTTGCTGTTTCTTAACTATATAAACAATTTGGGAGAT
Source organism: Schistocerca serialis cubense (assembly GCF_023864345.2). Classification (NCBI taxonomy): domain Eukaryota; kingdom Metazoa; phylum Arthropoda; class Insecta; order Orthoptera; family Acrididae; genus Schistocerca; species Schistocerca serialis. The sequence goes on along the minus strand of NC_064639.1, from coordinate 852,321,803 downwards.
AATCTGAGCAGCTGTCTTAGGTTGTTTGCAGATGACACTTTTATTTATTGACTAGTAAAGTCATCAGAAGATCAAAACAAATTGCAAAACGATTTAGAAAAGATATGTGTATGGTGCGAAAATTGGCAACTGACCCTAAATAATGAAAAGTGTAAGGTCATCCACACGAGTATTAAAAGGAATTCATTAAACTTCTGTTACATGACAAATCAGTCAAATCTAAAGGACATAAATTGAACTAAATACCTAGGAATTACAATTACGAACAACTTAAATTGGAAGAAACACATAGAGAATGTTACGGCAAAGGCTAACCAAAGACTTTGTTTTATTGGCAAGACACTTAGAAAGTGTAACAGATCTACTAAGGAGACTGCCTACACTACACTTATCCATCCTCTTTTAAAATACTGCTGCACAGTGTGGGACCTTACTAGATAGAATTGATAGAGTACTTCGAAAAAGTTCAAAGAAGGGCAGCACGTTTTTGTATTATCGCGGAATAGGGGAGATAGTGTCACTGAAATTATACAAGATTTGGGATGGACATCATTAAAACAAAGGCTTTTTCGTTGCAGAGGAATCTTCTCATGATATTCCAATCACCAGCTTTTCCTCTGAATGCAAAAATATTTTGTTGGCACTGACCTACATAAGGAGAAATGATCACCATGATAAAATAAGGGAAATCAGAGCTCGTATAGAAAGATATAGGTGTTCGTTCTTTCCCTGCACTATACAAGATTGGATTATAGAAAATTGTGAAGGTTGTTCAATGAACCCTATGGCAGGTACTTAAATGTGATTTGCAGAGTATCCATGCAGATGTAGATGTAGACATGGTATGGTGGATATGACCAGTTTATTGTTTGGAATCACACAGAATGCAGTTTGGTGATGAATTTATTTCAGTCTTTACTGCTGAGTATTTCAAAATTTATCCATACTGACCATCAGCTGAACAATTATGCACACATTGCACCATGTGTAGCTCCATACCAACCGCTCAAAATAGAAAAACTGCTACAATGGAAGTAGGGAAAAGGGGTTCATTCAAATACACTCCTGGAAATTGAAATAAGAACACCGTTAATTCATTGTCCCAGGAAGGGGAAACTTTATTGACACATTCCTGGGGTCAGATACATCACATGATCACACTGACAGAACCACAGGCACATAGACACAGGCAACAGAGCATGCACAATGTCGGCACTAGTACAGTGTATATCCACCTTTCGCAGCAATGCAGGCTGCTATTCTCCCATGCAGACGATCATAGAGATGCTGGATGTAGTCCTGTGGAACGGCTTGCCATGCCATTTCCACCTGGTGCCTCAGTTGGACCAGTGTTCGTGCTGGACGTGCAGACCACGTGAGATGACGCTTCGTCCAGTCCCAAACATGCTCAATGGGGGACAGATCCGGAGATCTTGCTGGCCAGGGTAGTTGACTTACACCTTCTAGAGCACGTTGGGTGGCACGGGATACATGCGGACGTGCATTGTCCTGTTGGAACAGCAAGTTCCCTTGCCAGTCTAGGAATGGTAGAACGATGGGTTCGATGACGGTTTGGATGTACCGTGCACTATTCAGCGTCCCCTCGACGATCACCAGTGGTGTACGGCCAGTGTAGGAGATCGCTCCCCACACCATGAAGCCGGGTGTTGGCCCTGTGTGCCTCGGTCGTATGCAGTCCTGATTGTGGCGCTCACCTGCACGGTGCCAAACACGCGTACGACCATCATTGGCACCAAGGCAGAAGCGACTCTCATCGCTGAAGACGACACGTCTCCATTCGTCCCTCCATTCACGCCTGTCGCGACACCACTGGAGGCGGGCTGCACGATGTTGGGGCGTGAGCGGAAGACGGCCTAACGGTGTGCGGGACCGTAGCCCAGCTTCATGGAGACGGTTGCGAATGGTCCTCGCCGATACCCCAGGAGCAACAGTGTCCCTAATTTGCTGGGAAGTGGCGGTGCGGTCCCCTACGACACTGCGTAGGATCCTACGGTCTTGGCGTGCATCCGTGCGTCGCTGCGGTCCGGTCCAAGGTCGACGGGCACATGCACCTTCCGCCGACCACTGGCGACAACATTGATGTACTGTGGAGACCTCACGCCCCACGTGTTGAGCAATTCGGCGGTACGTCCACCCGGCCTCCCGCATGCCCACTATACGCCCTCGCTCAAAGTCCGTCAACTGCACATACGGTTCACGTCCACGCTGTCGCGGCATGCTACCAGTGTTAAAGACTGCGATGGAGCTCCGTATGCCACGGCAAACTGGCTGACACTGACGGCGGTGGTGCACAAATGCTGCGCAGCTAGCGCCATTCGACGGCCAACACCGCGGTTCCTGGTGTGTCCGCTGTGCCGTGCGTGTGATCATTGCTTGTACAGCCCTCTCGCAGTGTCAGGAGCAAGTATGGTGGGTCTGACACACCGGTGTCAATGTGTTCTTTTTTCCATTTCCAGGAGTGTATAAATATTAAATTCTTAGCTAGTAATATATTTTTATACATCTTGAACATCCCTTCAGTGTTATTCAGTCTGCTCATTTAGCACACAGGTATACCCTTGAGCCCACAGACGAGCCAACATATCTCAGAGTGATGCTCGACAGGTCCCTCACATACAAACATCATTGTGAAAAAAGAAAACACAAAATAAGGTAGCTGCAAGGAATAATATCCTCAAAAAGCTAACTGGCAGTTTTGTGCTTAGAACCACTGCTTTAGGACTTTGGTTTTCCACAGCTGAGTATGTGTGCTCTGTCTGGCCTAGATCAGTGCATGCAAAAAAATTCAGCATAATTCTTAATTAAACCTGTAGGCTAGTAACAGAATGCATGAAGCCCACTCCAATGGAAAGCTCCACAAAGTTCCAGGTTTCAGCAGTCCCAAGTCTTTTAAGGTAGCTCATGAACATAACAGGCAGTTCGAAGAGACATTTTATGAGTGTAATCCACTATATGGAAGCCTTTATGGATTAAAAAGCTAAAATAAAGATATCAGTTTCTCAATTACACCTCGAATGATCCCCCGGTCGGCCACCCAATTTCAGAATATCCAACAAGTGGTGCTGAATTAAACTAAAAGTTACAGAAAGTGCTAAACTGTATCAGTACTGGTGCTGCCCCTGTAAAATTTAAACCGGTAAAATGGGTCCTACTAGAACCTGATGACAATAAGTGCGACTGTGGAGAAATACAAAACATGGAGCATTTTCCAACATGCCAAAATTGTCCTGCACATTGCTTCCTAGATGATCTCTGGCTAAGCAAGCCTGAAGCTTTTGACTTAGCACAATATTGGGCCGAAAAAGTAACAGCTCCAGACACAAAAAAGTAAAATAAGTATTGGACTAAAGACCACTGTGAAAATAACAGAAGATCATGGGTACCTTGGCCCTCTTTCTAAACTCCCCAAATCAAATCTAGCATTATACAGGGCGGGGCAAATGAAAATGGCCCAGAAAAAGGAATTCCAGGGAAAAAACAAACAGAGCAGAGGAAAGAAAATACAGCGCTAACCTGACTATAGCAGATGTTGAAAGTGACCATCATTCATTTCTTAGCAGTTCTGGGCATGTTTCAGAATGTCTTCTGATTTGTTCAAAATAGATCCTGTCTGATACCATTTTCAGACTAAGTGTTGCACAGCAATCTTTGCTGGCACTTTGACACCACTAAATTTCTCAGCAAACAACTGACCATACCATTTCCATGACTTTGTTGTCACATAACTTTCTACAGTGAACATCCGCTGCTCCACCGTTGAGTACTATCATCTCCTTTGCACTGCTCCTCTCACATTGACACAGCCTGCACTATGTTCTGAACTTCTGTGGATCACATGGCAGGCATACACATGGTATGCACATCATGAAAATGTGGTTATATGCATACATTCATGTCCAATCGTATCCAATCGTCCAGGCCACTTTTATTTTCCTGACCTTGTATTTGTACTTTGTGTCCAAATTAATAAAACTCTTATAAGTTAATTTTCCATTCTTATTTGTCTACACATTTTCATACCATGGCATGTTGCAATGGATGCTCTTCTTATGTACAAAATTTGTATACTTAAGATCAAAGTTCTACAGTTTGTCTAATTTTTTCTCCTTACAATATCTCAACATTTTCTTAAGGTATTTTGTAACAAATTATGAAAAAAGAACCACCGTTAAATGACCTTACAAGTAAGAAGAAAGATTGCAACAAGAAGTTGCATGCACACAATGCATTAAATTGTTTGTTGTAACATTACCTGATTCAAAATGATCTCGATAATATTCTTCACCCCTCCATGAGCAAAATGCCATTTTTGATTATGTCTGAAAACAGCAACAAATTTTAAATTACAATCATGATCATCACAGATGGAACAAATTTTAAAGACATGATGGCTGCCATATAACAGCAAAAAGGATTACTTAAAACAATACTGCTAAGGTAACAACACTCTTCTAATACTATTAAATTGGCACACAGATGTTTGATTATTAATGTGTGTGCTTGCAAAGCATAATTGTCCTGGTTTTGAAGCTAATGTAATGCCTGCCCTAACTGAGTGACTCATCCACAAGGCAAATTGTTCATAGAAATTACAGCAAGGAAGCATATGCATTAGGTAGAAATATTATACAACAAATAAAGAGTAAAACACAAACATACAGGATCTTGGAAACAATATCATATAGTTTTCAATTAAGTAAAATGACAGAGTAAAATAAGGCATATCCTATTAAAGCCATTTTTCCCTTTACTGTGTATCATTTAAAGATTTATTCAACATTGTATAGTTTTGATCATTGACTAAATGGTAAGCAATATTAAATCTACATCTACCTCTACATAGATTCCACAAGCCACCATATGGTGCATGGTGGAAGGTACCCTGTACCACTATTAGTCATTTCCTTTCCTATTCCACTCGTAAATAGAGCGAGGGAAAAACGACTGTCTATATGCCTCTGTATAAGCCCTAATTCCTCGTATCTTATCTTCATGGTCCTTACGCACAAGGCATGTTGACAGCAGTAGAACTGTTTGGCAGTCAGCTTCAAATGTGGTTCTCTAAATTTTCTCAAGTGTGTTTCTCAAAAAGAACAACACCTTCCCTCCAGATATTCCCATTTGAGTTCCCGAAGCATGTCTGTAACACTTACATGTTGTTGAAACCTACCAGTAACAAATCTAGCAGTCCACCTCTAAATTGCTTCAATGTCTTCCTTCAATCCGACCTGGTACCAATCCCAAACACTTGAGCAGTACTCAAGAGTAGTTCACACCAGTGTCCTATATGTGGTCTCCTTTAAAAGTGAACCACACTTTCCTAAAATTCTCCCAATAAACTGAAGTCAACCATTTACCTTCTTCAATACAGTTCTCACACTCTTATTCCATCTCACATTTGCTTTGCAACATTACACCTGGATATTTAAATGACTTGCCTGTGTCAAGCAAGACATTAATAATACTGTATCCAAACAATACCAGATTGTTCTTCCTACGCATCTGCATTACCTCATATTTTTCCACATTTAGGGCTAGCCGCCATTCATCACACCAACTGGAAATTTTGTTTATGTCATCTTGTATCTTCCTACAGTCACTCAACTTTGACACCTTACTATATGCCATGGTATCATCAGCAAACAACTGCAGATTGCTGCCGACCCTGTCCACAAAATCATTTATTATATACAGAACAACAGCGGTCCTATCACACTTCCCCAGGGCATTTCTGATGATACCCTTGTCTCCGATGAACGCTCAACGTCAAAGACAACATACTGGGTTCTATTACTTAAGAAGTCTTTGAGCCACTCACATACCTGTGAATGTATTCCTTAAGCTCATACACTCCTGGAAATGGAAAAAAGAACACATTGACACCAGTGTGTCAGACCCACCATACTTGCTCCGGACACTGCGAGAGGGCTGTACAAGCAATGATCACACACACGGCACAGCGGACACACCAGGAACCGCGGTGTTGGCCGTCGAATGGCGCTAGCTGCGCAGCATTTGTGCACCGCCGCCGTCAGTGTCAGCCAGTTTGCCGTGGCATACGGAGCTCCATCGCAGTCTTTAACACTGGTAGCATGCCGCGACAGCGTGGACGTGAACCGTATGTGCAGTTGACGGACTTTGAGCGAGAGCGTATAGTGGGCATGCAGGAGGCCGGGTGGATGTACCGCCGAATTGCTCAACACGTGGGGCATGAGGTCTCCACAGTACATCGATGTTGTCGCCAGTGGTCGGCGGAAGGTGCACGTGCCCGTCGACCTGGGACCGGACCGCAGCGACGCACGGATGCACGCCAAGACCATAGGATCCTATGCAGTGCCGTAGGGGACCACACCGCCACTTCCCAGAAAATTAGGGACACTGTTGCTCGTGGGGTATCGGCGAGGACCATTCGCAACCGTCTCCATGAAGCTGGGCTACGGTCCCGCACACCGTTAGGCCGTCTTCCGCTCACGCCCCAACATCGTGCAGCCCGCCTCCAGTGGTGTCGCGACAGGCGTGAATGGAGGGACGAATGGAGACGTGTCATCTTCAGCGATGAGAGTCGCTTCTGCCTTGGTGCCAATGATGGTCGTATGCGTGTTTGGCGCCGTGCAGGTGAGCGCCACAATCAGGACTGCATACGACCGAGGCACACAGGGCCAACACCCGGCATCATGGTGTGGGGAGCGATCTCCTACACTGGCCGTACACCACTGGTGATCGTCGAGGGGATACTGAATAGTGCACGGTACATCCAAACCGTCATCGAACCCATCGTTCTACCATTCCTAGACCGGCAAGGGAACTTGCTGTTCCAACAGGACAATGCACGTCCGCATGTATCCCGTGCCACCCAACGTGCTCTAGAAGGTGTAAGTCAACTACCCTGGCCAGCAAGATCTCCGGATCTGTCCCCCATTGAGCATGTTTGGGACTGGATGAAGCGTCGTCTCACGCGGTCTGCACGTCCAGCACGAACGCTGGTCCAGCTGAGGCGCCAGGTGGAAATGGCATGGCAAGCCGTTCCACAGGACTACATCCAGCATCTCTACGATCGTCTCCATGGGAGAATAGCAGCCTGCATTGCTGCGAAAGGTGGATACACACTGTACTAGTGCCGACATTGTGCATGCTCTGTTGCCTGTGTCTATGTGCCTGTGGTTCTGTCAGTGTGATCATGTGATGTATCTGACCCCAGGAATGTGTCAATAAAGTTTCCCCTTCCTGGGACAATGAATTCACGGTGTTCTTATTTCAATTTCCAGCAGTGTACATTCATTAGCAGCCTGCAATGGGGCACCATGTAAAATGCTTTCCAGAAATCTAGAAATATGGAATCTGCCTGTTGCCCTTCATCCATAGTTTACAGTATATCATGTGAGACAAGATCAAGCTGAGTTTTGCACAAGTGATGCCTTGTAAAACCATGCTGATTCATGGACACAAGCTTCTCAGTCTCAAGAAAGTTTATTGCATTCAAACTGAGAATATGGTCAAGGATTCTGCATCAAACAGAAGAGGGGGATATTGGTCTGTAATTTTGCGGGTCCTTCCTATATACTGGAGTCACATGTGCCTCTTTCCAGTTGCTTGGGACTTTGTGTGAGAGATTCACGATAAATGTAAGCTAGGTAATGGGCCAATGTCATAGTGTGGTATTTGTAAAATCAAACTGGGACTCCATCCACACCTGCTGATTTATTTGCTTTCAAATCTTTCAGTTGTTTCTCTACACCAGGGATGGTCATTACTATGCAATCCATATGGGAGCCTGTTCAATGGTCAAATGATGATGTGTTTGTATGATTCCCTGTGTGAATGTTTTCATGAACATGAAATTTAAAACTTTGACTTTCATTTTGATATTCAACTGCCACATGACACAGATCAACAAGGGACTGACTGAAAGCCTTGGACCCTCTTAGTGATTTTACATAAGACCAGAATTTCCTCAGGTTCTCTTCCAGATCTTTTGCTAAGGTGATGGTGGTAGTTATTGTATGCTCCATGCATCAATCTTTTCAGATGCACGAATCTCTACTAACCTTCACTTGTCACCATTTTTTAAATGTGTTCCTTTTTGAACCTAGAGTGCAACAGCCTCTCTACTTCCTCAGCATCCTCTGGATTTTGCTATTGAGTCATGGTAGGTCTTTTCCATTCTTTATCCACTTAACAGGTACATAACTCTCTCCAGACCACAATTTACAATCTGCTTAAACTTAGTCCGTAATTCCTCTACACATCTTTTTATAGAAGAATTCTTCAACATGTGCATACCAAGAAAGTTAGTGTTATAAAAACTGGTACTGTTACAAGAATGATACTCCTATTGCCATTCCTTCAAATTAGCTGTCACAGTAAATAGAAAACTTTACCTGAGTTTCAGATGGGCACAACAAAAAGACTCCCACAATTAAAGCTTTCAGCCATTAAGGCTTTTGTCAACAGTAGATCTCTCTCTCTCTCTCTCTCTCTCTCTCTCTCTCTCTCTCTCTCTCTCTCTCTCACACACACACACACACACACACACACACACACACACACACACACACAGCACTCCACTATATGGTAAGTAGCAACTTCCCTTTTCATAATATTTTTACATTCCATCCTGGATTTTCCATTGTCTGAAAACTTTACCTCCTTATTCAAATTTAGTTGTGAAGCACATTTTAAAGATGAATACAGCAATTAACACAAACCAAAACTGCAAACATCTAAATTATCATGTAATAAATACTTAGATAGTAATTAACAAGCATTTCTATGCAAAAAAAGTAGGGCACAGTATCTCAATTACTTTTGCAGTGAAGTTCTATTGCAAAACTTCTAATAAAACTACAAGAAATTTAGTCAGCTATACATCTGTTAGTACAACAAAAATTCATGTTCAGACATTTTTCTATGATACATGGGTTGAATTTCAGATTTAGACATTTTCTATATCTATTAACCAATTGATCAATTCCCACTACATAAAATTTTAGCAACTGAGAGTTTGGAATCTAGCAAGTACAGAACTTCTGGTACCCCATCTGTGGTGTCAAATTCATGTAACACACACCAAAAAATCTGCTGAAAATTGTCCAACAACTGAGATATTGTGAAACTCTAGTCCTGAGAATTTTTTTCTGACAGTTTTCTGTACCAGATAATAGCTAACCACAAATAGACAGACACTTCTCTTATCATCATGAACAATCATATTAATCATAATACACAACAACACTGATACGCAACACCATCACTCATCACATTTGATCCATATACACTACTAACTTTGTGATGAATGTCAACAGCTCTGTGTTTCTTTATCAGTATAAACTGAATTACAGAATCTATTTCACATTTGGTGGGATTTACAATTGCTTGTCTTTAACAAGCAAACAAGACTCAGTGTAACTTTCTTGCTATCTCAGCTCCAAACCCACTGGCCTATTGCAAGATTCAGTATTGTGATTCTTCCATATACCCCATTACTTCCACAACGCACAAAAACAGAGGTTCCTTTCCAGACAGCTCTCATGTTTACAGCTTTAATCTCTTACAGTGTATTAATTTCGCTATTTCTTTCATGGGAGCTATCAGAGGGTGGGGTATACCAAAATACAGTGCCAGAGAGAAAAATATGCAACACCATCAAAGACGGTGTTCAGTGGCACCAGAGTATAATATGTGCATAATGATGGGTTTTAGTGTTAATGGGTCAGTTGACACTGTTATCAGCCATCAGATGACACTCAGGAAGTCTGTCTCTGCACCACTGCTTTGACTCTGTAAATGCCAAGTTCAGGAGTGAATAGTATTTGCAACATTCATTCAGGGGGTACAACCACACAGCACTGATAAATATGTACTCCAGTTGGAAAGCTTCAGCCATTTTAACAGGGTCACACTGCATGCCTGCAGGAAGCTGCATGGCCACATATGTGGATTGCTGTACATTTTAGGCACACTGCGTCAGTGGTGTGTAGCTACTTTTAACAGTGGTCTGTGGAACATTTCCACACCTATAATCCAGGTACTGGCCTTCCATGAAGTATAGGTGCATGTCAGAATCAATCCATTGTGTAAGCGGTGGCAGGCAACTGGATATCTACCAGGGACAAAATATGGACAAATGTTGCACCTGCTGTATCATTGGAAACCATCTGCTTGCAGCATGATTAACATCACATGTGCCTCTGGCCATGCTACCACTGACACCATGACACCACCAAGCATGACTACCCTTGTGTCATTGACGAGGTGACTCACAAGTGAACAGACTCTATTTTCTTCAGTGATGAGAGTAGGTTAGGTCTGTATGTTAGTGATGGACTTAGACATGTATGGTGTAGGCATGGTGAGCTGCCATTCCACAGAGCATTCACCTTCGATACTGTGTCCTATTCCAGGCTGTGGGATCCCATGAGAGGTTTCTGCAGGGTCAAGTAACTAGTATCCACTATGTGGTACAGATTGTTATCCTCATACTACAGCCATTTCTTTGACTGGAAGGTGATGGGCTGTTTCAATGGGACGATGTACATCCACATATGGTTACTGCAATCCAACTGCCCAGGCCAGTAAGATCACCAGATCTCTCGTCAATTGGGCACTTATGGGACATGGTGAAAAGGAAACTTACTCATTCTCCAGAGCCTGCAAGAACCATTATCAAATTGCAATAAAAACTGCAAGGCATACATTTATTATAGCATATGAGAAGATGTGCCTGTGTTGGCACCAGAGATGGGTACTCTGCATGTTTATGCACTGCATAGGCACACTTTACTGTGATGTGTGTCTTTCATTCAGTCTGAATTTGTTATCATATACTCCTGCATTAATGAACTACCTGTCACTTAAATTTTCAACAGGTCACGCATATGTACAAGAAGGGCAGCTGAAGTGATCTACAAAAGCACTATCTAATGTCCTTGACACCCATTTGTTGTAGAATCTTCAAAACTATTTGAGCGCAAATGGAATGAGGTATCTCAAAAAGAATGACCTCCCTCATCCCAACCAACATGGATTCCGAAAACAACAATCATGTCTCTTCAAGACATCCTGTGGATCAAGGCAATCAGGCAGATGCAGTGTTTCTTGACTTCTGAAAGTCATTTAATTCTGCACAACAAACACACTTATTATTGGAAGTATGATCATAAGGGGTACCAAGTGAGATTTATGACGGAACTGAGGATTTCTTGGGGAGGACACAGCATGTTATCTTGAACATAGTTATCTTGAACAGAGAGTCACTGACAGAAGAAGTAGCTTCAGGTGTGCCCCAGGGAAGTTTACTGGGACTCTTTCTGTTCACATTGTGTAGTAATGCTAATGACCTTTCACACAACATTAACAGCTACCTCAGACTTTTTGGAAATGACACAGTGATCTATAATGATATACTTTCTGAAACAAGAGGCACAAATATTCAGTCACATCTTGATATGATTTTAAAGCAGAGCACTTTAAATGTTCACAAAATGAAAAAAGTCGTATCCTATGACTGCAATATCAATGAATCACAGATGTAATCAGTCAACTCCTACAAATATGTGAGTGTAACAGTTTGTAGGAACATGAAATGGTATGATTGCATAGTCTCAGTTATTGGTAAAGCAGGTGGCAGACTGATCCACTGGTAGAATATTAGGGAAATGCAATCACTGTACATAAAATATTTCATTCATAACACTCATGTGACCCACCCTACAATATTGTTCACATTTGGGACCTGTACCAAATAGGATAACAAAGCATATTTAACAGATAGAAAAAAGGGCAGCATGAATGGTCACAGGTTTGTTTAACCCTAGGATAGTGTCAGAAAGATGCTGAAAGGACTGAAATGGCAGACACTTGAAGATAGACACAATCTATACCATGAAAGCCTACTTAAAAAGTTTCTACAACCAATTTTAAGTGAAGAAGCTAGGAATATACTATACCCCCTGTGTATCACTCCCATAGGGATTGCATTGACAAGACCAGACTAATTACTGAGGACACAGAGGTGGTTAAGTGATCATTCTCCCCATGCTCCATATGTTAATGGAATGGGAAGAAGCAGCAACTTATGGTACAATGGGAAGCATTCTCTGCCATGCACTTCAAAGTGCTTTGCAGATCATAGATGTGCGTGCTGCTATTTTTTACTGTGATTGATTATTGTCAAGAAGCATCGTAAGGAAGTAAAAGTACTAAGGGGCATGCCAAACTATATAAAAATCTGTGTAGAAGTTGCTCTGGAATTAAGACTGCATAATATCCTTATTATGTTGTGCCACAGATATTTTATTGCTTGATGGCAAGTTACCCCAGACTATGATACCATAGACATTAGTGGAAGGAGCTTATAAATTGTAGTTTAATCCCTTTCAACAACAAACCAACCAACATTGACAAATGAAATTAGGAAAAGTATGTCGGCTCTCTGACAATCTGACAATCTCTCCACAATCTGACATTAGCAGTAATACAAAAGTTGCAGAGCTTAGATTTAACATGATCTGTAACTTGTGACTCCCAGTTCAGTAAAAGAATTACTCCCAATCCTCTGGACTGGAGTGGGCCAGACAAAGACTCCTTGCCCTGAGAAGGCCAACACGGGAAGGAGGAAAGAGGGGGTGGGGAGGTGAGTGTAACAGTCTAGTGGCTATTTACAGAAATACAGACATCTATGTTTTCTAAGCTCCTGCTGTACAGGCTCCCTTATGTGACAGGTGTGTTCTGTGGGAATAGTACTGACCTGCCTTATCAACCTGCTTTGCATGGCAGTCTACACATCTTGGGGAAAAAAAGGTTGCCAAATTCTGGCATTAAGACTATGCTGCATAAGATGCATATTGTGGGAGTAATATCAGCCTGCTTTATCAACCTCTTTTGCAGGGATTAATATGCATAGGGCCATGCCTGTGGGAGATTGAGATGGATAGAGGAGCAGAAGGAAAGAGAGGTGTCAGGAGGGTATGGATAGGGGGAGAGTGGGCAGAAGACAAAGGGTAGGGAGAGAGAGAGAGAGAGAGAGAGAGAGAGAGAGAGAGAGAGAGAGAGAGAGAGGACAGAAGGAAATGTAAAGACAGAGAGGGAGGGGAAGACAGACAAAATGGGGGGAAGAAGAGAAGGACAGAGAGAGAGAGAGAGAGAGAGAGAGAGAGAGAGAGAGAGAGAGAGAGAGAGAGAGAGAGAGAAGAGATGGCCAGAAAAGGGGGTGGGGAGAGGAGATGGACAGAGAGAGAGGGAGTGGATGAGATGGACAGAAAGAGGAGATGGTCTGAGAGGTGAGGGAAGAAGAGATGGTCTGAGAGATGAGAGGAGGAGATGGACAGAGAGGGAAGTGAGGAGGTGATGGGCAGACAGGGGTATGATGTGTTGTAGTAGTATCGGCCTGTTTTATCAGCTTGCTTTGCACGGCAGACTACACACCATGGGAAAAATAGGATTCCCAAGCTCTTAGCATATAGGGTGTATTTAACAAGAGCCATTTTGTGGGAATAGTATTCTTTATCAACCTCTTTCGCAGGAGTTACATGTGTGGATGGAGATGCCTGTGAGGGATGTTCGATGGATAGAGGAGGAGACAGAGATATAAGGAGGCAGAAGGGGATGGATAAGAAGAGATAAGGGAGGGGACAGGTAGGAGGTGAGGGGGCAGGAGGGGATGTAAAGACAGAGAGGAAGCGGGAGGACAAGATGGGCATACAGGGAGGGGAAGGAGATTGACGGAGTGAGAGGGATGGTGGAGATGGACAGAAGGAGGGAAAGGTTCAAATGGTTCAAATGGCTCTGAGCACTATGGGACTTAACATCTATGGTCATCAGTCCCCTAGAACTTAGAACTACTTAAACCTAACTAACCTAAGGACATCACACAACACCCAGCCATCACGAGGCAGAGAAAATCCCTGACCCCGCCGGGAGGGAAAGGAAGAGGAGATGGGCTGAGATGTGGGAGGAGAGATGGACAGATAAGGAGGTGAGGAAGTGATGGGCAGAGAAGGGGAGAAGGAGATGGACCAAGAGATGCGCACATTTTATGTGACATTCATGTACGCTTCTAATCTATCATAATGTATACAGAGCTGGGAACTCCTATCAGGCCTCTGGACCAATGTGGACCAAATTTGGGACATAAACTCCTTGCCCTGAGAGGACCAACTTAGGACGTGGAGGGAGGTGGGAGGGTGGGGGGATTTTACAATACTCTAACTCTTATATTTACGGAGCTACAGACACACGACATTTTTAAGCCCTTGCTGCTTAGGTTGCCCTGCATTGTTGACCTGCTCTGCAGGGCAGCCTAGATATCAGACCTCTTATGGGCAATCAGATAGGCAGCCCCCAATATGTGGATGTAATGCCTACCCCCAGCATACACTCCTCCATTACCATTCTTCTGGAGACAACAATGTGTCGTTTCTGAGGTGATGACCATCAGCATACCAAAGCAAGCACAGTACATAGTTGAGGTTACACAGCTGGAGTGTGCCCCATGTCATAAGGTCGCCAGATGAATTACAGGCTTTTAGCACAGATATGTACCACTGTATTCATACAATGTGAAATATCTGTGTGTTTCCATCCCCATTACACTTATGTAAAAATGCTACATTCATTACATGTACAGTGTGTGACATGGCTGAACAGCATTGACACAAGACCCGAACACCATCTGCAACTCCTCTACTGTAACACACATGAAGACGAAAGCACATGCCAATAGGTCAAGGGTACCCCTGTGCCTTGCCGGCCGCGGTGGTCTCGCGGTTCTAGGCGCTCAGTCCGGAACCACGCAATTGCTACGGTCGCAGGTTCGAATCCTGCCTCGGGCATGGATGTGTGTGATGTCCTTAGGTTAGTTAGGTTTAAGTAGTTCTAAGTTCTAGGGGACTGATGACCTTAGAAGTTAAGTCCCATAGTGCTCAGAGCCATACCCCTGTGCCAAATGCAAAACATGTTAAGTACACAGGAATGTCCTGAGGATATGGAATGACATCACACTCATATGCAATGAAAATGCAGCAAGCTGTGTAGATTCAACATCTAAGTCAGTACACCCCCACTCATGCGCATATGAGACTCAACTACAGCATTAGACATGTCTCACAAACATGAAACACTATCAGGCAGAGGCACTTCTACACCTCTTCATACTGACCTACCATTACGTGTTGTGAAAGACATATGCAGAAATAACAATTGTTTGTGTGGCTGAAATGTCAGCATTATGTTCCAATTGTGGCCCAAATGGTTTCCTGCTGAACCACCTAGCATGTGTTATATGAGTGGCCAGGTTAAACTGGCACATCTCGGTTGACCACCAGCTGAATTACATGCATTTAGCCAAGAGGATATGCTGCAGTCGAGACATACAGCATGTAAAAAAATATAATGTATCATCACACATACGTAGTTTCATACAACAGTACCATGCAACTGTGCACACACACCACATTTAGCATGACTTTCAAGATCAAGGGGCAGATATATAATCAGGTAGGGTCCATGTTGCCACCTGAAAGCAATGCACCCATATACCTACAACTGAATGTCCCAAGTAACAAGGTCATCAAGGCAGACAGACAATGCGAATGAAATCCTGTCCCACATCATGAGATCATGATTACATTACAAAAACTGTTGCACACACAACAAACTAATTGCACAGTTTAAAACTGCCTTAGAACATATGCCAGGTGATAGTACAAATTAGTTATATAATCAATTAAACGACCGCCATGCAAACAGAAACTCCATTTCAGTTCTTCAATCCCCTCCAGTTGCCTGAAATTGCAGAGCTCATATCCATAGACAGCACTAACATTGGGGACATCATTCTATGCCAAAACAACACAGGAGTTATGGCATATCTGAATTCCACTGACCATACGTCAGTCTGCAGTACCCTCTCATTTTCTCCCATGGAGATGATCGCTACCATTCCAGCCTTCTGCATATTGAACCAGTGAAACCAGGCCAAAGCTGGTGACCACAATGATATTCTATGTGTACCAACTTATGGTTCACACCAACGTCTCCAACCACCTATTAAACTGATGCCAATTATTGCAACTATTCTTGGTATGCAAAAATTGGGACTGAAAACCTCCAATAAATATGGCAGCATCAATGATGTTTGTGTGTTGAGCACTACATACATCTTAAGGACGCACATGCAAAAGATGGAAAAACTGACAATGTCGGTGCAACAGTATTTCCACTGGCTATGATCATTGGTAGAAATGTGGTGGCCCAGACCTGTTTATCACATTTACATGCAATCGCCAATGACCTCATACCATGCGGTTGCTTATGCTCAGTCAGGCTTCCAATCACGCCAGGACATTACAGCATAGGTATTCCACTAAAAGCAGTTGAAACTGAATTATGTTATAACAAGAGGCAATGTATTTGGCACAGGACACTGCTGGATGCACAACACTGAGTAGCAAAAACATGTCCTACCACACTCCCATAACTTACTGCAGTAAGTAAACAGATCCCTCAATCCTGTACTGACCATTTCCAGCAAAGTACTGGACCTTACATATGATTCACCACTACACAAACTGGTCACAAAGCTGAGCATATGTATGTCTGCTTAGAAACTCCTCCCAGGCCCCTGGTCTAAAGTCGACCAAATTTGGCATGCAGTCTATCTGCCCTGAGAGCACAAATGTAGGGGGGGGGGGGGGGGGGGTTTATAATGCTCTAACTCTAATATTTAAGAAGATACAGACATGTGAAGTCTTTACCAGGCCTCTGCCATATAGACAGCCCTGTACAACGAGTGTCTTGTGTGGGGAAAAATACTCAAAAGCTGCTTTATCGAACTGCTTTGTATGGCAGTCTGCACATCAGGGGCAAGAAACAGTTTTCCATCTCCCAATATATGGGCTGCCAAGCACAACAGGATTGTTGTGCTAGAGTAGTATCAGCCTACTTTATCAGCCTGCTTTGCAAGGAAGCCTATAAATCACAGTAGTAAAAAGAGGGGGGAGGGGGGGGGGGGTGTCCAAGCCCTTGCCATTTAGGATGGGCTCCTTGAGAGGTGTGTTGTGAGGAGGAGAAGATGGACAGAGAAAGAGGAGGTGGAGAAGATGGAAGAAAAAGGGGAGGGAACAGGGGATGGGCTGAGAGGTGGGGGGAGGAGGTGGAGTACGAGATGTGTGCACTACATGTGATGTAAATCTGTGCATATTTGTGTATGTAAAGAACTCTACCCAGGTCCCTTGACTGAAGGAGTCCAGATTTGACACCCAAACTTTTTTTCCCAAGACGACCATCACAGGTTGGTTTATAATCAGGGTGTCTACGTGGACAAGAAAAAAAAATTCCCGGATTTTTCCCAGATTTCACGGTTAAAACCACAATTTCTCCCGGATGAAATTACGTATAAAGTGGTTGAAAATACATCCGTGTTAAGTAACAGTATACTTTCCCTTGGAGCTGTAAAACCTATCAGTCCTTTGAATTGTAAAGGTCTTATACCAGCGGAGAACGTCCCAGCACTTTAGGAAACGAAATCCAGGAAAAAGAAGGCGTTTGGAAAGTTGTTTGATGCGAGACAATATGCACAGAGTTTATTTTCGTATTGCGAAAGTATATACACAAATTACAGCACAGTAGCTTCCGAAACTCTAAAATAGAGATTGCGTTGAGCGATGCACTTTTGTCAGCCAGTCATAGCTCATGTCACGTGATCTCGCTAGCGAATGACGGCAGTTATCCAGAGCACGAGGCCTACGAGAAAGACAGGCCGTGGCGCATACGTTACGAAGGTAGGCCGAACTCGCTCAACTCGGCAAAGTGCGTTTCTGCAAAAGTAACGCATCTCAAGCCACTATTCGTAATATTTTCTGGTGATCTGTTAGAAATGTAAACAATTGTGACGTCATGCACATCGAATGCACATTTGTTGTTACAGACGTACTGCATAACCTTCGACCTAAACCCTTTGACACTTTTCGGTGTCGGCACTCTGGTCTGTGCATTGTGTAAATTATCCATTTTCTATGCAACTAAACTTTTATTTTGGTGTTATTCTCTGATTATGTTTCATTGCTGCAGTATTATTCAGCAGTAGTGGATTAAAGTTCTTTGTCAGTGTATCAGATCTTACACGTCAAACCTACAAAACTTTAACTGAAATAAAAAACAATGAAAAATCCCAGAATTCTAAAAAATTCCCGGGTTTTTCCCGGATTTGTCCCGGATGAAAAAATTCCCGGTTTTTTTCCAGATCTCCCAGGCCGTATACACCCTGATAATGCTCTAGCGCTAACATATACAGAGATGCGAACATGCATGCTTTTTAAGCCCCTGTCACATGGACTGCCCTGCAAGCCAGGTATGTTGTATGGGAACAGTATGGACCTGCCTTATCAACCTGCATAGCAGGGCAGCATAAACATCAGGTGCAAGAAATGGTTTTCCAGTCACAATATGTAGGCTGCCCCACTCAACAGGCATGTTGTGTTGGAGTCATGTTGACTAGCTTTGCATAGCAGCCTATACATCATGAGATGTGTGTTGTGGGAGAAGTACCAGCCTGCTTTTTCAAGCTCTTTTCAGGGACTCAAGATGTGGATGGGCACACCTGGGGAAGGTTAAGATGGATAAAGGAGGGGATGGAGAGAGGGGGGGGGGGGCAGGAAGGGATGTGTAAGGAGAGAGAGAGGTGCAGGTGGGGATGTGCAGAGAGGGAGGAGTGGAGCAGATGGACAGTGAGAGTGGGGGTGGAGCAGATGGACAGAGAGAGGGGGAGGAGGAGTCGGAAAAAGAGAGGGGGCAGGAGGATTGGGCAGACAGAGGGAGTAGGGGAATGCACAGAAAGAAGGGGACAGTAAGAGATGGGTACAGATGGGGTAGGAGGAGATATGCAAAAAGGTGGGGAGAAAGGGATAGGCAGAGAGAGGGGCAAGAAAGAATATTCAGACAAGGAGTTAGGAGGGGATGGGTCACAGAGGGAGGTAAGAAACATATGGTTGGTGGTGGAGAAGGGTACATACACAGGCAAAGTTGCAGGTAAAGTATATATTTAAGTCTGAGCAAATGTATGTATGTGTAAGAACTCCTCCCAGGCTGCTAGACCAAATTTGGCCAAACCCTAAATCTGACACACAAACCCATTGATCTGTGAGGACCAACATGGGGAGGGGGAGGTGGAGGTTGCAATGCCCGAGGCCTAATACTTACGGAGATACAGATGTGTATCTTTCAATCTCTGTCATATAGACTGCCCTGCATGGCAGCATGACATGCATGTTGAGTGGGAATAATACCTACATGACTTATTCACCTGCTTCACAGGGCAGCCTACACATTGGGGGCAAAACATGTTTCCTGCTCCCAACAAGTAGGCAGACCAGCACAATAGGTGTGTTGTGTTGGCCTAGTATCAGACTGCTTCATCAGTCTCTTTGCATGGCAGGCTACACATTTTGGAAGATAACCAGTTTTGAAGCCCATGACATGGCATTGCTGCATCGAAGGCATGTTGTGGGAGTAATACCAGCTTGCTTTGTCAACCTGTTTTCTTTTGTAGTGACTACATGTATGGATGGAAGGTTCAGGTGGATAATGGAGGAGACAGACTGAGGGGGGCAGGAGGGGATGTATAGTGAGAGCGGAAGGCAGGAGGGGTGGATAGTGAAAGAGGGGGTAGGAGGGGATGGGTAGGGGGAGAGAGAGTAAGAGGAGATTTACAGAGGAGGAGGAGGAGGAGGGGGAGGAGGAGATGGACAGAGAGGAAGGAGCTGGATTAGATGGACAGGGGATGAGGAGATGGCACAAAAATGGGAGAGAAGAGATGGGCCAAGAGGTGGAGATGAAAATGGACAGACAGGAAGGCTAGAAGATCATGGGCAGAGAGGGGTGGAGGAGATGGACCACGAGTTGTGAGCATTTTATGTGACATTTGTGCACACAAGCAAACACCTGAAGAAGAGTCTAGTAATATATATAAGGCTAAGAATATTTATGTATGTATGCCTGGGAACTCCTCTCAGGCCATGGACTGAAGTGGATCAAATTTGGCACACAATCTCCTTCCACCGAAAGGACAACATGGGTGTTGGGGGTAGGGCGTTATAACACTCTAGTCCCAATATTTACTGAGATATACGTATGTGTGTAAGCTGCCATGCATGACAGATACATTGCGGGAGTAGTACCAACCTGAGAGAGAGAGAGGGGGGGGGGGGGGGAGGGAGAGGGAGAGAGAGAGAGAGAGAGAGAGAGAGAGAGAGAGAGAGAGAGAGTGCAGGGGAGGGGGGGGGGGGGGGGCATGAAGCGAAGTAGTGCAGGAGAGGATGGACAGAGAGAAGGAGATGGACTGGAGAGAGGAAGGAGGATATGGGCAGAGACGGGAGAAGATGTGTTGTTCGGTAGTATCCGCATGCTTGCAGGGGCTACAAGTGCTGATGTGCACGGCTGACCAGAGAGAAGTGGAAAGAGATGGATACTGAGAGAGGGGGTTGCATGAGGTGGACAGATAGAGGGGACTGGGAGTGGATGGGCAGATAGAGAGGGGAAGTTGAGATGGATGACAGAGAGAGCCGGCAGGTAAAGAAGGGCTGGAGTAATCACCCTTATTTGCAGGGTGATCTACACATCAGCAGCATGTAATAATTTGCAAGCCTTCCGCATGTAGGCTATCCTGCGTGAAACACAGGTGTGTCTGAGTAGCAGTGGCCTCCTTTATTGATCCGCTTTGCACGTCAGCCTATACATCATGAGCAAAAAATGGTTCTCAACCCCAGACATGTAGGATGCCCTGCACAGAACAAGCATGTTGTGGCACTAGTATTCGTCTGTTTCTTTGACCTGATTGCAGGGGCTAAACGTACATATAGACATGGCTGGAGCAATGTTGACATCGATAGAGGAGGGGGTGAAAACAGAGAGGGGACAAGAGGGGATAGACAGAAAGCAGGGAACCAGGAAGGGGGACAGAAAGAGGGGGACAAGAGATCAATAGGGTGAGAGAGAGGAGGAGATGGATAAGGAGAGCAGGCAGAAGGAAATGAATGGGGAGAAAGGTGCAAGAGAAAATGAACAGGGTTGTTGGGCAAAAGGAGTTCAGAGAGAGAGGCAGGAAGAGGAGGTAGACAGAGATGTGAGAAGCACGTGGACAGAGAGATGGGGGAAGGAGGGGATGGTGAGAGAGATGAGGAGGTGGAAGACAGAGAGAGGACGAGTAGAAGGAGGAGGAAATGAATCAAGTGAGGGGAGGTGAAGGAGAAGGTGAGAGCTATATATGAGTCAAATATATGTGTGGGTGAAGCCGTGGAGAAAAGGATAGTATCTCTACAAAGCAGCATGTGTGTGTGTGTGTGTGTGTGTGTGTGTGTGTGTGTGTGTGTGTGTGTGTGTCCCGCATCTCCTCCCAAACTCGAGGGTCAACTTCGACTAAATTTGGAACACAAACAGCTCGTTTCACGAGTATCAGCACTGTGGTGATTATGACCTCCTAGCTCCCATAGGAGTGGAATTACAGACAATAGTGGTTATTCAGCCTGTGGCGTGTAGTCTACCCTGGACATTAGGCATGTTGTGTTGGAGTAGTATCGGCCTACTTTGCATGGCAACCTATACATCAGAGGCTAAAAAGAAATAAAAAAATAAAATAAAAAAAAAGGTTCTCAAGACCTAATGTGTAGGCTGCCTTTGCACATCATGCATGTTGTGGTAGAAGTATCAGCCTGCTTCATCAGCTGTTTTATAAGAAATGTGTGGGGTGAGGGGGCCAGGAGGAGATGGATAGAAATAGAGGGTTGGGAAGGGTAAGTGGAGGCAGGAGGAGATGGAAAGGAGCAGGAGCAGATGGACAGAAAGAGCAGAGGAGGGGAGATGGACACAGAGATGATGATGATGATGATGATTGGTTTGTAGGGTACTCAACTGTGTGGTCATCAGTGCCCGATGGACAGAGAGAGCTGAGGAGGGGAGATGAACAGGGAGAAAAGGGGATGAGGTGATGGGCAGAGAGAGGAGGAGAATATGGACAGATAGAGGGGAGAATATGGACAGAGAGGGGTAAATATGGACAGAAAGAGGGGAGGAGGAGATGGGCAGAGAGGAGAGAGAAGAGGAGATGGACAGAGAAGGGAGAAGGCGTGTTATGCTGGTATTATCAACAAGCCTTGCAGGGGTACACATCCAGATTGACATGGCTCAGCAGATTGGAGGGGAGGGGGGCGGGCAGAAGGATAGAGTGAGAGAGGGGAAGATGAGGTGGACAGAGAAAGGGGAGGAAGAGATGGAGTGTCAGAGAGGGGGACATGATGAACAGAGAGACGGAGGAGGAGGGGATGGACAAAGTGAGTGTGGAGAGGGTTGAGATGGAGACAGGAGTCAGAGGAGACAAACAGAGGGAGAGGTGAGAAGGAGTCAGAGGAGACAGACAGAGAGAGGGGCAAGAAGGAGATGGAAAGAAAGTGGAAGATGTACAAATTATAGGGGAGGAGATGATCAACGAGAGGGAGGAGGAGACAGACAGAGAGAGTGGGAACAGGAGATGAACTGAAGGCCGGGGGGGGGGGGGGGGGATGTTATGAGAGAGAGGGGGGTGGAGGAGACAAAGAGAGGCAGGAGTAGGAGATGGAGAGACAAGAGAGTGAAAATGAGAAAATATTCAGATAGCAGTAGGAGGATGAGATGGACAAGAGGGTACAGGAGGAGATGTGTGCAATATACACATCAAATACAATGTGAGTGAAGCCACAGGGAAAAGGCTAGCTATCAATACAAACACCTAAGAATGTAAACTAGTCTGTTTCAGTTATTGATTTACTCTCATGTGAGATCATTTACGTAACTTTAACAAGAAGAAGATCAGACCTGACATTTATCCTTGTGTTTCATGTGTTCTAATTATTTCCCATTCTCAAAATGCTGCTTTGTTATGTACACCACCTGTTTATTTTCATATGGCACACTGCATCATTTTAATTACGTAGTATGAGAACCATTGATATTTGGTATCAGTTTGGATTTCAAAAGGGTCTCTCTAAAGAACATGCTATTTTTCACTTCACAAAACTATAAAAAATCGCAATGACAAAATACTGCCAATTGATATTTTCTGTAGCTTGTCAAAAGCATATGATTATGCAGTTCACAGTATTTCCCTAGACAAACTCAGGTATTATGGTATCAGAGATCTTATTGACAAATGATTCTCATACTATGTAATTAAAATGATGCAGAATGTCACATAAAAACAAACAGGGAATGTACACAACAAAGCAGCATTTTGAGAATGGGGAATAATTACAACAGATGTACCACAGGGATATATATTAGGTATGATCTTATTCTTGTTAAAGTTACATAATAGTCTCCCATTATACACTCAAGAAGCAGAAATGTTCTCTTTGCAGGTGATTCTCTCTGAGACTGGGGTCATGTAAGTGATTTGCATTTGTGTGTGTGTGTGGGTGGGTGGGTGTGTGGGTGGGTGGGTGGGTGTGTGTGTGTGTGGGTGGGTGGGTAGGATAAACACACACACGCACACACACACACACACACACACACACACAAAAGCAGCTCATATGCACATGTCCAATGACTCTGGCTGCCAGGACCAGACTGCAAGCAACTTTGCAAGATAGGAGAAGCAATCTGGGTGGTGGGAGTAAGGAGGATGCTGGGGCAGGGAGGGGGAGGGAGAGAAGGGTACAGGTGAGGGATGGTAAAGTGTAGTTTATAGGAGTATACATGGACAAGGTGGAGAGAGGATTGGGCAGCTATGTGCAGCCAGGAGCTTAGATGCAGGGTGGGGGAGAGGTGGGGAGGCATAAGGAGAGAAGTAAAAAGACTATGCATGTGTTATGTAATAGAATCTGTAGAGGGGGAACAGGGAAGGGAATAGGTGACTGAAGGACAATGACTGATGAAGGCTGAGGCCAGGTGGGTTATGGGAACATAGGATATATTGTAGGGAGAGTTCCTACCTGCACAACTTAGAAAAGCTTATGTTGATAGGAGGGATCCAGATGGCACAGGCTGTGAAGCAGTCATTAAAATGAAGAATGTTGTGCTGGGCAGCATGCTCAGTAACAGGGTGGTCAAGCTGTTTCTTGGCCAGTCTGTTGGCAGCTGTTCATGCAGTCAGAGAGCTGTTGGTTGTCATGCCCAAGCAGAATGAAGCACAGTGGTTGTAGCTTGGTTTGTAAATTTCTTGACTGGTTTCACAGGTAGCCCTGCCTTTGATGGGACAGGTGATGCTTGGGACTGGACTGGAGTGCTGTGATTGTGAATTGCTGAGTTTATCCTAAATTCACTCTTGTTATTAATATATACTATGGTTAGCAAGTATTTGTATTGGTATGTAAGTGTAAGAATCCCTAGGTCCATGAAGAGGCTTCTGCAAGACATTCAGTTAATCAACTTTGCACAATATTGTTATTGCATGCTTCTCTAGAATACACACTTACTGCCTCAGAATATTATGCCATAGGACAGAACTGAGGTATGACTTGGGAAATCAATTTCACTGCCCTTCCCCATATTTGTTTATAGCTTGTTATGTCTCATCTGATAACATTCCATTCAATTCTCATGCACTGAATTGGAACTTTGTTCCCAAACAGGTTTCAAAAATGAAAAACACATCATTTTGAATTCTCTAATAGCAGCCATCATGTTTTAATCCTGCTGTGTCACACATTTATTCACAAATTGTCTGAAGTTGAAATTAGTTACACTTTCTTACTCTTTCATTGTTTTCATAACACCATAACTCCATAAACAATCTGAAAACCAGAACCTCCAAAATTGTTGATGACAACAATGATCGTATGTTTGTCTGGTCGCATGACAGCTACCTTTAATGCTTGTATATTATTGTTATGAGATGTGTGGTAAAAAGAGATAAACCATTAAATTTTAAAAATAATTAAAAGATTCTTGAGTCCATAAACCAACAGCATAAAAAGTCTCTCTCTCTCTCTCTCTCTCACACACACACACACACACACACACACACACACTAGAACCAATATATTTGCCAGTTCTAAAACTATCGTTAAGAAAGGAAATGAGACAATCAAAAGTCCATACACTGCACAAAACTGTAACAGTTTTGCCACACTTGGCTCATTAATAATAATAATAATAGTAATTTTATTGCCATTTGGCCATTACAGCAATAGACAATGTCGGGCATATAATACACTATAACTGTTAATTCAAAGAAAACAAGAGGCATGTCATTAATACTAAAAAAATATATTACATTTGAAATAATCATGTATGTCATAGAATGGATGAGCAACTAGCCATGCATTCAGTTTTTGTCTGAATACTTGTTCAGGCAGTTCTTGTACATATTGTGGAAGCTTATTAAATAGTGTGTGCCCCATCAGTTCATAGCTGTTAAGTGACTTTGACAGTCATTGGTAAGGAGTATAAATGCATCTGCTCCTTCTCATGTTTTAAAAATGTTTATTTTCTCAACATTTTGCTTGCGGTAACTTCTTTTTTGTGTGGAGTAAAACATAGTAAATATATAGGTTTATTACAGTCATGATTTTTTGTTTACAGAACAATGGTTTGCCGTGTGCTTTATATGGAGAACCAGTAATTATCCTAATGCTTTTCTTTTGTAGTATTAGGATGTCACGCACTGAACTCGAGTTCCCCCATAAAATAATACCATACATTAGGGCGCTTTGGAAAAATGCAAAATACGACATTCTAACATAATTTTGAGGTACACGGTCCATAATTTGCTGTAGCAAATACATCACTCTAGACAATTTACCACTAACTTATTGTACGTGTTGACCCGCGGATAATTTTTCACCTATATATACCCCTAAAAACTTAACACAACTAGCATCATCTGTTGTCTTTTAGACTAAAAACTATCTGCTGTGTTTTGATATCATTCAGTAGGAAGCCATTTGCTTTTAACCAATAGGATGCTTGAGCTATTGTCTCTGCAATACAAACTTTGAGGCTACTGAAATCGTTACTACAGTGATGTAAAGTTGTATCATCTGCATATAGTACTGTTATGGACTCAATGAATGATGGCAGATCATTAATCATCACCAGGAACATAAAAGGCCCCAGTACAGATCCCTGTGGTACACCTATTTTAATTAATTCTATGCTGGACTTTTCTTTACCTACACAAACAGCTTACTTGCAATCCTTTAGGTATGATGTTAATATTTTAAGGCTGTTACCACTAATTCCATAGTACTCCATTTTTTCTAGGAGTATTTTATGCTCTACACTGTCAATAGCCTTACTTAGATCACAAAAGGTGACTTGTGCAAATCCTTTATGCTCAATGCTTGATGTATGTGCCTGGCTACTGAGTTTATAGCATCAACAGTTGACAAGTTTTTCCTACAACCATACTGTGATTCGCTAATTATTCCCGCATTTTATAAGTATATGTTGGTATATTACACATTCAAACATTTTTAGAGAGAGCTGAGACTATGGAAATTGGTCTATAACTTGAAAGTGAGTCAATATCTCCTTTTTTTATATTTTGGGACTACCCTAGATACTTTTAGCTCATCAGGAAAATATCCCTCATATATACACTTATTTATGCAGCATGTTAACGGATACACAACACAATCTATTACTTTTTTTTAGAATGTTACAAGAAATGCCATATATGTCTACACTCTCAGATGATTTCAGATGTTTAACTATTTTTAGGACAAGACTACGTGGGATCTCAGAGAGGGCAAACATACTTGTATTTACTAGTTGTTTACATTTTTTGAAAGAATCTCAGATGAGCTAATGACAGGTTTGGTGATTGCATTTCCCACTTCTTGCACCGATTTAATAAAGAAATCATTGAATTTCTGAGGGCATATACTGATTTTTTTTTTATTTCTTTCATCTTTAGTAACACTATTTATTTGTCTCCATGCAGCTTTGCATTTATTCGTGGTTAATTCTCAATACTGATGAAGTCGTGTGATCTTTTGGCTTCCACAATGGCTTTTTTGTACTTATTCCTACATTGAACATAGGCTGATCTGGCAGTCATTGAATTATCAAAAATGCTTTGAAAAACCTTTCAAATATAAGTTTAGCTGACAGGTCTTGGCAGAGACTATAACTGGCCAAACCAGCCTCTATTAGTAAAGGACTTACAAAACCTGTCAATTTTATCATTTGTGGCCAGTCTTAGTGATTACCATTTTTGGGACAGACTTATCAATGTTACTCTTATCAGCACAGAACCTACATATGTAATTTAATGGTACAGAATCATGATCTGAGAATGGGAATACTGCCACATCACATGATTCTTCAGTAGTATTGAAACTGACAAAGATATTGTCAAGACATGCTTCATCTCTTGTGGGTCTATTATTGATAAAGTGCACATTGTACTGTCTTAGAAGATTTTTTAGCTCAGTGACACTGTGTTTAGCATCAGAATCTGCATTCAAATCTCCACCTATTACAATGTCATAATGTAACCATTTTGTCTTTCTAAATACATCTAACAGCATGTCCAGTTTTTCTAAAAATACACTAATGTTACTCTTAGGTGGTCTGTATAAGGCTGTTATCACTAACTTAAAATTGTCACTAATTATACAAGTGGCTTCAAAATTCTGTTCATCACACAAATAGTCTAGATCCAACCTGCTGATGGAGTGGCTGAGTGACTGGTTAGTATACAATGCAACACCACCCCACTTATGCATTTTTCTACATTAACCATTTGCTATTTTATAGTTATCAAATTTGATAGCTCTAAGTTCACTCTCTGTTGTCCAGTGTTCACTCAGACACAAAATATCAAATTTGTTCTCTAGTTCAAAATTATTTACAATAAATTCTTTGTCTTTTACTCCTTGAATATTCAGACAGCAGATTTTAAGATCAGAATTGTTATTGTCTTTAGAATGAACAGTTTGGTTAGGAACTATAATTGTCACCTAAAATAAATTGCATGCAGCCACTTAAATTTACTTTTGCCTTCTTGTCAGAATATAAAATGTGTTCTATTAAAATGAGTGGAACATTGGCACAACAAATGTATTGGTAATCACACTGCATCAAAAGGCAAAAGTTAAGTTCTATTGAAACAGGTGAGTGAGGTCATCTCATGTGTTTATGATTGGAAGGACAATCACTAATGATGGATAGTTAATATAA
Source organism: Schistocerca serialis cubense (assembly GCF_023864345.2). Taxonomy (NCBI): domain Eukaryota; kingdom Metazoa; phylum Arthropoda; class Insecta; order Orthoptera; family Acrididae; genus Schistocerca; species Schistocerca serialis. The sequence goes on along the minus strand of NC_064639.1, from coordinate 852,293,633 downwards.
CGTCCACTGTTTGTTGCAGCACACCTCTAACTACCCTTCTTCCCACTGATATATTAGCAATGGTATGGTTCAATTCAGTAACTTCTACAGCTCTTCTTCGCTGCTATGTTAGCTTGCTCATTTTCATTTATTCCCATGTGCCCTGGTGCCCAGCAGCAAGAGAAGACAATATTCTGCATAATATTTTTGTGCTAGGTCTTATTTGTTGACAGTCCTGCAGGAAACTAAGGGAATAAAGGGAGATGAGAAATATTTTCTACTGGTCTCATCTCATCTGCACCAGGGCATTCATATCTACATACAACTCAGTGTGGTATACTTTAAATATAATGGATAGAAGGAGCACCTGCAGTTTTCCATGTCAGTATGGGCAAAACATATTCCCAATACATATGACTTACAAAGTTTGAGGTCATCGCTACCTACTCATCTGCATAAGTGCAAGAATAAAATTACATTGGATCCAACTGGGACAATGTTACATGGAGTCCACCCAATGACTATGCAATGATATTGCAACCAATGTCAGCACTCATAAGAACTGAAGTACAGACAAGCCATGAGGTCACTGCCTCAAAACATGCAAGAGAGAATGTCAGGAACAGCTGATTCAGCTGTTAGAAGACATTGCAGAGCAGACACAATGTTCTTCCGTAGCAGGACTATGTGTAGTAATTTCACCTAGGGATGACACAAGAATGCCTTTCACGCTGCAAGCTTAGAATAAGCGAATGTCCAAACTTAAATATTAGGCTAGTGTAGAGTGCTGACAGTATCAGAAAATGGGAGCACATTCTGTTGCCAGTAGGGGAGGGGGGATGGGGGAATCACCTCATCAACTGCTTTAAAACCCTTGCTTTTTTTTTTTTCATTCACTCTCATAGTCTGGCCACTCCAGCTGCATCACTGATACCAATGGAAGGCCAGCTCTGCTAGTTGCAGTATGACTGGGTGAATATGAGGAAGTGTCACCAGTCACTGCCAGCTTGGGGCCCACTGCTACAAATGCACAGCTGTCCTGCTGTGGAGGGAACTTCTGTGAGCTGCATTCCTGCCAGTCACATCTGTGACTATCTGAAGATAAGGGACAGGCTGATCTTCTGTGAATGAAGACCTGATCTGCCTGTCTATCAGATGTTCAACTTGTGAGCAGACACCTCCACTGCCACACCTGGTAGTACAAGCACTGCATTACAGGCTATAAGCTGAGACCTTCATGTTGCAGCTGGGTCTAACACATGCATGTCATCTCAGCAACCAACAGCAGGGCCATGCAGCTTTCTGGTGCTGAGCCTGAGTGCAGCTTCACCCAACGAGAGTGCTGAAGTTTAGCCACACACCAACAGCCACGCCAGGCGGCAGTGATGTGCCAGCCAGCATACCTCCTACAATAGGGCCGCAGCAGTGACCTCAGACAATGCCATGGGACTGCGTCAGCAGATTCCTCACCGGCGCTGACATATTACCCTGAAACTCATCGAAACGTGGGCTCAGCATGGCCCTGCCAGGCCACACTGGGAAGAAGACATAGTGATTGAAAATCTCTTGGAAATAAATGACTGTTAATTGAATGATGTCTCAATAGTGTCCCTGTGCTCCACAGAATTCCACCGCCACACCTCCACTCAACTATCTTACACTCAGGTAGCAGGAGACATCTGGCAAGCTCCTACACTCCTATTAGTTTCTCCAGTGTACTTTTAATATATGGCCAATAAAAATAAATGAGCCTTCTGACAGCCTCTTTACCAGGTTCGGGCTAAAAATGTATGATTAACATACTCATAGATTATGAGTCTGTGTTAAGTTCAATGAAATGCTTGGAATGGGTACTTATCTTGGTAGTTTCGACAACTTTTCTCCACCAATTCAATGTTAATAGCTTCAATGCAGAAATCCCAAGAGACAATGTGAAAAGTCGATGATATTACATAATTTACACCAACACACAGTTTGGATTTTGTGTTAATGTTTCTATTGTTCCAGAACATTCTTACAATGCACATCTTGAAGAAACTGACTTTACAGTTCATGTATTCAAACTACCTTCAAATTACTGCCACTCTGCTGCCTCTTCTAATCCTAAGCCCTTAGGCTCACTACTTACATAGTTTCTTAAAATTATTAGTTCTTTGAAAGTATTGTTTAATAAAGTCATTAATTAGTAAAGAATTACAATTAAAAGCAGTTGTTTGATAAGAAATTACAGCTATAATTTTGAAGGTAATAAATGACTGATTACAACAAATGTGATTTCTAAAACCGTTTTTCAAATTTAGGATCAAAATTGTGCTTGACAAATGTGACTAATAACACTTGATACAACAGGAATTTTGATGATAACATATTTTGGAGTACTTTACATAATGTGGCAGTAAATGTTTAGGTTCAAATTTTACACATTAATCTTGTTTCGACCAAATGATCGAAACAATAGTTTGTTTATGACAGAAAGTTCTTGAACTCATAATTGCAGAATTAGTCACAATGAATCTGATTTGAGTTTTTATATTAACAATCTCTTGAGAGTGAACATAACTTTCAGTGCACCAGTTAGCCAGAAACCTACCCAAAACAATAATTTTCATATTTTATGAAATAATCGAACTATGACTCTTAATTTCCCATTTAATGACTGAACTGATCTTACCACTAACATTTCTATGTGATAAGTATCTGATAGTTACACAAATGAAATAATTAATTTTTCGGTAAATTTTGTAAAATTTATGGATACAATAAGATACTTTTCCACTAATTAAAGATTCTTCTTAATTGTACTTAAATGAGCTGTTGTTGACTAAATGAGTGTGTTACATTTTACATATCTTTTCTACAATGCCACTTGATGCAATACAGAGCATCAAAAGTTGGATTCTAACATTTGCTACATTGTGAAATGTGTATCATATAATGTGTAAAGGTGTGCTACGAAATACTTCATATACTGGTAAGAGTCCCCATAATATGTCCTATTGCAGCTTACAGTACAATTATAGCAAAATATATTTTAACATTCCCATACTTTCCACTTGAGTCCATGTTCACGCACAACTTATATGATAATGCATAACATAGAATTTTACTTCATTTCTTATACAATTGTGTTTAACAACCATTTAATGACACAATAAATCATTCTTTTAATGTTGGCAACAATAAGCAATGCCCAAGCCTCTAGGAGAAATGTAATAATATTGCTGAAGAATGTCTTTTTAAATGTGGAAAATAAACTGAATGTTCATCCACATACTGATATTGTTGTGTCACTGTTGTTAACTTGTACCAGCTATGGCTATTAAAGCAAAAAGATTGGTAATCTGTATCATTATTGTACCAAATGTAATACACCCATTTGCGAAATATCAGTATTTGTGTGTCAATGCTTCCTTTGTTACAGCAAATGTAGAAATGTTTTCTAATTACAGTCATACATGGGAATTGTCCATGGGATGTTTACATAGGAATTTGTACATCTTCAAAGATTGTGATTTCTTAAGGAACAACTTAGTCACTTTACACTAATTACTCTTTTTATTATTTTAGTTCCAATCTCCTATAAAGTTTTTCATTACTCTAGTTCATTTTATATCTCACTTTATAAATGTTTTATAGCAGCCTCCACAGATGAAGTCACTAATGCATGCCTGTGCAGTGAAGTTCACCTTGGAGGTGAGCTGGTTCGAATCCTGGTGGTGGATGAAATTGTCGTTTAGTATCTGGCCGGCAAGGAGAGGAGAGGAGAGGAGAGGGGGTAACAAAAAAGCTTTTCATCACTAGTCTTTGCACCAATGCCCTGGATTAAATGCCAAACCTCTCCACTGTGTCTCATGGAATGAGGGCAAGTGAGACTGTTGATGGCGATCCATCTTGCAGATGGGAACATTAAACTCAGTGCTTGTCGAGAGGTAGGCTATATAACAGCACTGGATTTCACGGTCTTCCTTCCCTTCATTCATAGCAACACAAACACAACACTACACTACACAAGCACTCACCACAGCGATCCACACGACACAGAACACACTTAACACTTCATAACATGTCAGAGGAAGGTAACGACAAACTACCTCCACTAGGACCTTGCCATGAGCAGCAGTGCTGGATTCTTACATCTGCTCCGCCCCCCCCCCCCCCCTACGCTCATTCCCTGCAGAAGGGACTATTTATTTATATGTACATTTTACATCATTAATTTTTGTCATTTTATCAATATTTTTAAACCATTTTAGTGGTAATTTTCAATGTATTTTTGCTCATAAAAATCCCAACCCTGTAGTTACAACTTGTTTTTCATATTTGTCAATGAAAATTCTCACGTGGGGCAGCTGCCACCAATGGCCCCCCTTCTTCCTCTGTGCGTGCCCCTTGCCAACAGCTAACAGGCAGACCCCGAAGACATGATGAAGTATAATTACTGTAACTATTGAGAAGCCAAGTGGTTCTCTCTGTATTGACCTGTCTATATAAAGATTCTCAAAATTTTGGTGCTCATTTAAAATATTATCAAGCAAATATCTATAAAGTGAAGTATTTTCTTTTCGAAAATTGATTCAATTTAAAAGAATTCTGGGCTAAATTGTAATCTACTTCATCTTTGGCATAAAATTTTAATATTCACCACCACAAATTTCTAAAATAAGGCTCTTTGCAAAGATCCCAAATGGCCTTGATGCTCATATTATTCTAAAGTAGCTACACGAATATTCAGGTACCCGGGTTGCGGAAAGTATTTTGTATACTTGTCACGTCATCACAAGGTACCTGGAATGTGAAACCTATTTTGTATACTTGTCACACCACAAGTAGCTGCTGTCTGACATGAAGTGATGACTCACCACCCTCAGTTCATAGGCTGGAAATGAGACTAATTCTCTCATGGTGCATTGTATCCATTATCTTAAGGTAAGATGGTCAAGCACAACTGTACACCATGTATCTACAGCACACCAAGTCCACAAAAAAGCTCTACAAAACTGGAGCAAACAGGCTCAGTTTGCTGCCCAAACTTAAACTGCAATTCATTTTAAATTATGTATGGCTTTGAAGAATCACACTCTCAAATCTTCAGATGTGATAGTGATGTAAGCTTCTGATCAAAAGTGAGGCCCAGGTACCTCACTCACTCTCCTCATTTTGCAAGTGGAACAGGAAAGGAAATGATTAGTAGTGGTACATAGAACCCTCTCCCATGCAACATATGGGGACTTGCAGAGTATGTATTTTGAAGTAGATGGGGTGATACCACCTGAACTCATACAGCTCCCTAGATTCTAAGATCCAGGCAAGGTAGCAGTTCACTATACGCTTCAAGGTGTTTCCCCATGCTGTTAGTGACAGCGACACTGAAATAGTACTTGGGCACATCCACCTGGCGTAAGGAAGGGGAATTAAAATATCTTCCTTTCATGAGTCTGGAAACTGACCAGTTGCCCACATTAAGTAAGAAAGTTTGATGAAGAGATGCTGCAATATACCACAACGGATTTTGTTGTAACCCAGTGCTGGGTAACAGGTTACAGGTAATGTTGAGTCCAGCTCCCACATACAGAATGGACAATTATTCACTTCAACACTGGTGGAACTGATGTCCCAACTGCCCCTCGCAGCAAGCACACAGCAGTGACAAAAAGCTGTATCTTGGTTGCCAGCACTGGTGATTTGAATTAAATTCTCTGCCATGTTCAGTGCAATACCATTCTTGCTGATCAGGAGACCCCATTCTTCACTACAGTATTAACATGGGACATCTTCTGCCTCTTCCTGAAATTCTGCTTATTGCTTCTAATTCATGAGTTGGTCAGTGGAATGGCTGATGGAGTTCACAAACTGTCACCTGAAAGACTGTGAGGTTCCAATCACATGACCTGCACTTAGACCTCTGCAGAGCTGCATGTCTGTCTCTGGTTACACAGGCATTCGTCATTCCAAACAACAGACAGTTTTTGTAGCTAATCTGAAACTTTGACAAGGATGTATCTGCATCATGGTGGATCACTTTTACTAATGTGGTCCATCCAGTTCTAGACTCTGCCTCCACATTTAGACATAGCCATGTCTGTAAAGTCACCATTTTGCATTGTTGAGCACACATCTAGAGAGCATTCTCTTGGATACCGCTCTGTCTGGTAGGTATATCCAGTTTGGAAACTGGTAACTGGATTGTAGGTCATTGTCCCTTCAACCTGAGTAGTGTGTACAAGGGCTGTAGAGTACAAGGACAGATACAGGGCAAGAATGAGCTTGTGAATTTTGTGATAAGGTTAGTGAGAGTCTCTTGGTAAATAGGTTCATGATGACAGTGGCAGACGCAGGAATAACTCTACAGTGTACATAATTGTAATAGCAATTGGTTGTAGTCTGGTGTTCATAAGAAGAGGCGAGTACTCGTATGTGGCTTCTACTAATCCTTAAAATTCTCACCCCACTTACCGGTAGGCTTTACTTTATGTGGATACTATATCCCATTAGCAGAAAAGCATCAGGAAATTTAAAATGTGTTTCCTCTAACGACAAGCACAAATGTCTACTAAATGTTTGACTACCTACAAACCTTTTGAACCTAGCTATGCAGTAACGATATTTCTGTAGCAGTTTGCAACACTCTATTTGAAGTACAAGAGACTTGTGATTGTGAATGTTTATTCTATTTCCTTGTTTTCCAGCTACACTGGTATTCTTGTGTGTCTGAGGATGTTGAATCAAATCAGTAGAACAAGACAGAAATTTGGAACAGTATTCTGATTAAAGCTTTTACCTATGTATTTCAGGGCCTGTATGATCAATGCAAAGTGTGTATGGCAAAAAGGGGATGTAGATTGAAAATTAATATGATGGCAATTTTGTAACTTAATTTTATGCTTAATTTTGAGGTACTGGCAGTCCTGGAACATAATTAACAAAACGTGTACCTTAAGCACCATGGAATGTATTTTAGGTGTAATGATACGTTGGGGACGTGCCTGAAAAATTTGCATTTTTCCTGTATGCCAGCAATAATGGTTTCATGTCCACAGCAGTCTGAGGTAATGGACAACAGAGAAGCAATGACACGCTTGTCACCAATCCTGTCGACAGCAGATGACATCAATCTGTTGGCAAAGCCAGCTTGCTCTACACTCGCAGCAATGCTCTAGCCTCAAGGTCCATTAGCTCTATTACTTGTAATAATATGCAGATCTCTGCATAGAAAATGGTAAATTCATCCTCAGGAAGAGCCCTTAAGTCAACTATGGAAAAAGAAATAGTCAAACCACCTTGTGTTTAACAAGTCACTGTACAGTACTGTAAAATCATCATGGTCATATTTAAGATTATACGAACATGGTATATAAATTTAATGGGAAGTGCTTGCTTTTAAACACTGGTACTCTATCAAATCTGAAACAAGCAAAAACATTCTAAATAGACAGTATGATAGTCTACTCAGATCTTGGTGAAAGTGGAAATTATTTGATAATCTGCCTATTCAAATTATTGTTTCACCTAATCCACCATACATTTGATAAAAATGAAATACGTCATTTCAAAGTGTTCCACTGCAAAAAGATTCTCTAAAGTAATTATTGTTCAGCATTTAACAGATTTTACAGATGCATGAACGTTACTGTCACTTATTCTCCTATCAGAATATCTCTTGCTCTTTGTAGGATAGTTACAGGAGTGGCAGGAAATTGTGCTCAAGACTTCCATCACAGGTGAGGGAACTTTGGCTAGAAGGAAAGTTATAATCATTACACAGAACATTGTGAGAATGTTACATCAATTTTTCATGGGTGAATGTAAGCTGTTTTTGAGTGTGTTAGTAACTTTGTTATGATGTCATGTTAAGACAATAATTCAACATATTCCAACCTTTGTGAATAAACATTTTAACAGATTCAAGGTCTGTTGTGTATAATGTCACAGTGTAACTACTTATTTGAGAACAGTTACAGTTTTGGATGACAGTAAACTGTATTTCTCTTACCTTGTCCTGTTTTTTATAATTAAATAGTTCTGATTTAGCTTTCTAATGCACTTTTATTCTTCATATATAAAAGAGAAATGTTTTAAATTTTCATTACTTACTCTTCTTCCACTAATGTTCCTTATTCCCCCTGTCCAACAGCACTTTATAATCTGTACTATGTGCTAAAGCTGTACCAATAAATATACAATACAATACAATCGTGAGTCTTTCATCTAATCACACCATACCTGTATCAGTTACTTTATCTTCATCCTGAATGTCATTAATTTATAATACTGATTAATTTTCGTGTTCTGTTCCTCTCTGTATCTGTTGCCTCTCCTTGTCCATCTTTCTACGTGGAACATACCCACTTGCCTTTTCTGTGAATACCTCCACCTTATATTACTGTAGGAAAACATTTGAATATATGCCCTTTGTTTTTCTTTTTGTAAATAGCTACACTGTCTATGAATGAATGAATGAACAAGTCAATAAAGAGTAAATGATGCAGACAGGAAACTGACTTTATATCTGATGTTGCAGAGGATCTACTTATTACCAGGAATCATAACACACAACTGGAGCAAGAATTAAGTGCAGTTCATTTCCTTGGGATAACAAGCTATTCCAAACTACCTTGGGACAATCACATAGAAAAAGTGATATGTGAAATTAGTGAAGGTATATTTGCCCTAAGAAAATTACATGTTTGAGTTGTTACTCCAGTGCTGAGAGTTGTCTATTATGCCATAACACACAGTCATATATCATGGCTAGGGCCAGAAATAAGTCCAGTAGGATTTTTTACCAAGTCCGTAATCTTGTTCAGATAAGACAGATTGAGCACAGTTGGTGGTAGAGTGTTTATTGCTATCAGAAATTGTTTACCCTGTAGTGAAATTGCTGTAGATAGTTCCTGTGAGTGTGGGTAGAGGTTATACTTGACAATTGGAATAAATTAATAGTTGGTTCCTTTTAGTGTCCCCCGACTCAGATACCGTAACGTCCAAATCCACCAAAAATAAATGTGAAGTACATCTATTTAAATAAAGCAGATAAAAATTTGCTTGACACCTTTCTAAGAAACTGTCTTGACTTCTTCAGATCTGACTATGAATATGTAGACCAGATGTGGTTTGAATTCACAGAAATAGTATCAACGCCAACTGAGAGATATATACCAAATAAATTATTAAGTGATGGTATTGAGCCCCCATGCTACACAAAAAGTGTCAGAACACTGTTGCAGATACAATATAAAAAGCATGCCAAATTTAAAAGAACATAAAATCCCCAAGATTGGTGAAGTTTTAGAGAAGTTCAAAATTTAGATAATTTCAATGCAAGATGCTTTAAACAGTTTTCATAACAAAGCTCTGTCTCGAAATTTGGCAGAAAACCCAAAGATATTCTGGTCATATGTAAAATACAACAGCAGCAAGAAGCAATCAATACCTTCACCGCATGATAACAATGGTGATGTCACTGACGATAGGGCCACTAGAGCAGAGTTACTAAACACTGTTTTCCAAAACTCCTTTTCCAAAGGAGATGAAGTAAATATTCCAGAATTTGAATGTAGAACAACTGTCAACATGAGTAACTTAGAAGCAGATATCCTTAGTGTAGCAAAGCAGCTTAAATCATTTAATAAAGGCAAAGCCTCTGGTTCAGATGGTGTACCAGTCAGGTTCCTTTCAGAGTATGCTGATACAATAGCTGCATACTTAGCAATCATATAAAATAGTTCGATTCTCAAAAGGTCTGTACCTAAAGACTGGGAAGTTGCACAAGTCAGTAATACCCAAGAAATGAAACAGGAGTAATCCACTGAACTACAGCCCCATATCACTAACGTTGATTTGCAGTACATTTTTGGAACATATACTGTGTTTGAACATTATGAATTCTCTCAAATAAATTATTTATTGACAAATAGCGAGCACAGATTCAGAAAATATCCTCCTTATGAAACACAACTAGCCCTTTATTCTCACAAAGTAACGAGTGCTATAAACATGAGATGTCAGATTAATTCCATATTTTTAGATTTCCAGAAGGCTTTTGTACACTGTTACTCACAAGCAACTTGTAATCAAATTGTGTGCTTATAGAGTATCGCCTCTGTTGTTTGACTGGATCCACCCAGTCAAAAGTGTCATAGTTCGTAGTAATAGATGGAAAGTCATCGAGTAAAAAAACAGAAGTAACATGTGGCATTACCCAAGGCAGTGTTATAGACCCTTTGCTGTTCCTACTCTACATAAACAAGTGACTTCCGCAAGGCGTTTGATACAGTTCCCCACAGTCATTTAATGAACAAAGTAAGAGCATATGGACTATCAGACCAATTGTGTGATTGGATTGAAGAGTTCCTACATAACAGAACGCAGCATGTCATTCTCAATGGAGAGAAGTCTTCCAAAGTAAGAGAGATTTCAGGTGTGCCGCAGGGGAGTGTCGTAGGACTGTTGCTATTCACAATAGATATAAATGACCTTGTGGATAATGTCAGAAATGCACTGAGGCTTTTTGTGGATGATGCTGTAGTATATTGAGAGGTTGTAACAATGGAAAATTGTACTGAAATGCAGGAGGATCTGCAACGAATTGACGCATGGTGCAGGGAATGGCAATTGAATCTCAATGTAGACAAGTGCAATGTGCTGCAAATACACAGAAAGAAAGATCCATTATCATTTAGCTACAATACAGCAGGTCAGTAACTGGAAGCAGTTAATTCCACAAATTATCTGAGAGTAGGCATTAGGAGTGATTTAAAAGGGAATGACCATATAAAATTAATCGTCGGTAAAGCAGATGCCAGACTGAGATTCATTGGAAATGCAATCCGAAAACAAAGTAAGTAGGTTATAGTACACTTGTTCGCCCACTGCTTGAATACTGCTCACTGGTGTGGGATCCATACCAGATAGGGAAGATAGAGAAGATCCAACGGAGAGCAGCGCGCTTTGTCACAGGATCATTTAGTAATCGTGAAAGCATTATGGAGATGATAGATAAACTCCAGTGTAAGACTCTGCAAGAGAGACGCTCAGTAGCTCAGTACGGGCTTTTGTTGAAGTTTCGAGAACATACCTTCACTGAGGAGTCAAGCAGTATATTGCTCCCTCCTATGTATATCTCACGAAGAGACCATGAGGATAAAATCAGAGAGATTAGAGCCCACACAGAGGCATACTGACAACCTTTCTATCCACAAACAATACGAGATTGGAATAGAAGGGAGAACCAATAGAGGTACTCAAAGTACTCTCCGCCACACACCGTCAGGTGGCTTGCTGAGTATGGATGTAGATGAAACAACATAGGCGACAATCTGAGCAGCCCTCTTAGACTGTTTGCTGATGATGCTGTCATTTACTGTCTTGTAAAGTCACCAGAGGAGCTAAACCAATTGCAAAATGATTTAAACAAGATATATGTATGATGTGATAAGTCAAAATTGACTCTAAATAATGAAAAGTGTGAAGTCATCCACATGAGTACTAAGCAAAAGCCACACAACGTTTGGTTACATGACAAGTCACACAAATCTAGAGGCTTGAACTTAACTAAATACTTAGATTACAATCACGAATCAACTTAAATTGGAACAATAACACCCATAATGTTGTGGGGCAAGTAAAACAAAGACTGTGATTTATTGGCAGAACACTTAGGGAGTGCAACAGGTCTACTAACAAGATTGCTTACACCATGCTTGTCCACCCTCTACTGCAGTATTGCTGCGTAGTGTGGGATCTGCATCACATGGGTGTGACAGAGCACATCAAAAAATTTCAAAGACGGGCAGCTTGTTGCGTATTATCACAAAATAGGGTAAAGAGAGTGCTATGGGCATGATACGGAAAATGTGGTGGCAATAACTAAAATAAAGACTTTTTTATAGCGGCAGGATCTTCTTGTGAAATTTCAATCACCAACATTCTCCTCGGTTTGTAAAAATATTCTGTCAGTGCTCACCTACATAGGGCATAATGATCATTACAATAAAATAAGAGAAATCAGAGCTTGCAACTAAAGATTTACATGCTCATTTTTCCTGCATGCTGTTTGAGAGCAAAATGGTAGAGAAACAGCTTGAAGGTGGTTCACTAAACTTTCTGCCAGACACTTGATTGTGAATTGCTGAGTAATCACGTAGATATAGAATGTACGTAAATTTCAAAAGAAGGCAGTGGGGGTAATATGCAGCATAGCAACCACAGTTCACTGTAGCTCTAGCTTCAGAAAACAAATATTATGATTCCAGCATTGTTACATAACTTGCAGTCAGTAATGCACACAAGGGAGAACTATTTTAAATACCAGCAGTAGACATATACTGAAGCATAACAACAGGAACAAACATGACCTGATATCATTCCACTGTAACTATTAAAAAACATGGAATTGCTTTTTAACCTCTAATGTGACAGACAAGACTCGCCAATTGAAGTACATAATATATTTCTTTAATATACATACCTATGTACTATAACTTGATTGCACAAACTTATATTTGCTCAAATGCAAGGTTGCAAAAGGCCACTGATGTTCACGGCATCTGATGTTCCACATATTGTCTACCATGTAACCACAATATTGGCTGTTAATGGCAACAAAAAAAGCAGGACTGGATGTATACAATGGTGAGCACAACATGACGCTACAGAGTGTAGTTGATCTGATTAGTCAACAAGTTTTTCTCAACAGTGCTATAGTGCTAGTGGTGTTCAAACAAAGCAGAAAAACGGCAACGATAAATGAAGCAAACATTGTATTATATCAACAACAGTGGCCGAAGTTGACATTTCATCAGAAAGGAACACAAGGAATTTTGCAAAGTGAGAAAGAAGTGGCAGGTGAAATATTAATGTTTCTGCAAGATGAGTCAGTGGTATGTGTGGTGTCACATAGGCTCAACCGTGTGCACAATGTACATACGGAGTACAATGATGACAATATGTGCCTAACAAGTGGACGTGATGCTGAAACTGGTGTTGACCCATGTTGTCCATCATCCTTGTCAGACAGAAAGCCACAAATCCTGTCTCCACTGAAGCATAGTACAGGACAATAAGTGTCCAAGGTGTAGATACTAAACATAATTACACACATGGAAGATCATCCACAGTATAGCAAAAAAAAAAAAATAAATAAATAAATAAATAAATAAAATAAATTATGAACAAATTTCAAATAACTCCACAGCAATATGACTATGTAGTGCATAAGGAAGGTGCACTTGTTACAAAAACTGGTGTTTGAGCATTCCAAGGATTCTCAGTACAATTTACAAGATGTGCATGATAGTGATCTATTATGTTATGCTCATCAAACTGCTTGTGGCATAGATTACAATGATTTCAAAGTAAGCAGTGGGTGGCTGCATAACTTCACACTGTGCTACAAAAGTGGAAGACATAAGATAACAAAATTTCAAACGAAGTGTCAACCTGACAATGCACAGGAATGTGTGGAATTGGTCGAAAAATTTGTAGATGAGATAAACAAACTAATCTCCTTGTTCAATAAGGGATTCATTTTCAACTTCAACCTACCGTGATTTGAAGAGGAAAAGCATATGAAAGGATCCCTGCAAATTAGAGGTACCAAGAGAGCTGTATCAATATCAACTAACATCTCTTCCTTAATGCACTTGAATACAATTAAGCTGACTATTAATCTGGACGGTAAATTGTATGGAAAATTATTTACTTTGCTGTGAGAAGTTGGAGGTGCTCTGCCCCCTCCAATTCCTTCTTATGTGTGTGTCCTTGCAAAGGCAGTAGGAAATATTTGTGTTGCAGCAAGCAATAGTGAGAAAATGGATGTAAGAGAACTACAATTATGGTATAATCACTGTTTTCGGCTAATAGCTGGTCCAAATAACTTGCTTTTGCTCGATTCCTAGCCTACATATAAAAATCATACTCCCTTAGAGCAAAATATGCCTCCTGAAAAGTGTGTGGCATTACAACTCATACTACCTGGAACCACTGGATAAAGTCAGCCTCTGCAAGATTGTTTTTCCTGTGTGTATAAAACATATTAGGCCTATACACTATTTGCAACTATGCCTTAAAGGATAGCCATTTTCACAACAGATAGTTTTGCATTTGGTTGCATGCAATCACATTCCACCATTTTTCATCATCCTGTTACACCACTATGATTCTATATGCATTCTTTAAGTGTGGATACCTAGCTGAACATCCTGCAAAAACTGTAACTCCCAAGGAGCTTCCCTTCAACATGCTGAAACTGGTGGTGCAAACCTTTGTAATCCCTGTGGCACACCAATTTTCATGAATGTTAACAGTCTCCATTTCGTGAAGTGTAATACATCCCATACAGGGTTGATCTCTGCACCTCTGGACACTCAATTTCTGTCACCCTCCTGATGCGCATGGTGAGTCATTAGCATCTAATATTTTTTTCCGTCACAAATGCTAACACAACAGTTTCAAATGAGCCTTACTATAGGTTGAAATTGCAACACTAAACTCAAGGGGTTCCTTGTCTGTTGAAAAAGGTCATACTTGATAACTATTTTCGATAACATATAATGACCATCTTCAGATGTAAAATAAAATATTGATAAAAAAATATTTTACTATGTAACACATATTAAAAATATTTAAAATTTATTATTTTTAAAAAATTGTACCTGAATAACCAGATAACGGTAACTTAAATATTTACAAATTAAAATTCTTATAATTGAAAGGCATTAATCATGAGTTGTGAAAAGTCAAAATACTTTAAAAATAATGTAGTGAGAGCTGTAGGACAAAGGTTAGAGTACAATACTACTGTGGTAACATCCACAGTATCTAGCATTTTACTAAGCCCACTATGCTTCAAACAGAACCATATGTCATAAATGATGGTTAAGGGAGGGAGGGAGTTCTGAGAGGAAGTGGTAATGTACTGATATTGTGTGGTATTAAAATGCATGGAAGAACTGTCTAGATGATTAATTTAAAACTAAGAAATGATTCATACAAATACATCACATTGTAAATTTAACTTTTTTGGGTGTGTATAACATTAATATGTAACGACTGTCATAAATGTTAAATAGCTCAGACTGGTAGAACTTTTGAGACCCAATTAAAGAACACACTGCAGTACCAAATAGTAAGACAGCATTTGGAGATCATGTAATTGAAACTAAACAATTGGTATGACCTATATATATATATATATATATATATATATATATATATATATATATATATATATATATATATATATATATATATATATAGTGCTCAGATGCATTGTCCATGATGCCATGAAATATTAACACAAGTGTGTTGTGCTGTTACCTTTATTTTACAGCTCTGACTGTGGTTTTAAAGATTTTTGACTTTTCACAACTCATGATTAATCATGTCCAGTTTTAGGAATTTTAAATACTGTCAATCTACATTATCTGGTTATTCAGATACAATTAAAAAATAATAATTTTAAATATTTTCTATCTGTTTTGTATGCTGAAATAGTTGTTTATTAATATTTTATTTTATATCTGAAAATAATCGTAACGTGCAATCCAAATTAGGTATCAAGTGTGACTATTTGCAACTGAGAGGATTATAATACATATTTTATCAAATGTTTCAGTTTGGCCCCGGGAACATGTGTTTCAAGTTCCCCATTATCCAGGGGTTCTAATGCGGGTCTGAGTAAATAATAAGCATGTTTTGTTAAATGGTCTTATTACAGATAATAACAGTTATCCCATGTGTTAGGTATTTGCAGAAGCAGACAGACGTGAAGGACTCATTTGTTATATCTGCACGGAGTGATTTGACACTACTACTGCTATTTTTCAGCAGGCACATAAAAATATCATGTAAATCAGGAACATTTTACTCTCACAGTTATATATGATCCCACTGATTTTCACCTCAGTTGTAGGTAGCAGCAGTGATGTGCATGTTAGTAAGTTCTGTGTCATTGAATTGCATATTTTTGGAGTTTCTTTTGTAGTTTAATTGCTATGTTACTAAATATGAATATGAAAATTATTGTTTACATAAGTTATGATGAAGAGGCAGCTACATGCAACTTATGGAAATAACATCTTATGACAATGCAATTTGCAGTTAGAAATGCCTGCAGACCACACACACTACTTGGAAGAGATCATGTACATCCAACAATCAATAAATTTTATAATCAGCAATATGTATTAATGCTAATATTCATCTCTTTTAAGATGGGGAACATTATGTAGGATAATCCTTGGAAGATCTGATGATACACTTAGTAAGAAATGTAACTTCTGTTATATAAATTACCACTGCCAATATATCTGATTTACAGAATTTAAGCCTTTCCTGTAGTATTTATCTGTAAATTATTGGTTCATTTTCTTTCCTTTTTGAGAACTGGATCTTGTCATTTACAGTAACACTTATCATACTAAACTGTGTTGTGACAGTAGGGGGTCTGTCATCACTAAATTCTAGAGGCTAGATTCTTCCAAGAATCAATATCACATGGTAAGTTTGTATTTTCTCGAATAACAATCAGATTTAAATGGTATGGGCTCCATCTGCTGCAATATTGGCCCTACATGTCCGTTAGTAGTATTGCACTTTCATTTTCCTTACTTTGACCTGTGCAATAAAGCACAACAACAGAAAAATAGCGGCAACAGAACAACTTTGAAAACGGCTGAGTAAAATCACAAATTACAAGCTTTATGGTAATTTCCTTTTCTTTGAATGGGCGACTAACTTCTCAACGCACAAATTTAGTTTCGCAAAAATAATAGTTATTTACTCAGAAATAAATGCGGTATGCAATCACAGTCAGCAAATTCAGTACAATTCAAACCTGGTGTTAATATAAAAGAATGGTTTAGGCATGCCTTGTCACAAAGCGTAATTACAGTATTGAGAAGAATTTCATCACAGTTCTGAACTCTGATCAGTAGTCTCCTCAACCCGATTTCTAGAGACTACGCAGCATTGCAACATACGTAAGTTTTATGAGGTGCATTGCAGTATCATTGCATTTCTTGCGTGAAACGGAAACAAAAATTAGTAACTGTGTACCTTGCAATACAACCAGTCACTTCGCCAAAACCGGATGAAAAACTTCCAAACTGTCTTGAGACCGAAGAGTTGATTCCGTCCAAGTCTGTGCTAGCAATGAATTTACATATAGTTGCATCATCTTACGCGTAACAGCTGATAAGGCAAGTTTCAATAACGAAGCAAAGAATCGTATCACTTTCATTCATTTTTAAGGCATTAGATAACAGTTTTACTTCCGATACCGAACTTTACTGGTACGCTTAACAGCAAGAAGCATGCATTCCAATTTGACTTCGTTGGGGTTAGAAACGCAACATCTCCGCGCTTGTTTGAGATATTAAATTCAATTTCACTACTTCTTGCACAGAGGAATTCACTAATTTAACACATAACCTAAGAGTGGTGCAATCAGTACGCCTGTTGGTATGTACACAAGAGGAGAAAAGTATAAAATAAACTTTAGAGCAAGCGTTAAACTCAGAAACATTATTCAGTTCTCCGAGACATTCAATGTTTTACACTAATTGATTTAAACCCTAGTCCCATAATACCATCAGTCTCACTAACTCGTTCAATAATGTCATTATTGAGTATATGCTATGAATCCCAGCGCAGATGCACTTCAGTCAAGGTTGTTAAAAACCAGCGCGAGTATGACACGATGCGCTCTCAGTCCCATACGTTTCGGCTCCACTGAGCTAAGCGCCGTATGCTGTGTACAAACAAATAAATTGGATTACGTAGTATTGCTTGTATGTAGCTTCATTTAAACAGTGTGCCATACAACAAATCTTCATACAGTTGTGAAGAATGTTTCGCCCGCCTTTCGGGGTATTACCCCATACAGCGTTAAGAAAGGAAGGAAGCTTAGGGTTTACCGTCACGTCGACGATGAAATCTTAAGGCCCGTTCACACGCAATGATCTGTCTGCGCAAATGTCTGCGCACATCACATCTGCGCAGACAGATCGTTGCGTGTGGACAGAAGATTTGCACCAACCTGAGGTGTGTGCAAACCTGGAAGTTGGAGTTGGAGGTTTGAGCGAAACCTCTCAAATCTGTGGGTTCAAACCACATCTGCGCATACAAGTTGGAGTGTGTGGACAGGAGATCGCCGCAAATCTGGCGCGAAACAGCTGTTTGCTCAGTCTAGTGTCTGTATTTGTGCGCACAGGGCATTAAAATGGCTGATAACTCGTCAGTGTTCTCGAGAGTTTGTACGTGAATTCATTGAAATATATAGAAAACACCCATGTTTGTGGAAGATTAAAGTAAAGAATATAGTGACTGAGACAAAAAGACAGCGGCATATAATGCTCTAACTGAAAAATTGCGGGTATTATTTCACTCAACTCTTGTTTCGATATTGCAGTTGAAAATTCCAAATCCTTGTAGCTCCTTCCTGTTGCTAGGAATCTTAATGTTACCGCCAGCCGTTCATGAGGAGAAATTGCCCTTCTCTATACAAGTATTTTTTCTCATAATATGAGGGGTTACAAGCTTTAAGAGATACTTATAAGTTTCGACATCCATCCGCAAATAATTTCGCCAGTCGTTAGGTTCGCCCTGCAAATGTCGCAGTAAATTTACGTAAGAAAACTGCTTTCGCTTTAGCAGCCACTGTGTATACCATTTTGACCGCTTTCTCTGTTTCCTACGGTTGGCCTGAATCTTTTTTGCAACACAAGTTGCGAACACAGACCACAACAGAACTTCCTCCATTTCTATATTTCATAATAACTGAATTAAATTTTGACGTTTACGGGGAGCGTAGTCGCTTGCCACTGATATTTCATTTCTACAACGACAGATGGCGGGCGAGTAGTAGATTGGGATTTGTGTCGTGTGAACACACCACATTTGCAGCGATCTTTTGCGTGTACAGACATCTGCGCCGATGTCTGCGCAGACAGATCGTTGCGTGTGGACCGGGCCTTAAGACACGAAGTACAAGGTCGGATTAGAAACAAGGTATAGAAAGAAACTGGCCGTTTCTATTCGAACGAGTTAAATCACTTGCCTTAAGTCATTAACGAAAACTGCGGCTAATTTAAATTTGGATGATCGAACGAGGATTTGAACGGCTCTCCGAATCGGAGTCCAGTCTTTTTATAGTTCTTTTGGTGTTTGCTTTGCAGAAGTTCCGCGAGGACTTGGATTTTTTGTTACAAGCGCTCTTTCACAAAAGCCGCCAAATACCTGAAAGCGAAAAATGCCTACACTGTGCATAAATAATGTCAATTGATAAAGCACTTTTCAATAAATAATCATTTTCACAGTGAAAAATACGGCTCTGTAGAAGAAAAGAAATGGGAAATTTTACGTTATTTCGTGCTTTGCAATAAAAGACACCCGCAGTGAATAACGTAAGGAGGCGTTACCTGGTACGCTTATGTTACGTATCGGTAATATATTTGTTAGTCTAAAATATTTTTGGACGACAATTTTCCTAGTGTTTGACTTCTCAGTAATTTATCTGCAAACATTATCAAGGATAATTTGGTCATTAATAATTGTTTCATTGCTAGAACCTTAATCCTGACACTATTTTCCGACTTTTTGTATCATGTTGGTCTTTCATGACCTCATATTCACCATTTGATATTGGGCTTGCCCCGTTTATATAAACATTGCTAAGTTCAGGTCAATTTGGACGTCAGTTCAGGAACTGAAGTGTGTCCAATGGTGTGAAGTATTGTATGATAGCCAAACCTTCGAACGCGAGTTGCTATATAGTAACCAGTCTCCATTCACAAAACTCTCTGGTGTGAAAGTTGTTACCATGGAGAGAAACTGCAAAATGCTTGCATTGTGCAGTGCATAATTGAAATCTAGTACTTTAAGATGATTCATGTGGAATTCAGTAAGTCACGTCCTCTTGTGATACAGTAGAAACGTTGTGTCTTTTCTTTAGTCATACTATTAAACGATGGGAAATTTTGGTGCCGTATCTTATTGCATCTTAAAAAGCATTGCCCAACACATTGGTCTTCAAGATAACAATTTGTTAAAGTCCTTCGTTAAGCTTATGTCAATGTACTTAGAGCTTTGTCAGAATTAATATTAACAAAGGCAAGAATGAGAACAAACTGTTGTTTTGAAAAACCAATTAGAGAAATTTGTGTTCATCTTTCAGATAGTGTTGCAATCAAAGATTCTACAATGTACTAATTTAGCATCTCAAATTATGCAATCGGAAAATGCAGAGCCTGATAAAGTGTGTTCCCTTGTTCAGAATGCAGCTAATAATTTATCTTGCTGTTGAAAGAATTTTGAAGAAGCAATGTTATTGGCTACATTTTTGGCAAAGAAATGGGGCATTTAACCTAATTTGAAAAAAAAAGAATTCGAAAAGTGATTAAACATTTTGATGAAGTGTGTCAGGATGAACAGCTAGTGGATCAAAGTATTATTTCAGAACCACTGTTCTTAAGGGCTGTCTAGACGTTATTGCAGCCCAGTTCAAAAGCAGATTTGATAGTATGCACAATGTTAGCCATTTCTTCAAAACTATTTTTCCAAAATTTCTAAATTTTGCTTCTGACAAAGACATTCACAAAGCAGTAGTAATTTGCAAATAACAGATTTCAGCTATCAGTCCTCCCTTTTAATTTTTTTTATTGGCAGATCTAGATTGCAGCTAGAAACTAGCCATTCTCAATGCACTATCAGTTTTGATAAATGCATGTAATGCCTGTTGGTCGGGCTTCATCCACAGTTCACTGAATACTACAATGTAGTAATTCTCCAAAATCAATATGAGGAGGATTTATCCACTGAATTTCCTAACCAGGTAATAGGTTTCAAAAGCCCTCTGAAATAAGAAGCGACCTCATTAACTTCTATAACTGACTTAACAAAACTATTAGTAACAGAGAATTTAATCATAGCTGCTAGCATTCCAGATTTATGCACAACATTTTACCTGTTTTTAACTATTCATGTAACTGTTGGTTCAGTTGAATGCTCATTTTCAAAGCTGAAACTTCTAAAGAACTATTAGTATTCTATGACCCAATATAGTCTTTGTGCACTCAGTCTCCTCAGCTTTGAAAGTGAAAATGCTAGATCCAAGAGGTCAAGGTGAGTCAAGTGAGATTTTATAAATGCAACTGCAACAAACACAAGATATAAGTATAGGCTTTTGTTTATTGATATTGAATTTCAGACACTATACCATATTTAATTTTTAATAAATTTACCAATATTAATAATTTTATTTAATGCTTTGAATATAGTGAACCAATAACCCATTTTTATATTACACGCGTTTACAACACATTGGATTAATTTCCTACTTCTATATGTTGTAATTAAAGTTATGTTAGTTACTGATAGATACTACATTTCATTTTATAGGCCCAGATTTAATTTTGTCAGGTGGTCCTTATCACATACATTACGCTTCTGTAGGTGTCTAGGTACTTTTATTCAAATGGTGAGTACACAGCTCACTATCATGCAGCTAAAGGGAGGAACGAGTTCCCAAAGTGCAAGAGTGTGATGTACTCTACTCAAGTCTAAAGCTAATAACATGCAATTACTATACTCAGCATAGTATATAATTAAACTGCATGACAAGGCTTCTTTGGTCATTGCTCAGGTGACCTATTCTTATCATTAAGAAACTATATCTGATGTATGAATCACAAAAGAAATAAAGGCACATACAGAGGCATGTTGTTGTGGTCTTCAGTCCAAAGACTGGTTTGATACAGCTGTCCAGTCTGCTCTATACTGTGCAAGCCTCTTCATCTCTGAGTAATTACTGCAACTGACATCCTTCTAAATCTGCTTTCTGCATTCATCTCTCGGTCTCTTTTACCATCCCATACTTCCCTCCAGCACTAAATTAGTGATCCCTCGATGCCTTAGAATGTGTCCTACTAACTGATCCCTTCTTCTAGCCAGTTTGTGACACAAATTTCTCTTCTCCCCATTTCCATTCAGTACCTCCATATTAGTTATATTATCTACCTATCTAATCTTCAGCATTCTTCTGTAGCACCACATTTCGAAACCTTCTGTTCTCTACTTGTCTAAACTATTCATTTCCATCTTTCACTTCCATACAGGACTATGCCCAATACAAATACTTTCAGAAACAACTTCCTGACACTTAAATCAATACTCAATGTTAACAAATTTCTCTTCTTCAGAAACGATTTTCTTGCCATTGCCAGTCTATATTTTATATCCACTCTCCTTCTACCACCATCAGTTATTTTGATGCCCAAATAGCAAAACCCATCTACTACTTTAAGTATCTCATTTCCTAATCTAATTCCCCCAGTATCACCTGATTTAATTCGTATACATTCCATTATTCTTGTTTTGCTCTTGTTGATGTCAATCTTATATCTTCCTTTCAAGAAACTGTCTTCTCCATACAGCTGCTCTTCCAAGTCCTTTGCTGTCTCTGACAGAATTACAATGCCGTCAGCAAACCTCAAAGTTTTTGTTTCTTCTCCCTGGACTTTAATTCGTACTTCAAATATTTCTTTTGTTTCATTTACTGCCTGCTCAATATACAGATAGAATAACATCAAGGACAGGCTACAAACCTGTCTCACCCCCTTCTCAGCCACTGCTTCCCTTTCATGCTCCCCAACTCTTAAACTGCTATCTGCTTTCTATATCAATTGCAAATAGCCTTGTGTTCCCTGTATTTTACCCTTGCCACCTTCAGAATTTGATGGAAGAGTTATGTCATGGCTGGCTCTCCCAAGGCTATCAGTAGTTCTAACGGAATGTTGTCTACTCCTGACACCTTGTTTTGACTTAGGCCTTTCAGTATTCTGTCAAATTCTTGACGCAATATCGTATATCCGATCTCATCTTCTTCTGCAGTATGTCCTCTTCCATTTCCATAATATTTCCCTCAAATAGATCTCCCTTATATAGACACTCTTTACTCCTTCCACCTTTCTGCTTTCCATTTTTTTGCTTAGGAATGGTTCCCCATCTGAGCTCTTGATATTCAAACAGGTGGTTCTCTTTCCTCAAAAGGTCTCTTTAATTTTCTTCTAGGTGGCATCTATCTCCTCCCCCCCTCCCCCCAGTGATATATGCATCTACAATTGAAAATTGTATACTGGTCTCTCTTTCTAGGAGGGATGTAGCACCTGTAGGCTGTAATGATACAGTGAAGAGCCAAAGAAACTGGTACACCTGCCTAAAACCGTGTAGGGCCTCTGCGAGCACGCAGAAGTGCTGCAACACGACGTGGCATGGACTCAACTAATGTCTGAAGTAGTGCTGGAAGAAACTGACACCATGAATCCTGCAGGGGTGCCCATAAATCCGTAACAGTACAATGGGGCAGAGATGTGTTCTGAACAGCAAGTTGCAAGGCATTTCTTGGGAGTCTGGTGGGAAGTGGAAATGTTTAAACTCAAATGAGTGTTCCTGGAGCCACTCTGTAGCAATTCTGGATACGTGGGGTGTCGCATTGTCCTGCTGGAATTGCCAAAGTCCTCAGGAATGCACAATGGACATGAATGGGTGCAGGTGATCAGACAAGATGCTTACCTACATGTCACCTGTCACAGCTGTATCTTGACGTACCAGGGGTCCCATATCACTCCAACTGCACACACCCCAGACCATTACAGAGTATCCACCAGCTTGAACAATCCCCTGCTGACATGCAGGGTCCAGGGGTTCATGAGGTTGTCTCCATACCTGTACTCATCCATCCGCTTGATACCATTTGAAACGAGACTCGTCTGACTAGGCAACATGTTTCCAGTGATCAACAGTCCAATGTTGACGTTGACAGGCCTGGGCAAGGCATTAAGATTTATGTTGTGCAGTCATCAAGGGTACACAAGTGGGCCTTCAGCTCCAAAAGCCCATATCGATGATGTTTCGTTGAATGGTTACCACGGTGACACTTGTTGTTGGCCGAGTAATTTGCCGATGGGTTGCACTTCTGCTATGTTGAACGATTCTCTTCAGTCGTCATTGGTCCCATTTTTGCAGGATCTTTCTCCAGCCACAGCGATGTTGGAGATTTGATGTTTTGCCAGATTCCTGATATTCATGGTACACTTGTGAAATGGTTGTATGGGAAAATCCCGACTTCATTGCTTCCTCGGAGATGCTATGTCCCATCACTCGTGTGCCGACTATAACTCCATGTTAAACTCACTTAAATCTTGGTAACCTACCATTGCAGCAGCAGTAAACAATCTAACAACCGCACCAGACTCTTCTTGTTTTAGACAGGCTTTTCCATCTGCAACGCCTTATTCTGCCTGTTTACATATCCCTGTCTTTGAATACTCGTGCATAAACCAGTTTCTTCGTCGCTTCAATGTAGTTAGTTTCATGTTCCAAGGATCATTTTGCATGATAAATTATAATGATGTGGAATGAGCCATTTTACACTCTCATTGTAAATTAATTTGTAAATTAATCTACATGCTACACATTTATAATTTTCTTTTAAGATACAGATGTGAGTTAGTAATTCCTAGCCACTACCTTTTGCACATTACAATAACAGAAGTTCTTCTACCGAGCAGAAGGAAGTGGAGAGGAGAATGTTTTCAGTTTCTTTTCAAATTTTACTTTACTGGTTAGATGAAGACCAGCATAGCTTTGACAATTGAGCCATTAGTTTATTAAAAGTGGCAGAAGTAGTAGCTTGTCTCCAAGGTCATCCATGGAAACACATGCCAAGATCATGGAAGGGAGGGGAGGGAAGAGCCCATCCCCATGCCCCACCCCTACAACCTTTTAATTTGCTTGCATTATATCAGTATGAAATACTCCCCATCCCAAGTGCCCCCATTCTGTAGCCAATGGCTTGCAAGCTCAGCGCCCCACTCCTTGAACATTTTCTTTTTATGATAAAGTGATTGCATGTGTGTCATTTACTGTCCAGCATTAGGTGCCACCTGCAGCAACAATGATTCACTGTGTATATTATATCAATACATCTCTAGTTATTAATGTTATTGTTAGGTGTGTATGTATCATTATAGTTTTTTTGCTATTATTGTTACAGATTGTTATCCAATATTGGATATCACACAGCCATATCCCATTCAACCACAACATCCACAGTCCACTGGTCTGTAGGACCTGGTGTCCTTCATCTGTGCCGTAGTGCAGCCACAGCAGTGGCTGAACCTGAGTCTCATAGAATACTATTGTTCACCAATATGTACAATTTAACTACTAGTGTGTCTAAACATGTGAAATTCGTCCTAGCATATCAGAGTGACTTTGATGTGGTGTTTGCAATAGAGAACATTCAACACCTTGATACTAGTGTGCAGTTTCATAGCATCAGTGGGCTATCCGTGTAGTATGATGGAGTTTATAGAGAGAAAGATGACTACAGAATACACTTCATGACATACTCCTATTAAAATTACCATGTCAAAGGACGAGGCATCAGTTATCGATGTATGAGAAGACAGTTCTTGAGTTAAAATCGGTGAGTGCAAGCATATATGTTAAACCCTCTGGTGTTGTAAATTTTAGCGATCTTTCAATGATTTACTGATTACTGCAGTCAGAATCACTGGCTGATGTTCGTAAGTGAGAGGGGCTTGCTGTCATGCGCAACAGTAGTGTAAATATAGATCAAGTGAAATACTACATCAGTACCTATATTTCCCCTGCACCAAAGTGTGTAAGTGTTGAGCCTGTAACTATAAAAACAGTAGAGGCCGAATTTACTGAAGGAATGGTCATGTTTGTAATTGCACCTATAGGACTGAATATGGTTCAGTCTGAATTCAAAGCATATAAAAACAGTTATTTGGATTCATCTGTAAAATTGAATGATAGTGTATAAACAAAAAAGAAATGTTCTATAAAATTGTTAATATTTGCTTCCACCCTACAATAAATGGCGAAAGGATCAAATAATAATAATGGAGATATAGCAAATTAACTCATGGTTTGTCATCAGAAACAATGTATTTTTTCAGAAAAGAAAGACTGGATAAATGCAGAATGATTTTATTTAGATAATATCAACTTATCAACTATACAACATCTACATTAGCAGAGATGCAGTATACCAGTAAAAACACATTTTTCTTCAAAACGAGAGTGCATATATGCAAAATGACATTATTTACATAACAGCAGCTGATCAACTATACAATATTTACATCAGCAGAGATACTAAGCGAGGAGAGAATGATTTCATTTATTTACAATATTTACAGTGTATAGGGACTAGCAGCAGCAGGTGAAGAGCCACACACAAGCAAACAATAAATAAACACACACATACACACACACACACACACACACACACACACACATACATAAAATCACTCAAGCGAGTAGTGTGAGAACAGGAGGATCTTGGGATCCCAGTCCCATCCAAACAGATGAAGAATTTCTCATCGTAATGCGACAGACCGGCTTTCAGTTGCAGTGCCTCATGGCTCTGCAAACAAAAGACTATGAGAGTGGTTTGAAAAGTTCTCGGAATGGAATAGAAACAAAGTACTTACACTACTGAAACTTTCTTTATTTTTCAATGTAGTCTCCTTGTAGATTAGTGCACTTGGTCCAGTGATGTACCAGTGCCTTGATCCCAAATGAGTTTCCTCCAGGCCTGCAGAATAGTTGTCAACTCCATCTATCAATTCTTCATTTGAAGTGAATCTCCGTCCACCAAAAAAAGTTATCGGTTTTGGGAAGAGATGGAAGTCTGACAGAGCCATACCAAAGTGAATAAGGTGGTTGTGGCAACAATTCGTACCTTACTTCGTGTAATTTTGCCATGGCGATGGCACATCTGTGTGGGCACGCGTTGTCTTGATGGAAGACGACTTCTTACATGCTAAACCTGGCCTTTATCAATTTGTCCAGGTGGTTAGCATAGTATTCTCCAGTAATCGTTTGCCCAGTGGGGAAATAATCTACACACAGAATCCCCTTCACATCCTAAAACACTGACGCCATGACCTTTCCCACCGAAGGCATTGTCTTTGTTTTCTCTGGTGGCTAAGAATCAGCATGTTTCCACTGATCTGACTGTTCTTTTTTTCTGGGGTATAGTAATGCACCCTAGTTTCATGCGTAATCTCAAACTGGCGCAAAAAATTTTGTTCATTTCTCCTAAAATGGACCAAACATTGTTCCGATATGCCCATTCTCGTGCGTTTTTGATCCAGTGTCAAGAGTTGCAGCACCCATCTTGCAGATAATTTTTCATTTCCAATTCTTCAGTTAAAATGTAATACACAGTTTCAGATGACATCTGAAAGTGTGAGCTATTTCACGCACTTTCAATTGGCGATCTTCCATGACCATTTTCTGCACTTTTGCAATGAATTCTGGAATAGTGACACATCTTGGCCGACCACTGCGAGGATCATCATCTAAGCTCTCCCGACCAAATTTAAATTCATTTGTCCACTTGGAAACAGTTGAATATGAAGGAGCAGAGACCCAAAGTTTATTCTGTAAATCGGCATGAACGTCCTTTGCTTTCATACCTTTATTTCCGAAGTACTTAATCATTGCTCGAGTCATGATTTTTTTCCATCTTCGCAAATCACTACTTGGGAACAACAACAGAGCCACGCCACCGCCACAGCTCTCATCCTAGAGCACTGACGTGCCACGTGTTTACAGGCAACAGTCCAATGAATATCATGTGAACAACTTGTTGCGCTAGCGCTGACCTCTCGTGGTGATTCCGAGAACTTTTCAAACCACCCTCGTACATCCTGTACCGTACAAAGAGATTCATCATCAGAAAAGAGACACTCCTTATAGACTTCAATAGTGAGCAACTGTGAGGCTGCGTTATGCACACACTGAGCCTCTCTCTGGGTGGCACATACATCCACATGGTATAC
Source organism: Schistocerca serialis cubense (assembly GCF_023864345.2). Lineage (NCBI taxonomy): Eukaryota > Metazoa > Arthropoda > Insecta > Orthoptera > Acrididae > Schistocerca > Schistocerca serialis. The sequence continues at coordinate 852,265,776 of NC_064639.1, read as the reverse complement.
ATACATCTTTGATTTGAGCCTTATAAACTTAACAATCTGTGAGCCATTTGCCTCGTCTTTTCTCAAGCAGATAACCTTCTTGTTCTGAGGTTTTCGCTGTAAAGACTATCGGCCTCATATCGAGACGTGTCGAATTTCTCGGGATTAAACCTAATCACTTCATATGAATTGTAGCCTTTCATCCAACAGATGAACCTACCTGTGTCTATATAAAGTAACTTGAGACCATCTAAGTTTAGTTTTGCATACTTGTAATGGAATCGGTACCTGTGGACTTAGGAGAGATCCAGATTACACATACCTATACGAACGAGGCTGCATAAAATCTGCTGAAACCTTAGCCATCTCCACAGTGACTAGTCTTGCATTGAAGATTGTGGCCTCCTTGTAGTTTAGCCTGGTGATGTAATGCCTTGTACCATAAGCCCATGCCAATGCTAAACTAGACAAATGTTATGGCAGTTTTTAACAATCTCCATAGTTTTGTCGAAAACTTCATTATTCGTTAATTTATAAAGATATTTCTTCAAAATCACGAGAGCCTTATGTTTGTTTTTTAAATCAATGAACTCCTTCAACCAGGTTCTCTGGTCGAAGTAGATGCAGTGAGTGATTCGAAAAAGTCGCATTCCCAACCTGAGACACTGTTGGAGGTTTCTCTAGTGTTGAATCTATTTCAGCTTATTCCACAGATTTGTCATCAGCTTGGCCGGCGTAAGTGGCCGACCAGTTCTAGGCGCTTCAGTCTGGAACTGCGCGACCGCTACGGTCGCAGGTTCGAATCCTGCCTCGGGCATGGATGTGTGTGATGTCCTTAGGTTAGTTAGGTTTAAGTAGTTCTAAGTTCTAGTCAGTAACCATTATGGCAGTGAATGTTAATTTGTTGGGAAAGCAGTTATATTGGGTAATGTGGTTTCATGGACTCTCTCCATCAAATACGTGTATGGGAGCCTGCATAAATCATAAGGAACCTGGGAAGCTGAGCGATATTCTTGGTGTCATTCGCTTGGAGAATGAAAAGTATTTTTCTTGATTGTCAGGTATGATATTCACATAATCATTCTTCAACCCAAAAGCACCTAAATTCTCAACAAAAAAGCGTGAATCATACCCGCTCAATTTGTGGAAGAAGACATTTGTACTTCAAATTGCTTGCATTGTGTGCTGCACCACAGAATTTCCCCATTAGATAACAGTAGTCACAAAACGGAGTTTCCGCTTTTCTATACAAAGGCAGGTCACAAATATGAAATTTAACTGCATGCTTGTATAAGTCATCATTCTCCTGCGAGTTGGTCATTGTGATGTTTTTGCTATAAAGGCCATCAAAATTTCTTGCACGGTTTTCGAGTTGAGAGCAACTATCTCGCAGGATTGTCCCTGCCATATGAGTCAAATGTATTGCGATTGGAAACATATGAGGATATAATTTGATTCACCACCACATACAGTGTATGTCGTTCTGTGAAAGTGGTGTGAGACGCATTGGGATTACCTTCACAACGCTTCAAATATACTAGTAAGCACTCGAAGTCAGCACAGGCAACAAAATGATGTTGTTCCTGGTGGTGGGTACTCTCGAACTTTAAGAACTTTTTATCCTCAGTTTCCAAAGATATCGGTTCCTAGCTCGAGCAATGAAGTAGATGTCTTTCCAAATACTCATTTTCAGTAAAAGAGTTGAGACATCTGCAGGACAGGCGCCTTGCCCCTTGATATTTCGACATTTGAACGGAAAGTAGGCGGGAAATGGTTTTGATTCTCGCCTCTAAAGAATGGCAATAAATCTACATGTGTAGGATGCTGACTGGCTACTTTCGAAAAGTAGAGGGGTCCAACCACTTTATGCCTCGCATCTCCAGGCTTGCCTCTTTTGTCATTTACATCCAGACTGTAAATGTAAACTAAGTGATTAGGGTTCTGATTCTCGAACTGTGGTAGATTGGAACTGCGTTGGGTTATGAGATGACTTCGAAATTACAATGCCTGCAGGAGTTGGGTCTTGTATGTACTTACAGCATTTTCCGAGTAATTGATATTGCAAGTCAGAAGCGACCACATGAAGCAATATTTATCCCCCTTCTTGGTATTCTGGAGATCAATACATCTTGTTCAGCGGAAATATCATCTGGAAGAGGGATAAAACCGTGGTCACCATTAACTGGATCAAAAATATGTGAGTACACATCAAGGTGTAGTACAGAACTGAGTGCCTTACCAGACCCTCTTCCCTTCACATTGGAAAATTGCTTCAGTATGACACTCTAGATAAAAGTTCCATATCACTCTGTAGTTGACATGTCCTGCAATATCACCTCACCTTTCTCAAAGTCTGACGATGCCTGGCAAAGCTCTCAGTGCAGAACTGCTATGCATCTGATGGCGGGATACCAGTGGGTATTAATGATTTCAGGGAGCTCCGTTTCCAACAGTGCTTGACAAGCACAAAGGAAAGTAGTCAAATATCGAAATCCAGCATAGAAGTTATCAAAGCAGAACTGCACGATCCCATTCCTGGAAGCACCAGCAATCACATAGTAGTGTAATGTGGTATTGTGTTGGTGATCAAGAAGTGCTGTTGGGCTGCTACTGATTGACTGAGGATGGGATGACACAGATGTTGATGGTACCGCCCTGCTACCACTTGGCTGGTAGCAGTAGCCAGATGGCCATGGACAAGTGCCCTGCTATCGTTAGGCTGAGGTGATGATGGCTTTGATGGCTGCATTAACGACGAGTGTCGTTGCAGTGATGCAAGGTCACCTCCAGTAGCTTCCAATACTCCTTCCACAATGACAGTGGAAGAAAAATTGGTATGTATCACCCACAGACACAAGAAATAGACACGTGCATCCACCAATAATAATTAATCTGTTTTTGAGACTACTCTTTCTGTCTGTTTACGGCGTCAGAATAATAAATTGAGGTGTTTCTAGCTGGACAGAAGTCTTAAGAGGCCATACTTTGATAGATGTTTGTGGAAGCTCCCTTGAATGGAAAGTTAAGGGCCTTGTCCTAGAATGTATAAGTTAATATCTGTAATTCTTTGAAGAGGCTCAAGAAAGCCTTATCTTTGCAATGTTAAAACAGCGCTTATAAATTACATGTTTTCTCAGAAAGTGTTTGAGCTAGGAGGTTGAAATTTTTACAGGTTACTTACTGGAGTATTGGCTACAACTTAACAAAGGAATTTTTTAAAATTTAATTCAGTTGTTAGAGTTTAATTTTTTCTATTGTAATGAAAATTCACTACTTTTTGTGCTATTTTTGTTTATATATTCAACAATATATAGGTTTTAGGAAAAAGACTACGTTAAGTTGCGCAAAATGGACTGTGTAACATTTCCTGAAAATTTGAGGGAGATTGATTTGGTAGAAAATAAAACTTTAGGGAATCGAGCGACAAAGTTTGGATTACCTTTTTTTTGCATTCTAAGTCCATAGGATGGATTATCTTTATCTGCAAACTCCTCCTCCTGCTTCCTCCTTGTCCTCTTCCTGTTTACTCTGGCCTATATTTCTAAGCTATTTATAGCCCTGTCAGCAGCCTGAAGACATTCCTTGTCTAGAGCAAGCATCCTTGGTACCATGTTGAAATCTAACTTCATTCCCATATTTCAAAATACTTTGCACATTACAACGTTGCCATCATTGAAAGTAGCAACAGTATCTTACATACCAAAGTGTAGTGTTTCTATTCCGATAAACACAGTCTTGGGAATTGTTGACTATATAACACTATTTACACTTTCATTGGGGTTTGAAGTTTTTCCATGAACATACTTTTTCAACAGTTCAGGTGCTGCTAAGTCTTTGAAAATAGATTTTATAACCTCCATTACCGCATTAGGCAGACTATGTTTCTGAGTGTACACTTCACCAGTTAACAATCCCAACTGTTTTCTCCTTTGGAACACAAGTAATGATAGGGACTTTCATCGATTGAAAAAGTATGGAAAAAAAGAGCCCAAACAGCCTTCTTCATTTCATCAACATTGTGTGTGTTCTGCCTAATAGCAATTCGATAATAGTTCTGTATTTTGCCAATTACACTGTCAGTTAACCTTCCCTTCCCATCCTACCCATTACCATCACTGAGTTTTTGTTTTTTGTACAAAGCTTTCAGTCACCGAAGTCTTGATACCATTCGTTTCTGTACGTGTGTAATACACTCAAATTTCTGCACTACAACATCATCATAAGGCTTCTGTTCTAGAAATTGTTTGAAACTTTTAGAATCACCACCATCAAGGTAATTCACATATCGCACTCTGTCACATGCAACAGAATATTGACATATACAAGCAACACCAGCCACTTCCATTCCTCCACTACTGCCACTATAGTTAACTGTGCAATTATTTTCATGTGTATCTTTATTTTTTTGTGGACACTTACAATATTTAGATATTACTGCTACATCTGAAACTTTCTCTGTATAAATACTGGTGGAATATACTACACCATGAATAGTGTTGTGTACCTGTTTATGCCAGGTACCATCGAATGCTGCAGTCAAGTCTCTTTTATCACTGTTTTCTTCATAGATTCTATACAGATATCTACTTTAGACCCTACAAACCTATTATAGTTCGTAAACTTGGGGGATTTGGAAAAGTCATCATGCCACAGAAAACTGCACCTGCAGTAGCATCCTTACCAATTGTATGCAAGGCATAAACAAATTTAATATTGTGTTAATAGATTTTGCTACCATTTTCTTCATATGTAGTCACTGTAACACTGTTCCAAAAGGTGGTCATGTAAGAACACGTACCACACTTCAGTTCCGTTTCACTGGAGGGTTCTATGTGATTTTTTATAGACTTCCAGAACGACTTCACTACAATGAATACCTCTTACACAGTTTGCAAAAATTCCGTTGAGAACTGATATATCAAATATTTGATTCACATCCAATTCGCCTATAAAACATTCATACTTTTCACTAAGTGAAGCAAGCTTCCTCAGCAATATACATTCTTTCATTGCTATAGGCAGGTGTACCAGCAAGATTAGGGTCACACACTTGTTTATCATCTTTATTGTTTACAGTAATAGCACCAACCATTGGCTTTCCAAAATTTCTCCTTTTCTTAAAAGCCTTCAGAGGATTTCTAGTCACTTTACGTTAACTAAGATTATCGTTCAATAAAACAGAGACTTCAATGAACAGAATTACCTACAAATATTTTCAGGATTACAAAAGAGTAAATAAACATGAAACCCGTGAACTATCACAGGTTAGCCACAATACTTACTTTATAACACTTATTTTCTCTCACATCACTGAAATGTATATAATGAGCATGTAGATTCATGAGTACAACATTTGACAGCAGTTTAACAGCACCACAGTGGGTCACGCCCATGCAGAACATGTTTCAAAAATATTTTAAAAATAGTTGTAGTCTTCTGAACTGAATAAATTGTATATCAATTGAAAGGGGAAAGTCTGTAAATCTTTGAAATGCAAAAGGATAAAAATCGGACATTTCATGATCTGAACCTTTCTGGTGCCCCTGGAACTACAATCAGCTCCTGCTTGGTGTTCATAATAATACAATTACTGTCTTCAAAGAAGCCCATTCACATTTTGAGTTGTCCTAAAGGAACTATCTATTGACCTATCTATGAAACATCGTGAATTTTGTAAGGCATTCAGATCCTATGTGAATACAGAGATGTATGTCTTGAGCGTCGATGTGATACCATTGTTCTGGTGCAGTCGATTTCAACCCCATTAAGTTTCATCTTCTTTCTATGCGAAAGCATTACATGTACGGCTCGATGTTACAGATGTCACGAAAACCTTGTTAGATGTAAATAACCCTACCAGCCACAGGAAGTTCCTTCTTGAAAGTGTCAGTCCACCTTGATGTTGAATGATAGTTCGTATCTTGTCGTTATTCTTAAGCATCACTGAGGAAAATGGTTTGTGGGAAAAGCAATCCTGGCTAATCATATGCTCGCCATAATGAAGTGGAGCTGTTATACTGAATGACATCATTGCAAGGATTCAGTCCTACTGATCCTTTATTGTACAATTATTTGATAGCGGAACAAACACTGGTAGCAGTTACTTCTGTAAAATATCTGGGAGTATGTGTGTAGAACGATATGAAGTGGAATGATCATATAAAATTAATTGTTGGTAAGGCGGGTGCCAGGTTGAGATTCATTGGTAGAGTCCTTAGAAAATGTAGTTCATCAACAAAGGAGGTGGCTTACAAAACACTCATTCCACCTATACTTGAGTATTGCTCATCAGTGTGGGATCCATGCCAGGTCGGGTTGACAGAGGGAATAGAGAGGATCCAGAGAAGAGCAGCGCGTTTCGTCACAGGGTTATTCGGTAAGCGTTATGGCGTTACAGAGATGTTTAGCATGCTCAAGTGGCGGACTCTGCAAGAGAGGCGCCCTGCATCGCGGTGTAGTTTGCTGTCCAGGTTTCGAGAGGGTGCGTTTCTGGATGAGGTATCGAATATATTGCTTCTCCCTACTTATACCTCTCGAGGAGATCACGAATGTAAAATTAGAGAGATTCGAGCGCGCATGGAGGCTTTCCGGTGGTCGTTCCTCCCGCGAACCATACGCGACTGGAACAGGAAAGGGAGGTAATGACAGTGGCACGTAAAGTGCCCTCCGCCACACACCGTTGCATGGCTTGCTGAGTATAAATGTAGATGTAGATTTAAGAAACTAGTAATTCTAACTGGTTTTCACGTCCTGCTTACGCTACAAAGTGGTGTTCCGATGGCTGAGTATGTCGTATTTGTACTTAATATCCGTAATTATGAAGGAATACTATAATTTCCTCACTATTAAAATCGACTAAATTCGCATTCTGATTTACGATATACAACTTGGGGTGGTCCAATATCTGAACAGTCACAGGGATATATACTGGATTACTGGGAACCTCCGCAATTTTATAACCAGGATCCACTGCAGAAAAAAAAGTATAGAATTTGGACTAATCTGTCGTTAACGTACGAATTCGTCGCAATATTACACTCTATACGAATCGTACGTATCGGCATTATGTCCACTGACTGATTTGACTCATAAATTTTGTCGGTATTCGCGTCAGAACACTGTTACGGAAACAACAAAAGAAACATGCCAAATTTAAACAGACGCAAAATCCCCAAGATTGGCGATCTTTTACAGAAGCTCGAAATTTAGCGCGGAGTTCAATGCGAGATGCTTGTAATAGTTTCCACAACGAATCTTTGTCTCGAAACCTGGCAGAAAATCCAAAGAGATTCTGGTCGCATTTGAAGTACGCTAGTGTAAAGACACAATCAATGTCTTCTCTGCGCGATAGCAATGGCGATACTATCGAAGACAAAGCTGCCAAAGCAGAGTTACTAAACACAACCTACTGAAATGCCTTCACAAAAGAAGAAGAAGTAAATATTCCAGAATTCGAATCAAGAATAACTGCCAACATGAGTAACGTAGAAGTAAATATCCTCGGAGTACTGAAGCAACTTAAATCACTTAATAAAAGCAAGTCTTCTGGTCCAGACTGTATTCAAATTAGGTTCCTTTCAGAGCATGCTGACGCAAGAGCTCCATACTTACATACAAAACCGTTCGCTCGACGAAAGATCCGTACGCAAAGACTGGAAAGGTTACATCAGTACTCAAGGAAGGTAGTAGGAATAATCCACTAAATTACAGGTCTATATCATTAACGCCGATATGCAGCAGGATTTCTGAACATGTATTGTGTTCGCGCTTTATGATTTACCTAGAAGAAAAGGCTCAATTGACAAACAGTCAACATGGATTTAGAAAACATCGTTCTTGTGAAACACAACTAGCTCTTTACTCGCATGAAGTGTTGAGTGCCATTAACAAGGGATTTCAGATTGATTCCGTATTCCTGGAAGGCTTTTGACACCCTACCACACAAGCGACTTGTAGTGAAATTGCGTGCTTACGGAAAATCATCTCAGTTATGTGACTGAATTCGTAATTTCGTGTCAGAGAGGTCACAGTTTGTGGTAACTGAAGGAAAGTCATCGAGCAAACAGAAGTGATTTCTGGCGTTCCCCAAGGTAGTGTTATAGGTCCTTTGCTGTTCCTTATATATATAGATTTGAAGATGGTTGACAACACTGCGCCGACGCGGACTCTTCGAGTATTTGCTGCAATAAATAATTATAAAAAGCGTTGTTATTAAGCTGTTTTCAAACGTTTACAGTTGTCATAAATATAATCTAAGTGTTGTTATATTAGTGGAAGTGTTAGTGAAGTATAAAATAAGATTAAACGGGGTAAGAAGCGTATTTTTCTCCTCGCGCCTGTAACACGAATCCTAGGCCTAATTTCACGAGCACGAATCGTAAGTAAGCAGTGAATTAAACTTATAGGTAAACGTTTCCAGTTGGTATAAAAATAATATAAGTGTTATTACATTAGTGGAAGTGTTAGTGAAGTGTTAAAGATTAAACAGGGTAAGAAGTTTATTTTCCTTCTCGCGCCTACAGCACGGATTTTAGGCATAATTTCACGCGCGCGTATCGTAAGTGAATAGTGACTTAAACTTATATGTGATCACCAGTTTTTTTATTCAGTACTCTTTCAATTTATTTGCAGGGTGTTACAAAGAGGTACGGCCAAACTTTCAGGAAACATTCCTCACCCACAAAGAAAGAAAATATGTTATGTAAACATGTGTCCGGAAACGCTTACTTTCCATGCTAGAGCTCATTTTATTACTTCTCTTCAAATCACATTAATCATGGAATGGAAACATACAGCAACAGAACGTACCAGCGTGACTTCAAACACTTTGTTACAGGAAATGTTCAAAATGTCCTCCGTTAGCGAGGATACATGCATCCACCCTCTGTCGCATGGAATCCCTGATGCGCTGATGCAGCCCTGGAGAATGGCGAATTGTATCACAGCCGTCCACAATACGAGCATGAAGAGTCTCTACTTTTGGTACGGGGGTTGCATAGAGAAGAGCTTTCAAATGCCCCATAAATGAAAGTCAAGAGGGTTGAGGTCAGGAGAGCATGGAGGCCATGGAATTGGTCCGCCTGTACCAATCCATCGGTCACCGAATCTGTTGTTGAGAAGCGTACGAACACTTTGACTGAAATGTGCAGGAGCTCCATCGTGCATGAACCACACAGGTAGAGTATCCCATATTAAATCATGATAACGTGCTCCATTGAGCGTAGGTGGAAGAACATGGGGCCCAATCAAGACATCATCAACAATGCCGGCCCAAACGTTCACAGATGTCAACACAAGCACCGAAGTCAACATTACCTTCCTTCAATTGGGCCATCTGGCGGTGAATTGAGGAAGTACAGTACTTACTGACGAAACTAAAATGAACTCTAACATGGAAATTTATCGTTTCTGGACACATGTCGACATAAAATATTTTCTTTATTTGTGTGTGAGGAATGTTTCCTGAAAGTTTGGCCGTACCTTTTTGTCACACCCTGTATATCTGCCTGAATAGTTTATAGAGTCCTTTGTTTACGTTTTAGTCAGTACTTATATCAGTTTATACGATTTCTGTTTTTACCATGAGTGAGAAGTGTGTGACATGCCATAGGATCGTTAGTTCCGGGATGTGGTGTGATGGGTGCTGTAGTTTCTTCTATTGGGGCGAATGTAGTGGCGTGGGAAATGGGGACATAAATGAGGCTCACCAGTGGTATTGTAGGATCTTCAGTGGAGATAGAAAAATACTGGAAGAGGAAGGACATTGCAGCTCTTCACTCTGACTTAGACAAGGCAAGGGAGGATCTGGACAGGTTAAAGAGGGAGAAGGGTGAACAGAGATGGGAAGTGGGAACAGGTAATAGGGGGAACAGGCAAAGGAGAGCATCAGACAGCTTTGTCATAAATCTTGAAAATAGATTTTACCTGTTGCCTCAGTCGAAATCGGATGAGCCTCATGTAGTTGAAGCTGTAGAAAGGGCACAACAAGCTTTCAAGGACTTGAAAAAGATAGGGAAATTTGTAAAGAGAAGGAAAGTTCTGTTGTTAGGTAGTTCCCATGGTAGAGGTATTAGCCAACTACTGCAGGAAAATCTAGGTCCAGAGTACCAGGTCACAAACCTTTTCAAGACTAGTGCAGATCTGGGTCAGGTAACACAGGATGTAGGTTCTCTATGCAAGGATTTCACAAACGAGGATGCCATGGTTATAGTGGGTGGTCTGAGATATAGCACTGACAGAGACTATGAATATTCCATAGAGAGTGACCTGGTGAAGATAGCATCAGCAACAAAACATACGAGTGTGGGATTTGTGTCTGTGTTGAGACGCCATGATTGGCTTCATTTGAACTCTTCCATTGGGAGGTTGAACTTGGAGTTGGAGCGGCTGCTTAGGATGGATACAGGTCCCATATTGGTTTGATTCCTGTAGATGCTACCGATAGGCACGACCTTCACCTCAATAGGAAAGGGAAGGGAAAACTCTCTGAGTTGATTGCAGAAAACTGAAGGGGGGACACTGTCACAAGTGGTAAAATAAACAGGTGTCAGAGGGATGCCTTTTTTAGGATAGGGAAGGGGGAAAGAAAACGAGTTTTAAGAGAGATTGGCAGACACACTCAGTTTGAGAAAACAGATGAACAGGAGTCAAATTTTAGCATACAGCCTCCATTTAAACAATGTTTAACACAAAGTAATCGATAACTGCAAGTTCATCTTCGCCAAAGCAGTTATAATCCCATTAGTATGCAGTTTCAGTTATCTTTATTACACCAGAACATTCCGGGACTCAGAAATAAAGTTGATGAACTACTCATTTGCATTGATGAAATGAATTCATCTAACCAAATTGACATAATCTGCCTCCTTGAACATCAAGTGATCGCTGGTATAGATATGTTAGACATTTCAGGATTTAAGTTAGCTTCCTACTTCTACAGAGTAGATATAGATTGAGGAGGAGTTGCCACATTTATTAAAAACTGCCATAAATTCAAGAACATTGATATTAATAAATTCTGCTTAGAGCAGCATCTTGAAGCATATGGAACAGAAGTAGAGTTCCATAACTGGTCCTATATAATAGTAACTATTTACCAAGCACCTGCAGGAAATTATAACCTATTCATAAATCATCTAGAAGCTCTTCTGGGTTATTCAACAGTAAGAAACAAATAAATTTTGATTGCTGGTGACATTAATACAGATTTCCTAATGCAATCTTCCAGTAAACATTTACTGCAGTTAGTAATGTTGTCCTTCAATCTAATTCACGCTGTAAACTTTCCAACTAGGATCACTAAATCCTCAAGGACAGCCATTGACAATATTTTTATAGACAAATCAAAGGAACAAAATCATATCATAAAACCTGTAATAAATGGACTATTACATCATGACATGCAGCTCCTTGTTTTAGATGTAAATTCTAAGCAGATCATCAAGACTGCTAAATCTGAGTACAGGAGAGTAGTCAATCAACCAAAAATTGAATGTTTTAGTAAACTGTTCAAAGATATGAACTGGTAAGATGTTTATAGTGCTCATGACATGAATGAAAAATATAATACGTTCATGAACAATGTCAGTACCATGTTTGAAGACTGTTTTCCTCTAAAAGTTACTCAAATTAAATAGAAGTCTATAATAAAACCATGGATTACACAAAGAATAAAGATTTCCTGTAAGACAAAAAGGAAAATGTATCTGTCGACCAAGAATAGCTCTAATGCTGATGATTTAGCTACATACAAGCAATTCTGTAAAATATTAAAAAAAGTAATTCAGACATCCAAACAAATGCACTACGAGAAGAAGATAGCAATGTCAGGGAACAAAATAAAAACAATATGGGATATAGTGAAAGAGGAGACTGGTAGATCCAGAAAGGAACAGGAGCAAATAGCATTAAGGGTAGATGTCACATTAGTAACCAATGGGCATAGTGTGACAAATCTATTTAACAAGTACTTTATATCCGTTACTGATAGAATGGGATTGTCAGGATCGGTAAATAATGCCCTTGAATATCTGAAACTAGCCTTTACAAATAGCTTCAGGAACGTGAATATGTCACTCATTTCACCAAAAGAAATAACTTCCATAATAAAATCTTTAAAAACAAAGCATTGTAGTAGTTACAATGAAATATCAACAAAGTTAATTAAGGCATGTTCTTGTGAATTTAGTACAATTCTGATTTACTTGTGTAACCAGTCAATTATAATTAGGACATTTCCTGACTGGCTAAAATATGTAGATGTTAAGCCTCTATTCAAGAAAGGGGATAAAGAGATACCTTCAAACTACAGACCGATTTCAGTTTCGCCAGCATTCTCAAAAATTTTAGAAAAAGTAATGTACAGGCAGCATCTCAACCATCTGACCACAAATAACATATTATCAAGAACACAGTTTGGATTTCTGAAGGGTTCTGATATCGAGTAGGCTACTTACACCTACAGTGAAAATGTACTTAAATCATTAAATAACAAATTACAAGCAGCAGGTGTTTTCTGTGATTTGTCAAAGGCATTTTATTGTGTGAACCACAACATCCTTTTAAATAAATTAGAATTCTATGGTGTCACAGGCAGTGCTAATAGGAAACAAAGGGTGTCAGTGCAAGGGACTAGTGAATTAAGTCATCAGTCATCACCAAAATGGGAAGAAATTACATGTGGTGTCCCACAAGGATCCACTGACATTAAACTTCGAGAAGACTCACTATATGCAGTTCAGAACCTGTAAGAGGTTTCCACCCAGCATATGCATAAAGTATGAAGAAGAGCAGATAGTGGAGGTTGACAGTCTTAAATTCCTGGGATTTCAACTTGATAATAAATTCAGTTGGGAGGAGCACACCATAGAAGTGCAGAAATGCCTTAACAAATCTGTATTTGCAATTCGAGTGTTAGCAGACATAGGCGACATAAAAATAAAAAAGCTTGCATACTTCGCCTACTTTCATTCCATAATGTCATATGGTATAATATTTTGGGGTAAGTCTTCAAGTCAAACAAAAGTTTTCAGAGCCAAAAGCATGTAATACGTATTATTTGTGGAGTAAATTCACGGACGTCCTGTAGAAACCTCTTCAAAGAACTGGGTATACTAACTACTGCTTCTCAGTATATATACTCCTTAATGAAATTTGTCCTAAATAATATATCTCTTTTCCCAACAAACAGTTCAGTTCATACATACAATACCAGGAACAAAAATGATCTGCACAAGGACTTAAAAGCACTTACTTTAGTTCAAAAAGGGGTCCATTACTCAGGAACACTCATCTTCAATAATTTGCCAGCAAACATAAAAAATTTAGTTACAAATAAAGATCAGTTTAAAAGGAGCCTGAAAGACTTACTAGTGGCCAACTCCTTCTACTCCATTGACGAATTTTTTAATAGAAACAAATGATGTATTGTATATACTCATACTATTAGTATTAAAAAATGACATGTTCCACACCCACAAGGATCTCCTCAGCACGGATCTATGGAACAAAAACTAATCTAATCTAATCTCTGGGAGACAACCTGAGTATCCATCTTTGGTTGTTTGCAGATGGCGCACTCATTTATCGACTAATAGTCATCAGAAGATAGAAACAAATTGCAAAACGATTTAGAAAAGTTATCTGTATGGTGCGAAAATTAGCTATTGACCCTACATAACGAAAAGTATGAGGTCATCCACATGAGTGCTAAACGGATTCTGTGAAATTTCGGTTACACGATAAATCTGTCAAATCTAAAGGCCGTAAGTTCAACTAAATACCTAGGAATTACAATTACGAACAACTAAAATTGGAAGGAAAACACAGAAAATTTTGTGGGGAAGACTAACCAAAGACTTTGTTTATTGGGAGGACACTTAGAAAATGAAACATATCTGCTAAGGAGACTGCCTACATTACACTTGTCCGTCCTCTTTTAGAATACTGCTGCGCTTTGTGGGATCCTTACCAGATAGGACTGCCAGAGTGCATCGAAAAAGTTCAAGGAATGGCAGTACATTTTGATTATCGAGAAATATGGGAGAGAGTGTCACTGAAATGACACAAGTTTTGGGTAGGACATCAATAAAAGAAAGGCGTTTCTCGTTGTGAAGGAATCTTCTCACGAACTTCCTATCAGCAACTTTCTCCTCCGAATGCGAAAATATTTTGTTGACACAGACCTACATAGGGAGTTACGAGCTCCATGATAAAATAAAGGAAGATCGAGTTCGTACAGAAAGATATAGGTGTTTGCTTTTTCCGTGAGCTATATGAGATTGGAACTATAGAGAACTGTGAAGGTGGTTCGATGAACCCTCTGCCAGGCACTTAAATGTGATTTGCAGAGTATCCCTGTAGATGTAGATTATGCACCAGAAATTGTCCCCTATAGAAATCTAGTGGCAATCTTACTGAACATTTGTGATTACAAGGTTCACTGTCTCTTCTGTTGGTTTTGTCTCTGATTTAAACTTATTGACGTCTGCACGTAACATACATATAAAACAATCTGTAAAATTCTCTTACAAATCGTTTTATATATGTATTTAAATCTTCAAAGTCATAGGAGCCAATTGGTATTACCACAACTTTCCCCCACCCTAGAAGCAGTTTATCATTTCCCTCGGTGTCATTAGCTAGCTATCGTATGTTTGCAGACCGATAAATGGTATACTCCATTTCCCCTTGTTCAGATCTATTGGAAGGAACTAGTTCACTTTTAAATAATGCAGACGAATGTTCTTTCAGGGTTAGAGTGAATAACACTGCACATCGACCTCAAATGATGCAGTAACGTGCATACTCCTTGTCTGTACACAATTGTCAGGAGAAACATTCGACAGAAATGCTCACAGAGGTAGGAACTGAAGTATTGGTAGTTTGGAAAATTGTAGAACGCCTGGTACCAGTTGGTGAAGAAACGACAGAATTTCTTATGTGATCATAATTGCTGAATGATTCAAAGTAGTACATGGTTTTTTGCACTATATGCAATCCACTGAGTTCCATATCCCCCACAACATCTAAACTGACAGTCCTACATTCCTTGGATTCCCACATCGCGTCTGGCAGTGTATCCCACTTCCTGCATAGTTTTAAGTATAGTCATTTACTGATGGCAATGGACTCCGTAGTTGCTTATCGGCTTTTTGTATGTTCTTTACTGCTTCAGTTTGGCAGTGGGTACCATAGCGATGAACCAACGGCTGATAATAATTATTCTACCATTTGTCTTTGGCATTGTCAGGATGCTGGGCGTTTTAACACATCTTTTTCTCCCCCCTTTCTACCTCAAGGCACCTTTCGCCACTGGCACGACTGACTGGATGCAACTTTTTAAGCATACAGTAGGTCTTTTTCCTTCTACTTTAGTGTGTGACGAGATGCATTCATTATTTGATGAAGTTTATTCCAGTTCTCCAATTTAAGTTTATCACACGTTACCTTATGGTCTATGAATTCAGCAATATGTTTCCCTATACCAGTATCCTTTCTTTGACATATCTGTCTAGACTTATCACCTGATATTTGGTCTGCAATGCGACGATCTTTGTTTGTAGCAGAGGCAATGTTGTGCTTCTTGAATGCATCATCTTGCATAAAAATTCCCTTAACACCACGACACGTTTTCAATTTCGTTCGATGTCCACAAAAGTTGAATACAGGGACATGAACTTCGAATGTCATAGTCTCCATAATACCACCTCCACTCTATTGAAACGTTTTCTAGAACTCATTTCATGTTACTGTGTGGCGTGAGGTTTGCATGCCTATTATATAGTAAATTGTGAGTGTGCACCCAACTGTTGTGCATTGGTGAGAAGGCGATCCATTTAACTAATGCCTTTTTCCCTCGATGTCTTGTGACCTGCACTGTAAGAAACTTGTCTGGTTCGGAGCTTTTCTGTAATTCCGCTATGTAAAAACTTCCTGAAATTTCTTCGCCATCACTGTAAGCAAGACCTCTCGAAAGCGGTTTCGTTTTCGAAATACATTAGAAATCACCTATTTGAACTTCTGCTTGTGTAGGTCCACCATCTTAACACTGTAGTACACTGTATTTAGTAGTCCATTATCAGGGACATCAATAGGCTTCTTCCTAATTGCATTATGTGCAGTGCAGTTATACTAGTCAACGATTTGTGGCAGGATGTTTAGCCATTTGTACATCCCTTGAACATTAAATTTGTTGCACATTCAGCTTTCGATCATCCTGTTCAACTGTCGATCAGTACTAGCGTTCAAATGGGAGAATGTTGAGTAGTGATTAATCCCATATAATTCCATTGCCGCTTTGAAATGCCTATTGTAAAATTCCCCTTCATGGTCGGTCTGAAGGTTGTTGGGGCACCAGTTCGTTCCAATCTGTAGCACTTGTTCAAAAATTTCTGAAACCTCCTCCCCATCTTTACTTCATAGCTACAGCCCAAGCGAATTTGGAATATGTTACCTATGACCATTAGAATGTAGAAGGTAGGTGCAGAAATTCGTAGCGTTTTGTGTTTTGCATGTTAGTATTGACTTCATATAAAAAAAGAATGCCAAGTGGAGAAATCGGAAAATTGTCGATTTATTCTACTGTTTGAATTTAGTTGAGGGGGACAACGGGGGACTCTACCAGACACATTTGTGCTTTGTATGGGGATAATGCCACTGGACAGAGCACAGAAAGAAAATGGTTTTCTCGGATTAAGAAGGATCATTTTGACATCAGTGACTCTCCATGTTCAGAAAGACCTTCGGGGTTTGATGGAGATTGTTTAAACGCATTAATTCACAATGATCCACGACTGTGTACTAAAGAATCGGTAAATGTGATGAACTGTGTTCATTCTACTATCGTGCAACATTTGAATGCTATGGGAGGGTTAAAAAGTCGGATGTATAGGTACCGAATGCTCTGAGCCAAAATCACAAAAATCGGCAAATGACCATATGTCCAACTGTGCTCACTTGTAATCAGTTGGTTTGTTAACAGCACCAATCATTCCTATCCAGCATCGTTACTTGTGACGAGAAATGGTCTCTTTATGCTAATATAAGCTGAACAAAGGAATGGTTGAGCACAAACAAACTCCCCACACAAGGACCTGTGAGTAGGGGGACAAGGGTGGCACCAGTGCGTTTTTTTAGTGCGGGTTACCTACATCAGGGGCAGGTATGCACTCACCTATTGTTCTCCTTTGATTGATAGGTCATTAACCTATTGTTCTCCTTTGATCGACAGGTCCCTAACCTATTGTTTCCCCGCCCCTCCCACTCCCTCCAGACCCTCAGGAAACCTACAACCCAACTCCTCCCCCTCACTGCTACAGTACACTTTCACATCTGAGTTATTTGAATAGCTGCCTCTCACTTGTATCAGTTTGAATGACTACTTAATGAAATTGACCAATTAATTAACCCCTCCCCTCTTTTAAACCCCCATCCATCCCCCTCCCCTCTCCTCCCACCCCTCCCCTACCTGGGAACTGACAGCTCTGTGGTGGAGAGGGAGGATCTCACGATGGGAAATTCAAGGGTATATCGTTACTTACAAAAAAGTATCAGTTTACAGGGGTTGGATTTTTCTTGCTGATCATTCTCTGCTGTTTGGAAAGGTACAGGTCTTGTAAGAAGTAATTAAATCTATCGACTTTCTTTGTATTCTGATCACGCAAGGAATATCATCATGCAGCACACATCACACGTAATTACACAGTTCAAAACCTTTCGATCACGAAGCATGCACCACACGCCATCCCCTGTCCTCTGGGCTGCACAGAATGCCACTGCACATGCTGCCAGGAGTCGGGATGCACCGGCAGGCCCCATGAAGTGATGACATGACCATCAGCTGCTGAACCACATGCATGTGTCAGTTCGGGTCCCACAAGGATGTGGCGCCAGCATCTCATTCATACATGGCACCTGAGAAATAACTGTTGAAACATGTGTTCACCTACGCACCGTTTCTGGTGCGAGGATGCATAACCAAGAGAGATGTTTGCATAGTGGCCCACCCTTGCAGATGCAGCTAAAAGGTTCGTCTGGAACCACGTGACTGCTACGGTCGCAGGTTCGAATCCTGCCTCGGGCATGGATGTGTGTGAAGTCCTTAGGTTTGTTAGGTTTAAGTAGTTCTCAGTTCTAGGGGACTGATGACCTCAGAAGTTAAGTCCCATAGTGCTCAGAGCCATTTGAACCATCAAATGTCTATGTAAACAACAACCAAGTCTCCCTTTGGATGCGCTATAGAAATCTGTTGCAGTGCTTGCCAGAATAATACAGGGTGCATTCCCCCTACCGATCCTAACAGGACAGCCATCTCACATGCGAGACACCTCCGACCGCATATGTGTTTACCTAGCCACCACACGTACCTGCCGGTCCAGCGCAAGCCTAATCGCCAAACCAGAAATGTCTGCTTAGCAACTCACCCACATAGGCAAACTAAAACGTTCTCAGTGTTATACTGATGTCTCATGTCTATGTCAATAACAGCCAAGTCTCCCTCTGGACCCGCTATCAAAATATTTTGCAACGTTTCCCAGAATAACACAGGGTGCATTCTACCTCTTGATCTTGGGACAGCCCATCCATTACTTATCAGCCCATTCTCAGAATTTCGCAGAAATAGTTAACGGCCTCTTTTGTTGTTGTAGGAGCTTTTGTAATGTCACAGCTTGTCTGAATGGAAATTCTTGTCCTAACAGGACCTGCTTACGAAAATAGCCACAAATAACACCGAATGCATACTTCCTGTGGATCCTAATGGGACAGCCTGTCCATCACTAAATTTACCTGTCAAACTGCTGCTGCTGGTGTGGGAACACTGTCCGCCATTGTCTCCTGCGGATGAGACTTCCAGTGGTAAAACTATGTTGTACAAATCGCCATATTGCACTAACAGTCAAACCCCACAAAAGTGGTCTACAGAGCATCAAATACATCCCACATACTCACCATGCCACAGTGTCACGCCGAGAGGGGAAATTTGCCGCCATAAACGCGGCCCATGACTGCAGCCGTAGAAGTGTGTGTCAACCAGAGAGAGATCAGCCAGCCACGGACAACCTCTCATCCCAGGTCCTGAGTGGTAGGAGTTCAGACGCTATCAATACTCCCAGTGCAAACACTCGTCGTATTGAATCTTATCAAATTTTCGCGGAGTATACACGCACACCCAGCACAAACACTCGTCTTACTGAATCTTCTCCAATTTCTGCAGAGAATGCATGCAACACATGCAGTACCAAAGGCGACTCAACACGAACTGTGTATTAGTTCACTATTTACCCAACCTGTGGCAGCTGCGAACCAAATCGTCATAAATCGGAAACTTTTTCGGGACTCTCTGAACTGGTGTACAAAAGATAGGTGAGACCAGCTCAGAACAAAGGCATCTGCTGAGATGCTGTTTCTGGCCCTGACCTGCTTTCATGTTGCTGTGCTTTCCACGGCTATCTCCATACTCTTGAGAATATCGAGAACCAGGCACATATTTGTCAGTGTAACTACAATTAAATATTAAGTTTGCTGCTACAGTCTGACACTGAGCAATGTACTTGAAATGTCTCCTCTTGACAGCCATGGTTCTGGAATGAATCTCAATATCTATAGCACACATAATTTTCGATGTAAAATAATCTTTCATTCCTGTTATGGCTATTGATGTGCTGAATCTATACCTGTCTCACGATAGGACACACAGTAGCGACCACCAGACACTTGTACATACACCACGAAGACTGTTGTGCGGAGGCTGGGTCAGCTCCCATCGGCACAAAAGGCGTCACTGTTTCTGGCTCTGACCTGATAGCTTGATTGTTCTACACCCATCTCCACACTCTGGGATTACAAGAACACATGTATTTTCACATGGTTTGCCAGAATACTATACCATCTACGCGATAGTTCTCGATGTCACGCACATAGCAATATCGCTTGCATAGCAGTATCGTTTGCACAGTACAATGCTGAAGATACAGACCGGAAATTATTTCTCTAGAAACCCGAAACCTTAGCGAGGGGCAGCATGCTGTAAACCACTGAGTAACTAGAAACTTACCCGTCTACAAAGACCTTTGCGTGAAAACTCGGGAAAAAAATAGAGGGAACTTATACTTCCAGTCGCAAATACCGATGTCGGCGATGTAACAGATTCCAAATTATCCCTATAATTTACAAAGTCAACTAAGGTGTTTCTCACGTCTGGAGAACCAGCAAATGTGTCTCATACCTTTCTTCCATCTGCTAGATGCACACACCACAATCGAAGTTATCTCAACTAAATAAAGGCGGGAAATGTGTAAAAGCAGTCAACTGGACAATTTACATGGGAAGGAATAGTAGTCCAGTGCAAACACGCGTCCACATTGAATCTTCTCAAATTTCCACGGGGAACACAGGTGATCACAAAAGCTGTCCAACACATACTGAGTATTAGTTCATTATTCAGCTGACTGGAGGACGACACGGTAAGGTCAGCTACATTCCTACGCCCCAACAGGTCTTTCCATTCGGACAGCTTCTCACGTTAGCCGGAAACGTGAATCATTCCTGCCACAGGCCACCGAACCTCGCACCACACACCCGAGACAGAATCGCCCTAGGAAACCAGATACATATATATTTTATCACTGTACTTACTGTTAAATGTTACGACTGCTGTCTCAATTGAACGACATTCAACAATGAGCGAAGTATCGAAAATACCCCTGCTGACGGCTGTGGCACTGGAAATAGAAATATCTGTACCATTCCTATGACTTGAAATACTTTCCCCTTTGCTATCAGAGTATTCCACGTCAAATCCATACCTTCCTTACGACTGGACATAGTCATTTTCTTTGTACATGTCGGAACACACACACATACTTTATAAGCCTGATGCTCAAGGCGAAGCTATCACGCATCCCTTACTACTAAGTTTAATACTTCGCCAATAACTGATTGCTGGCCATACGAAACAATACTGAGCGAAAATCAGCGATGGGTGGATATTTATCATAAGTTTTTCCTCTGAGGGGTACCACTGTCTCTTAGAAAGAGAGGCGTACCGAGCGAGGTGGCGCAGTGGTTAGCACATTGGACTCGCGTTCGGGAGGACGACGGTTCAATCCCGCGTCCGGCCATCCTGATTTAGGTTTTCCGTGATTTCCCTAAATCGCTCCAGGCAAATGCCGGGATGGTTCCTTTGAAAGGGCACGGCTTACTTCCTTCCCCATCCTTCCCTAATCCGATGAGACCGATGAGCTCGCGGTTTGGTCCCTTCCTCCAAACAACCAACCAAAGAGAGGCGTAATCGTCTTACAAACCGCCAGATGTTATAAACTTGATCACAACGACCATACTACTATCGCAATCGGTGTTAGTTCTACAGGTGCACACAAGTATCGCTAACGACATCCTTGTTAAAAACTATTTAAGCCTCATAAATCGATATACGGCATTACCTCCGAATGAAGTGGTTTTTCCAGGGATATACCGCTACACTGAATATAGACAGTGATCGCTGGAGTGTATATTATCTGACCAACAGTGCTGTTACATGAAGCCGATGGGTTTAAGCTTGTGGTAAAATCACCTTTTTTAGAAAGTGATTCAGCTATGGAACGCGTTATGAGGCCTGTATTTGCAACTAGCTCATACCGCTGCTAGATATTTCTCCAGTATTTCTAACGCATTCTGTCTCAGTGCCATGTCAGAGGTTCTGCAAATATATCCACTGAGTTATAGGCGATAGTTCATTGAGAAGGATCACAAAGAGTAGATGATGTGCTGATTCAGGTCGTAAGAAATCTAAACAGGCTTTTCAGATATCTATTGCTACGCTCTCCAGTAGAAATGCTGTCTGCGATTTGGAATCAAGTCTTTCAATTCAACCACATACCTGCACTGGATCCTATGGAGAAGTCCTTTAATGATTACAGCCACTAGTGAATCATATTCGAGGCACTCTCATATCTCGAAACGAGTCACCTTTTCCGAACTTGTCTGTTACATTAAAATTCCAGTGTGGCTTTTTAGGCAGTCCATATGCCTCTTACAACTGCTGCCATTTCTGCAGCTTTATGCATGTGATCGTTCCAATTTAAGTCAGAACTGAGCAGGAGTCAGAGAGAGCTAAATCTGTCACCTTCTGCAACCCACGTAGAAACAGAGTGACCTGAGTTAGTGCGACAGGACCATGTTTTGACCATTTGGTGGAAATGGGAACATGTTGTCATAGCTCCACCAACAGTGTACGGTGTGTAAGGTCAGCGCCAAACGAAGCCCAATCCTGCAACACAAGGTGGTATAAAAGACAGTATGGGAACTGCGAGAAGGACGAGGATTTTACTACTGCATTGTGGTGTGTCTCCAAACTACATACAGGTACTGCAGTCTGAAGCAGATTCACGTCATTCAGAATCCATTCACCTTTATCATCCCAACATTCTGTCATCGCTATTCTGTACCATCCAACAGGGAAAAATTAAGAAATTTGAAAGCTCCGCTAACTGCATCCGACAGAGAACTCAATAAGATTTTTACCACATCACCGTCTTCCCATGAATCGAAAACAAATACTGTCTGCATGCCGGCATCGAGCACATGTGGCGATCCTATTAAATATACAGGTATTGATCCATTGCACAGACCAGTGTAAAGTGTCAACGCTTGTACTGTAGGAGGAGGTGAGGACTGTATCCCACAGACTATACTGTCAGTCGCAAGAAAGGCTCCCTACGTCATTGTCTGAAACATTGTTTCTTTTTTTGCTGTAATAAGCTTTGTACACTGTCATACATGTAGTTTCTACCGCCACGACTTCGAGATCTGTATCAGGTTGTAAACTGTCATTAACACGTTCTGATCCATTGCCTCTCACAGAAAACCAGGAGTCCCACCACAGTGTAAATCTTGTTGTTGCTGCTGCTGCTGCTACCATAACACTCTCACACACACACCCATATACACATGCACGCACACTGATGATTTCAAACAAAAGACAGTTACAACATAATGAAACTGGAAGAGTTTTGTGGCGTTGTGGAATGTCTCCAAACTGCTTTTCGAGGGTGATTGATAGCCTCTACATTTTAATTCACCTGTCATAGTGACCGATTAGGTGATGGCTCTGTGTTCCATTTCAACTGATCGCTCGCATTGCTGTCATGTACGCAATCACTGTTTCGGTGCTACCCATCCCCAGAAGGTGTTGCCCCTCCACCATGATTCTTTCTCCATCTCAAACAAACGATGTCAGTCGATCGTTATGTGGTAAGCAACAGCAAGCCAGTGGACAGATGGATTGGAAAAGACACCATCGATGTACTGTAATAATAAGCATCACAGTTGATAGTGTGAACAATTTTAGCACTTCCAGTAATTTGAACACTGACCAATAATGCGACAGCATGCATCCCAATTTCAGTATCGTCGCTAAAACGCCCCCTTCTCTACTTTGCGAGTACTATTGTGAAAGTAGATAGATGACAGTGCAGTATGTCCATTCATTGCTAATTCTCGAATATATACATCATCAAAGAATATTAAACAGTGATCTACATATGTGTAGCACCTCACGCATAGTGTGTAATTTACGATCTTACTCCATGTGGATGGGAAACACAAGGCATCCTCGCATTCTTAGGATAAAGTTAAGAGACTGAAAGACCCCTTACACTGTCGTTGACCAACTCGTCCCGCAGCACCGTTACCGTTTTAATCTGCAGCTGACCAGAAGTAGACTGCTACATTCCACGTCTCGTGAATGAATAGAGATTGCTGCACCCATCTAAGTGCACAAGATTTCTACAGATGAGCACATGTCGAGGAGGTTAACACCGCTTATCGGTGTATAGTAGTAGATTTGAAAGTGTTGTGATGTGATTAGAATTGATGTTGTATTCAGTGTAAACAGTATACAAATGCTCTTGAGGTGCGGGAATGGATTATGTCTGTACAGAGTATGGTAGATGCTGCATGATATCTATTTCCTTAATACATATTGTGCCTTACTTGTGTTGAGGAAAATATGATTTTTCTAGAGGATTACACAAGGAATTGACGAAGGCTGCAGGGTTGGATGGCAGTGTATCGTCTCTGGGTGTTGGGTTGTTCAGGGGTGAAGTAATTGTCACCCTTCTTCCTTCTGCTAATGTGTCAGGCAGTACAGCGTGATTGTGTATGTGATTATTGCTGAAGCAAGGCAGTATGGACTAACAGCATCATTATAGCGGTGCGTTATGTTTTTTACAATACTATAATAATATTATTGTGTCAGACCTCTCTTAGGTGACTTGATACTAATGTCACACACTAATAATGCAAGGATAAATTCCTTACAGTGAAAAATCTAACAGAAGTGTATTTGAAACTTCTAGAAGTGTATTTGTTACAACATTAAAATGTTGTGGAATAAGTGTAATTTGTTTAATTAATGCACTGTGATGGTACTTGTTCAACTTTTAAAGCCCAGTATTTATACATATATGTTCCTGAACAGGGAGAGAAAATTGGCAAAATGGCATTCTAATTGTCCCAAAACTGTAAATAGTATAATGTATTGGTGTGGCTACAGCACATCCACGTTGGTGATCGACGTTAAACATTTTGACCCCTATGTTTATATGAGTCTTGTTGAAAAGTGGAAGAAAATACTTAAAACAGCAACGAATTGTCTCAAAACTGTAAATAGTGTCCTACGTTGATGTGGCTGCAGGGCATGCTTTGTGGTGGTCATCATACTTTTTACTTTACTTTACATGTGGCAAGGGCCTTATGGACCATACACGCCTGCTCTATGAGCCTCTTCCACTTCTGTCTGTCCAATGCGCTCTTTATCCAGTTGCTGTTGTTGTTCATCCTAGTTGTGTCTTCCCAAATGTTATCTCGCCATTTGATTCTGGGTCTTCCTCTTCCTCTTGTTCCATCTATTGTTCAGCTGAATGCCATTCTAGGTAGTCTGTTCTCTGTGATTCTTGCTATATGCCCTTTCCAATTAAACCTTCTCCTTTTGAGCACTTCGACGATGTTATGGTGTTTGTACAGCCCTCTTAATTCTTCATTTCTTCTTATTCTCCATTCCGTGTTATTTTCGTCGTATACAGGTGCAAAAATTTTCCTTAGTACTTTTCTTTCTAATATTAACAGTTTCTCTTCATCTTTCTTTCTAAATATTAATGTTTCACATCCATATAACATCACAGGTATAATGGTCGATTGATATAAGCAGAAGATTTTGAAGTTACTGCTAAGTGATCTTTTTCTTAGAATTTTGATGAAACTAAATAGTGTCTTGTTTGCTGTCGTTAAGCGGGCATCTATTTCTATATCTGTTCTGGTTTTATTACTAAAAAGGCTTCCTAGGTACGTGAAGTGGTCAACAGTCTTGAAATTGAATCCATCTACAGTTAAAGGTGCATCTTTTCTGGTTTTCTTATTTATGGGCAGTTATTATGTCTTTTCTTCATTAACATGTAATTCTGTTTTCTCAGAAATTTTATAGTGGTCATCATACATTGCAGAAAATACGACTTGGCGTGATACTCTACAAAAAAGAGCAAAAATATTGTATCGTGAAATCAACTGAATTTGCTACTGCCGTTGATCAACCAAGGTCCAGAGCATGAATGCCAAGTCACATCTCATGATTCTGCATACCCAAAGGGTGTTGGTGATGATGGGGGCCTGGTGGTGGGGGCCTATGCAACTGGGGCAACCGACATCTTGGGGTCATAACTTACGATCATTAAGCTTCGAACACCTGGATAAACATGAACTCAGGTGCACTACTCTGTGGGCAGGTTGGACCATAAATTATGATAATTAAATTGATAGTTATAGGATATTAACTTCATCTTAAATGAAGAAATCAAGAGTTTTAGCTGATGAAAATTCTGCATACAGAAGTAGGACACTGGGCAGCTGCCAAATACAGAACAGCTTGTGTGGCAGGCACAAGTTTCGCATGTTAAAAAAAATTCCACACCAGCAAATGTAAAACATGTCAACGTTTTGTCATGTGTTAAATGGAAAGCACCTAATGGTGTGTTATGTAATTATACAGTCGCTTAATTCAAATGAATGTCATTATTATTTCCGTCAGAGCAAACAGTAACACATAGAGCGAGATATCCGGCAGTGGAAGTCCCGTGAGCTATTTCGATACGTTTGTTCCTAGTAACTTCACATCCAGAAGCAATTACACAATTGCAAATCTGAAAAATTATGGAATCTAGGGAAAATCCGTAATATGCAAATAAGTTCCCTTGAAACAACTGTTTAAAAATATTTCGGAACAATGTTTATAGCTTTATTTAACTTATTTTCAGCTGAAATACCTAAGGAAGTAATCAGTTTATATCTATCAATCTTTGAATTTCTGGAATTCCTTCCACTGGTAATGTATTGCGACATAATGGATCGTTTATTACAGTATGCCGGAGCCTACCATTTGTATTTTCTAAAATGCTATCTATATTTCACACACATCTGCAAAGATTCAGTGATATATTCTGCAAGATACTCTTCAGTTTCCTCATGAAGATTTTACTATCGCTTAAGTCCTTTTTCATCTGGATCTTTCCTAGACTGATAATGGGTTTACTTAAATAATGCGGTAGTTTGGGGAATATCTTGGGACTCGCACTTCTTGGTCAAGCTTGTGGGTAAATCTCCTAATTTCCTTACAAACCTTTAAAAATATCAATTGTTGTTGAGCCCTCTTGTTCAAAACGTTTTCTCAAAGACCACAGATCGCTTGAAAATTATGTGCGTTTTTGTGTGCACGTCTGTTACTCGTTGAGAACTGGAATATTGTGGTGTAACTCTTATCTCCACTGAGATGATAACTGCCTGCACATCCTGGGATAGTAGATATCTTTCTGGCATCTGAAAAATGTTATTTGATTCATAACGACACACATTTACTATGAATAACACACCTCTTTCTACTAAGATGATACGTCTATGCAGTTTATTATGCGGCTTCACACCCTCACGCTGTTTTAATTATCGGTTCCAAAACAACAAGTTAGTTAAGAAAACTCGCCTTTACGGGCAGATTAGTAGTATTTGAACGTCGGGGAAACTGCACATGTCACAACAATCGTAGTCAAAACGTTCACAATTTATTTCCCTGAACACCGTATTGCACTGGGAACAGCCCATATGCACAGCACTGCCACCTCTCGTGATTCAGGCTTGTGTAAAGTCGAGTGTGTTTCATCCTTCCTTTCAAGCTGGTAAAAATTATTTTTTACAGGAACTGTTTTCGTAGTTGTGTATATGAACCATCTTAGACTGTATATTAGAATGACGACAGCGAAAATATGCTCCAGACTGGAGCTCAAAACCAAGTTTCCCGTTTTTACGCGGTCGATCGCCTTAAGCGCGTTGGTTACGCACGCAGAAATCACGACCAGACCCAAACTTCCATATGCCGCGGTCCTTGTGCCACAGTCTGCGCTTGTACGTTACGTGTATTCCCATCGAGGAAAGACATATTTGACCGGCCGTTGTGGCCGAGCGGTTCTAGGCGCGTCAGTACGGAACCGCCCTACTGCTATGGTCGCAGGATCGAATCCTGCCACAGGCATGGATGTGTGTGCTGTCCTTAGGTTAGTTAGGTTTAAGTAGTTCTAAGTCTGGTGAACCGATGACCTCAGCTGTTAAGTCCCATAGTGCTCAGAGCCATTTGAACCATTTGAAAACATATTTATTGAGAGCCGAGGGCCTGGTATTGGCGAATAAATACGAGATAGAAGAGTCTGTGTTATTAGAAATACGACGATATGTTTCTCCGGACATGCATGCATGCATGCGGGTTCGAGTCCTGGTCTGGCATAGATTTTCATTGTAGTTATTCTAATATACAGCCCAAGATTGTTCATATTCGCTACTGCGAATACATTTCCTGTATTCCTTGATGGCTGTAGTCGTTGCAACGCCTGTTCCTTCAGACATCCATGCATGTCTGAAGGAACATTGCATCGTATTCAGGGCTGTATATAGGCAGGTGCAACACTTGCTCATTGAATCAGCGTTCAGGCATATTGGCAAAGTGTTGATAAATATTTGTACCTGTCTTTACTACTAGTCCACCTGGACAACGTCTTCCACGTACGACCGCATTAGGGATCTGTCCAACAGCGAGAGTGCAACCTGTGCGGGCACCCGCCGTGGTCATTTGTTGCTACGGTGTGCATCTTACCGGTCATGGTAGGCGGCCACACTAAACCGCTCTTGCCTAGGCGTGCAGCTGACAGGTTGTAATTTTCTTCGAATTCCGTTGCCGGCAAGTGTCCGTAAGATGGCGGCAGAAACAGAAACACTGAATGAGTTGGTGCGTGCAAATGTTCTTTTGTACAACATACAACATAGTGATTATAAAAATGTGAGGAAAAATGCAGCTAAAATGAAGAAAACTGATGCAAGTGTATATCAAATGGGTGTTTATTTGTTTATAATTAAATGAGCAACTGCATGATGTAGTACCATGTAAATATTGTAGTGTATGGTACACTTCAGTTTAAATAATAATGTGCTTGCACGAACCAGTCAGATTGACAACATCTTGTGTAATATCGATTGTAAGTCTATAGGCCTTCAAAAGACTCACCCCTCTTCAATGGTTATACTGAAGGCATTTTTCGTAACACGAAGGCCCCTGCATAACTGTTTATTGAAGATAAGGCCGCTGATTGGTGGAAAGTAATCATCAGACAGGTTTTTAATTTGTACTCTTCATCACGTGTCAGCCCTTGAGTGACGGGAATATTTGTGCCCGGCGATAGTTTCGAAGGCAGAATACATTTTCCTCAAATGAATTTGCAGAAAAATTTGGAGTTTTCAAAACTTGTGATGTCACAATGTCTGCCATAGCTAGCCACGTCGATAATCATGGAGTTGTAATTGTGAGCAATAACTGCAAGCAGGGCAACTGAAAACAAATTTTTATAACAAAAATAATTTCAGCCACTGTTTTTAGGACACTTCGTTCTAACATGCTTCCCATCTATGCTGCCAGTGCAGTAAGATAATTACCACCGTTCCATCAAATCCATCTAAATTTCCTTCTAGGTTTTCCCTGCTGGTTGAGGAAAACATAGTGATTGTAAAATGTTGTACAATCATGTTTAACTAAGCTAGGGACAATTGTCCTTCCCATGCGGAATTAAAAAGCGATAGTGTGGTGTGAATCACCAGTAGCCAAATATCTGGAAGAAAATGTACTATTTGTTAGTAATAAATGCATCATATGGAATAAAATAATTTTCATATGGCTCGACTGACAGGTGAGGCTGTTCAAGTAAAACAGAATCAGCTACGAGACTCCTAAAGCAAATATTTGAAATTCATAAAGGGAGCACAGTTTCAGCCAAGAACTGGCTGTGGTCAGGTCACTTGGTGTTTCTTCCTAACACTCTATCGCCACGTCATACACCATTAAATGCTGAAGAGTCAAAGGAACCATTTCCTGGCGATGAGGATCGAGAGGAAGAACAGAACTGAATCTGTAATGTCAGAAAGAAATAAATGAAGATGTAGCTCCAGTCACAGCAAGAGGCAGTGACAGGAGTGTAGTGGGAACTTCTGCCACCGAATGTATCAAGATGACCAAATGTAGCGGGAAGAGGTAGAAGGCACCATTTAAGACTCATCCAAGCTTTTCAAGTGATTTATTGTTTTAAACTACACTGACCCCATTTCTCTCGATCTGTGTCACTAGGTCCCACAATGCTGAGGACACCACTTTGCTGTCTGCAAAACGGCTTGGCCCAGAATGGCTGCCTCAGTGACCCGTGCATGCACTGTGTGTCAGCCTTGTATGCCAGCAGAGTTGCAGCGTCGTCAGGATGCCGGCAGTTGACTCAGCGGTCTGCTTCCCTGCCGACACAGTGCCACTTGGTGTGAGCTGCAGGCGGCCAGCTGTGTGCTTCTCGCTGGTGTGGCTGAGATCGCGGCAAGAACAAGTGCCCACGATCCGGCATCTGAATCTGCGACCCTGCCTCGGGATTCCT
Organism: Schistocerca serialis cubense; assembly: GCF_023864345.2. Lineage (NCBI taxonomy): Eukaryota > Metazoa > Arthropoda > Insecta > Orthoptera > Acrididae > Schistocerca > Schistocerca serialis. Next base: position 852,235,801 of record NC_064639.1, on the reverse strand, counting down.
CAGGCATGTGTTGGAAGCCAGGACGCCTGCCCGCGGTAGCCAGCCATGGAGTGGCCCGCCGCTAGCTGGCTATGGACCCTTCGTCAGCCTCAGAGGGTCGAACCAGCAACCCACTGTGGACTGGAATGCTGGCGTCCCATCTGCTGCTGTGTGTAGCTGGTGGTGTGACACACCCTGCCATCCAGGAGTGCTACCACACTTGAATGAATCTCATTAGAAACTTGCACCTATTTATATGCGGCTGTGCGCCTCTGTTTTGCCATATGTGCCACTTTGCATCACATAACACGCTAGGTTGCCCAGTGGGCCCCTTCTGCCTGTGATTTGCACCGTGCAAAACTGCTACATATACTCTTTCAGCAATTTGATGGCCCTGTGGCCCCTATTCTACTTCGCAACTGTTGGTATGCGTAACTCACTGTAATCCAGCCCACAGCTGGCAGTAAATTGTGCTCAGAATATTGCGCAAAACTAACTTTCCCTATCCTGAACGGTGGTGCCGCTACAGGAGAGAAAAGCACGAGCTATTCTATATGGCAACTTATTTGCATGACCCATCTCAGTGGTGTCACAATGTAGTGCTTATATCGTAAATGAAGTCACCATTGTAATTTTGGAACCAGGGGAATCTTCCAATCCCTTCTCTAGCGCCAGAGAAATGTAAGAGAAGCAAAAGTTCGTTTCAATGTAGACAACTGACGATTGACCCGTAGCTCACATCTGTTTGTACGCAGTATTGACAAAATTTTCACAGATTATATTTTATTTATATTGATCTATGTGTTGTTGTTATTACTGTTTTTGAAAATATATAGTTACAGTAAATAACAAAACAAAGTAAATGGCTTCTGTCACAAATAATGTTCTACCAAGAAGAGACAGAAGGATTAATTAACATCACAAATAATGTGATTACCTCAAACGAATAGACAGTTGTTTCACTGAACCTATGGGCTTTCTACATCTTGTTTGAGCTTTTGAGATTTTCGTTAAATGAGCTTGGGTAACGTTTCAAATTGTTCGCGAGATATTCTAGAATAACTGAAGAAACGGTCTTCACAGGGTCACAGTTCCTTGCAAAGACGATGAAATTCTCGTTCACCTTGTCGTTTAGTGTTAATTTCATATTTGCACCTTCTTCATTTCCTCGAAGCGAGTGCAAATAAAGTCAACAGGTGATCGTCGTGAGAACTGCTACTCATGTTTACTGGACAGCAGTCGGCTCACTAGAAATGAGCGCCATTCGTGACAACTGGACCACTGCGTGCTGCTCACACTTATATTCTACCTCTCACAGAGACTGCTCGCTAAAATTGAAAAACAGAGGAAATGAACCAAACGGAATTGACATGCAATTGCTCACACAGCATGAACATGAAGTTACATTTGGAGAAATGTGCTAAAAAGAACTGTTTCTGTAATTAAGAAGCTAACTTCTAAGGGTTTAGCATTTCGTGGAGACAAAGGACAAAGAGATGTTTGGCTCTATAAGAAATGCATATTTTATGATGTATCTGTAATTAGCTGTGGATTACGTAATGTTTAAAGCTTTCCCGGCATACTGATTGTTCCATAAGAACACGAGAGAACTGCCGGGTATCAGTAACGTCCTGCCACGATATTTCGGCGCAGAGTCTTCTGGCAATCTTCAGGTGAGTGCCACTGTAGTAGTACTGCCGAGTACGTGCTGAGCTCCGCTATTTAAAGCCATACTGAGATGACATTGCGCATGCGCTGCTCAGCGTGCGCGCTCATAACAGCTCCGTGCGCTGCGCCTCGCGCCCTCCACGGTGAAAGCTTGGCGTATCGATATCAGGTCGATTTTCATCTTTGTGCAGATTATGTCGACTACGAAGTTTCTCTATAACAGGATTCCAAGCAGAGTTTAGCTGATAACTGCTATCTCGATTGATGAGAATCTCGTTGCCAGACAATCTTATTTCAACAGATTCATTGATAACTGAGCTCCAAAAGTTAGATGTATGGGCCAAAATTATTGTGTCGTTGTAATTCATGGAATGGTCTGTGTAAATACAATGTTCAGCGATTGCGGACTTGGTGGGTTGGAGAAGGCGAGTATGCCGTTGGTGTTCCACAATGCGTTCCTGCACAGTTCGTGTTGTTTGCTCTATATATGATTTGCCGCATTCACACGGAATTTTGTAAACACCTGATTTACGCTGGCCCAGGTCGTCTTTAACGGATCCCTCCAATGACGAAATTCTGGAAGGAGGGTGAAAGATGACTCTCACTTGATACTTTCTCAATATTCTGCCTATCTGTGAAGAAATATTCCCAATGAATGGTAGATAAGCAGTCGAGCTGAAGGCCTCTTCCTCTTCCTTGTTCCGTCGTTTGTAGGTCTTCATCACTCTGTCCAATTGCCTAGGTGAAAATCCATTCTTCAGAAATACTTTTTGCAGATGTTCGAGTTCCGCTTGAAGACTGCCGGCGTCAGAGATGGTATGGGCACAGTGGATCAAGGTTTTGAGAACCCCCATTGTTTGTGCTGGATGGTGGTAACTAGTAGCTTGTAGATACAAGTCTGTATGAGCAGGCTTTCTGTACACCGAGCGACAAAGTGTGCATCACTCTTCCGTCACACCAAGATGTCTAAAAATGGCAGACAACCATCTTTCTCTATCTCCATTGTAAACTTTATGTTTTCATGTATGGAGTTCATGTGACGTAAAAACCAACGGCATACTCGCCTTCTCCAACCCACCAAGTCCGCAATCGCTGAACATTGTATTTACACAGACCATTCCATGAATTACAACGACACAAAAATTTTGGCTCATACATCTAACTTTTTGAGCTCGATTATCAATGAATCTATGGAAATAAGATTGTCTGACAACGAGATTCTCATCAATCGAGATAGCGGTTATCAGCTAAACTCTGCTTGGAATCCTGTTATAGAGAAACTTCGTAGACGACGTATTTATCTGCACAAGGATGAAAATCGACCTGATATCGATACGCCAAGCTTTCACCGTGGAGGGCGCGAGGCGCAGCGCACGGAGCTGTTATGAACGCGCACGCTGAGCAGCGCATGCGCAATGTCATCTCAGTATGGCTTTAAATAGCGGAGCTCAGCACGTACTCGGCAGTACTACTACAGTGGCACTGACCTGAAGATGGCCAGAAGACTCTGTGCCAAAATATCGTGGCAGGACGTTACTGATATCCGGCAGTTCTCCCGTGATTTTATGGAACAACTGTGGATTATGATTCTTTTTTGGCTGATCACATAGCAATGCTTGGTAACCCTGAAAAAGGTTACTTTATACTTGTCACCAGCACCTTATGAAGATTTAATACGTCTTATGAGGACGTCAGTGACCCAAGAAATATGTAATGAAGTTATTTCTTCTAAATATTTTTCAGTCATTTCAGAAAATGAATGTGGTAGAGTTAGATGTGAAGCTGAAGGTCTTGTTAGAAAGGTAAGTAGTGCTGAGGCAGCCTCCATGACATCAGCATAACATTTTGGCAAAGAAACGAAAAAATTGCGAACCTAGGATGTACACATTTCATTTCTGTTGAAATGTATAACTTTCTTGGAATGAGCTGCAGATATTTTTTTTCTATTCACAAGGATTCAGCTGAAAAGAAACTTATGGAGATCAGGAATTTGGAGAAGAAACAGGATCAGATTGCATTGAAATTTGGAGAAGAATGAAAATGTCGTATTCTAAAATTATGCTAATTCTTCAGGATGAATGATAGAAGAGAGTTAATGTCTACACGGAATATAACTTAAGTTCATCATTTCTCTCAAATATCACCGAACTAGGTGTTCAAATTTATGAGGCTGCAGAGAAACTTAGAGCCATCTATAATTCTGACATAGAGAACAACATTGATGAAAAACATGTACATTTTAAAAGCTATCTGTTGTTTATGAAGAAATAAGATGGTGTCAAGTTGTCCCCTCTTCGATCTCTCTGTAGAATGTTGGTTTAAAAAGAAAATGGTGATGTCTATCCAAATGTGTACACAGCACACAAAATTTACGACTGCACTCCAGCAACAAACTGATCAGCTGAAAGGTGTTCTTATGTTTTAAATCAGATCAAGAACTAGCTATGGACAACAGAAAATCAAGAATTACTTGTCAATCTTGGAGAACTAGACATAGAATCAGGCATGACAGTGAGTCTGGATTTTCAGGAAGGGATAAACGGATTCTCAAATGCAAAGTGGGAAACAAGTCATATCCCTAAATTCGCTACATTTTGGAAAAGGTCAGTTAAATGGCATTGTATCATGTATTTGGGACTGACTAAATTTCACATTTAAGTGAAATAATTTTGGTGTACGGTATTAAACTGTAATGATTTTCTTTGTATTTATGCCATATGTTGTGTCCGTGTTTGATGTTCCTGTCGTAATTTTTTGCTAAAAGGGGCTGTTGAACAGCAGTAGTTATTTTGTTATCTTTGAATATTTAACTTACACATGTGCTTCGTGTTATATGTTATTTAAATACTTCAATAAAATTTAGAATTGAAGTTATTGATTATACAGCTTTTTTGCTGGGAGGGTGTAATCGGATAGCAGTGGTGAATTTTAGGAACTGGGGATGGACCAGTGGGAGGGGGGGGGGGCGTGAAATAAATTACTCTACAGGGGCGTCACACACACTAAATACTGCCGTAGTATTTTGTGTTCGTAAATTAACATATCATTAACACAACTTGCGTGTGAAATAATCAGCGATTTGTGAGGGACTCTGGATGTTATTTGCTGAATTATGCATAAAAGGGCCCGTCAGTATAAGTTAAAATAATATAGAACTTAACTTGTACTATAAGTCACGGCGTAATTCTGACGTAGGGTTTGTTTGACGCCATGGGCGTGGCGTCACAAACCACCAGAAGAGGCAGCTACAGTGGCTCAGATGAAGGTGAGGAGTTGTGGGGAGCCTCCACACGAATCAAAGGATGAAGCAAGAAGACGCTTTGGCAACCACATATGCGCATATTTTTCAAGATAGTGGTTTCTTGCCTTTGCCTAATGTGATGGTGGTAACATTGGTCCAGCGACTTATTTCAGCTTATCTCTCTTCTGTTATATTTTTTGTGTGACCGATAATAAACAGATATTACTGAAAGTTTTTGTATGTTTTTTGTAGGTTTGTGATTGGGTCACGCAAAAAAAAAAAGAATCTGTTGATCTGCAACCCCAGAGAACTAACGACGACAAAGTAAGTAAGTACACCGGAGTTGTGGATTTGGGATTCTACATTATTGGTGTGGGGTCGCAATGCCACCATTTCAAATAAACATAGATAAATCTAAAGGTTACTTCCAGATCAGCAACATGTAATATGAATACCAAGTGTCCCAACACTCGTCTCTGGAGCACACATGAAGTTACTTTTACTTCTTCAATTTATCCTTCTTAATGGTGTTTGGGCTCCATGGCTGTGGATAGAATTTTTGAAGAAATATAGCAACCAGTCATCTTTTGGTTGTTGTATTTTTCAAGCAACTTCTACTTCTCTTGATGCCTTTCTATCCAAGATAACATGCTGTGTCCTCCCTACCATTAAATCCACAATCCAGTCTCAAATTTCGCTTGATTCTCCATTCTTTAATAAGCATTGGTGTGGTATCAGATTCATGTGTCTTCCAGAAGGCAAGAAGTATTCTCTTTTCGTGACATGATCCATGGCTTTCTGGGTCATGTAACAAAAACACAATACTTCTGAGCTCAGAATATGTGCTAAGATTCTACAACAGGTTAATTTCAATGATATTTCACCGTAGTTTCACTACCTTTCTAGTGACCTGCGCTTCCTTCCAGCTACTGGGCACAGGCATCTTCTACCGCTATATCTACGTGACTATTCAGCAATTCTCACTCAAGTCCCTGGCAAAGGATTCTTCGACTCTTTTTCGCACTGTTTCTCTAGCGTTCCAATCTCGAGCAGTCCATGGGAGAAACGAACACTCGAAACTCTTAGTACGAGCTCTGATTTCTCTTATATTACTACGATGATCATGTCTCCATATGTAGCAGGGAGCCAACAAAATGTTGTCGCATGGGGAGGGGCTGGTGATGGAAATTTCGTGAAAAAATCTCACTGCATCGAAAAACGCCTTTGGTAGTTGGTTGATTTGGGGGAGGGGACCAAACAACAAGGTCATCAGTCCCATCGGATTGGGGAAGGATAGGGAAGGAAGTCGGCCGTGCCCTTTCTGAGGAACAATCCTAGAATTTGCCCGAAGCCAGTTAGAAAAACTTAAACCAGGATGGCTGGAAGCGGGTTTGAACCGTCGTCCTCCCGAATGCAAAACGTTTTTTTTTTTTTTAATGATTGCGAGCCCAACTCGCGTTTCGTATCCCTGACACTGTCTCCCCTATCTCGCTGCAGTACAAAACGATTGACTTTATTCGAATTTTTTCGGTGTGCTCCGTCAGATCCATCTGGTAAGGATCACATACCGCACACTATCCTCTAGCAGAGGATGGACGAGCGTAGTGTAAGCAGTCTGTTCATTGAGTTTGTTGCACCTTGTGTGTTTTCCCTATAAAACGCCGTCTTTGGTTCGCCTTCCTCATAACATTATCTACATCTGCATCCGCACCACTCTCCGCAAAAGCTTGGCGAAGGGCACTTCTGGTACAACTAAATAATCTCGCCTTCCCTATTCCACTCACGAACGGCGCACAGGAAGATTTGTTATTGATAAGTGTCGGTTTTAACTCATATTTCTAGAATTTTCTCGTCTTTGTCACATATGTATGTGAGGGAAGTAATATATTGTCCGATTCTTCCCAGAAAATGCTCACTTTAAATTTCGATAGTAAACCTCTCCGTGATGAACAAAGCCTTTCTTGTAATGTCTGGCACTGGAATTCGTTGAACATCTAACACTCCCGCGCAAATTAAAAGGTCCGATATCGAAACACGCCGCTCTTTGTTGGATGTTCTCTGTCTTCTATCACTCCTGCCTGGTAAGGATACCAGATTTGACACTGTGTGCCACAACACTCTGCTGCTGAAATTAAAAACTGTAGGTTTCTCAGACTCTGCTGTTAAAATTATTCAGTCATACCTATCTAATAGATCTCAAACTGTTTACTTCAATAACCAATATTCTAGTTTCTTACCCGTTAACCATGTGTTCCTCAAGGGTCAATCTTGGACCCTCTATTGTTCATATTACATACGAATAACCTACCTAGCAATGTAATAGATGATACTACAAACTTTTACTTGTATGCAGATGATATCAGTTTAAGTGTTACTGCGCCTATGAACAATAACATAAGTAACTCTACCTCACTCAAGGTAGATATACTTTCTGACTGGGGCAATGCCAATAGCCTGTCTATGAACATAAATAAAACACAGGAATTAAACATTTCTCATAACAATAGAATCACCTTAGAGACAGTTCCTGTAAAGTTTCTTGGCATTGTCTTGCAAAATAATTTAGGCTAGCAGGCACATGTGAATTACCTAACACCAAAAATTTCTAAAGGAATATTTATGCTCAGAAAATTACAAGCAACAGTAGTCGAGAAAATTTTCTTTCTGTCTATTACAGTTTTATTCACTCTCATTTGGCGTATGGGACAATCTTGCTACTCAAAATGCTTATTTACAGCCCAGAAAAAAGTTGTCAGACTGATATGTAAAGTACCACCTAGAACTCACTGTAGAGAATTATTTATTAAACTTAGTATTATGACCTTGCCATTTATATAAATATTTCAATATCTCTTTTACATTAAAAGGAACTTGTCTAATTTTGATCTGAATTCTGATGTACATAGTTATAACACACAACACTGTAATAATGTAAGAAAAAACTACTGCTCATATACAAAAACAACTTCAAACACACATCTGTTAAGCTGTTTAATAAACTACCAGGCTCAGTTAAGAGTCTGGAGCTGAACAAATTTAAGATATTTATAAGAACTTTATTAATTCAAAATTGTTTTTATACAATGGAAGATTTCTGTGAACATAATTTCTAACATAGATTAATTATTTGTGTATTTATTGACATTGATGTTTTAACATTTATTGACGTTGCTTATACAAGCTTTACATCCCTGTAAATGTTTAGTTTTTGGGCAATAAAAATCAATCAATCAATCAATCAATCAATTGATGAACAATACTCAACAACTGGTCAAACAGGCACCTTATAAACCACTTACTTCAGAGATGAGTTAGAATTCCTTAATATTCTTCCTATGAATCTCAGTCCGGCGACTGCTCTTCCTACTGTTTGTTTTATGTGGTCGTTCCTTTCACTAAACGGCAGTGAAGGACGGTGTCAGACGCCTTCGTGAAATTAAGAAGCAAAGCATGAACGCTATGAATCGCATAAAGGAATCAAGGGAGCTGAATTTCATCAGATACCTGTTAGCGGAATCCATGTAGATATTTGTACACGAGATTTTCATTCTCCAAAAACATCCAAATTCTTGAGCATAAATCTTGTTCCGTAATTCTACAGACTGACGTCAACGATATAAGCCTATTAATATATGCGTTTGACCAACGACCCTTCTTGAAAATGGGAATCACCTACCCTTTTTTTCCATGTTCTAAGTTCCTTTATTGCTCTAGCAGCTGCTAGATGGGGAACAAATTCTTTCGTGTAATCTTTGTGGAATCTTATAGTAGGCCTACTCTCATTGGGTCCTGATGCCTTCCCAGTACTAAGCGACTGTTGTTGATTTTCTATTCCACGGTCGGTTATCTCGATATAGGAGGTGTGTGAGAAAAGTAATGAGGCTGACAACACTGCAAGCAATATGGCAATGCTGTGTTGTTCTATTTGTGTAGATCGGTGTGTTCATCCCTTGCAGATGCTCAGACCGAGTTTCAGCTCCGTACAGCCATCATGTGATTTTTGAGAGCGCCATCAGTGAGTTTGTGGTTTTGTTGTGTGTTACGAAAATGGAAGAGCGGAATTTAGAGCAACGTTATACCATCAAGTTTTGTGGCGAACTTGAGGAATCCGCCAGTGTGACCGTTGAGAAGTTGAAACAGGATTGTGGGGAACATATCTTATCAAAAGCACAAGTTTTTCGCTGGCACATATCATTATCGGAAGGCCGAGAACACGTAGAAGATGAACCTCGCTCAGGGAGCCCTTCAAGTTCAAAAATCGACGAAAAAATCGAATGCGTGCGTGCTTTTTTGAGATCAGACAGATGTTTAATAATAAGGATGATGAGTGACCTCTCAAACGTAACACACTTCCGCCATCCATCTAATTTTGATCGAGCCTGTGACAAAACGGTAAAGTGAGGAGTGGCACACTGAGACATCTCCACTACTGAAAAAGCTCGAATAAGCAAATCAGATATCAACACAATGCCGATTTGCTTCTTTGACGGTAGGGATACTGTGCATAACGAGTTTGTTCCTCCAGGACATATTGTCAACCAAGTATTTTACAAAGATGTTCTTGAAAGGTTCAGGAAAAGGATGAATCAAATGAGACTGGACATTGCAGACAAGCGGATGCTGCAACATGACAACGCCCCATGTCACACGACTGCTTCCATCACGGAATTTTTGACCTCAAAACGCATCCTTACTGTTTCACAACCCCCCTATTCACCTGATATGAGTCCTTGTGGCTTTTTTCTTTTCCTGAAATAGAAAAAGCCTTTAAAGGACGTCATTTTTGGACTCTGCAGAACATTCAAAAGAATGTGACCGATATGTAAAAGGCACTACCAGTTGAAGCCTTTCAGCGCTGCTACTAAAACTGGGCACAACGTCTCTGCCGCTGTATAGCTGCCAAAGCGAACTGCGTTGAAGGAGACAATATTCTTGGTTTCTTTTTTTTTTAAGAAAGAAAAGCTTTGGTAGATAAAAAATGAGTTTCATTATTTTTCTGACACACCTCATATTCCATTTCGACGTTCGTACGATGAAAGGGGGGATGGTGTTGAGATCTTCAACGGTGAAACAATTTGGGGAGACCGAATTCAATATTTCTGCCTTCTCTCTGTTATCTTCTGTTCCGATGCCAACATCGTCACTGACTGAATGAACAGAATATTTCGAACCGTTTACTGATTTTACGTAAGACCAGAATCTTTTAGGGTATTTGGCCAGATCGGTTGACAATATTTTACTTTCAGAGTCAATGAACTCTTCTCTCATTACTCTCCTTACGCTCATTTTCACTTTGCTGAACTTTTGTTTGTCAGCTAGGTTTGACTTATCTTGTATCTGTGACGAAGCACTCTTTGTTTACGTAATATTTTTCTAACATGGCTATTAAACTGCGGTCGTCATTCCCATCCTTTGAGACCCGACTTGGAACATACTTGTCTAAGACGCACTGAATGGTGTTTATGAATTTCGAATTATCTGGATGAGCATTCCCATTTAAATTGATCGTAATTGGGATCCCTGGGTATTTAGTTGAATTGACAGCTTTTAGATTTGTGTGATTTATTGTGTAACGGAAATATTGCAGATTCCTTTTAGTATTCGTGTGGATGACCTCACGCATTTCACTATCTAGAGTTAATTGCCACTTTTCGCACCACATCGATATCTTGTCTAAATCATTTTTCAATTGGTTTTGATCTTCTGACCACTTTACTAGACGGAAGATGGCAGATTTATTTCCGAACAATGTAAGGGAGCTGCTCAGATTGTCTCCTGAGCCCATACGAGGGTTGACTGAAAAGTAACTCTTCAATAGTTGCCAGCATTGGTATTCGGCAGGTACTGGCTTGTTCCGTAGCCTCTTCTCTACAGCTCCAGTTGGCGGGAAGCCTTAGCATTGAACGATTGTGTTGTTTCAGTGTAAAGTATGGAACCCTGCGCAGACGGTCGGTCAACGCGATTTAAGCAACGTGCAGTCATTGAATTCTTGACAGCAGAAGGTGTCACCACAAGGGAGATTCATCAGAGAATGAAAGCTTTTATGGTGACTGTGTTGATGTGAGTACTGTGCGTCGTTAGGCGAGTAAGTTTAAAGATGTTGAGGCGGGAACATCTGACCTGGCGTGACAAACAAAAGAGTTGGACGTCCTGAGACAGCAACCACCGAGTTTCACAAGCAAAATGTTGGCAGATTGATTCAGGGCGATCGTCTTACGAATACGAAGAGTTGCATTACTTTTCAGTCAACCCTCATCATGTTATAAATGCAAAAGTAACTTCATCTGTTACATTTTCACTACTGAACCACTGAAATGAATTTGATGAAATTTGATATGGAGATAGCTTGAACACTGAGAAAGAGCACAGGTCACTATAAAAAAGTAAATAAAAGAAAGAAATCCAACCCCTAAGAGGGTGAAATAGGGAATGGAACTTTTTTTACAACAGTGAACATAAATCGTGTAAAAATTAGCAAAGGTGTTGTGTAAAGTACACACTGTATAGTGTTTAGCTACTTTAAAAGCACGATGCATATTCGAGCTCTCCTGCACACGTCGCTCTGAATGGCAGGTAGCTGACGTTATTGCATCTAAAGCTTGAGTACTCACAATCACTCATTATAATACTCGTAGAACTAGTGACCTACAAGTCATTTATATAGATTAGGGACTGCAGATGGTATATACGAGGGAATATCGGGAAGTAAAGCACAATAATTATTTTTCTCCTCTGGCGGGAAAGTTGAAATTTCACTACGATACAGAGGGTATTCTGTTTTCATGTGCAGTTCTAGCAAGAGAAGCCTGAACTACAAAACAAACAATGGTGCTCATATTACTGTCGTCAACTTTTGAAGTGCAGCGAAGTGTATCGATATTTGTGGGCCAAAGGGGCCAAACCGAGTGAAATTCACAGGGTCATGTGGACGACGGTATGAACAGTGACAGTGTCTCCAGGTGGTGTGCATTCTCCCAAGCGGCCATGTGAATCTTAGTGATTCGCCACACTTCAGGAGGCCAGTAACAGCTGCAACCCTGCAGTATGTCCGAGCCATTGCGGCAGCAATTTTGAACGACTGTCGTGTGCGCAGCAGTTCAACATTTTCTATGGTGTGGTGTACAGTGTTGTCCATGACACTTTGAAATTTCGTAAAGTTATGCTCGCTAGATACCTAAGAAACTGACAGACAACCACAATGGCCAGCGAATGATGGCAAGCTTGCACCACTTAAAGCGTTACACTGCAGAAGGGCAGTGACGATTCCTTTCTGAGAAGAATCGTCACTGGTGGCGAGTCGTCGTTGTACCACTACACGCCTTAAACCAAGAAGGCCTCTGTGGAGTGGAAACATGCTGGTTCCCCAGTAGGGAAAGAATTCAAAGTCACTCAATCTGCTAGGAAAGCGGTTGTGATAGTGTACTGGGATATGCATGGTGTGTTATTAGACTTTGCTGAACATGGAACCAAAAGTGAATGCTGTAGCCTACATTAAAACTTTAGTTAAGTTGCGTCGTGTCCTTCATGACAAATGCCACAACATTAACGCTGACGGTGTCAAACTTCTACATGAGAATGCTTACCCCATGTTGCTGCTCCTGTTCGTGAGAAAATCGCCAAATTTGGGTGGGAGGTGCTCCAGCATCCACCATACAGCCCAGATCTTGCATCATCGAAGTTTTATCTGTTTCGTCCCAATAATAATTTGCTGGCCGGCTAACGCTTTGCAACAGATGCGGAAATGAAATCAGTAGTACGCGAATGGCTATAATCCAACCCAATGGACTTCTATGATCAGACATATTGAAACTGATTCCATGATGGGAGAAATGAGTTGAGGACGTTGGTGACTATGTAGAAAAGTAGGTAAGAGATGCAAGTTAATTTTTTTGTTTTGTTAGCTATTAAACTTTTTGGTGATAGAATTATTGTGAGTTATTTCCCGATCCTCTGTCGCACAACTAAGACGATATTCTATTTGATTACTACCTGCTTGCGAGGAATGGCATGAAAAGCTTTATGGAAATACAGAAATATGGCCTCAGTTTCAGAGCCCCTGTCGATAGCACTCATTAGTTCTTGAAAATAAAATAAAGAACTGTAGGTAGTTGTTTTGTACAACACCTATATTTTCTCAATCTGTGCTAGCTGTCAATAGAACGTTTTCTTTGAGGTGTCATGTCTGACTGCAGTATAGGTTCTAAAATCTTACTACAAACAGGCGTCACTGATATGCAGCTGTAATCAAGCAGAGTATTCCTATTCCCTTTCATGAATATTGGTGTGTCCTCTGCACATTTCCAGTCTTCATCGAGCGAACGGTTGTAACTGACTGCTAGATTTGGAGCTATTATATCAGCATACTCTGAAAGGAATCTCGTTGGTAATCAATCTGGACTGGAAGACTTGCCTTTATTAAGTGATTTGAGTTACTTCGCTACACCAAGGATACCAACTTCCAAATTACTGAAGTTGGCAGTAGTGCCGGGGGAATCAACCCAACCTTTGTACACCGGTTCGGACAATGACCTCTGACCGTGGAGGGCGCTGTGATCGTGCATCAGGTCAGCATGTACGGGGGCAGCTGACTCGTGACTGTTGACCAAGGTGATGACCGACCAACTTCAAGGGAAATATCTGGCACTGCAAGCATTATATATGGTGCATGTGCTTATGTTTTTGGGATCTGTCTGTCTTCACAGAATATGTATGAGCGTCTGGTGGTCGATATCTGTATGCAGGATGCAGAAGTGATGTTTAGTATTGTGCAGGATATACGGTATTTGCTGATATAGCCTGGTCGGAGATCGGTTTCACACCGAAAATTTCAAACTTTTCTCGACAGTAGCAGACCAGTGTATTTGAGGAAGTGTCTTTGGCGGTAGTTCCGTATTTCATGATCTTGTAGACCACTTTTGCATGGTTCAGTTGTCACTGCCATTATAGTTTCGTTTTTTTTTTTTTCGATCTGGACGAAATAGTTTTGCCGCTGAAAGTCTGGTAATTCGTCCATCTGCAGAAAATGGTGGACAGTGCTCTCACACTGGAGTAGCAGCAGTTTTGCGGGTAAATTCAGTAAGAACCAATAAGAATGTTCCATTCACAGAAAGTTTCATGACGACTGAGAGTCAAGTGATGTTTTCTTTGTTCGAGTGTTCAGAGACAGCTCAAAGCAGACCATCCTCCTCTGGTTCGGACAGGGTGGGTGCTGTACCTCACCCGCCATTGTAGCTTTAGAGTATCTCCAGAGCAGCAGTTGTAGGAGACTGAAAATTCGCCGAAAATTTCAGCCATATTTCTCGTCTGTAGGACAGTGCTTCGAATTTTGTTTGTGTAATTGTTCTGATTTTCCCTTCTGTGCTTAGACACCAGCGTGCTTCGAGAAGTGAGGAAAATAAAAAAGAAGAGCCTTAACGTCCTGACTCCAGCAGCAAATACAAACTAAGCCCACTCATCATTTCAGAAATGTGATGAACAACACAGCAGCCGTAGGACTCAGAAATTTCTCTCTCTCTCTCTCTCTCTCTCTCTCTCTTGCAGTGCCTTCAACCAATCAGCTAAAACTAGAAAAGTGGAGTGTGTCGTGTTCAGAGTTATAGGGATATTTATTTCGACTTCATTTTGGGATTGCAGCTGATAACGGTCTTGGTGTCTATTTCTCAAAAAAGAGTGTGAAGTGTCTCAGGTAGGTTTCAAAAGTGTGCAGCGATCTTTTTAAAGTCTGTGTTCAAGTGTGGCAGTATACATAGCAAAATTGAAGCAAACTACTGTGTCACGGTCTTTTTGAAAGCGTATTTTAGAGACATATCCAATTGGATTTAGAAACTCCTGAAGCAGCTCGTGCTCAAAGACAAGGAAAGGATGTGGTATTTCCCACAAAAGCGCGCGATGTGTCTCAGGGATGGTTCCACAAATGTGCCCCTATCTTTTTTTAGATTCCATGTTAAAGAGCTGTGGTGGTTTTCCTTGGAATAAAACGTGTAAGTACATCGGAAATTGTTTAAATATTCTTGTGCCATCTGCAAAGTGCTCTCTCTCTCTCTCTCTCACTTGGTGCAGTGGTAGATTTCGTTACTGTGACACCTTCAAGTCATTTATGTGACAATTTTCCTCATATAAACTCCTATAGCAGTTCGTGTTCCTCAACAAATGTTACCTGTGCTCCAGGTATGGCAAGGAGGAAAGCTGCCGGTATTTCCAATGCGACCACCCTCTGGCTACCGTGTGGCGGTGCCGTGAGCCCAGCGCAGAGACTCTGGGGCAGGGCATGCGTGCGCTGGAGTGGATGAACGATTTGGCTCTTTCACTTCAGAGGGCTGACTAGACTTTTATTGAATGATCTACAGTTACAGCACACACATTTATCAGTATGTGTTGTGAAGCTTCACTTAGCCCCATCCCACTGCATCTTCATTATTTTATGAAGCATATTCGTCTTCTTTATACATACACTGAATATCATTGCTTTCCAAACATTCTAACATCGTGCAGGTGGCTATTGACACATTCTTCAGCTGCTTGATTATGGCTAATATACCCATTAAACTCCTTCTTCTCCAGCACAGGTGTCTCATCCATTGAACAAATAGTACACAATAAACAATTACATATGTCCTTCATGGAAGCTCAGCACAGACTGAGTGAATTTCCCCCGCAATTTTTTTTCCCAGATCGCCATCTAGGATTACACCATGGGAGGGGAAGGAAGGGCCAACAGCGCCCTCTGGTGGTGGTGTTGTAAACTAGGTCAGTTGTAGTCTGGACCTCAATGTAAACACACTGCATGGAGCTAATGTCTATGAAAACTCAGATTGTTCGGATAAACAATACACTGCAGTACATTCAAAATAAAAACTTACGTCCATCGTATCCAGCAGCCCAGCACAGACTGAATCCTCTTCCCGCCAATTTCCAGATGAGAAAGAGGAGGAGAGTGAAGTGGAGGGAGGGGAAGGGGTTGAGGTAGGTTAGTGGACGTATTTTCCAACCAAAATTTGAACTTCCCACGATTATGTCAGTGCGACATTGCCATATCTATGGCTGCCATCTTAGATCCACCATCCTGAATAAATTTGGCAACAATGCTGGATGGGTTGGTGCACTCTCTTTGTTCCACTGCTAATAGACAGTGAGATTTGTGTCATTTCAAACCACTGCTTTGTCCCAACATGGCCTTCAGCTTTTCAAGAAAAGGTGAGAGTTGATGTGACGACATCAGTAGAAAGCGCTAACCTCCAGTGTTAATATGAACATTATATCAGACTCAAGTGTGATTAACTCTCTACAGTAAATTGATTTCTAGGATGGATAGGATGTGTGACTGCTGTGTACAGACGCAGGAGGAGCTGGCCACTGTTCGCAAACAGCTGAATGTGTTGATGGCCGCGGTCAGCCGTCTTCAGGCTGCTGCCTCGGACTGTAGCGGCAGTGGGGAGTTTGGTGTGTCGCATGGTACATCCCAGGTGTTACATGCTTCACCCACTGTCCCTGCTGTTGAGACATCGTTGCGGGTACCGGGCGCGGTTGGGCCACCCTCTCCACCGCACGAGGTGGAGGGTCAATGTGGAGGCTGGCCGTGTGGCATTGCCCTCTCTGCCTGTGAGTGGACATGTGGCCGCTCCTTCAGCAAGGTCCGAGCAGGCACACGGGGGGGAGGGGTTTATTAGTTGTTGGGAGCTCCAACGTTAGGCGAGTGATGGAGCTCCTTACGGAAATAGCGGAAAGGTCGGGGAAGAAAACCAGTGTTCACTCTGTCTGCTTGCCAGGGGGTCTCATCCGAGATGTGGAGGAGGCCCTGTGGCGGCGATAGAGAGCACTGGGTGCACCCGACTGCAAATTGTTGCTCATGTCGTCACCAATGACTCCTGCTGTCTGGGTTCAGAGGTCATCCTCAGTTCGTACAGGCAGTTGGTGGAGTTGATGAAGGCGGAAAGCCTCGCTCGAGGGGTGGAATCTGAGCTAACTATTTGTAGTATCGTTCCCAGAACCGATCGCGGTCCTCTGGTTTGGAGCCGAGTAGAAGGCTTAAACCAGAGGCTCAGACGATTCTGCGGAGATCTGGGTTGCAAATTTCTCGACCTCCGCTATCGGGTGGAGAAATGTAGGGTCCCCCTGAATAGGTCAGGCGTGCACTACACGCAGGAAGCGGCTACAAGGGTAGCGGAGTACGTGTGAAGTGCACATGTGGGTTTTTTAGGTTAGAGAATTCCCTCCCTAGGCCCGACAAGACGCCTCCTCAGACGCGGCAAGGTAGGAGTAGGCAAAATGCAACAGGGAATAACAATATTAATCTGCTAATAGTAAACTGCAGGAGCGTCTATAGAAAGGTCCCAGAACTGCTGTCATTAATAAACGGTCATAATGCCCACATAGTACTAAGGACAGAAAGTTGGCTGAAACCAGATGTAAACAGTAATGAAATTCTAAACTCAGATTGGAATGTATACCACAGAGACAGGCTGGACAGTGAAGGGGGAGGCGTGTTTATAGCGATAAGAAGTGCAATAATATCGAAGGAAATTGACGGAGATCCAAAACGTGAAATAATTTGGGTGAAGGCCACGGTTAAAGCAGGTTCGGACATGGTAATTGGATGTCTCTATAGGCCCCCTGGTTCAGCAGCTGTTGTGGCTGAGCACCTGAAGGATAATTTGGAAAATATTTCGAGTAGATTTCCCCACCTTGTTATAGTTCTGGGTATAGATTTTAATTTGCCGGATATAGACTGGGAGACTCAAACGTTCATAACGGGTGGCAGGGATAAAGAATCCAGCGAAAGTTTTTAAGTGCTTTATCTGAAAACTACCTTGAGCAGTTAAACAGAGAACCGACTCGTGGCGATAACATATTAGACCTTCTGGTGACAAACAGATCCGAACTATTTGAAACAGTTAACGCAGAACAGGGAATCAGCAATCATAAAGCGGTTACTGCATCGATGATTTTAGCCGTAAATAGAAATATTAAAAAAGGTAGGAAGATTTTTCTGTTTAGCAAAAGTGACAATAAGCAGATTTCAGAGTACCTGACAGCTCAACACAAAAGTTTTGTTTTAAGTACAGATAGTGTTGAGGATCAGTGGACAAAGTTCAAAACCATCGTACAATAGGCGTTAGATGAGTATGTGCCAAGCAAGATCGTAAGAGACGGGAAAGAGCCCCCATGGTATAACAACCGAGTTAGAAAACTGTTGCGGAAGCAAAGGGAACTTCACAGCAAACATAAACATAGCCAACGCCTTGCAGACAAACAAAAATTACGCGAAGCGAAATGTAATGTGAGAGGGGCCATGCGAGAGGCGTTCAATGAATTCGAAAGTAAAGTTCTATGTACTGACTTGGCAGAAAATCCTAAGAAATTTTGGTCTTATGTCAAAGCGGTAGGTGGATCAAAACAAAATGTCCAGACACTCAGTGACCAAAATGGTACTGAAACAGAGGGTGACAGACTAAAGGCCGAAACACTAAATGTTTTTTTCCAAAGCTGTTTCACAGAGGAAGGCTGCACTGTAGTTCCTTCTCTAGATTGTCGCACAGGTGACAAAATGGTAGATATCGAAATAGACGACAGAGGGATAGAGAAACAATTAAAATCGCTCAAAAGAGGAAAGGCCGCTGGACCTGATGGGATACCAGTTCGATTTTATACAGAGTACGCGAAGGAACTTGCCCCCCTTCTTGCAGTGGTGTACCGTAGGTCTCTAGAAGAGCGTAGCGTTCCAAAGGATTGGAAAAGGGCACAGGTCAAGAAGGGACGTCGAACAGATGTGCAGAACTATATAGACCTATACATCTAACGTCGATCAGTTGTAGAATTTTGGAACACGTATTAAGTTCGAGAATAATGACTTTTCTGGAAACTAGAAATCTACTCTGTAGGAATCAGCATGGGTTTCGAAAAAGACGATTGTGTGAAACCCAGCTCGCGCTATTCGTCCACGAGACTCATAGGGCCATAGACACGGGTTCACAGGTAGATGCCGTGTTTCTTGACTTCCGCAAGGTGTTCGATACAGTTCCCCACAGTCGTTTAATCGACAAAGTAAGAGCATATGGACTATCAGACCAATTGTGTGATTGGATTGAAGAGTTCCTCGATAACAGAACGCAGCATGTCTGGAGATAAGTCTTCCGAAGTAAGAGTGATTTCAGGTGTGCCGCAGGGGAGTGTCGTAGGACTGTTGCTATTCACAATATACATAAATGACCTTGTGGATGACATCGGAAGTTCACTGAGGTTTTTGCGGATGATGCTATGGTATATCGAGAGGTTGTAACAATGGAAAATTGTACCGAAATGCAGGAGGATCTGCAGCGAATTGACGCATGATGCAGCGAATGGCAATAGACTCTCAATGTAGACAAGTGTAATGTGCTGCGAATACATAGAAAGAAAGATCCGTTATCATTTAGCTACAATATAGCAGGTCAGCAACTGGAAGCCGTTAATTCCATAAATTATCTGGGAGTACGCATTAGGAGTGATTTAAAATGGAATGATCATATAAAGTTGATCATCGGTAAAGCAGATGCCAGACTGAGATTCATTGTAAGAATACTAAGGAAATGCAGTCCGAAAGCAAAGGAAGTAGGTTACAGTACGCTTGTTCGCCCCCTGCTTGAATACTGCTCACCAGTGTGCGATCCCTACCAGATATGGTTGATAGAAGAGATAGAGAAGATCCAATGGAGAGCAGCATGCTTCGTTACAGCATCATTTAGTAATTGCACCAGTGGAAGACTCTGCAAGAGAGACGCTCAGTAGCTCGGTATGGGATTTTGTTGAAGTTTCGAGAACATACCTTCACCGAGGAGTCAAGCAGTATATTGCTCCCTCCTACGTATATCTCGCGAAGAGATCATGAAGATAAAATCAGAGAGATTAGAGCCGACACAGAGGCATACCGACAATCCTTCTTTCCACGAACAATACGAAACTGGAATAGAAGGGAGAACCGATAGAGGTACTCAAGGTACCCTCCGCCACACACCGTCAGGTGACTTGCGGAGTATGGATGTAGATGTAGATGTAGATCTTTTGTCTTTGTCTTCGTTGTGATGTTGTACGCTTGTAACAAGGGATAATTATTCATAAAGCATATGTCTATGATTTAGCAATAAAGTTGTATTTGATATCACTCACCATGTACTATGGTAATATAGAGGAAGTAATGAAAAAACACCAAACACCTGTTCGTTTTGTTTTGTTCATAGATTTAATTTACATATTTGCCTGAATTCTAACGTGCCTCTGAACAGCTTGTGATTCGTGCAAATGTTGGTCACTCGTTAAATCAGTACCCAGGTGCGTCTCTAAATTCTCTATATGAAGGTAGGACTTAAATCTTTGTTCACAGAATCAGGGTTGGAATTACATGCATTGAATGATATGTGTTTAGTTACGTCCTTTATTTGTCAATGTCGTATGGTAATAAATAGTCTCTTCTATATGTGTGTTATTCTTACCATTGCAGTAGAGGTTTTGTAACCAGTCTTGTCATTCCATTGACATCCATATCTACGCTTACTGGAGCGTCTGTATAGTCCATCAGCAAACTCATGAGTGGGCTTCACTCTTGGTGAGAGTAATGGTATTTCTAGGAAGGACCCTGCAACTGCCTACAGGCACCCCCAAATTCAGTTGCCCATTGCTTGTCATGAAGTGTTGTGCATTATGCAGGGATTTGCATTGATTCTGCTTGTTGATTTTAGTTACTAGCATCAGTCAATTAACTTTCTAATTTTGTGATATACTTAGTTATTCAGAAGTGCTGGATCAGCATATTTCATCACAAGAAAATGTGCACAATTCAAACAAGAGGTATTTTCGAAGTAAACAGCATTCAGTCATCTCTACCATAATTACACCTTGTATTGTATTGTACTGTATTGCTTTATTGATCCTCTTCATTATTTTGTACTTAGATACAAATCGGTATGGAACTAGTCAGTATTATGCGGAGATGAGACAACATAAAGTAATGTGATGATTATAAACTGTATACCTTTTAAAAATATACAGGAGTTTGCAAACAAAAAAGCTGTAAGCAAATTATATACAGTGATAGAAATTCTCTCGAGCTTTCAGCCATGTCAAGTGGTTTAAAATCTACGAGCTTTTGGCCAAGTACTCCTTGGCCATTGTGAGGTGGTGACTGTCTTTTAGTTGTTGCTAGAAGAGAATAGAAGCTTTCGAAATGTTGTGCTACAGAAGAATGTTGAAGATTAGGTGGGTAGATCAAGTAACTAATGAGGAGGTATTGAATAGGATTGGGGAGAAGAGAAGTTTGTGGACCAACTTGACTAGAAGAAGGGATCGGTTGGTAGGACATCTCCTGAGGCATCAAGGGGTTCACAAATTTAGCATTGGGGGGCAGCGTGGATGGTAAAAATCGTAGAGGGAGACCAAGAGGTGAATACACTAAGCAGATTCAGAAGGATGTAGGTTGCAGTAGGTACTGGGAGATGAAGGAGCTTGCGCAGGATAGATTAGCATGGAGAGCTGCATCAAACCAGTCTCAGGACTGAAGACCACAACAACAACAACAACCATCCCTATATAGCTGCACTGGCTTATGTGACGTCAATGGTGCACGCTCTAGTGCCATGTAAGATAATGTTTTCATTGCGCTCCCACTGCACCTGCTTCAGCCTTCTGATCACCGGGTTCCAAGCCACGCTCACCATCTGTATTGAGGGTCCTGTCACAAATTTTTATCTCAATCGCTTCTTTTATTATGCTATCCAAGTAACTGTCAGTCCGTGTAATAACAGTTGTCTCGTTGAATGCAATTTGATGTCCATTTTCTAGAGAATGCTCTGTTACCATTGATTTCTCAGAGTACTGAAGGCGAAAGCATCTCTCGTGTTCTACACAGTGCTGTTCGGTACCACACACAATCTGCCTGACACAAAACTGTCAATACTCACAAGTTATTTTATATACTCTTGGCATTCTGAGACCTACATCGACTTTCACAGGCCTCATGGGCTCTCGAATTTTTGCTAGAGCCCGAAGACCGAATCGATTTTATGCTTCTTTAGGAGCCAGATAATCTTTCCTGTTACTGAGCCACAGACCGAGCCCTCCTTGGGACCCTACTGCTTACATGTTTTGGGAAAGAAGCCTTGAGAAATCTGGCAGATGTTGTAACCGTTGTCCCTGAATACTTTCCGTAAGAGACTCAGTTCCTTCGGCAGGTTTTCAGCGTCTGAGATGGTTTCCACTCGATGAACTAAGCTTCTCGGAACAGAACGTTCCTGCGACGGATTTTGATAGTTGTTAGTCCGCAGACGTTGGCCCATTTGGGTGGGTTTCTGGCGAACACTTAGGCACCATATCAATACTGCTGCAGCCAGAAAATATTTCGTCAGGCTAGATTCACCCTGCTGCGAGAGAGGATACTTCACACCAGAAAGCAGATAGATACAAACGGCCATGAGCTAATGGCTGTTATCTGTGGCTGAAGGAGTCGCTCTAAGCTGTGAATTGGGACTGGATTGATGCAGCCACAGTAGTATAACAAATGTCATCACAGAGGACAACCATGGAAAGGCAGAAAGGGAAATTCAGCCTGCTTTCACAGCAATAGCGTAGGGTGGAACAGAAAACAACAAAACGTACCATTATCAACATGACGACGAGAAACATCGACGCAGGTGTCATATCGGCTCTTAAGTAGGGACTTAATTTTACACCATCGCTTCTAAGTATCCCTCTCGCTGACATGGAAATGGAAATGCCGTGTGGCTAGGGCCTCCCGTCGGGTAGACCGTTCGTCTGGTCCAAGTCTTACACATTGACGCCACGTCGGCGACTTGCGTGTCGATGAGGATGAAAGGATGATGATAAGGACAACACAACATCCAGTCCCTGAGCAGACAAAATCTCCGATCCAGTCGGGAATCGAGCCTGGGACGTTAGGCACGACATTCCGTCGCGCTGACCACTCAGCTACCAGAGGCGAACTCGCGCTGACATAATAAGTCGTGTCAAACAAGCATTTCGGAAGATGCCCCATGAAACTGTACAAGAAATTCGTCGAGAAATGTGCCACAGTCATTCAAAATCCGAGCCAGCAACTTTGGACAAGACAAGAGCTTAACTAACTCAATAATGATCCTCTCCTCGTAGTTCTGCCACTTGAAAGGGCAATGCAGCCATCATTATGCAACAAGCGAAGTTTGGTTGATGTTGGAGGACGAGACATATCAAAAATTAATAAGGGACCCAACATCCAGAATAATGAGGAAGACATTGGAGTTTCTCAAGAGATCTCCACTGGGAGAGAATATAATTAAAAATCTCCTCTCTCGGGCACCTCGACCCCCTGCATTGTATGGTCTTCCAAATGTTCACAAGAAGAATACAGCTCTATGTCCCATCATGAGCACCATTGGCTTGCCAACTTACAGACTCCTGAGGACTCTGGCTACCCTCCTTACTGTGCACATTCGTCACTGTGTGCCCCATATCAAGAACACAACCGACTTCATCAGTTGAATTAAATGCTTGTAACTTTGAGAAGGAGATATTGTGGTCATCTTTGATGTGGTGTCATTATTCACTCACATCACATCAAAGATTCTATAGATCTGGTCTCACAGTTATTTGACCACACGGTCGTGGATTTATTTAAGCACACTCTGGTGTCATAGTATTTTTTGTATGATGGATAATATTTTAGACAGTGTCATGAGGGGGAGCCCATTACCTCCAGTTAAAACAATCCTCTTTGTGGAGGACTTTCAAGATATTGCCCTGGCCACAGCTCCTGAAAAGCATAGTTGCTTTCATCATTACATCGACAACACATTCCTTGTCTGGTTTCATGGATTCGAAATGCTGTGGAAGGTCTGGGACCATATCAACAATATCTATGACGACAACAAGTTCATGATGGAGGTAGAGACAGATGGTGCTTTGCCACTCCTTAACGTCCTCGTCCACCATAAAGCAAATGCCTGTCTCAGCCACTGTGTTTACCAGAAGCCCTCTCAAACGAGCCGATATCTGCACACTAACAGATATCACCATCTGTCGCAGAAACATTCTGTTTTGAGGATCTTGGTAAATTGAGCGGAAGCTGTCTCAGACGATGAAAACTTGCGAAGGAACTGAGCTGCTCACGGAAAGTATCCAGGGACAGCGGCTACAACAACCGCCAGATTTCGTAAGGCATCTTTCCGAAAACATCTAAACAGAAGCACACCAATGAAGACCCGAAGAAGCTTGCCTTTTTGCCTGTAACACGAAAGATCAGCTGGCTCCTAAAGGGGCATAAAATCGATTCGCGCTTAAGGGCTATAGCAAAAATTCGATTACTCATGAGGCTTGTGAAAGACGATGTAGGCCTCACAAGGCCAGGAGTATATAAAATACCATGTGGGTATGGACAGTTTTATCTCAGACAGACTGTGCTTACTGCTGAACAGCGCTATGTAGAACACAAGAGAAGCTTTTGCCTTCAGTATTCTGCGAAATCTTCAGTAGCAGACCACCCTGTGGAAAATGGATATCGTATTGCATTCGATGAGACATTTGTTATTGCATGGGCTAACAGTTTCTGAGATAGCATAATAAAAGAAGCGACCGAGATAAATTTGTGACAACATGCTCAATAAAGACAGTGGCCTGCTGCTGAGCATGGCTTGATACCCAGCCTTCAGAAGGTTGAAGCGTGTAAGGCAGGCACACACTGGAAACATTACCTTATATGGCACTAGAGCGAGAATCACTGAAGTCACAGAGGCAGGCAGCTGTACAAGAATGGTAGCAGCAAACAAAAGACGGTCACCACTTGACAGTCACTGAGTAGTTCTTGGCCAAAAGCTCATGGATTTTAAACCACTAGACATGGCTGGAAGCTCGAGAGAATTTTATCAGCAAACCTCTCTGCAAAACTATGCACACACACACACACACACATACACACACACACACACACACACACACACACACACAAATGGATCTGAGCATTATGGGACTTAACTGCTGTGGTCATCAATCCCCTAGAACTTAGAACTACTTAACCCTAACTAATCTAAGGACATCACACACATCCATGCCCGAGGCAGGATTCGAACCTGCGACCGTAGCGGTCACGCGGTTCCAGACTGTAGCGCCTAGAACCGCACGGCCACTCTGGCTGGCTACACACACACACACACACACACACACACACACACACACACACACATACACACACAGAGAGTGAGAGAGAGAGAGAGAGAGAGAGAGAGAGAGAGAGAGATAGCAGTAGAATCTTTATCATTATTTCCATATCATGTGACCGCAGTTTACAACATTATCTTTTTCGCACAACAGACACAGATGTATGCGACATCAGCATACTCTGCTTATGAATTTACAACAATTAATCTTGTTAAAAAACATTTACTGTTTAGCTACAGCCATAGTTTATTACTGTAGTTTTTTGTGTAAAATATCTGAAATTTAATTTTATTTGAAATTTGAAAATTGAAAGATATTTACAATTTATTTGACATCAAGATGAAAATGTGTTGTATGATATTCTACTATACTAACGAATACTTAGTTACACTGTAAGAACATTTACTGAGGAGATGGTTGTGCATAGATCCTTCAATTTTACAGTCTGTTTTACTCACATCTATGCAAATTTTCCACAATCACTATTTATTAGAATAATAATATACACATTTAGGTTTTAACTTGATGGATACTCACCTACAGCATAATAACACTTCTGCAGCAGGTAGGTATAACTAAAAGAACTGTTGGATAATGTTGCCAGTCCCATAAAAACGGCTCCATTTTATACAAAATTCAGTCTTTCCGCAATAGGACAGAAGGAAACGCGAAAATAAAACACATGGATTATTTGGATCGCCAAGAAAGAACATTATGGATTTTGAGAGGAAGGCCATCGTTATAGACAGCTATGAAAATCGGTAATGCTACAAATGATGGAGGACTTGTACATCAATCAAAAGAATAGTGCCAACATTTCGGAAATTACTTGTTGCAGTCAAACAGAAAAATCAGTTTACCTTGGCAGAAAATTATTTTGCACAAGACACTTCGCGAAATGAGATTTCTCTGGAGGAGATATCTAAACGAAAGAAAGATTCTGATAAAAAGAACTGTTGTAATTACCTGGTGATGCAAATATTTGTAATAAATAAGGAAATTAAGATAGCGAGCATGCCAGAAAGTTCTTTTGTATCGACAGAACAACTAATTACTTTTAGAAAATATTGTTTGGGTACTGACATTGATTGCATCAAAGGACAGTGTTCATGGAAGCAACAGGATTATTGTGGTGAATATTGAATCTAATGCTGGCTTTATTTATTAGTCTGCAACAATGTTATCGTCTTCAGAATATTCCCCATTATGTATTATACACTTACGTCAGCACTTTTCCAAAATGTGAAACACTTCTAGAACTCTATCTTTGGCACAGATTTAGTCCTGTTAGCGACACGTTTTCAACCTCATCTGTGCTTCCAAAAGAGAGCCCTCTACAGTTTTCTTTATTTTGGGGAACAAAATAACGTGACATGGAGCCAATATGGGGGCTAGGGCATTATTACAGTATTGTTTTCGGGTAAAACTTCACAAACATTCAACGAAATGTGTGTATGTGCATTATCGTGGTGCAAAAACCATGAATTTTTCCACCACAAATCCAAACTTTTTTCGGATTGCTTCACACAAATGACGTTGAACTTGTAAGTAATACTCCTTATGTTCGTTTCACCTTGTGACAAGAACCCATGGTACACTGTAATGTTAGAACCACATAGCCTTCAGATTTCACTGCACTTGTCGAGCTATTATCGGTTTTCGTGACCCAAGATTCTTCCACTGGGGCGACTAAGTCTTAGTTTCAACGTCATATCAGTTAACTCATGTTTCGTCATCTCGTTTCATTGTAATTGGAGTCACAAACGATGGCGGTCGAGTTTAGACTTATTCTGCGCACCTACAGCATTCATTCACCAAAAATTGCTCAAATGTATGTAAATTCCTATGGGACCAAACTGCTGAGATGACCGGTCCCTAGTCTTAAACACTACTTAAACTAACTTATGCTAAGAACAACACATACACCCATGCCCGAGGCAATACTCGAGACTCCGATGGGAGGGGCCGCACAGCCCATGAAATGGCACCTCAAACCGCGCGGCCACTCCAACAGCCAATGAGTGTTCAGTAGTGTTCTGAGCGCACTGGTGTGAATGCCGCACCAAATGCGAGCATTAAACCTGATCATAGTGATTTAGTGAATTTTTAATCCATTTGTTGCAAGTTGTCATGGTCGAAGGTCGTGGTAAGTGACAAATTCTCCACAAACAAGTGAGAGACATAATTTGCAGAATATACAACTTACATAAAGCGCAAAGCACATGTGTGCAAGTTCAGCGAATGTCGCTTGGAACTGACAACAATGCAATCCCCCGCCTGTTTCTTGACCTGCGCGAACTTCCATTATTTGTGGATCGGACTATAGTGGCTCCTGAGTAACTTGAATTGGCCTCTATTTTTGTTCAAAATTCAGCAGTTTCGAGTACCTTTATTCGAAACAATTTTATGGTATGTGTGGTATGTGCCAGTTGATATGCCAACACCATCACTGATTTCTCTAGAATGTGATTTTCATTCTGCAGCGGAGTGAGCGCTGATATGAAACATCCTGGCAGATTAAAACCATGTGCCGGACCAAGACTCGAACTCGGGACCTTTGCCTTTCGCGGGCAAGTGCTCTACCAACTGAGCTACCTAAGCACGACTCACTCCCCGTCCTCACAGCTTTACTTCTGCCAGTATCTCGTCTCCTACCTTCCAAACTTTACAGAAGCTCTCCCGCAAACCTTGCAAAACTAGCACTCCTGAAAGGAAGGATACTGCGGAGACATGGCTTAGCCACAGCCTGGGGGATGTTTCCAAAATGAGATTTTCATTCTGCAGCTGAGTGTGTGCTGATAGTAGCTCAGTTGGTAGAGCACGAAAGGCAAAGATCCCGAGTTCGAGTCTTGGCCCGGCACACAGTTTTAATCTGCCAGGAAGTTTCATATTTTGTTTAATCAATCCAGTGTCTCACAGAGAAAAGAGGATATAGCATTTTCAGTTGTTCAACCACTTCTAAAACCAAACTATACATTTTATAGCAAATTATGTAAAACAAAATCATTAATTATCCTTAAATACAGTTTTTCAATAACTTTAGCAAACACAGATGCTATAGAAATAGGTCTATAATTGCCTTCATTATCCCTGTCTCATTTTTTATAAAGTGGCTTTATTACTATGTTAATCATTCAGGAAACTGACCATTCTTAGTACAGGGCTAACATGTGCAGCACAGTACTTTAATATACTGATAGGTGCTCCGTCATATCCATGAGAGCCCTTAGTCTTCAGTGATTTAATTATTGACTCGATCTCCCCCTTGTCAGTATCACAGAGGAGTATTCCAATCCCAGAAATGCATTTTCTGAGAAAGTTATATGATTCCCTGTAGAGACTAAGTTTTTATTTAATTCACCAGCAGTGCTCAGAAAGTGATTGTTAAATACTGTACACATTTCTGACTTCTCAGTAGCAGAAATATTTTTACTACAAAATGACTTTATATTGTCGACCTTATGCTGCTGAGCAGACACTTCCTTCACAACTGACTATATGGGTTTAATTTTGTCTTGTGAATTAGCTATACTATTTGTGTACCACATACTTTTTGCTTTCCTAATAATATTTTTAAGCAATTTGCAATACTGTTTGTAGCTTGATTGTGACTACTGCTAACATTTTGATTTAATTCCCACTTTGTTCTACATGATGTCCTTATTCCAGTAGTCACCCACCCATGCTGCCTTTCACATAGTACCCTATTTAGAACCTTGTAATGGAAAGCATTATATTTGTCATTTGTGTTATCGGCTATGAACATCCTGCCACTCTTGTTCCTTAATGAGGTTTTAAAAAAATCTCTGTTTCCACTGGATTAGCTTTTCTACGTAGTTTGTAATTATATATATCATTTTTTGAGTACAAAAACCTTTTAGTGTTGAAATTTGTGCATCATGGTCTGAAAGGCCATTCACTCTTTTCCTAACAGAATGACCATCTATTAATGAAGAATGAATAAAAATACTGTCTATGGCTGTGCTACTGTTACTTTGCCCCCTGGCTGGAAAAAACACTGTCTGCATTAGATCATACGAGTTTAGGAGATCTTCCAACATCCTTTTTCTTGCACAATCACATAGAAAATTAATATTGAAGTCACCACATACATGGTGTTTCAGAAGTGATGGTCAGTATTCAGGGATATGACAGGAATAATCATTAAAAACAAAAAAGTCAAGTACACATGGGCCTAAAACGTATATCGTAAGAGCTATGGGAAGTTCCTAATCTTCGATATTGTGAGGCAATTCTCTTCTACTGCAAGCTCTTTACTTTCCATATATTGGAAAGTCGTAGTATGGACGAAAACAAGAAAAAAAATGATGAGTAAACGTGCTCTAAAATGCATACCTTAACAGCTACTAGCACTTGCTCATAACTTTTAAGGTATGCATTTTAGAGCACATGTTTACTGAACATTTGTTTCTTGTTTTGGTCCATTCTACCACATCCTAAAATATAGAAAGCAAAGAGCTTGCAGTAGAAGAGATTTGTTTCACAACATTGAAGATCAAGAATATCTCATAGCTCTTAAGGTATACGTTTTAGAGCCCATGTTTACTTGACTTTTTTGTTTCAGATAATCATTCCTGTCATATCCCTGAATATTGACCATCACTTTTGAAGCACCCTGTCTAATTAATTTTTGGTACTTCCAATCAAGTGAACCAAGAACCTTCTCTAGCTTGAGCAGAAATGCTCTGAAGTCAGATTTAGGGGACCTATAAACAATAACAATTAGAAGTTTTTTTTACTAAATTCAACTGCCCCTGTAAATTATTCAAATAACTGTTCAGTGCAGTACCGCGACACATCTACGGACTCAAATGGAATACTGTTTTTTGCGTTCATGACCACTCCCCACTCTGCAAAGAATTCCTTGAAAAACAGCCAGCTAATGTGTATCCTGGTAAAGGATGCCTCTGAGTTGTCAAATTATTTAAGTGGTGCTCCGATATACCAATAATGTCAGAGTCAACATCTATAAGCAGTTCACTATCTTTATCTCTAACACCTCTTATATTCTGATGAAATATGATAATTCCTTCTTTACTTGGATACCTGACCTCCTCTGAAGGTGATTCCTTTGTTAGAGGGACTTTCTCTAAGCAGAAATACTTATCAGCTGACCATCTTATTATTTCGTATGGTATTAAAGCATTTATCTAAAAATAAACGTTGCCCGGACGTATCTGGACAATGGATCGCCGCAGTTTTAAGCCGCATGCACGGCAGAGCAGGTGCAACTTCAGGAAACAGCCTGTAGAAGCGCCTTGTGACGTAGCTGAGTGGGCGGAGGAGGAACTCGGTCGCTTGCTCATGAGTTTATCGATTGACTTTACTCCAAGAGCTTGTAAATCGCCTCCGGGAAAGGACACTCTTCCCTTCCCAGAAAATAAACTGTGAATATTCAGTCCACCAAAAGCTAAGCAAACGTTGCTGTGCGTGTATTTGTGTCATCTTGCTAGAAACATTGCTCTCACCCTAATTAGGATTACTTACAAATGTTTGTACTAGTTTTATTATGAAATAAACTTGGAAACTCAACTAGAACAGCAGTGTTTATTCCCCTGTTAATCAGAAATCTATCATCAAAGTATGTAGATATATGCGGGCAAAGACGAAAAATCACTTGATGTGAAGAATCAATATGGACAGTTTTTCCTCGGAATAGCTTTGAGCAAGCGCTCAGTTGAGAAGTCTGAATGTTGTTGTTAGTGTTGATGGGAGGGGAATATAGTTTTAAGGATTGAATTTGAATAAAATAAGGTGGAATATTATTCTAAAGACGCAAAAATTAATATTTCAACCCTGAGAATGGACTAACTAAAGCATATGGAGAGATAGGTTTTTATTGTACAAATTTTACTTAAGTCGTCTGCATTGTTTATATACCTTGTTGTTTGACATTTATCAATAATTCGAAATGACGTCTAAGGACAGGGAAAAGACATTCCCAGAACGATTCAAACAGTTCTTTCGGATGAATAAAGGTGTTTCAGGTATTGTTTAAAATGAGAAACTAACTAATGAGACCGGCATTCGTGGAAACTCGTCATTTTATGACGCACGCACTGTTCTTTACAGGTAATTTGAAGAGCAGAACAGAGTTTACATTAACGCCGGAAATTGAGAAGGATCTGGGACCTGATGCACCTTTAAGCCATCGCATGAAGACTATCAGGGAATTGAGTGAAAAAGTTCGATACACTCGCCTTGAAGATGTGAGTATACAGTATTTGGAGATAGATTGGTATCTAATTGAGTGCAGTACTTGCGAAGCGTCCAAAAAACCACTGTTGCGGTAACATATGACGAATTGATCTGTGGCGTGGCCAAAGTTTTATTATGGAGAACAGTTTCTTGGGCACCTAGAAAAATAGTTATTGATCTGGGGGTGGGGGGGGGGGCGGCCTAATACAACATTTACATAGTAGGAACAATCTTTAAAACGTGCATGGAGAGATATAAATAATAAAAATTGCGAATTTATCAGCTCGCCCTCCTAATGGATTCATAAAGGTATTAACTGCAGCTGACAGCACACATTTTTAAGTGTAATGGTAAATTAAGTGTTGAAATAGACATTTTGATCCTGCATCAGTAAGGAGAGAACACGGATTTCAAAATATTTTTTTGCACGCATTCAATGATAAGTCGCATCCGAGACGTTCATAACAATTGTTAGGTCCCAGTACCCTTGTGGAAGCATGTGGCAAAAAAAGTATTCAGATCTCTCGATTGTGGTGAGCAATTTACATTTGGCACTTATGCTCGAGCTCGAATCCTGTTTTCAGAATATGTAATGAAACTAATGATTTGTGCCTGCAATTTTTTTGAAGAAGTACTTTATTCAAATTCTGTTTAAGTGCTGGACGAAAGTTTTACCTTGTGTCTTGTAGGTCCTGTATTTTTAATATAGTTAACTATATCTGCTATAGGCCTACTTACTTATAAGCTGTCAGTTTTACAAATCCACCTGGGACCACCCATCCTCCTGTTCCACTTCCACCTGACCAACACTGTCCTTCCTCTTGCTATCCCCTGCCCCAGCTTCTTTCATTCTGACCCCATGCACCACCCTCGCTGCATTATCAAATCAAATTTTGCATTTCACACATTTCAAGATTCATTAACAAACCAATCAACGACTTAACATATATGTGATTGGAGGCTTTCCCAGTGTGTGTTGTTTCCAGGGCTCTCAGGTGTCCAGCCAGATGGGATTGTTGTAGTCCCATGATATTTCAGTGAATAACCTTTCCGCCATCATCAGAACCAACTGGTGATGGCAGAAAGGTTATTCACTGAAATATCGTGGGGACTTCAACGATTGCACCTGACTGGACACCCAAGAGCCCAGAAAACAACTTAACATATGTTGCATATCTTCATTAATGTCTTCTACCATAATTTTATGTGATAATTTCTTATAGGCCTAAAGGAAATACTAGCTGCACAAATGTGAGCTATAAATAAATACGGTGTTCCCCTGCAGTCGTATCTTGTATCCACCATTCATTAGGTAATTGTCTTAATCTTTTATATCCCATGAAGAATGCAACAAAGAACTCCATTGATTAATCTACAATCCATTCACCTAGCCAAATCTCCTGTGCTCCTCCTTTCTGTGTCCTCAGATTGCTTGCTATTTTGTGAGTACTTGTGTTGCGAGCATAGAAACCATTGCTGTATTTCTTCCACCACATATTTGGATGGTACCTCAACCTTTTCAAAATTGTTTCACAGAATGCACGGGGAAGGTCACCCAATATTCAGTGTAGCTACCAGTCATTGTGCGGGGAGGGGAGTCATCAGATACACTTAATGGTGGTAACTGCAGACCAAGCAGCGATCACGCTGTTGATGCCCAAGCTGTCACCTTTCTGCACATGCAGAGGAGTAGATGTCTACCTGTTAAGAGGTCACAGGACTCTGGGCACTGGCCATCATGCCAGGAGCCTTTGGACTGTGTAAAAATTGGGACTTTGTACGGGCACTGATGACTGCGCAGTTGAGTGCCCCACAAATCAATCATCATCATCATCATCATCATCATGATGCCAGGTGCCCTCAGCTCTGGCTGTGGGGTGCATGTGGGAGGAGCCCTTGTTCGGAGTAGATGGCATCATGGCAGATGCTTTGCATCCTGAAATGGCCAAAGTTAATCAGCTGGTGGCCACAAGGCCCCCCTGAGTTTCTGGTTTGTACCCAAACAGGCAGTTTTTTTTCTTTCTTTCTCTCTTTTTTTTCTTTTTTTTTCTCTACTAAACCAGTGTTCTTTGTGGAGAATATTTGAAGCATATTTGGCAAATTGTTTTTATTAGTAAATTGTATATTGGTTAATACTACCCAATTCTGGGCCTTATTCTCTTGTAAACAACTTGCTGATGTGTGTGTCACAATAAGAACATCAGTGTGCCACAGGGATTACTTTTACACCGGGACCTGATGCTGCAGATTGATGAACTACATTAACACTTGAAGAGATGAAGCATCCACAAAATACATTACGTACATCGAGGCTTAAAAGACGACGTGGGCACCAGTGCATTCATCCTCACTTTTTAGGTGACTTTGCTTCCAGAAAAGTTCAAAATCATGGGTTACTGCTGCAATGTGAAGCCTTGTTTCCCATCCCCAATGTGGTGCTTTAAATACCAGCGCTTCTGGCCACTTCATAAAAATTGACAATATATGCTACCATCTGTCTGTGTTAATTTTGTGGAATAACCACCCTCCCCAATCCTCAAAGAAGTGCTACTCTAATCAAGGAACGGAAAATTCTCTCATATTTTGAAACTCAAAAATATACAATCATTTGCATCCAGTATCAGTGATACTGACTTCTGCCGCTACTGTGGCTAAGTAATCAGCAGTATTTGGCATATTTACCCTCTTGACATCAACATATGGTAGTTCCACAAATAAACTCCCACTTATGGTGATACCATCTTAGAGAGCCACTCCCTGCACCCAGCCATAGAAGCAGCATCTATTTGTGACAAGGCTCTCATTCGAAAAATCTCTCCGGAAATCTGAAAGTCAGCAGTGTGACATCAGGTCATGTATGAAGGAGCCACAGGGCTGGATGCCCATCTTCCATTCCTACACCCAGTGCAGATATGGCCTCACAATATTCATGGCCATCAAAAGTTGCGAAAGGAAAAAAGAAGAAATCTTTGGAGAATGTTACTCCAGTGACTCCAGAATTGCCAGATCCTCCTACACCAAATTAATCTCCATTGTTTTTCCACTCACACCATGGCAGTTGTCATGGGGTGTGACCTGTCCTGGTCCAATCACACCTAGCAAGGATCCCTCAGCATATTGATCCAGTAGAATTGCAATGGATATTAATCTCATGTGCTAGAACTGCGGTAACCAGTATGTTCTTTGTGTTGGTTGTCAATAAACACACTTTAATTATCACCATTCTTCAACTTTTTGAGGTTACTGTGATTACTGTTAGAACAATACTGTCCCAGAGAGAGCATCTGGATGGCTCAGTACATTGGTTTGCATAGGTATCAGTATCACATTGGAAGCAATAACAGTATGACTGCAAATGACCCCCAGCAAACATCATTTGTAATGTTCGAAGATATTTTGGGATTGCAGCTGGTCGTCATAAACTTCACTCCATGATTTCTGCTGGACATCTGTCAGTCATCTTCAGGTCAGTCATTGAAGACTGACGAAGAAATTCTTCGCTCTGCCCTGTATAGCGTGCGCCAGAATCGCAGTGACTGATGGACCACACCGTCTAGCGGCAGTGACCTCCTTAGCAGAACTGCAAAGATCAGCTGTCCTCAGCGTTGCTGCCTACTGCGGCCATTGGAGTATGCTGGTGTCTTTGTCTGAAGCAAATCTTGGAGGTGACAGCATTCCATGCATTGTCCGGCTGGTAGCTGTTGTCGTGGTTAATTACATTTTCTGCAATGCATATTTCAACAGATTCTTTTATAATGGAGTCCCAAAAAGATGTTTCCAAGGCCAAATTTAATGTTTTGTCATGCTGCATTGAATGTCCATTGGAGGTACAATGCTCTGCAATTGCAGACTGGATAAAGTTAACTCAATTATTTTGTTACCTCATAGTTTGTATTTGGAGATGATGTGTGGCCCACTTAGCGATACTGTGTACAGAAAGAGTTATCATTGCCCTACAGCACGTGTGAATGGAGGACATATCATCATCGTCATCATCATCATCATCATCATCATCATCATCATCATCATCATATTGGACAGTTTCCAGCCTCTGGCCGGGTCTGTTTGGAACATAAGCCTCTCCATCGTCTTCTGTCTTGCCACCATCTTTCCGTCTTCACCTTGGTCCAGTCTTCTCCTTTCTTCTGGACACATTCCTCCACTCCTTTCAGCCATCTGTCTCTCGGTCTTCCTCTTGGTCTCTTTCCTTCCAGCTTCATCTCGTGTATCCTCCTGGGTATCCTCTTCTCCTCCATTTGCTTAACATGCCCATACCATCTCAGCCTTGATTTCTCTAACGCATCCTGTAATGGTTACACCTTCATTAACTCATTGATCCTCTCATTTCTTAACCTGTCTATCTTTGTCAGTCTAATGCTGTTCCTCAAGAATTTCATCTCACTAGCTTGTACTTTGCTTTTCTCTTTTCCTTTCATAACACAGGTTTCGGTTGCATACGTCAGGACTGGGACATAGTATGATTGGTATATAACCCTTTTACTGATTTGGGGTACAACCTTGCCCCATATCAGGCTTCTGACACTCTTCCGAAATGCTTCTGCTTTTCTCCCCCACTCATTTATTTCCCTGTCATTTTTTCATCTTCCTGTATCAGACTTCCTAGGTACCTGAAACTCTCCACTCTCCTCAATTGTTTCCTACCAATTGTTTATCCAGTTGTTCCTCTCCCCTGAATTATTTCTTGTTACTCCCAGAGACCATCAAGCAGTTCCGACCACATGGCAGTGTACCACCAAGACTGTATGGTCTTCTTAAGGTGCACAAAGATGATCTTCCTTTATGGCCTATAGTGAGTAATATTGACGCTCTCGTATACGATTTAACCAAACATCTTACTTTCTTGCTGAGACCTTCGATTGGCAAATGTCCACATTGTATATGGATCTCGGCAGATTTTAGCAACAGACTGGGGGTTCTCAACCTAAGTAGTTCAGATCTTTTAGTGAGTTTTGACACAGTCTCTCTTTTTACAAAGATACGTCTTTCTGATTCCATAGCTCTAATTGGTAAATGGTTTCTGGTGGTTATACTGCTTTGTTTCTGCATGCTCATCACTCAATCTATTTTATGTTCAACCAAGAATATTTTGAGTAGACTGATGGCGTTGCCATGGGCAGCCCCTTGTCGCCCTTGGTGACTAACTTTTTTATGGAGGATTTTGAGGAAAGTGCTCTTTGTGGATGATACTTTCATAGTGCGGCACCATGGAGAATATAAGTTAATGGAGTTTTTACGTCATTTTTAACTCCATTCATGAGAACATTCGATTTACAATGGAATTAGGGAAAGATGGTCATCTCCCATTCCTGGATCTTTTACTTAGATGGAAAAGTGACAACTCTCTGAGACATTTTATTTATCATAAGCCCACTCACAGTGAACTGTACTTGCACTTGTCAAGTTGCCATCACCCATGCCAAACCATGTGTGTGCTTAAAACCCTTGTACGCAGAGCCCATGTGGCTTCAGATGCAGATAGTTTGCCTAAAGAGCTTGCACATTTAAAGACAGTGTTCAGAGACAATGGATACTCTACTTGGCAAATTAATAGGGTATTCTCAGCTAAAACCAAGAACCAGGAAGGGGATAAAGAGGCAAATGTGCCAGCAAAGTCCCTAGCTTTTCTTCCTTTCGATGGAGATATTTCTTTCAAAATAACAAGAATCTTTAAGTTAGTAATTTTCAGATGAAAGTGATTTTCTGCCCATCCTCTAAGATTTTGAACCTGCTGGAATCGGTGAAGGATAATTTGTTATTGCAGAAGGTGGGAATTTACAAAAGACCTTGCGAATGTGCTATGGCCTATATACGACAAACAACATGCGTAGTGGAAAGAACTTTGCGCAGGACATAAACGTAGCACTAGCCTTTTGCAGCCCTGCAAGTCTGCAATTGTGCAACATTGTATCTCCAGTTGACATTCAATGGAATGTGACAAAATATCAATTTTGGCCATAGCAACATCTTCATTGCAAAAGAATCCATAGAAATACACATAATGGAAAATGTAATGAACCGTGGCAGTGGCTACAGGCTGGATAATGTGTGGAATCCCATCATCTCTGATATTTGCTCCAGATGAAGATGCCAGAATACTCAGATGGCTGCAGCGAGAGGCAATGCCGAAAACAGTTGAGCTTCACAGTTCCACCAGTGAGGGTGCTGCTGCCAGACAATGGGGCCCACCTGTCACCATGTCTGATAGATGTCCACTCAAAATATCATGGAGTGAAGTTTACGATGACCTGCTGCAATCTCAAAATCTCTTTGATCATTTAATTCACCTGGAAAATTTTAAATTTCACATCATTTGTAATTTTACTTGCCTCCTAGCAGGACAGTTAAATCAACATGACCACTTTAATTCAACAACCACTCTCTCCCCTCCACTATCTCCTAGTTGGGTATTTTGATGTGCACCACCTCTTAGCTCTCTGCCACCCTCCCCCCCCTCCCCCAGCCCTCTCCCAGAAAGACGTTGTCTGGTAGAGACTTCTGATTAACCAACTTCTTTCTCATCTTGATCTGTCTCCTCAGTGATGGTCCTCTTACCAACTTTACATCTACAGCTACATAGATAGTCTGCAAGCCACCATATGGTGCATGGTGGAGGGTACCCTGTATCACTACTTGTCATCTTCTCACAAATAGAGTGAGGGGAAAATGATTGCTTATATGCATCTTATGAGCCCTAATTTCTCGTATGTTATCTTCATGTTCCTTAGGTACAATGAGTGTTTGTGGCGGCGTTAGAACCGTGTGGCAGTCAGCTTCAAATGCTAGTTCTTTAAATTTTCTCAATAGTATTTCTCGAAAAGAATGTTGCCTTCCCTCCAGGGATTCCCATCTGAGTTCCCAAAGCGTCTCTGTAACACTTACGTGTCGTTTCAATCTACTGATGATAAATCTAGGAACTGTCTTTGAAAGCTGCAGTGGCTTCCTTTGATCTGATCTGATATGGATCCCAAACATTCAAGCAGTACTCAAGACTAGTTCACACTAGCATCCCATGTGCAGTTTTCTTTACAGGCAAACCAATCTTTCCTAAAATTCTCCCAGTAAACTGAAGTTAACCATTTGCCTTCCCTACTACAGTTCTCACATGCTCATTTCAGTTCATATCGCTTTGCAACATTACACACAGATATGTAAATGAGTTGACTGTGTCAAGCAGGACACTAGTAATGCAACATATGTACATTACAGGGTTGTTTTTGTACTCATCTACATTAATTTAACGTATTTCCTCATTTAGAGATAGCTGCTATCTTTAGCACCACCAATGGCACCTTTTTTGGCTGTCGACCATATGATCTCTTCCCAAAATCATGGCTTTGCTGCAATAGTTACTATACAAGGGTCTTTGGGACAGTGACCTCTTTCTGGTGATCTTGTCACTTTCAGTAAGCCTGCTACCATTTTGGGCTCTTCAAATTGGCAACTGACAGTTTTATATATCCACTTGCACCTGTCAGAAGGCATTGATGAGGTTGTGAGAGACCCCATGAGACAGGCAGTCATACTGCTTGAACTGTTACTCTCTTTCAGTGGATTCACTCTGTCTCAAGTGACATCCTTCACAGATCATCCTCATCCGTTTTAAGCATCTCTGTGCTAAGGTTCACTATCTGATTAACACAGTAAGAAGGAATGCAGGGAGTGCTATGTCTCCTCCTTGAGAACATATGCCTCTTCATCTTAGCTCCGGGCCAAGCTCCGTAGTCGGCTGGTAAATGTCCTGTCTCCTCCCCATGGTGGGGTATCTGCTGATACATTTGTTCTTGTCGAACACCATGTGACCACTTTGTGACAGCATTGGTGTCCTCTTCTTACCCAACTACTTTTTGAGTGTGTAATAGACAAGTTCTGTATCCTTTACCTCTAATCTTGCTGAATTATATAACAAACTGGAAAGGGCTTCAGACTCATCACACATCACACAATTTGTCCCCAGGCACTGATTCAGTTTATAATTAGATGATCCAGCATCTAAATGTTACAATGAGACTCCATCTACGCAAGGTTTTCAACCATTCTTGGCTAAAAGGTGCTACACCTTCACAGTGGCGAGATAGTATTGGCGTCCCAATCCTCAAATCAGACAAAAAACCCAACGTCCTTTGACAGCAAATGTCTGTTTAGCCTCACTAACATCTAAACAGCTAAATGTTACAATAAAACTCCATCTATGCAGGGTTTTCAACCATTCTTGGCTAAAAGGTGCTATCCCTTCGCAGTGGCTAGATAGGATTGGCGTCCCAATCCTTAAATCAGGCAAAAACCAAATGTCCTTTGACAGCAAATGACTGATTAGCCTCATTAATGTGCTCAGCAAACTGCTTGCAAGGATGGTACCAGGTTCTCGAATTGTGGTACCTTTTGTCCCTATGTCATTCCTGTGTCCAGGAGGGACAGTACACAACCAACCATCTGTTTAGGTTGCAAACAACAATCTGACAGCCTGTTTCTTAATGCTGTCACATTACTGCAGTATTTTTTGAACCACGTAAGATACACAATACTGCTTCGTGCCATTACATTTTATGTACCTTTAGAGCCTTGGTACCAACTTTTGCTAGTGAGTTTGTGTCCCACCAGTTGTTTCATGTTGTAGTAAGCACTTCTCTCAGCTCACTAATCTTCCAAGAGAACAGCTTTCTGGAGGGCTCTGGGCTGCGCAGTACACTCTGTGTCATTGCTATCAATGAGCCAACAGCCTCCGTTGGCCCACTGGTCACCGCCACACTATACATTGATGATCTCTGCTCCCAGTCTTTAGCATCGATTCAACACCAACTGCAAGTTGCCATTCTAAGGACTGACACTTGGACACTTTTGCCTTGGCTTCAGATTTCTCCCAGAAAAACAGAGTCGTGCCTGTCTGTTGTCTTATGATTGACCATCCTGACCCAGCACTCTACTTGGGTACCCAGCACTTGGACTTTGTTACAGAATCTTGAGTTTTTTGTACTCTTCCTTGATAAAAATCTGACATGAGTACTCCATATTCGCCACTAGAAAAGTGCATACAAAAGCTTAAAGCTCTATTCTTCCTTGTCCCACCTCTTGGGGTGCAGATCATGTGATCTTAACCCAATTAGACAATGAAATCCAGACCATTAGCTACGTACAGGCATTGATAAATATCAACGGGGACAGTTGAAAATGTGTTCCCCAACCAGGACTCGAACCCAGGATCTCCTGCTTACATGGCAGACGCTCTATCTGACCGAGCCACCGAGGATTGCTCAGTCAGATAGATTGTCTGCCATATAAGCAGGAGATCCCGGGTTCGAGTCCCGGTTGGGGTGCACATTTTCAACTGTCCCCCTGATATTTATCAACCCCCGTAAGCAGCTAATGGTCTGGATTTCATTCTTTGAGAGCTGCAAGATCACTAATGGTATCTGTTCTTCTGGCATGTCCGAAAGAACAGACACCATCTTCATATACATACAATTAGACAATGATTTCCATATTTATGACTCAGTGGCGACTTCAACTTTCAAGTTGTTGGATTCAATCCAACATCATGGAGTAAAACTGGCCACCGATGTCTTCCTGTATAGTCCTGTAGCATTCTCAGTTCTTCATGAGTATTGAGGTGGTAACTCTAAAGTCATGGATAGGACAAGATGTGCATTTACCTATCCCTCTGGTAAGGAACCTCATCTGTTACTGAGATGATGATGTTTTTGATGGTGGAGCTGACAGCCATTCACAGTGCCTTACGTTTCAGCAGTCCTATTGATCGAAGTTACTATTGTCACCCTGTGATACCTGCTATTCGTGACTTTCCATATGACCTAAGTTGTACTGCCTACCTAACTGTCTTTCTGTGGGGACAATTTGGCTACAGAAGTGATTACTTACCCAACATTTGATTTGCAGGTGCAAATATCTTCATCACTCAGAGAATGATCATCATGTGGTAGACTATTGCTCCTCTAAAAACTTCCACACTATCTAGGAGACTATGGCTTCATGGTGCTCCTCTTCCTGTTCCTCTCAGAAGGAATCCACTGTTCTGTCACTGCTGCATCCATCATATCAGATTAACACATAGATTTATTTTATGTAATGAGCAACTCCCACATTGTCGTTGCAGAACCTTTCAGGCAGTAACTCCCATCCTGGTGGAATGCCCCCTCCATCCAGCTTTCCATGCTGATCTATGGCTTTCTTGATTCTTTGCCTCTGATATTGTCAAGCAACTCATGGACAGTGAGATGCTTTTAAATACTTGTTTTGTAAATAAAACCGCCTTTTCCTACTGCCACTTAATTTATTTTTCCCAGCCGCATTTTGTCTTTTTCTTGTTCTAAGGCATTATCCGTGGGATAATGAAGTTGCAATATTTATGTTGTTAAAAGCACAGTGTCTGAAGGAATAGCTATGTTGAATGGCAAAAGAACAATAGAACACCACAGAAAAGGCGGAGTAACATGGTGAACATTGTTTAAAAGGTCGGAACCCAAAACTGTGCTTATATGTTAGTAATAAAGTGGTAGTGCAAACTCCAAACCAGATGAGAGGAAACACAGATTACAGCAAATCATTCCACTGATGATGCTTTAGAGCGAGAAAAGATGTAATGCATCAGGGGAAAAATAAAGTGGCAACAGGAAAAGGCGATTTTATTTACAAAGCAAGTATTTCTATGCTTGCTGCAGAGTATGGCCATGCAAACAAACTTGAGATGCTTTTAAGTTTTTTCTGTGAAAATTGTTTTTATTCTCTGATATAATGTTTTAAACTACTTTCAGGGTAGGGGCAAACTGGTTGAGGTTGGGGCATCTCCACTGCATTCTTGGTCTGTAGGACCCTCGACCCTATCTCCTTTACTAACCACCGTGGTCATCTTTCTTTTACTCAGTTTTAACAAAACTGCTTGTGGATGCAGTGAACCCATTTTTTCCCTCGCACACTGTTTTCTGTTTTGGGGGTAGCACTCTGGTGAATAGTGGGTGCTCTTCCTCTCTTTAACTCTTTGACTATAACTGATCAAGGATGGACACCTGTGGGTGGGATGCCCCCCCTCACCCTCCCCCCCCCCTTCCCCCGCCTGTCATTCAGTGATGGGCAGTAGACCCCAGGTGTCATTTTGTGTGGTGTTGTCAACTCAAGGCCTGGATGTTTGCCATTCAGTTGACAGCCAGCTGTGAGCAGGGTAAGTAATACCTAACATAGATGTGTGCTTCAGGAGCATCTGAAGATGGAGCTGGCGGTCTAGAAACTGATTTGTATTGCAGGAGTTATAAAACCATTCTCTCAGCCAGAGGCTGTTTTTATTTATAATTGTTGACAAAGCCTATATCTTTCTTCATATTCTTGTGCAGAGTCCTCACCACCGACTTTTCACGTCTGTGTTGGTGACTTCTTGGATTCAAAGGGCAACACAAGTAATTGTAAGCAGTGTCGATATAAAGACAAATCTTTGCTGTTCTGATTGATGCCTGCTCTTAATCATATGAATTCTAAAGCTTTTCTGATTGAATAATTACATTGTTTGCCTTGCCACTTGCCTCTATACAGTTTGTCCTCAAGAAGTTGGCCCTTTTCGCTGGTGCTGCCTGTAATGGGGAAACTTGGCACTTGTGGAAGACATTCATATGTCGCAAAGTGCTGAAGAATATTCACATGTCATGCATCTGCTTCTGTATAAGCACAAAATACAGGTAATGGTGCCAGCACTGTGGGAAGGAGTCTGTGCTGCCTTGCTCTCACTGTTTCTCTCCCCTTAGCAGCCTGAATGCAGGAATAAAGCACACCTCCTGCTGTTCCCAGTAGCTGTTGCTTAAATGGCCAACTTATTGTGGTCAAACTGTTGCCCCCATCTGCTATTGTTCCTTTATTCAAAACATGCTATTGTTCCACTGAAAAACTTGTTCTGTAAGAAATCTCTATAATTGAAGTGCAAGAAATTGCTAATCAGTTTACTCACAATACACTAGAAATGATTGTTGAAAATAACATATCTCTGGAAATATGTTTTTATTGATGTCTTTGTGTTTAGTGTCAGAGAAGATACGAGCTCTAAACATTAACAAAATAAGACTGTGTGACCACATGAATAAAACTGAAGTTGTGGACAAGCCAGCTTCGCCAAACCTCCATTGCCTCATGCTGTGTTTCTAAAAGGCAAACACCATTCATACGGCTTGGTTGAACGCACTTATCTTGTTATGGTTTTTGACAAATTTCCTTAGTTTCACTGGCTGTTACAAGGGCTATACATACGTATAGCCTTTGTGTATACATCGTAATATGGGCTGTGACCGACAGAAGCACGTGTAGTCCACACTACTTTTATGGAGGATTGACAAACAGTATTAAAATGGAAAACTCTATGTGAGTAGTGCACATTGTATTCATCATCTTGTTCTGGCAAAACATTTGAACCTAAGCCTTGCCAAGATTGTTGCATTTGGCCATAGAATTATCACTGAAACATTTCTACTTCATATGGGAAAGTGAACTTGCAGAGAGCAGACATTTGATATAGAAGTGATGGCAATTCTTAAAACAAAGATGTTACTGCTTCTTGGTAGGTCATTTATGGATTAATGTTTGAACTCAATAATGGGAGAGTAAGAGATGTAGAATTATCATTGTTTTGTTGTTATTTCATACTAAAATGGGTTCCTATTGAGAAACAGCACAGAGCTATTTTCAGGATTAAAATAACCATATTTAAAGATAATGTTTCACTACATTGAATTTTATTTTGGTCTACTGTCTCTTTTATCCTGTAATTATCAGGGAAATTCCATTCTGGTGCATCCAGCCTCTGTGCAGAGGCTGGTGAACCAAGACTTCACATCATGTGAGGCTACTTAGGTGTGCCAGCCATATGAAACACCATCCACACCATACACACCTGTATACAGTACCTTTGCTCGGCTTCCACTGCCATGGCTTTTTTGTAACAGACAATGAGCAATGAGACCCTATGGCCTTTGCACACAAGTTTGCCTTTTCAAGATGGGTGTGGCCGTTATGTTGAGGTTGGAGCAGATTTCCACCTTGGCTGCTCCAGAGACCTGGATTTATTTTAGACGTGACTAATTTTAGGAAAGATGTTGTTGTTGTTGTTGTTGTTGTCGTCGTCGTCGTCGTCGTCGTCGTCGTCGTCGCTGTGGTCTTCAGTCCTGAGACTGGTTTGATGCAGCTCTCCATGCTACTCTATCCTGTGTAAGCGTCTTCATCTCCCAGTACCTACTGCAGCCTACATCCTTCTGAATCTGCTTAGTGTATTCATCTCTTGGTCTCCCTCTACGATTTTTACCCTCCACACGGCCCTCCAGTACTAAATTGGTGATCCCTTGATGCCTCAGAACTGTCCTACCAACCGATCCCTTCTTCTAGTCAAGTTGTGCCACAAACTCCTCTTCTCCCCAATT
This sequence comes from Schistocerca serialis cubense, assembly GCF_023864345.2. Taxonomy (NCBI): domain Eukaryota; kingdom Metazoa; phylum Arthropoda; class Insecta; order Orthoptera; family Acrididae; genus Schistocerca; species Schistocerca serialis. The sequence goes on along the minus strand of NC_064639.1, from coordinate 852,191,098 downwards.
CTACTCAGTACCTCCTCATTAGTTATGTGATCTGCCCACATAATCTTCAGCATTCTTCTGTAGCACCACATATTGAAAGCCTCTATTCTCTTCTTGTCTAAGCTATTTATCGTCCATGTTTCACTTCCATGCATGGCTACACTCCATACAAATACTTTCAGAAACGACTACCTGACACTTAACTCTATACTCAATATTAACAAATTTCTCTTCTTCAGAAACGCTTTCCTTGTCATTGCCAGTCTACATTTTATATCCTCTCTACTTCGACCATCATCAGTTATTTTGCTCCCCAAACAGCAAAACTCCTTTACTACTTTAAGTGTCTCATTTCCTAACCTAATTCCCTCAGCATCACCCGACTTAATTCGACTACATTCCATTATCCTCGTTTTGCTTTTGTTGATGTTCATCTTATATCCTCCTTTCAAGACACTGTCCATTCCGTTCAACTGCTCTTCCAAGACCTTTTCTGTCTCTGACAGAATTACAATGTCATCGGCGAACTTCAAAGTTTTTATTTCTTCTCCATGGATTTTAACACCTACTTTGAACTTTTCTTTTGTTTCCTTTACTGCTTGCTCAATATACAGATTGAATAGCATCGGGGAGAGGCTACAACCCTGTCTCACTCCCTTCCCAACCACTGCTTCTTTTTCATGTCCCTCGACTCTTATAACTGCCATCTGCTTTCTGTACAAATTGCAAATAGCCTTTTGCTCCCTGTATTTTACCCCTGCCACCTTCAGAATTTGAAAGAGAGTATTCCAGTCAACATTGTCAAAAGTTTTCTCTAAGTCTACAAATGCTAGAAATGTAGGTTTGCCTTTCCTTAATCTTTCTTCTAAGGTAAGTCGTAGGGTCAGTAGTCCCTCACGTGTTCCAACATTTCTACGGAATCCAAACTGATCTTCCCCAAGGTCGGCTACTACCAGTTTTTCCATTCGTCTGTAAAGAATTTGTGTTAGCATTTTGCAGCCATGGCTTATTAAACTGATAGTTCAGTAATTTTCACATCTGTCGACACCGGTTTTCTTTGGGATTGGAATTACTATATTCTTCTTGAAGTCTGAGGGTATTTCGCCAGTCTCATACATCTTGCTCTCTAGATGGTAGAGTTTTGTTAGGCCTGGCTCTCCCAAGGCTGTCAGTAGTTCTAATGGAATGTTGTCTACTCCCGGGGCCTTGTTTCGACTTAGGTCTTTCAGTGCTCTGTCAAACTCTTCACGCAGTATCATATCTCCCATTTCATCTTCATCTACATCCTCTTCCATTTCCATAATATTGTCCTCAAGTACATCGCCCTTGTATAGACCCTCTATATACTCCTTCCACCTTTCTGCTTTCCTTTCTTTGCTTAGAACTGGGTTTCCATCTGAGCTCTTGATGTTCATACAAGTGGTTCTCTTATCTCCAAAGGTCTCTTTAATTTTCCTGTAGGCAGTATCTATCTTACCCCTCGTGAGATAAACCTCTACATCCTTACATTTGTCCGCTAGCCATCCCTGCTAAGCCATTTTGCACTTCCTGTCAATCTCATTTTTGAGACGTTTGAATTCCTTTTTGCCTGCTTCATTTACTGCATTTTTGTATTTTCTCCTTTCATCAATTACATTCACTATCTCTTCTGTTACCCAAGGATTTCTACTAGCCCTCATCTTTTTACCTACTTGATCCTCTGCTGCCTTCACTATTTCATTCCTCAAAGCTACCCATTCTTCTTCTACTGTATTTCTTTCCCCCATTCCTGTCAATTGTTCCCTTATGCTCTCCCTGAAACTCTGTACAACTTCTGGTTCTTTCAGTTTATCCAGGTCCCATCTCCTTAAATTCCCACCTTTTTGCAGTTTCTTCAGTTTTAATCTACAGTTCATAACCAGTAGATTGTGGTCAGAGTCCATATCTGCCCCTGGAAATGTCTTACAATTTAAAACCTGGTTCCTAAATCTGTCTTACCATTATATAATCTATCTGAAACCTTCTAGTATCTCCAGGGTTCTTCCATGTATACAACCTTCTTTCACGATTCTTGAACCAAGTGTTAGCTATGATTAAGTTATGCTCTGTGCAAAATTCGACCAGGCGGCTTCCTCTTTCATTTCTTACCCCCAATCCATATTCGCCTACTATGTTTCCTTCTCTCCCTTTTCCTACTGTCGAATTCCAGTCACCCATGACTATTAAATTTTCGTCTCCCTTCACTACCTGAATAATTTATTTTATCTCATCATAAATTTCATCAATTTCTTCATCATCTGCAGAGCTAGATGGCAAATAAACTTGTACTACTGTAGTAGGCATGGGCTTCATGTCTATCTTGGCCACAATAATGCGTTCACTATGCTGTTTGTAGTGGCTCACCTGCACTTCTACTTTTTTATTCATTATTAAACCTACTCCTGCATTACCCATGTTTGATTTTGTGTTTATAACCCTGTAGTCACCTGACCAGAAGTCTTGTTCCTCCTGCCACCGAACTTCACTAATTCCCACTATATCTAACTTTAACCTATCCATTTCCCTTTTTAAATTTTCTAACCTACGTGCCTGATTATGGGATCTGACATTCCACACTCCGATCTGTAGAACGCCAGTTTTCTTTCTCCTCATAACAATGTCCTCTTGAGTAGTCCCTGCCCGGAGATCCGAATGGGGGACTATTTTACCTCCAGAATATTTTACGCAAGAGGACGCCATCATCATACAGTAAAGCTGCATGCCCTCGGGAAAAATTACGGCTGTAGTTTCCCTTTGCTTTCAGCCGTTCGTAGTACCACAACAGCAAGGCTGTTTTGGTTAGTGTTACAGGGCCAGATCAGTCAATCATCCAGACTGTTGCCGCTGCAACTATTGAAAAGGCTACTGCCCCTCTTCAGAAAACACACATTTGTCTGGCCTCTCAACAGATACCCCTCCATTGTGGTTGCACCTACGGTACGGCTGTCTGTGTCTTTGAGGCACGCAAGCCTCCCCACCAGCAGCAAGGTCCATGGTTCATGGGGGGGCGGGGTGGGGGTGGGGGTTAGGAAAGACACTTTGCTAGATTTTACATTTCAATCTCTGTTTTTCAACATTTTATATATGCACCATGGTTTCACAGTAGTTTACACTGATGGCGTTAAACAAGGAAAATTCTCTTGGCTGCTCTGTCGCGTTCCCTGATCATGTCACCAGGGTTCGCCTTCCTGCTGAGTATACAATTTTTTTAGCAGTGGAGTTCCACATGATCCCGAAGGCACTGGAGCAGATCCATTCGAGTGACCATTCCCCATGTGCTATCCATTAACTGACTCCTATCCCACCTATGTGCACACCCAAATGGCAGCTTACTAAGGCTGTCTCGAGGCTTTACCGCTCCCTGGCGACCTTCGTCAAACAACATTTCCCCAGCTATGATGACCAGGTAGAATATCTTACAAATGTCAACCTTACCACTGCAGAACGTTCCACTCCTCACACTTACTCTTTACCACACTGTGTCCTGGTCCCTTGGTGGATTGAGGTGTGTTGCAAGGCAGCTCATGCAGAGATGAGCTCTCTGCATTTTTAACCATCATCCCATAACGTCAAACTGCATTCATTATAAACAGTTGTGTGTGCAGTGTCATCGCGTTCTTCACGATAGCGAAAAAGCCAGCTGGATTTTATTCAATAGTTCTTTTAACAGTTCCACTACCTCTTCCATCGTGTGGACAACCTCCAACTGCTTTCTAGGACCAAGATCTGTTCCCCAATTTCCGGTCTGACAGTAGCAGACAGTGTCATCGTGGACTCTATTGCGATCTTCAACACCTTGGGCCGCCATTTTGTGGAGATTTTGAGCTCCTCCCACTATCACCGTGCCTTCCTCCATCGAAAATTAGCAGAGGAGGCTTGGGCGATACCCTTCTCTTTTCAGAATCATGAGTGCTACAATGGTGCCTGTACTACGAGGAAGCTAGATCATGCTCACGCTTCATCCCGATCCTCCGCCCCAGGGCCAGATGATGTTTGCATTCAGACGTTGCAGCAACCTTCCATTGTGGGCAACACTTCCTGCTTCATACGTACAACCACATCTGGACAGAGGGCATGTTTCCCAGATGCTGGAGTGAAGCCACTGTCATACCCATACCTACGCCCAGTAAGGACAAACACTGACTTCTAGCTACCGCCCCATTTCTCTCACCAGCTGTTTTTCCAAGGTGATGGAAAGTATGAGTCATGCCTGACTGGCATGGTGGCTCGAGTCTTGCAATTTACAACCATTGCACAGTGTGAATTTCAAGAGTGCTGTTCTGCAGTTAACCATCTCGTCACTTTGTCCACCCATGTCAGGAATTGTTTTCTGTGGAAATACCAGATTGTGGCCATGTGTTTTGATTTGTACAGAGCCCATAACACATGCTGGAGGACTGGTATCCTCTGTGCTCTCTATGTGTAGGGCTTCCATGGGTGCCTGCCCCATTTCCTTCAGGAATTTTTAAAAGACCAAGTTTTCAAGGTATGTGTGGGTTCTGCCTTGTTGGACACATTTATCCAGGAAAACATTGTGCCTCAGGGTTCTGTTCTGAGTGTTGTTCTTCTTGTTATCACCATTAACCCTATAATGGTGTGTCTCCCACCAGGCATCTCCGGCTCCCTTTTCATCAACGATTTTGTCATCTATTACATTGGACCTGTCTCATTGAGCAGCTTCTTCAGCAATGTCTCGATCGTCTTTATTCCTGGAGCATGGACAACGGCTTTCATTTTTCTACTGGCAAAACCATCTGTTTGAATTTCTGGTGGTGCAGTTGGCTTCTTCTACTGTCTTTACATCTTGGGCCTGTTGCTCTTCCATAGATTGAAACTATAAAATTCCTGTGGCTCATGCTCGATAGGAAACTTTCTTGGTCCTACCACATGTCTTACCTTGCAGCCTGCTGTATGCGGTCCCTCAGCGTCGTACGTGTCCTCAGTGGCCGTTCCTGGGGAGCAGATCAAATCACCCTTCTCCATTTGTACTGATCCCTTGTCTGTTTGAAGTTAGACTATGGGTGTTTCATTTATCCATCTGCACATCCGTTCCTCTTAAGCCATCTCAATACTATCCACCATTGTGGCACCTGTTTGACCACTGGCGCCTTTAACACTGGCCTGGTTGAGTGTCTGTATGCAGAAGCTGCAAACTACCGCTGTCCTACCGCCGTGAATTTCTCCTTAGCAGATATGCATGACGGCTTTCTGCCATGCATGGCCACCCATCCTATGTGCCCTTCTTCGATGACTCCTTTGATCGCCAGTATTGGGCGCGTCCCTCTTCTGTTACTTCCTTGAGTTCGCTTTCAGCTCTTGCTCCAGCATTTAACTTCACGCTAACTACAACTTTCCCGGTGGGTGTAAATCCTTCACCAACTTGGTTTTGTGCGGTGACCTGTTGACCTGTGTTCACCTTGGCCCTTGGCCTTCATTCACTTCCTAAGGACACTACTCCAGCCTCGCTCTATTACCTTCAGTTTCACGACCTTTTCACGGAACTTCGCGATAGTACCTTTGCGTACACTGATGGCTCTTGGACAGACTGTTGTGTTAGGTGTGCCTTCGTCATTGGCGCCGATGCTTTTGGGTATCGGCTTCCAGAACACTGCCCAGTATTTATGGTAGAGCTCTTTGCCATGTATCAGGCCAGATGTTGTGCAGGTGGGGGTGTTGGATGGAAGGAAGAACTGAACTGCCTGCTGTAGAGGCTTGGTAGATACAAGTTCTTCTGCAGATGCCTGACAGGCATCCTTTAGCACACAGGACAGTCCAAGTAGTACTAATGGGAGTGTGTCCACCGAAGCCCTAACAGTGTGGCAAATAGTTCATCTGAGGTGAAGGCTACACAGCTGTGCCATGTTACAGAAGACCTCTGCCTCCCACTGAAAACCTTGATCAGATGTTAACTGTTCTGAGAAGCCAAATTGCACTATCCAACTGACATTAAAAGGCATGGGCCACATGTTCCACTGTCTGACTTTGTAGTGGTGAAACTTCTGACCATCTCATTAACCTGTATCATTTGGACAGTAGTAGAACTTCTGAGAAACAGATAGTGAGTTGCTGAGGCCCACTTGTAGGTGAGCAAAGTGTGTATCTGTAGTAATGAAGTTTCTGAGCAGTGCCTGTACATGAGGAGTCACTTTTCTCTTCTGGTAGCAGTTGCATGTCTGGATCCATGAGCAGCAGAATTTCTGCATACCAGGCCATACAAAGATTTATGTTACCATTGCAGTTATAGTTTGGATGCTTCTATGACTCAATCAGTGTAGGGAGTTGAGTATGCATCTTGGTGGTTTGAAGACATTTGGCTTATGGCTTTGTCATTGTACACCACTACCGCTGGCACTGATGTTTCTTGCAGCAAATAATTCAGTTCTGCATCATTGTTAGGTGCTGCTGCCAGCTTATTGAAAATTGTTGGCTGAGGTGTGCCCTGACCCTGGACAAGGTGTCAGCAACCTCGGTTTTGGTACCACTGATATGTTAAATGTCAGTTGTGAACTGGGCAATTAAATTCTGAATATTCAGTTGGACTGGCAGATAGTTGTTCGAAGGTTGCAAAAATGAGTGTGTCAGTGACTGATGGTCAGTGTATATAGTGAGGATGTGGTCTTCTGACCATGGCTTCAAAGGCAGCCAAGTGCTCTTTATAAAATGGCAGCTAAGTGCACTGTTGACTCACTGCTGCAAAACTGCACCCACAGAATGGGGTAACACATCTAAGAAGATTGCCGAGGAGTGCCAACAATAGAATGTGAGAGCACTGCAACCCATGCTAGGCTTGCATGGTGTGTTTCAAATGCCTTTTGCTGTGTTGTCACATGATGTGTTTCTGCAGAAACCCATAATCAGAGATGTGACAAGAAGTATATAAGACAATATATTTAATAAAGTAAAGTTGCAGGGCCACAATTTTACCGTAGAACATAATATTTAAAGCTATACAGAATATCTTCTCACTTCCTACTGTATAACACCATCAGTGGCCAACTGACATTAGTGAAAGTAATGGCCATGGCATAGGTTTAATCATTACGTGATAAATACTTATTAGAAACTACATATATAATTTGATTGTATATATAAGCAAAATAATTCTTAACAAAACGGATAACATATGTACCAACATGGCTGTAATGCACCAAGCTGCAGGAATTTGAGCATAGGAAAGCAGAACATATGAAAGTCGCTCAGTGTATAGATTTTTGCCGGAATACATAAAAACAATAGTACTTGGCAAAATCAAAGTTATAACTAGATTAATAAATATAAAACTTCAAAAATATGGAAGAAAGGAAGAAACAGGACCATTTATTATGATGTACACTGACATTTACATTGTAGCAGCAGGCTGCATTATAAAATTTGAGACTGATTTTCACGAAACTGTAAGCAGGTAGTGACATTTCCTGGACTATACTCACACAAAAACTACCATCTGGTGAGCAAGATGTATGAGACAGGCGAGATACCCTCAGACTTCAAGAAGAATATAAAAATTCCAATCCCAAAGAAAGCAGGTGTTGACAGATGTGAAAATTACCGAACTATCAATTTAATAAGTCACAGCTGCAAAATACTAATGCGAATTCTTTATAGACGAATGGAAAAACTGGCAGAAGCCGACCTCAGGGAAGATAAGTTTGGATTCCGTAGAAATAAAACCTACGTTTCTAGCATTTGTAGACCTAGAGAAAGCTTTTGACAATGTTGACTGGAATACTCTCTTTCAAATTCTAAAGGTGGCAGGGGTAAAATACAGGGAGCGAAAGGCTATTTACAATTTATACAGAAAGCAGATGGCAGATATAAGAGTCGAGGGACATGAAAGGGAAGCAGTGGTTGGGAATGGAGTGAGACAGGATTGTAGCCTATCCCCAATGTTATTCAATCTGTATATTCAGAAAGCAGTAAAGGAAACAAAAGAAAAATTTGGAGGAGGTATTAAAATCCATGGAGAAGAAATAAAAACTTTGAGGTTCGCCGATGACATTGTAATTCTGTCAGAGACAGCAAAGGACTTGGAAGAGCAGTTGAACAGAATGGACAGTGTCTTGAAAGGAGGGTATAAGATGAACATCAACAAAAGCAAACGAGGATAATGGAATGTAGTCGAATTAAGTCGGGTGATGCTGAGGGAATTAGATTAGGAAATGAGACCCTTATAGTAGTAAAGGAGTTTTGCTATTTGGGGAGCAAAATAACTGATGATGGTCGAAATAGAGAGGATATAAAATGTAGACTGGCAATGGCAAGGAAAGCGTTTCTGAAGAAGAGAAATTTGTTAACGTAGAGTATAGATTTAAGTGTTAGGAAGTCGTTTCTGAAAGTATTTGTATGGAATGTAGCCATGTATGGAAGTGAAACATGTGAGATAAATAGTTTAGACAAGAAGAAAATAGAAGCTTTCGAAATGTGGTGCTACAGAAGAATGCTGAAAATTAGATGGGTAGATCACATAACTGATGAGGAAGTATTGAATAGGATTGGGAAGAAGAGGAGTTTGTGGCACAACTTGATTAGAAGAAGGGATTGGTTGGTAGGACAAGTTCTAAGGTATCAAGGGATCACCAATTTAGTATTGGAGGGCAGCGTGGAGGGTAAAAATCGTAGAGGGAGACCAAGATATGAATACACTAAGCAGATTCAGAAGGATGTAGGTTGCGGTGGGTTTTGGGAGATAAAGAAGTTTGCACAGGATAGAGCAGCATGGAGAGCTGCATCAAACCAGTCTCAGGACTGAAGACAACAACAACAACAACTCACACAACAGAACATATCATTTTGATTTATTTTGACTGCATTTCAACATGTTCAAAAGTAAAAATGTAAAACTATATAACCACCCCAGTCAGAAAATTACATAAAATGAGAGGCTGCTAAGATTTGAGTTTGTATTAGGGTCTACAGATGTGCTATGCACAACAAATGATCACGTAGAAATCAGATAAATTGAAGAGATGCAAATGGACAGATAAAAGTTGGTATCACATTATTGTAGGGATAATACAAGGGAATGTGGGGGGCTATATGTACACAGAATATAGAAAGTTTGAGGCTGTAGACCTAAATGAGTGATGCGTTAAACATCTTCAAGTGTCTTATTTCAGTGATAAACTTCGAAGCGTACAATAGTAGTTCTGACAGCACACATGTACATAACAGTAAATGTTTTAAACTTCATTAGGAGTTCGAATGTACTAGGAAGTCTCTCTCTCTCTCTCTCTCTCTCTCTCTCTCTCTCTCTCTCTCTCTCTCTCTCTGTGTCTGTGTGTGTGCGTGTGAACAACTTTCAACACTGATTACCTCTCAGATAGTGCCGTCCAGAATAGGACAGGATTTCTAAATTTGGCAGTTTTTTGTCAAATACATATGAGCCACAATATAAATTGTATGTCTGACTCTTATGATCAGATAGCAGCAGTATGATACGGTTAAGCAAAATTATAAATGCAGGCTCACCAGGAAACATCAGCAGTTTGACCTCATATTGTAGGGAGAAGCGAAGGACACTAGCAAAACACCAGTCCTAGCAATTGATCTCGTGCAAACATTTGGGCCATTTTTCTGGTGGTGTGCAGCTATGACCTGAATGTACAGCTTTTGAACTTTTGCACTCCCTGGTTATTTGTCACTCGCTTTGCCCCATTGCAGCTGCCTGACGCATGAACTGCTGTCCAACAGAGTGACAACCAGCACTCTCCTTTTTGCAGGATGTTGAAGGTGAGGAAAGAGGACAATGTAGGACATCACACGTGCCCAGTGTGCTTTGAAATCTTTTTCGAGACCTCATTTTTTTTCTTTTTCTTGTGAAAAGAGTACATAATATGTCAACCCCACACACATATGGTATATGTTCTATTTTAATTATACAGGGTGGTCCATTGATCGTGACCGGGCCAAATATCTCACGAAATAAGCGTCAAACGAAAAAACTACAGAGAACGAAACTTGTCTAGCTTGAAGGGGGAAACCAGATGGCGCTATGGTTGGCCTGCTAGATGGTGCTGCTATAGGTCAAATGGATATCAACTGCATTTTTTAAAATAGGAACCCCATTTTTTATTACATATTCGTGTAGTACGTAAAGAAATAGGAATGTTTTAGTTGGATCACTTTTTTCGCTTTGTGATAGATGGCACTGTAATAGTGACAAACGTATCACATAACATTCCGCCAGTGTGGACGGTATTTGCTTCGTGATACATTACCCATGTTAAACGTGTTGATGTATGGCTATTGTGATCAAAATGCCCAATGGGCATGTGCTACGTATGCTGCTCGGTATCCTGGACGACATCATCCAAGTGTCCAGACCGTTCACTGGATAGTTTCGTTATTTAAGGAAATAGGAAGTGTTCAGCCACAGGTGAAACTTCAACCACAACCTGCGACAAATGATGATGCCCAGGTAGGTGTTTTAGTTACTGTCGCAGCTAATCCGCACATCAGTAGCAGACAAACTGCGCGAGAATCGGGAATCTCAAAAACGTCAGTGTCGAGAATGCTACATCAACATTGATTGCACCCATACCATATTTCTATGCACCAGGAATTGCATGGCAATGACTTTGAATATCGTGTACAGTTCTGCCACTGGGCACAAGAGAAGTTGCGGGACAATGACAGATTTTTTGCTCGCGTTCTATTTAGCGACGAAGTGTCATTCACCAACAGCAGTAACGTAAACCGGCATAATATGCACTATTGGGCAATGGAAAATCCACGATGGCTGCAACAAGTGGAATATCAGCATCCTTGGCGGGTTAATGCATGGTGCGGCATTATGGGAGGAAGGATGATTGGCCCCCATTTTATCGATGGCAATCTAAATGGCGCAATGTATGCTGATTTCGTACGTAATGTTCTACCGATATTACTAGAAGATGTTTCACTGCATGACGGAATGACAATGTACTTCCAACATGATGGATGTCCGGCACATAGCTCGCGTGCGGTTGAAGCGGTATTAAATAGCATATTTCATGACAGGTGGTTGGTCGTCGAAGCACCATAACATGCCCCGCAGGTTCATCGGATCTGATGTCCCTGGATTTCTTTCTTCGGGGAAAGTTGAAGGATATTTGCTATCGTGATCCGCCGACATCACCCAACAACATTCGTCAGCGCATTTTCAATGCATGTGCGAACATTACGGAAGGCGAACTACTAGCTGTTGAGAGGAATGCCGTTACACGTATTGCCAAATGCATTGAGGTTGACAGACATCATTTTGAGCATTTTTTGCGTTAATGTGGTATTTAAAGGTAATCACGCTGTAACAGCATGCGTTCTCAGAAATGATAAGTTCACAAAGGTACATGTATCACATCGGAACAACCGGAATAAAATGTTCAAACGTACTTACATTCTGTATTTTAATTTAAAAAACCTACCTGTTACCAACTGTTTGTCTAAAATTGTGAGCCATATGTTTGTGACTGTAACAGCGCCATCTATCACAAAGCAAAAAAAAGTGGTCCAACTAAAACATTCATATTTCTTTATGTACTACACGAATGTGTAATAAAAAGGGGTGTTCTAATTAAAAAAAAAAAACACAGTTGATATCCGTTTGACCTATGGCAGCGCCATCTAGCGGGCCAACCATAGCGCCATCTGGTTTCCCCCTTCAAGCTAGACTAGTTTCGTTCTTTGTAGTTTATTCGTTTGACGCTTATTTCATTAGATATTTGGCCCGGTCACGATCAATGGACCACTCTGTAGATACGTCAAGATCAAAATGAAAAAGCTGAAGCAGCTAAAGAACTGTGGATAGCGACTCCTATCAGGTGGACTGGTCACCTGGTATGAGCCTTTTTAGTTTACACCACTTCAGCGACTTGTCAATGAGGATGAAATGATAATGGAAACAACACAACACCTAGTCCCTGAGTGCAGAAAATTGCCAACCCGGCGAGGAATCAAACCTGGGCCTCTCACATGGTTTCTACTGTGCTGACAACTCATCTATGGTGTTACTGATTTTTGAATTAAAATGTAATCATGCCAATGATGTTGAAGAAAAGTGCAACTCCTGTGGATGTATTTCACTTTAACAGTGTCAGCTTTTCAGTCCAAAGAAAATAACACAAAACAGATTCAGTAATAATTAGTACCGCACTGCTTTGTTGATGAAACACTTATTTATTTCAAAAATTTTTGCTGCATTTGTGAATTACAATATAAAAGTATTTAAAGTAAAGAGATCTGTGGCACCTGTTACAGGTTAGAACCTGCACACTTTGATATAAGAAACAAAGCACTATCAGTTTTGGGTTCACCGACACTGTGAACATGGCATTCTTACTCACTCTTAACTGCGTAGTATCAAAATAATGGCCCAAGTTTTCATGTAGGATTGATAGCTGGAGCTGATATCTTGCAAGTGTGTGTTTTTTTTTGTTCTTAAAGTATGAGGTCAAGTTGGTGATGTTTCCTTGTCGGTAAAACTGTTTACTGGGTGAAAAATGGGTAAAAATTTGCCAAAGGCACAAAGTAGATGAGAAATTCCTTTCCTAAAAATATTCTTTTGATACTGTGGATGCAAATTTCTTCACAACAGGTTCGGGCAATTATTTTATAAGCTGAGAGAGGAGATAGTTCCATCATCTGGGATCAAAATGTTTACTGAGTCTCAGTCTCCCACACTTCCACACCGTGGAATGGGCAGTGTAGGTGCTGGGGGAGACTACTTGCAATAAGAAAGCCAGACTGCACCTATGTGGTGACCCAGCCAGACACTAGTTCTGAACTTTACTATGTATAAGGTAGCAAAAATAAATTTGTAGGCTGCTATTATCCAGGCATAATTGTATCCCACAAGTGATGACACTGATGCATGTGCTGGAAATCCACAAGACTGAGAGCCAACAATCCCCGGAACATAAATATTAAGTCTGCCACCATTGGACGTAAATTTGGAGCACCTAGTGGCACAGCTGTGTCAGCAACAGTAACAAGATCAGCAGCTGCTGTACCAGCAGCAGGAATTACTTTAGGATTGAGAGACTCCACCAGGAGGTCACCACCTTAGAAAAGAAATACCAAGTTTGGCAGCAGATACTTCCAGAACAACACCATTGTAAAATTTCTACAAGCTGCAAACTGTGTTGTGTGTAAGTCAGCAACAGTGAAGTGTACTACATTTAAAACCTATTGCATTAGCGATGGACCTCACGAGTTGGCCTCTGCATGCTGTTAGTGATAAGGCAGCTGCAGCTGTGTTGTTTTTTATATCCGGGAGTAGAAGTGCATTGTGTGACATAGGAATATCAGCAGTATAGGAAAAGATAGATTGCTGCTTACCACGAAGAAGACATGTTAAGTTGCAGCCAGGCACACTTAAAAGATGCTTACATAAAGCTTTTGTCCAGAGCCAGGCCAGGCAGTGGTCTGAGCTGCTGGAGCTGGCGGTCATGTGTGCTTGAGGTGTGCTTGCGTGTGTGTATACATGGGGTGTGGTTTCTCTGTTTCTCTTTTCCTGATGAAGACTGTGGCCAGAAAGTTTGTGTAATTTGCAGTGACACATGCCCATACTTTCAAAAGGCTATGCATGCGGCAGTGGTAACGCGTGCGATCACCATCAGAGCCCGCCGAGGACCTAGTCCATTTAAGGCTACCGGTAGCCGAAGTTACAACACGATTGGCCGTGAGTGTGGTCCTGTTCTCTGCATAAATTTCTCCTCTGGTTGGTCCTCTGTGTATTTCACAATGGCTGATGGTCTTACGGAGGACACTTTACGTTGGTTGTTCGAACAGCAAGAATCATTCACCGTGGCATTGTACCACCAATCGCAGGTCCTGAACAATCAGACTCAGATACTTCAATCATTGGCTTCTGTTATGTCCAGTCGACATGCTCCTCAGTCTCTGTCACCTGCTGTTTTGCCCTCCACTGTCCCCATGGTTTATCTGTCTACCTTTTCTATATACAATGAGACCGTTGAGGAATGGGACTCGTATGAGAAATGTCTGACAACACTTTCAAGCTTTTTGGATTACTAACACAAGTTTATGTTGTGCCTTGTTCCTTTTTTGGATATTGCCAAGAATATATCCAGTCCTATGTCAGTTTGTCCCTCTGGAAGATCCATCTTCTTTAATGTTTGACTAAATGTGTGAACTTCTTTCAAAATACTACTGCAAGCATACCTCTGTTGTTCTATCCCAGGTTGAGTTTTACCACTGTAGGAAGCAATCATATCAATCCTCTCGAGCATCAGCAGCCGAACTCCATCGGTTAGTCTTCATTGTCATTTTATGTCCGATGTGCATAAAGAGCCGTATGATGATCAGATGGTTAGAGATGCTATCATCCGTTTAGCTCTGGATTGTGAGGTGCGGGAGCATGCCCTCCAGTGTGAAAATCCATCCCTCTGAGGTTTTAGCTAATGCGCAGTTGTCCGAGATGTTGAGCTGCAGGTAACCGAATTAAGTCATGGTGTGAGTTAGTGGCAATCCAACCCTCTCCTCCACACCAGGCTTCAGATAGTTCGCATGGGAAAGACATGGTTGCAGTAATCCGCACATGATAGCAGCATCAAGGAGGTCGGTCTTGCTCCCAGCACAGCTGCACCAACATAGTAAGCAGGCCAGTAAACAGCAACATCTGCATTTCACACTCCCATCCTGCCCTTATTGTTTCATTAACCATGAACGCTCAGACTGCCCAAAACACTGGGCTACCTGTCATAATTGCAACAAAAAAGGTCTCATTGCGTCTGTTTTTAATGCAAAAGTTCAGCACAACAGTCCTGATATGGATATGGATGTAAACATTGTATCAGCTATTTCTGTTGCACCAAACAAGCTTTTCATTGATGTTACAATTTTTCGTAAAGTTCTGCATGTGCAAGTGGATACAGGAGCTGCAGTAACCTCATCAAACTCCCAAACTTGTATAGACTTATGCTCCCCTCCATTTCTCCCTGTGTCATGGAAGGTAGTAAATTGCAATAAACAGAGTATTTCCATCGTCGGCCGCCCTGATAGCACAGCGGTCTGTCACGCAAAGAGGCCCGGTTTGATTCCCGGCTGCGTTGGAGATTTTCTCTGCTCAGGGACTGGGTGTCGTGTTGCCCTCATTATCATTTCATCATCATCAGTGGAAGGCAACGGGAAACCTCCACTGGAATCAGTTCCCTAGACGCTCATGCGGTGGACCTCTCTGATGAGGCTTTCCCCATGAGAAGACCTGCCGTAAGGCAGAACACAAAGTTTTAGTTTTCCATCCTTGGCCATTTCTCTGCCCAGTGACCTACAGGTCAGTAGTCTGTTCACTTAACATTTCTTGTTGCAGGTAACACACTTACTGAGAATCTTTTTGGATTTGAGATTTCCTCTTTGTTCTCTTCTGCATTGGGGTGTGCCAACAATTTTTCAAGTGCTCATTGCCATCTACCATGAAACCTTCTGCTTGCCCTCGTTTTTTCCAGGCCCATCGAGTTCCAGTGTCATTCGGGGAACAAGTCAAAGATTAATGAGATCGATTCACAGAATCTGGCATTTTTCAGCTTATTGGATCAAGTGAATGATCTAGCTGGGCATCTGCAGTGATTTTAAAGTTCCTGCGAGTGCAAAATCTGTAGTGGATATGTACCCGATACTGCACCAGATAAACTCTTTGCAAAGTTATCAGGTGGTCAGTATTCTCAAAAATTGGCTCGTTGGTTGCCAATTTACAATTCCCTTTAGATACAGAGTCAAAACATATGTTAGTTGTCAATACCCCTACTTGCAGTTGCCTTTTTGAGTCACCAGCACTCCAGCTATTTTTCAACATTTTTTGGAACAACTTACAGTGTCTGTGCCAGGTTGCACAAACTATCTGGATGACATAGTAGTTTCTGGTGTGTCTTGCTTATTCCTCAGAAGTGCTTACTCCTGCACAAACTAGATACTCTCAGATAGAAAAGGAAGCTTTTGTCGTTGTACACTGAAGTGCCAGAGAAACTGGTATAGGCTTGCGTATTCAAATACAGAGGCACGTAAACAGGCAGAAAATGGCACTGCAGTTGGCAATGCCCAAATAAGACAATAAATGTCTGGCACAGTTGTAGAAGCAGTAATCGATCTAACAGTGGCAGGTTATAAAGATTTAAGTGCGTTAGAACATGGTGTTATAGTCGGCGCACAAGTGATGGGACACAGTATATCTGAGTAGCGATGAAGTGGGGATTTTCCCGTACGACCATTTCACAAGTGTACCACGAATATCAGGAATGCAGTAAAACATCAAATTTTCAACATCGCTACATGCAGAAAAAGATCCTGCAAGAACGGGACCCGCGACAACTGAGGAAAATCGTTCAACATGACAGAAGTGCAACCCTTCTGCAAATTGCTGTAGATTTCAGTGCTGGACCATCAGTGCACCATTCAATGAAACACCATTGTTATGGGCTTTCGGAGCCAAAGGCCCACTTGTGTACCCTTGATGACTGCATGACACAAAACTTTGCGCCTTGCCTGGGCCCGTCAACATCATCGGTATTGGACTGTTGATGACTGGAAACATGTTACCTGATCGGATGAGTCTTGTTTCAAATTGTATCAAGCAGATGGACATGTATGGATATGGAGACAACCTTATTAATCCGTGGACCCTGCATGTCAGCAGGGGACTGTTCAAGCATGTGGAGGCTCTGTAATAGTGTGGTGCATGTGCAGTTGGAGGGGTATGGGACCCCTGATACATCTAGATATGTCTTTGACAGGTGACATGTACGTAAGCGTCCTGTCTGATCACCTGCATCCATTCATGTCCACTGTGCATTCCAACAGACTTGGGCAATTCCAGCAGGACAATGCAACACCCCACACATCCAGAATGCTACAGGGTGGCTCCAGGAACACTTCCGCTGGCCGCCAAACTCCCCAGACATGAACATTATTGAGCATCTCTGGGATGCCTTGTAACATGCTGTTCAGAAGAGATCTCCAATCCCTCGTACTCTTACAGATTTATGGACAGCCCTGCAGGATTCATGGTGTCAGTTCCCTCCAGCAGTACTTCAGACATTAGTTGAGTCCATGCCACGTCATCTTGTGGCACTTTTGTGTGCTCGTGGAGGCCCTTCATGACATTAGGCAGGTGTACCAGTTTTTTTGGCTCTTCAGTGTATGTGCTATGAAGAAATTCCATGTTTTACTCTAGGGTACCAAATACCACTTGATCACTGATCACAAACCATTGGCTTCCTTATTCAGTTCTTCTGCATCCTGCTAGATAAAGCGGCACATCACATTCAATGTTGGTCTCTTTTTCCTTTCAAGTTACAGCTACGAGATTCATTTCTGGCTTACAAATCAACATGCAAATACCAATGCTTTGTCCTGCCTGCTGGTCGATCCAGACCCAGGATATGATCAGGAGGAACTGTTGTGTTTCCACATTGATGTCACTGCACAGTGGATGGTTGATGGTTTTCCTGTAACTAGTACATGTATTGTGAAGGCTGTGGCTTCGGATCCCGTTTTGCGGACGGTCGTAACTTTTGTACAACATGGTTGGCTGGATTCACCAGCTTGTTGTGCGTTCCACCCAGTCCATAATTATTACTTCTTTCAACATCGATTCTCTGTTGTGGATGGTGTTCTGCTTTTAGACATGGATTATGAGGCCCCTCAGGTACTGATCCTCCCGGTGCTTCGTTCACAGGTTCTCCATTTATTACATACAGATTATTAGGGTGTACCATGCATGAAGGTGTTGGCCCATCAACATGTGTTTTGGTCCGCCTTCTTGGATGGTGAACGTCACCCAACTGATTGCCTCTTGTTCAGTGTGTGACACACGAAGCTGCTCCCCGGGCGTTGTCGTCTCCTTGATTGCCTCTTGTTCAGTGTGTGACACACGAAGCTGCTCCCCGGGCGTTGTCGTCTCCTTGGCCAGTGCCATTGAATGCATGGGACCGAATACATGTGGATTTTGCTGGCCCCTTTCTTGACGCTTATTGGCTGGTGGTCATTGATGCGTATTATTGTTTTCCATATGTTCTTCATTGTTTCCACATCCACAACTGCCACTGTCACAGCCTTGTCCAGAAGGCTTGTCCACAGAGTTAGTGTCTGAAAGCAATCCACAATTTTCATCACAAGAGTTTGTGGCACTTCGCAATTCCACTTGTATCTGTCACTACCTTGCCCCGCCATTCCATCCACAACGTAACAGTGAGGCAGAACACCTAGTGTGAATGTTCAAAACTCAGATGAAAAAGTATGTTGCCTCCTCTTTGTCCGACATTGTCTTAGATTGGTTTCTCTCCTTGTACCATTTCAAGCCTGGTGGAGCTATGCCATGGGCACCAGACGAGTACACTGCTACACCTCCTGCGTCCTCCAACTGGACATCAACCTGTGCAACCACTGCGCCTCATTCAGCCAGGTGTGGCTGTCTGGGCACACAGTTCCAGACGTTGCCCTAAATGCCTTCCAACTGTCATCACCAGATGCTGAGGGAGGCATCTCTGTGACATCTACACTGAGGATGGCCTCTGCTCATGGCACCATGATCAGCTTCGCCTTCGTGTGGACGGCCGTTTGTCCCCTGATGGCACACAGTCACCTCCGAGCCTGTCCACATTGGGCATCGTATCACCTGCTGCTGCTCCACTCCCACATGGGTGAGGGCATCTGTCCTCAGTGGCTGAATCAACAGTTCCTCTATTGCTTCCAGTACCATCATCAAGGATTCTGTCAGCCATTTCTAAGCAACCACTGATCCCAGTATCATCAGCAACGTGAGCACCGTTACCAGAGCCAATGCCCGAGGTCGACATGGAAACAGCTCCAG
Organism: Schistocerca serialis cubense; assembly: GCF_023864345.2. Taxonomy (NCBI): domain Eukaryota; kingdom Metazoa; phylum Arthropoda; class Insecta; order Orthoptera; family Acrididae; genus Schistocerca; species Schistocerca serialis. The sequence goes on along the minus strand of NC_064639.1, from coordinate 852,172,299 downwards.
TGTCGCTGCGGTGTTGCCCTATGGTTTGACACAGGAAAGGGGGGACACAGAATGTGTCGGCGTCTGAAGCATTTCAGGCCGTGCACTCGCTATGCAGCAGCCACCTCAGCCGGAGCCCAGCAGACGAGGAGGACAGCATGGATGTCTCAAGAATCTGTGACTCCCTAAGGGAGGAGGAATGCATGCACTTACTTTCAAAAGGCCATGCATGTGGCAGTCTATGTTGTCCATAGAGGGCACCTCGGACTTGTGCATGTGAGATGCCAGAGTCCACCATGGTCCCCAGTCTATTTAAGGCTAACCAAGCAATGCTCGGTCTCAGTTCTATATATTTATTGCTACTGCTCTTTGTGTACATAATTGGTTCTCTGCTGAATGTTACTTAAATACTGTGTTCAAATTGTTAAAGCTTTCGTGGAGTAAAGTTGTGTTCAGTCTACTGTTCGTCTTTTACACATAATTGCAACATAAGTGTCTTTTAATTGTGCCTCTCTGCAACTTAATGTCTCTTCTTTACATTAAGTAGCACTCTATCCTTTCCTACATTGTTGACAGAAAAGTTGGTCAGGTATACTTCAGAAGCAGGTCACAGGGATGCATATCACTGTACTCCTGGTCAGGGAAATGCGAATGGTAGCCTTTGTGGCCTGTGGGTGAACATGCCAGCAACAGGAGCTCAATTAACAACTGTGGTACCTAGTGGCGACAGATAAAACCACCAAACTGCAGTTTTTAGCAAACTCAGTCTCCGATGTATTTGTATTCCCTCAAGCTCAGAGGCAACAGAGACCACTCAACAGCTGTGATCTTCTTGCAGCAAATAGTTCCACCACTACAACCTGTGCTGGGCAACATTAAATCTAAACCTAGGCTTGTGGAGAGATTTCAGGTGGCACTTCATCATCACTGGCATCACCCACTCCACTATAAGCCTGTATTTTTGGTCATTCTATGACCTCATATTTGACATGTGGCGTAATTGCATCTTGGGTGAACAGCTTCAATACTACAGCCAGTCAGCAAATTCAGTGCAGTGATCCAGCTCTGCATTTCTTCTCAGGACCATCTCATCTCTTGAACCTCTTAATGGAATTTTCGTCAAATGTGTATTCAGCAGGTGTACTAGTCCCCCTTACACCCCTCAACAGTGCACCACATATGGACTACAGCCAACCCTCCTACTTTCTCTCACACGCAGTATCTTGCGGTCCCGACATACTCCGCATTGCCAAGGTGGAATTGCACACATTGGTTGAGGCAGGCACTGCACCACTGTCGGAAAGCATATGTATGTCACTGCTGTATTTGGTGACAAACTAGCCTGTTGGTGATTGTGTGGTGATTTTAGAGTACTGAATGCTCGGACAGTTACTGTCCATTACCTGGTGTGACACATTGAAGATTTAATGTGTCATCCTTCCAGTCATATGTATTTTCCATGCTGGACTCTGTCAAGGCTTGAGAACCAAATTACAGTGGCCCCAAGAATACACATAAAATGGTTATATAACACTGTTTGCAGTCCCCCTATGTATCCTGTGATCTGCTCAGTGCTGTTCAGGCTTTCCGAAGATTTATTGAAAAGGTGTTAAAGGAACCAAGACTTCAGTTTCACCTACATTGTTGATGTGCTGGTTGCATCACCTTCCCCAGAACAACACAGACTTCATATTAGAGTATTTTTTGCCACTCTGCCAAGTGCATTATTAGTACTGTGGAAGTGAGCTTCATGGGAATCGAGACAACTGCTGCTGGCACGTGCCCATCTCAGGAACAGCTTGTCACCCTAGGAGAGTATCCAGTCCCATCTATCATGTGATAATTCCATCAATACCTCAGCATGATAAATTTCTGTTGGCACTTTGTCTCAAGCTGCTGAAGTTTGTGCCACTAGAAGCAGTATTATTTGGTCCAATAGTGCACAGTTCTACACCCTTCAAGCGAAATTATCTACATGAGGCCTTTGTTTCCATGTTCTACTAACTTCTCTCTCAAGAGGTCAAGTGCAATTCTTTAACACGCAAGTAAGCAGATGTTGCTTGAGGCTGGCTAAGAACTAGTTTCTTAAGAACATATTACATATGAGAAAAAAGGACATTGCCACCACTGAAGCCATTGAAACACGTCAGTATATTGTGCAACAAAAATGTATGATCTGCAGCTCATGTGAGCTCCCACTTGTACTACAAATGCCAAGTTTTATCACGATAGACAAAAAGTCTGTAAAATAATCTGTGACCAAACTGACACTAAGTGGAAAAAAAAAACTGTTCTGGATCACCAAAATAATTTTATCAGCACATGCAAAAATGCTAATGAGGACAAGGGCTTACCATATGGGTGTCATTGTGATGTAATTTTTTTTATGGGGTGTAAATCACTAATTGATTTTTTTTTTTTTATGTTGGATCTTGTCATTTCAGTTGATTAAATGTCTATTGAGTTTTCCTCATCCACTGTTGAGATTTGTGACTGTTTCATGATTGTTGACACTAGCCTCATAAAACTATTCCTCTGATAGCTGTTGATATTTCGGTATGTGACAGTTCTAACACTTGGTAGTAGCATTGTAAACCTCAGCTGGAAGCTTGGTCATATTTCACAACTTGGTGCACAGTTCTGAGAAGACGAGGTGGTCACTTATAAGGAGTGCTTATCCCACTTCCTCCACTTCCCTGCCCCATCCCCATCCTGGAATTACTAGAACTGAGCCAGTGTTCTGCTCGTAATATCCTAACAAGTTTTAATATGTTACAAACAGAAAAAGTTGCTGTGTCATAGGGATGATCAGATCTGTGCTGTACACATGTATTTGAGCAATGACTGTGTTCGTTTGAATACTAACAAATGTAGTTACTACTGAAAAACTAATTTTTGGTTTAAAAAACTTTTTGTGACTTTCCAACAATTGTATTAATCATTACTGCATTTTGATTTACAGTTTGCAATTGAGAAACTGTGGTTGGATGTGAAAGATCTGTTAAGTCAAGACATTCCTAAAGAACATCGCCATGCAACATTTTATTTCATACGAAGTCTTGTCCAGGGACAGTATGATAAGTTGGGAATGATGCGCGTTCATTTCTTCAGAATTGTTAAGGAGCATAACATACCTGAAGATACCGTTGTGAGGTAATTTTTTGCTATGTTTTTATTTGGGCTGTTGAATTTAGTGTAAGATCCAAGAATAGTTTCATGCATTTACTTTCTTTTATGAACATGAGAGGCTGCTAGATATGTTTGAGACTTAGTGCTTAATTCTGTGCTCAGCATTTATTTTTAACTGTAGTTTGAAATACCTTGTTTCATAGTGATGCAAGGTAAACTATTCACACACAATGCAAATTGTTAAGCTCATACCTGGGGGTTATCTGCCCCTATATCTGTAAATATGATATGGTAATTAGATATGTAATTTGTAGTTGTCAGTCGGCACATATGTATTTGTCTCTGTATTACTCTCATAATTTCACGCAAGATTTTGTGAAAAAAATACATTTGTCTTTTCAAAATCAGTTTTCATTTCTCACATTAGACAGTCACTGAAATACTCCCCCTCCCCTCTCCCCCTCCCCTCTCCCCCTCCCCTCTCCCCCTCCCCTCTCCCCCTCCCCTCTCCCCCTCCCCTCTCCCCCTCCCCTCTCCCCCTCCCCTCTCCCCCTCCCCTCTCCCCCTCCCCTCTCCCCCTCCCCCCTCCTCCCTCCCCCTTCCCCCTCTCCCCTCCCACTCTCTACCCCTCTCCCCCTCCCTAACTCTCTCCCCCTCTCTCCCCTCTCCCCCCTCTCGCCCCTCTCCCCCTCTCTCCCCCTCTCTCCCCCTCTCTCCCCTCTCTCCCCTCTCCCCCATCTCTCCCCTCTCCCCCTCTCTCCCCTCTCCCCTTCTCTCCCCTCTCCCCCTCTCTCCCCTCTCCCCCCTCTCTCCCCTCTCCCCCCTCTCTCCCCCTCTCCCCCCTCTCTCCCCCTCTCCCCCTCTCTCCCCTCTCCCCCTCTCTCCCCTCTCCCCCTCTCTCCCCTCTCCCCCTCTCTCCCCTCTCCCCCTCTCTCCCCTCTCCCCCTCTCTCCCCTCTCCCCCTCTCTCCCCCTCCCCCTCTCCCCATCTCCCCCTCCCTCTTCTCCCCCTCCCCTTCCCCCTCGCCCTTCTTCCCCCTCCCCCTTCCCCCTCCCCCTTCCCCCTCCCCCTTCCCCCTCCCCCTTCCCCCTCCCCCTTCCCCCTCCCCCTTCCCCCTCCCCCTCGCCCTTCCCCCTCCCCCTCGCCCTTCCCCCTCCCCCTCGCCCTTCCCCCTCCCCCTCGCCCTTCCCCCTCCCCCTCGCCCTTCCCCCTCCCCCTCGCCCTTCTCTCCTCTCCCCCTCCCCTCTCCCCCTCCCACTCTCCCCTCCCCCTCCCCCCTCCCCCTCCCCCCTCCGCCTCCCCCTCCCCCTCCCCCTCTGTCCCCTCCCCTCCCCTCTCCTCCTCTCCCCTCTCCCCCTCCCACCCTCTCCCCCTCTCCCCCTCTCCCACCTCCCCCCTCTCCTCCTCTCCCCCCTCTCCCACTCCTACCCCTCTACCCCTCTCCCCCCTCTCTCCCTCACCCCTCTCCCCCTCTCCCCCTTCTCCCCCTCTCCCCCCTCTCCCCCTCTCCTCCCTCTCCTCCTTCTCCACCCTCTGCAGTGGGCTACTGTTTTTATGGGGATCATACATATCTGTGTGGCGGACAATCTTATTAACAGGGATGCAGGTTTTCAGCTAGACAGTGCCTGCAATCCTGACATGGCTGTTAATTTAATAACACAGCAGAAGCAAGAACCACTGATTCATGATCAGATGGAGCGCACTTTAGATATTTAAATCAGCTTTTAATGGAAGGAGCATTTGGCAGCTCAGTCATTGCCCCTTGTGCACCTGCAGAAGGCCTATCTTCAACTTCCAGTAGGGTGCACTCTGAGTGCTGCTGTCATCCAACTGTTGAGTGCCTCCCCATGCATGTGTATTTCCTGCTTATTATCATCAGTCGCACCTTGCAGAAGTGACAACAGCAGCTGTCACTATATGAACTTTGTATCGATGCAGTAATGTAGAACTTGCACAATATTATCTTGTGGCAAACCTGAGAAGTGTTTTTGTATTTGTCAGAACAAGTTCACAAGTGCACTGTTGTCTGAAGCTGTATTTTATACCTATGTATTACCTACATTTCATCTGAAAGTGAGTGGTTTGTTTGCTTTTTTCATCCTGAAATTTCCATGATCATAATGTATGTTATAACTAACTGATAAATAAGTTCGTAGGCTTCCATGGCGAGTGTCAGTTAGTATACTCATTTGGGTGTTAGGACGTATCATTATAAAACACAAAAACAATTACACCACCAACATTTGATCTTTGCAGTAGTCCTGTTCAGGACTGAAAAGATAGTTGAAATGTTGGTAGTCTAGTTGTTTCGGTGTTTTATAATGATGTGGCCTAACAAGTACAATGACTTTATTCTAATTGCTATATGTTGGATACATCTGTAGTATTTCTTAACCTCTGTCTGCATCACATATTCTGCAGAAGGAAAGAACTGGAAGGGAAACTGTAATAATGGAGTCTTTTGTCTCTAGTCCACATGTATTCAAATCATTTTTGAGAGAGCTGGACAAGTGTCATGTTCTGACATAGACTAGAGATAGTTTCAGTTCAGTCTGCAATATTGGAGTTGTCAGAAACAAATGCAGAAAGACAAATTTGCAGTGACTGAAGGTGATAGCTTGGATCAGTGCAGATGCTGTCACAGGCATCTATTTAAGTTGGGTATTGATCAAGATGCTTGTAGGAGACCCAAGGAACTCTGTGAACTGAGTAGTATTTACTTGTTCCATTCAGACTAAGCTGCTCTGAAAGCCATTTCTAGGCTCAAGTAAAAGCAAATGGTTCAGCTGTTGGTACAACAGAAGTCATCGTCTGAATTCAGAAGTCATCGTCTGAATTCAGCGGGTGAGAACTAAACAGAAGATAGCAATTATCAGTCACTAGGAGAATATTAAAATGCAAGCATTTGAGAGCAGACTCCAAATGAGAAAACACTTAAGTTGGAGCTTATCTGAGATTGGCATAGAGTTTACGGAATTGGCGTTCAAACCTTTCTAGCTTTGAATATAAAAATCTGGGGTTTTTAAAGGGTTCTAGCAGCACAGTGCTTCTCCGTTTGTGCAGTTGGTCCACTTCACAGGCATCAGCCAATCTTGCAGGTGACTTTGCATCTGTCTTTGGTTTGAGCCAGCCACATTCAGGTCCTTCGCTTTCTCCTACTCAGTAGGCAGGGTGTTCCCGGCCTTTACAGTAACAAACTCCTTTTTTGGCAGCAATAGCATTCAGGTGAAAGCTAGATATCACTGCCCTTCCTTCTATGGCTAGTAACAACAGTGCTTTACATCACTGTGCTCTACCCTGTGGGTGCAGATTTCCACCTTGTGAGTGGGGATTGCTGTCTCAGTAGTTTTCTCCATTTTATGTGTCTCACAAACCTGTGCCAGTCTGTTGACTTTGTGATTCTCAAGAATAACCAAAGTTGCTATAGATACAAGAAAATGCCTGCTTCTGACAACAGTCTAAAGTGGCACCTTACAACAGCATCTAGACAATGTATGCAGTTACCTGTTAGCTCTGCTGAAATTTCTACTTTGGGACAGCTGCACAGTGTGTCAGCAGTTCACAAACTGCAAACTGTTTTCCTCGCCTAACCTAAATGCTATCATCTGCACCAGTGACCTGACTTGGAGTGCTCTTGCTTGCTTCCGACAGCCTCTGTCTTGGTCAAAAAGTCATCAGTACATGACAGAAGGAAGTAAGCTCAAACTTTGCTTATCAGTGGATATGTAAAAGATCATAGCAGAAAAAACTATCTTTAACAACTTGGAGCATAATAAGATTAAATATAATAAATCAAATAATTTGTGTGGAACAGTTTTTCAGTTCCTTATTTCAGTGTTTTTTATTTTTTTTGGTGTATTGTAAAGTTTTGTATTTGCCGTCTACAAAAAAATATGAGAACTGAATTTCATTTTTCCTTATTTAATTTCTTGACAAGATACTCTGTAGAGTACATAATTTTTTAACCACTTCTTGGGATATTCTAATAAAGAGAGGTGAATGTTCTTTTGCATTTGCATACAGTGTGGGTGTGCCAAGAATTAAAGAGATTCATAGAGAGAAAAGGAAAGGCATTGTTGCATGCATCTATAACAGGTTTGTACAGGCTGATATGGTAAATACTTCAATGCAGAGCTACATAGTGGCTGAAAAACTAGTAGTTCTGAATACAAAGATCTAATCGTCACCAGAAAAATAATACAGATGTTTGAAAAACAATTGATGAAATGTCAGGAGAAATATTACTGACAGCGAATTTTGTGTGTCTTGTGATCTGCTTCTTTTGGTTTCAAACCTGTTGTTTCCTAAAAGATTATGCATTTTCTCATTTATTTTGTTTTAGATTTGAATTGCTGCAGTCTCTCACAGATAATGGGAAAGATATTTTATATTTTGAAGAAGAAATACCACGTTTTATGCTGGAGTGGATGTCTGTTTTCACAAGTATTGGGAAGACACATGAATTTCTTTCAATTATGATAAACATAATAAAGTACAATTCAGCATACGTGGATGAGCCAATAGTAATAGGATTGGTTCAGTGAGTAGTATTTATTCTAAAGCATGAGATTTTAAAAAGTTGTGTAACAAATCCTTGAATATATAATGACATTATATTTGTGTTCATTTGCAGGACCACAATACATGAGTAATCAGAAAACTGAAATGTTGTGCAATGTTGGAGGAAGTTTCATTATTTATAATTTGAATTTAACAGTTTCTAAAATTCTGATGGTATTTTATGAAGTAGACTCTTTCTTTCTGATTCTGCTTTACAAAAATCAGTTGGAAGCAGCAAAGGCTTTACATATGATTGTACTGTTTATTGTATACATTCCTAATCTGCTCAAGGCTACACTTGAAACAAATACTTCCGGAAAAGACTTCCTACCACCTACTTTCATATTCAGTGTTAACATTATTTTTCAGAAAGGCATTACTTGCAATTGCCACTGCGCATTTTATGTACTTTATGTGTCTGCCACTGTTTGTTATTGTGCTACCCAAATTATAAAACTCCTCTACTAGTTTTAGTGTCTCATTTCTTGATTTCATTACTTCAGCATCGCCTCATTTAACTTTACTGTACTCTATGAAAATGTTTTTATTTTGGTGTCCACTTTACAATCTTACTTCAAGCACCAACTTACTTCAGTAATTGGATTTACATTTTTCTTGATGTCTGAGGCTATTACACCTGGAAAAAGGAGAAAACATTTTCTCTCTTCACCATTTAACTTTAATGTGATGATTGCAGTGACATAAAATTATTAGTGTCTAAACTGCAAGCACTTCAAGATGAAAAGAGAATATGTGAAGGTAGAGGAGGTTGCATAATGAAGGATGTCTCCTTGTTATGGTATTTTTGCCATTGTGGGAACTGTCCTTATTTATTTGACATAAGATCAGGAAAGATACTTTGCAGAAAGCTCAAGATTAATTTGTATCTGTTTATTTTTACACCCTGCTCTGTGTACCCTTTGTTAATGGTGTAATTTATATCATAGCACAAATTTAGTAATGCCATGTCACTAAAGGAACTAAGCAGTGATTACACCGAAACCAATAAAAAGTTTGAAGTGGCTCCTTTATTGATAATGCACATTATGATTTTTGCGTTTTTTGGGTTTTAACAAGGGCCATGTCCTAAGTCATAAATGTGTTAAAAACGTAGCAGTGGGAATGCCAAGAACATTACAGAGAGTAGTAGAGAATTCCGTTAGAATATATAAATGGTGTCAAATTTTTTTTTTTAGTTCCTTTTTTATTGAAGAAGAAATGAAAGAGTAGATTTTACGGAACATGTTGTTAACAAATTCACTTTTGACATAAATATGTAAAATCAAATATGATGTTGATGTTGCAATTATAATGAGTTGCTTAGCTGCTGCAGTTCCAAGGATGATAAAGTAGAATCAATGAATAACTCACATAAGTAAAATAATTATTAAATTGTGGGGAGTGAGTGATGTACAAGTAATACAAGACATTCCATTTGCTGATTTTTGTGTTTTAAAATAGATCTCTATGCTCAAAAGTCTGTTAACCAACAGAAGCTTGTGTTCAGATTTAGGAGTAGCTGTTTAGTTACCAGAGATCTCTTTGACCTTTCTACAGATTGATCTATACTGAAGATGTAGTTTTGATTCGTGTGTAAAAATATAATACTGTGAGATCTAACAAAAGTAATCTTATCTTCAAAACACATACTATATCAGGTATTTTCCTACGAATATATTTATGGCGCATTTGGCAGTATTGGTAGCTCAGGAAGGGGGGGGGGGGAAAGCTTAAGTATTCATGTTACTTCAAGATTTGCTTACAGAATTAATTAGAGAATGCAGTATTTATTCTGTGAAGCAATGTATGCTGCATGTTCTCAGTGATTTGACTGTTACTCAGTGTGAACAAGTTGCTGTGTTTACTCTTATGCTGGTTTTTGTAATATATTCACTTTGAAAGTTTTTATTTGCTTAAGCATCAAATACTTCCTCTCACATTGTCTGTACTTTTGGTCTCCTCCTCCTCCTCCTCCTCCTCCTCCACCCCCTGTTGATTATTTGCATATTCTGTGAATAATAATTGTGACATCATTCTAAGTTACGGAACTAGTCAGTTTTACAAGTATAGTACATTTTATCAGCAAAAAGTGTGCAAAGTAGCTGATCGTTTACATGATTTCCTAAATTTTTTCCCATTCATACAGTGAATTATATGAGCAGTGTTCAGTCTCTCTCTACACATCACTACAAATTCAGAAAGTCTACTCTGGGGCAGGAGCAGTTGACAAGATACTCAGCGCACTTGTTAACCTGTAGTGCAACACAGTAAAAATAACTCTGTCAATGAGGATAATACAATGGTATTCCATAAAAGCCCGTTGAAATAAAGGTCAGTAAATAACATGAAGTATTTGCTGACTTGTATGGACAGTTTTGTAGAAAACGCCAATTAAGATTGGCCAGTAAATTGTTTATGAAAACATATTTTCTTGGCATGCAATATTACAAAAAGACACTTGGGTTTAAAGTAAATATATTAAAATGTTTATAAGCTCTTGTTTTCACTTAGTGAGTAAACAAAATTTCAATTGCGTGTAATCGATTTGATGAATCTTAAAAGTTTGAAAATAGACCAAGTATGTAATGTGGACAAAAATTAATGTGGGAATCATTATGCCACCTTATAAAGTCACCAGATTATAGAGGTCTACGGAGAGATGGGCATGATAGTGTGAAAAAAATTAACATAGCAGTTCTGTGAAAAGGCTTTTAAGTTGCCAATAATTGAGTGATATAGCTATTGAAGCAATGTTGACTGCAGTGTTTCATAATGGGCCCTTTTGGTGGCTTATATCTACTATGACATGACTTTCATATGAGGAAACTGCAAAGAGAATGGAGAATATTAAAGTCCTAGTTCAAGGGTGACTGTAGAATTACGGAGAAATTGAAAATAAAACAAGCTGGCTCACCTGCAAGAACAATCATGTTGCATGTCTTAATTCTGCTATCTAATATTTTGTAACTAAATATTTTCAACATTATTGTGACGACGTGGTGGTACGTGAACAAACGCCATGTGATGGAACATGACTGCATGCCCATTGACCATGCTGATGCTTAATTGCTGTGCGGTGTCAGTAATCTCTAAAATGCTTTGTAAGCACGTACACAAGTTTAATTCCATTGTGTGCATATATGTGCAAGCAAATGAACTATGAGACAGAATTGCTAGACAGTACTGATATTTAGCGGGTGAAATGTGTGGTGCTGTTGATAGACAGACACACAAGGGAAAGTGACACAATAGCTAGCTTCTGGAATTGATGGTTCCTTCCTCAGGGTAGTTAGAGGTATAAGTTTGGGAAGATTAAAAAGGACAAACACATCGTGATACGACCCAGCTATTACACTTCTGCCAACAGTTCACAGCCTGAATTTTTGTACAGATGAGGCAAGATTCACGAGAGAAGGCATAGTAAATTACCATAATACGCACGTATGGCCAGATGCAAATCCTCGAACAAATGTTGTGAGGCATGATGATCACTTCAGTATCAAAGTATGAGTATGAACTGTCAGTGGTAGACTCATAGGGCCATACACCTTATCAAACAGATTAACAGGTGCTATGTATCACCGTTTCTGCACGATGAATTACCTGTAATATTGGAGAATAAAGCCTCTGCAGAAAAATGACTGGTTTGTACCCGATGGTGTACAGATTGTGGGACAGTACCTCACCACATTATTTCATGGGTGATGGACTGGTCAAGGTGGTGTGGTAGCATGGTCTCTCCATTCATCAGACTTGATTCCATAGGATTTATAGCTATGGGGACATTTATAGGCACTGGTGTATCCCCAGCCTATCAACAGTTTGTGGACGTTACATCAACGTGTGACCAATACGTGTGATGTAATCTGAATAGAGGCAGGTGTATCTGAAAGAGTGCATGGTTCACTGTGAAAAAGTGCTGAAGGATGTGTCAGGATGTATGGTAATCACAAGCGGCACTGCTTATAGTGTTCACTTCTAGGTGAGAAGCAGATGGGAATGAGGGAAACGATTGGTACATATCTCAACAGATACTGCTTTCTGGACATATCATTATAGGAACTTTTCTTCTAGTTTGACCAATACCACCTCCTGTAGGATTATTTGATACATTGATAACAGTCAATTGATATACATTCTTGTCTGGTTAATCATAACTTTTCACCCTATTGCAGTTAAATATTGAGAGGAACTTCTTCAGAAATGACAGTTTGGCTATGTTCTGTTGTTCCTTGAAAAATGATGACTTGTGCTCAGGAGACCATTGCTTAAGCAGTAGTTCAAAATGAATTGTAGTTAATAGCATAACAAAGCCAGTCAAGCTGGGAACATCATTATTGAAATTCCAGAATTTTATTCTTGTATATTATATATTGTCATGCTGAGGAATAACTCTTAAATAATTGTTTTATTGTAATTTTCTCCAGTTTGGGTCAGTTTACTCAAACTTATGTAGTAATTACTATGTCTGCTCTGTAGACGACGACATTATCCACTCCTTTTATATTTTAATTTTCCTTCCACTGAATGACTAAATGATAAAGGAGTAGATAATTAAAAATAAAATCAGAACATTCAAGCTGTCATCACATCTATGGTATTTATGTTACTAAGTACTAATTTTTGTTTTTTTGTATGTGACAGGAATGTTTGTTACCTTTGCTGTTGGAGCCTTGCAAAGCAGGAAGTTCTTACGTGTCTGGCTCTTTTAGACTCTATCGTCTGCTATAGTAACTTTCCTCCAGGCTCTCTCCGAATTTTTATTGGTGCTTTGTGCCACACTGTTAACATGGAAGACTACTGCCCTACTAGTTGGAAGGTAGTGCAACTTAGTGATACTCTGTAAACAAAAATCTAAAATTGTAACATTTTGAGTGATTTGTGATGAAGTAAATACTCAATAATTCTGTAAAAACTGTAGTGTGTGTAGTACAAACATTTTGTCATTGTTGCCACAATTCTTGCTCTGTCTGGTGGTATTGACTGATTAATACATCAACGCTAATAATGAAACTTAATGGCAGATTAAGACTATGTGCTGGACTGAGACTCTTAACAGAAGGCCTCAGGTCCCGAGTTCGAGTCTTGGCCCGGCACACAGTTTTAATCCACTAGGAAGATTCATATCGGTGGACATTCTGCTGCAGAGTGAAATTCTCATTCTGGATGTTAATAATTTTCAGTAGTTTATGTTTTTGATTTGCACTTATTTGGTTATTTATACAAGATGTCTCAGAAGGAATGGTAAATATTTCAGAAAATGACTTAGAACAATTTAGAACTAAAAGTTCAAGGAACACACCTACAGTTTTCATTTGATGTTAGGGTATAGAGGCATAAAGTAGGTGCTTGTGGTTTCTATATCAATGTGTTTCAGATGGCAGTATTTTCTGCTCCGAGGATTGACTCAAATGGTATTGTAGGTTTGAGCTGACTATTTTCAGTAATAAAAGTGTACAAGATGTGTCACTCATTTCATAAATACTCAGAGTTCTCTGAAGCTTCATATAAAATTAATCATGTTAGAATTTTTAAATTAGGTTTATTGCTTTAACTTTTTTATTGACGTTGTGACATTCGCCTGTTTTATTTCTTCATTGATGGTCCTCGGTGTCGATGTACTGTGTTGCTATACTGGCTGAAAAATGGGGGGATGGAAGTTCAATACTGACTACTTTAAATGATGTAGGTGACAGGTGCACATTTGCGTTTCACAGTTCTGTACTTTCACTGTTCACAACCGCCCCAATAATACACAGCTATATGGCCAGTGCACTATTGTTTAACTTTCGATAAGCCTCATTAATAGTTTGCAGGCAAACATCAACATAATGCTGCAATTGTTTACTGTTGCACATCTACGAGCAGTAAAAACCTAACCACACATTTCACAGTCTTTCAAATAAATTGAACAGACACTGTCATTGCTTCAACACATGGCCTATTGGTGTAACACTTATTTCATGGGTAAGTTAATGCATTGTTCAAACCAACACAGGTTTTTTGTCTGAAACTTGGCTTTGGACTGACTGTCTTGAGCCCAAAAATTGGGCCTTTATATATCATCACAATAATAGGCACTGAAACTACACAGTGTTCAATGTTTAGTTTACAGAAATTACTACTAAAACCTAACTCATTAAATTAACTGAATATAATAAAAACTTCCTTCTTTTTAACAGTTTCTCTACTATAAGAGTTAAACTGAATTATTTGTTTAAATCATGAAATTCACCGATATAGTTAGACAAACAATACTTTTGTCAAAACTGGTAATTATGTTGGAAATAATTAAGGGCTCGCTTTGCTAACATGTTTTTGAACAGAGCTAAGTAAATACTTAAAAGAATGCTATTAGTTGTTCCTCCGAATGTTTATAATTAGTACAGAATTTATATTTGTATATAAGTCAATAATAGAATTTAAGTTACAAAACAGTTACTGATTTCACCCTATAACAGAAGATATTATCTAGGAATAGTCAAAATAAATTAGAAAATCAATTACATACATAAAACTAATGATGGACTAAAAGATGGACAGACTAGGGGTACTGGAAAGATGGATTATTAGAAAAATAATGGGTGCAATAAAAACTGCAGATGATTGGAAAATAAGAAGTAATGAGAAGATCTACAACAATTTAGATAGAAAAAAATCTGAAGTAATGGCCAAATGAAGAGTAACCTTTTTCGGACACCTGTACCAAATGGATGGGAATAGACTAACAAAACAAATACTCCTATATTTCTGGAAGAAGAAATCAACAATAGCATGGATTACAGAAGTAAGGAAAGACCTCCAAAGAAACAGCATCAAAGAATCAGAAATAGCAGAAAGAAACTATTTTAAAAATAAAATACTAAATTTGGAAGGCTTTCAAAGCAGAAGAAATAAAAAATCGGGGACAACATGGACAGAAGAAAAGAAGAGACTTCATGGGGAGAAAATGAGAATATAGTGGAAAAAATAGGAAACAACAATGGAATAGTTGGTCAATATGATTGTAAAAAAAAAAAAAGATGAACAAAAATAGGCACAAAATTAGATCTGCTTGCTATATTCTTGATAACTGAGGGCCAACCTTTCTTTTTATGAAAATGTAGATTATACTCATGCATGTTAATGGTAATTAGTCGAAAACGAAAAATGATTTTTAGGGAGGCAGATTGCAAAACAAGAGGGGAAGTAAAAATATCCCAGCCTGCTTTGTCACAATATCTTCTTGAAGGATCATTGGGGCAGTTTCCATTAGAGTCTTCACATAGTAAACAGTTTAAAAACTATGCTTGTATTCAAAAGACAGTTGCCAACACTATATGTTTTGCAGTACTTGCCTCACTAGAGAAATGACTTACATCTACATCTACTCTGTGATGTGATTATGAAGCTGCCACTTTGCCATACTGTGTGTGTGTGTGTGTGTGTGTGTGTGTGTGTGTGTGTGTGTGTGTGTGTGTTGGCCAAATACCATTCAGTCTTCAGAGTGAGCCAAATGAATGGCTCACTTTGTAGGTGGGTCAACTGTATACAGCTGAAATACATGGTCCTGTCACATTAATGTGTCTGTGTTTGATGTCAGCATGCAATGGCCACTCACAGGTGGCAGAAGACAGCACAAACATTGGAGGGTATATAAATTGTGTCAGGGGGCACAGAAGACATTTCAGTTGTTGCCGTAATGCAGAAATGGAGTGATTTATCCACTGTCCGAAAGGGCATTATCATAGGCTTTCAAACCAAGAGTGGAAGCATTTTCGAAACAGTTAAGTGTGTAAATTGTTTGTGTGCTGCCATGGTTAAAGTATACCGTACATGGAAAAATGGCACTATTCAAAACTGGCAACGAGGCAGTTGTGGTGTGCTACGGATAATAGGTGACAGGACGGAGTGATTGCTGCGGAGATGTGTACAGATGAATAATCGTGGAACTGTTGAGCAACCGGCTGCCTTTGCCACACTGAGGCACCTCAGTCCCCTCTTCATTTGATGATTTTGGGAAACCAGAGAAGTATAAATCAGGACAGAAAGGCCAGAACTGGAGTCAGACTTCTTTTGAGAACTTGAATTTTTTATAGCTATGTCCAATCACTTGGTGTTACTTATTGATGATGTTCCATTTCTTTAGGGGAGGGAGTTTTATGTCTCTGTAGTTGTATAATGTATTCTTAGTAAGGATATTTTTATATAAAAAATTTATTTGTAATGAACATTGTTAGATATAGTCTCTGTGAAGCATGTTATTAATAATTATAATATCTGGGCTCCAGCACAGTGATACAAATAAGATTTTTGAAACAGTATTACACAAGTAGGAAATGTCATTAGATATGTCTGCATAATATATTTATTCAATTTGATCAATTTTTTCATTGTTATCTAGCATTAAGTTTATAATTGTAGTTCTGTTTGGAATTATGGAAATAAGTTATAATTATTTTGAGTTCTGCCCTCCTTGTTGTAGATAATGCGCAACTTGCTGGGAACTCACTTGGGTCATTCAGCACTTTTCACTATGTGTCGGCTCCTGCAAGATCCTGAGTCATTGCAAGACATTTACTTACTACGAGGAGCAATATTTTTCATCTACATGTCCCTGTGGGGAAAGAGCAAGGTGCTAACTCTGAAATATGAGCCTACAGCTGTTTTGCCATCCCTCCTGCAGGTCTGTGTGTTATTAACTACATTTTTTTAGTGATAAATGTTTGACTGAAAAGGAATGCTAGTTATTCTTGCAGCAGAAGTAGTGTCTGTTATCAGCTAATCGAAGAACAACTTAAGAGGGGCTGACTGACAAACTAACGATGGTTTCCTAGCTTTCAGAATTTTCTGAAACTTTCTTTAACAATTATATTAGCCCCATAAAAGTAAATAATAAAGATGAAATTGACTGCTGAAGGGAAAACTGACAAAGAGCACTCCATGCTGAAATTAACATTGTGGCTGCTTTGGGCTTCTACCTGGGCCAGCCTTTCTTGAGCAGCCTGCCGTGCCTAATACTATATATGCTTCTGTAGTTCTTTCTGCAATATCACTTTGTTAAGAACTGTCCCCAGTGAGACAAAAGTAATTGTAGCTGAAAAGAATTAATTTCTTACTTGAGCCTCTTTTGCAAGTTAATGCTTTTTACAAATACACAGAGATCTAAAGGTGGCTTTTCCTAGAGTAATTTCTGATGCAGTTTTGGTAACTCATTTTGAAATTTACATGTTTTAAATATATGTCAGTAGTTCAGTGTTCCTTCTTAGCTACACGTCCATAATACCTACTGCTCTCCTTGTTTTCTTTGCTCTACTAAATAAAGAAATAAACAAATTTGAGTTTAACTAAAAAAATGTTTTTCGATCACTTTCTGTTGGTGTGCATATTATACCATTTCGTTGCAAGTGACGTATGAAACCCATCAGTGATGAAATTTTCCTTTATGATTTAACTGGAGAGAGTTAGAAAAGCGACAGCAGGAACACGCTTATACATATAAACATTAAGGAAATTTACAAGCTTTCAGAGCCAGTGTCTCCTTCTGGCAGAAGGGTTGAAGGGGAAGGAAGAGAGATGAAGAAAAAGGAGTGGTGAGTTAGGAAATGGGGATAGTTTGGAAAAGTTGCCCATAACTTCAGGTCAGAGGAGACTTACGGGATGGGACAAGAAGGAAAGAGTCCATCAAAAATTACATGACGAATGACAAAATGCTTAGATCATTCCTTAGTTGACACCTGTGACCTAAAGGAGAATCATCAAGTGCATGATTAAATACATGAAAATAATTTTCTTCATTGTTACTTTTATTATTGAAATTTGCTTTCTTCTTCTCTTGTTCAGTGCAACCAAGTCTTGTCATTTTCTCCTCTCCAGGGGCTCTCAAATCTTTGTTAATATGTACATGGTGGGCAAGGATGCCAAGCCGTTGCTGTACTTTTTCCTTTCCTGTGATGTAATCTTAATCTCCAACTACATCTTTCCTCAGACAGTTCGCTAGCACAAATTCCTTGCTGACAATCTCAATCATTCGTGGCCTTTTATCACTTTGTTCCCTTTATTTTACATGACATATTTTTGTTATCTTATGTCTAGTTCCCATATGTGTGGGGAATGTCACCCAATACCCAGCATGATGGTCAGTTGTGTGGGGGCCATCAGCTGCCTGTATGATGGTAGTCCTCTGACCATGCAGGGATCACACTATTGATGCCTGAGTTGTCATCTCACTGCACATGTCAAGCAGTAGGTGCCTGTCTGTCTGGGGACCTCAGGACTTCAGGCACTGGCTGTCACACCAGCTGGCCTTTGCTCTGGCTGGGTGGCATACATGGGGATAGTCCTCGTTCAGAGTAGCTGATGTAATGGAGGTTATTTGGCATCCTGAAATGAGCAAAGTTATCAGCCATTGGCCACGAGGATCTGGCAGTCACTTCAGGCAAACAGCAATTCACTATAGATCGTTACGACTCTAGGAACTTTCCCTCCTTGGCCACACAATGAGAGGAAGCCAAAAGCAAGAAATTTTGCAGACACTTACTCCTCTTAGTACTTGGTTTATATCCAAACAGAAGGAGGGTCCTTTTTTTGTAAAAAATAGATGGTTCTGAAGAATATTGGAAATTTATCTGGCGAACTTTCTTCCCTTAGCAAATTATGAAGTGATTCCATCTTAAGATGGTAAATCCTACCCAATCTTGGTGGACTCTTGTAAACAACTTGTTGATGAACCTGTTACTATAACACCCCATAAGAATCTAAACATAGTATGGGAATTAATTTTCCTTGGGACCTAACACTGCAGATGGTTGTAGTGTGAGACAGTGTTTTATAATTAAATGGTCACTACTTAGTTTTGTCTCTCTGAAAAGATACTTGAATTGCATGTGTGTGCTTTACACGTACCTTCACCATTTACAGGAACCTGAAAACAATTTTTTTGCGGTCACACAGAAAGCAATGGAGAGCATACTGACCATAATTTCTAGTCTGCAAGTCCACATTACTATTTGTGCTCACTGAATTAAAATGTTCCAACTTCCTATTTACTCAGCAGGATCAGGAGCTATGACTATAAGTAAAGGCTTTCGAATTTATGTGATTGATATATTCTGCAAAAGTTCACACACACAAAATATAATAATATCCCTGATGATAATAATAATAATAATAATAATAATAATAACATCCCTCATGGAAACAGCTCTATTAACAGTTCAGAGGTGACCCCTACAGGAAGTTCAAAGTAAAATGGTCCGTTCCCCTGATTTCTAATCATCAAAAGTTAATTGCTCACGCTAAAAGTGGAAAATAATCTCAGCACTTGCCACATTGTTTTGTCAGCATTACATGCAGCACCCGAACAGTTAATTCCGTGAAATCTAAACAATCCAGGATCATGTACATTCCTCGTGAGTTCACATCATACTTTTACCGGAAATGCATTCAAGTCTGCCCAGCTCTGATATCTGAGGCACAGCTGCATGAGCGTTTGACTGATGTGGACAGTTTGATATCTCAGAGGGGAAGTATCTCTTCTTACTGCCTCTCTGGCTGTATTTAAATAGAGATGCAGAGCACTGCCAAATGCAACATCTGTTAACAACCACCCTAGGCTCAGGTAGCAATATCTAAATGGCCTCTTTCTCGGACACACATTAATTAACAGTTCTGTCATTTAACAATTATAGTGTTGAGTTTGCTTTAGTTACTGAAAAAAGTTTAGCTTGACTTAAACTCTGCTGACTAGAATTTTTAGAATGGAACCGACAGTAGAACATGACCTCTGAACTGCCTCTCTAAGATTCCTTGTAATAATTGTTATTTACAATACAGTCTTGAAACTTGGTATGGCTGTATTATTGCATGAATGTAATAGAGTACTGTCATTAGAACTTTGTTACAAATACAAATGATACTTAATACACCATGGATATGGATATTTTCATTCCAAATTTGGCTTTTAGTAAATAACGTGAAAACTAAAAGAGGTAGCTTATTGATGTCTCATATTTAATGTTTTTATATGAAACTGAGGCTACATTTGAATTTTCAGCTTTCTACTTTATTTGGCATCTTCCACGTTTCATAAAAACACCATTTTTAACCAAAATACTGCTCTGATCAAGGTGAGACTTGTAACTTTTCATCGTGACATACATTTGCATATTCTGAACAGTTTGTAGCATTGTAATTTTATCATTCAGTACTACTTATTTTTTTCTTAAGATCATATATTTTGCTTTACATATTCATTTAATCATTCTGAGACTGTACAGTGTTAACATTAATATACTTAAGCATACTCTGATGAAGTTTGGGAAAGTTATTTTAATTTTTACTTCCACTCTTAAATTATGGTGCAATCCTTCGTTTATTAAGCACAGGTGTGTTATGATAACGTGATGTTGGTAGTACTGAACATGACCTCTGGCACACTCACTCATCTCTGTACCTCTTGCAATGATACAGTACTTGTTGTGCTGCAGCAGAACTAAGTGAAAATTTGGATAAATGAGGGATCCACTTTGAATGTCTTCATGTATGTTGAGGCTCACCAGACAACAAAGTTGACACTAGTGCATTCATCCTTGCTTTTGAGAGGGATTCATTTCCGGAAGTGGTCAAAATCATGGTTTACTGCTGTGACGTGAGGCCATATGTCCCAACGCCATGTGGGCATATATCTTCCCCGTATTCCTATGACCTGATTTATGGAGACTATGGCTAGCTACTTCACAAAAATTTACCATGTGCACTACTACCATGTGAAGGTGTCCATTGTGGGAATGACCACACTTGCTGATCCTCGAGGTGTGCTGCTGTAATCATGGAATGCAACATGCAGATACTGAAAGTTCCTGATGGGATCTCATACTTCGAAGCTCATAAAAAATATATAATCCTTTGTGTTCAGGCTCAGTGATGCTGACTTTTGCCATTATAGATGTAGGCTATTAACACTACCTAGTATTTTTACTCCCTTGACGTAGACTGAGCGAGGTGGCGCAGTGGTTAGCACACTGGACTCGCATTCGGGAGGACGACTGTTCAATCCCGTCTCCGGCCATCCTGATTTAGGTTTTCTGTGATTTCCCTAAATTGCTTCAGGCAAATGCCGGGATGGTTACTTTGAAAGGGCACGGCCAATTTCCTTCCCCATCCTTCTCTCACCCGAGCTTGCGCTCCGTCTCTAATGACCTCGTTGTCGATGGGACGTTAAACACTAATATCCTCCTCCTCCTCCTTGACGTAGACCTTAAGTTGTCAAGCAAATAAACCTGGCCTTTGGGGGGCGAGAGGTCCTCACCTCTCATGGTTCCTGTGCTACAGTCTCAAGGAACGACCCACTGCATCTGGTCAGAACAGCAGCATCCTACTTCGGCATCAACTGGTGACAAGGCTCCTTTTGGGAACCCTGCCCCTGGAAAGCTATCATCCAGCAACCCTACCAGCCAGTTGTTGAAGGTGCAGCGAACTGTGGGTCCCAGGATTTACCTGCTCTTCTGCCATTCCTACACATAACGTGAATAAGTCCACCAAGGATCTCGACTCCCAAAAGTTTCGACAGAGTAAAGAAGAGACCTTGCTAGAAGGCTACCCTGATGATCCTGGAGGCTCCAGATTCCTCCACTACGTTGGACTTCTAACCAGTGTTTGTGGATGTTGTTCCACTGCCATGAGTGTCAGAAAATGACCCTGGGTTGTGACCCCTTTCTCCTGGCCGGTTTGCGCATACTTGGGACACCCTCAGTGTGATGATACAAAGAACTGCAAAGGATATTTCTATCACCCAGCAGAACTACTACTACTACTACTACTACTACTACTACTACTAATACTACTAATACTGTTATTACTTTCCTCTTGTTCTGCATTCTGTGTTGCTCTCCAAAAAACACACTTCACTAATGACTGTTCTCCAATTCTTTGAGGTTACTGTGCATTCTGCTTGACTCACACTGGCACTGAAAGAGCATCTTGATGAGTTCTGCACATTGGTTCACACAGATATCGTCAGTGATGTGCTTCCCTCCATACCATATTGGAAGCAATAGCAATTTGAGTGCAAACAACCCAATCAGTCTCCACTTGTTACATTTATTTGCCCCCAGGCAGGGCATTTATGTTAAGATGACCATTTTAATCCAACAACTCTCTCCTCCTCCCTACTCTTTTTGTCTTATTCGGGTATTTCAATGTGCATTATCTCCTGTGGGTTAAAACCACTTCATCTGGTAGGGGCCTTCTGATTGCTCAGTTTCTTTGGAATCTTGATCTGTGTCTGCTCAATGATGGTGCACCTCTACCTTCTTTCGTGCCAGACACTGCACTGTTCTAGCTGTTGACCTTATCATCTCTCCCCCAGTCTTGTGACTTCACTATAATGGTTATTACTCAGTGATCTTTATGACAGTGACCACTTTCCAGTGATGATATCGCGTTTTTATCACCATCCAGTTAACAGCTTACCACATTGGGCTTTTCAAAGTTCCAACTGGCAGTTGTATATCTTTGCCATCACCTTCAGTCCCTTTCTGTCAGAGTGTGTTGATGAGGTTGTGGGAAACCTCTTTCTGTGTTATCACTCATGCTGCTGGAACTGCTGTCCCTCTTTCTGGTAGTCCAATCCACAGTCGGCCGATGCCATTGTTAACCAAAGTCATTGCAACAGCTCTTCAGGGACACTGAAGCTTCCTGCAACATCTCGAGTGACTTCCTTCACAGCCCACCCTTATCACTTTTAATCAGCTGATGCAAAGGCATGCTATCTAATAAACACAGTAAGAAGGAATGCATCATCTCCTCCTGGGGAATGTATGCCTCTTAATTCCAGCTGTAGACCAAGTTCTGTAGTCTGCGGGGCTGCCGAGGTAGCTGTCCCATGTGTCTTCCTCTGTGGTGGTATGTATATCTATTGATATATCTGTTCTTAGTAAACACCTTGTGACCAGTTTGCAGCAGCATCAATGTTTCCTTGTGGAGCTACTTCTCGAACATACACTCTGAGTTGACAAGTCATGGAATACCTCCTAATATTATGTTGGACCTCTTTTTACCCAGTGTAGCGCTGTAGCTTGACTTGACATGGCCTCAACAAGACATTAGAAGTCCCCTGCTGAAATATTGAGCCTTGCTGCTACTATAGCTGTCCATAATCGTGAAAGTGTTGCTGGTTCAGGATGTTGTGCATGAATAGACCTCTCAGTTATGTCCCGTAAATTTTCAGTGGGATTCATGTCTGGTGATCTGGGTAGCTGAATCATTCACTTGAATTGTCCAGAATGTTCTTCAGACCAATTGTGAACAATTGTGGCTAGGTGATATGACATTGTTGTTTGGGAACTTCAAGTCCATGAAAGGATGCAAATGATCTCCAATTAGCCGAACAGACCCTTTTCCAATTAATGATTGGTTCATTTGGACCAGAAGATGCAGACCATTTCATGTAAAAACAGCCCACAACATTATGGAACCCATTTTTTTTAACACAGACCACACAATTATGGAACCACCACCAGCTTGCACAGCACCTTGCTGACAACTGGGGTCCATGGCTTTGTGGAGTCTGTGCCATACTCAAACCCTACAATCAGCTATAAGCATGTGAAATCAGGACTCGTATGACCAGGGCACAGCTTTCCAGTCATCTAGGTTCCAACCAATATGCTCATTATCCCAACAGAGGCACTGCAGGTGATGATATGCCTTTAGCAAAGGCACTGGCATCAGTCATCTGCTGCTGTAGCCCCTTGATGTCAAATTTCACCTCACAGTCTAAACAGATATGTTTGTTGTATGTCTCTGATTTCTGCAGTTATTTCATCCAGTGTTTCATTTCTGTTAACACTGACAACTCTACACAAACCCTACTGCTCTTGGTTGTTAAGCGAAGGCTGTTGGCCACTGCGATGTTTGTGGTGAGAGGTATTGCCTGAAAATTGGTGTTCTCAGCACAGTCTTGACACTGTTGATCTCATAATACTGAATTTACTAATAGTTTCGAAAATGGAATGTCCCATGTGTGTAGCTCCATGTCCATTTTGTGTTCAAAGTCTGTTAATTCCTGTCTTGCATCCATAATCACCTGAAAAACCCTTTTCACATCAGTCAACTGAGTACAAATGACAACTCCACCATTGCACTGTCCTTTAACACCTTGTGTGCACGATATTACCTCCATCTGTATATGTGCATTTCACTACCCCATGACTTTTTTCACCTCACTGCAGCAGACAAGTTGAAGATTGTCTGCTATCCTGTACCCCCTCAATCCGAATTATATAACAAACCTGTCAATGACTGGAAGCAACTTCAGGATCCTCAATCATCATGTAATATGGCTCCAGACATTGATTTGTTTTTTAATGAGATGTTTCAACATCCAAGTGTTACTCAGACTGCATTTACTCAGGCTGTTGTATTTGACTAGAAGGTATTTTGTCTTCATAGTGGTGAAATTGTATTGTCATTCTAGTCCTTAAACCAGACAAAAACCCAGTGTTGAGCAGCAGGTACTTACAGATTAGCCCTAACAGTGTGTTCTGCAAACTATTTGGAAAGGTGATAGTCCCGTGATTGTGCTGATTTCTTGAATCTGGGAGCTTTTATCCTCCTATGTTCCAGTCAGACTGACTGATGACTGACCATCTCATTAGGTTGGAAACAGCAGATAGGCATGCTTTTTCCATACACCGACCTCTCATTGTAGTCTTTTTTTGAACTACGTAAGGCATAGTACACTGCTTAGTGCCATCGCATTTTACTTATCCTTGAGGTTCTCTACTGATTTTGATTCACTAGTTTTTATCGCAAGGGTTGTTTCAAATACATATCTCAGCTTACCACAGGTCCAAGAGAACAACATCCTACAGGGATGTGTGCTGAGTGCACCCTTCCTCACCACAATGAATGGGATAGTGTTTTCTGTCAGACCAGTAGTCACCCTTATGCATTTGCATTTGGTGTAGCTCCCAATCTGTAACTTAGGCTGAACACCAGCTCCAAGGAGCTGTCCAAAGGACCTCTGCTTGGATTTTTTGCCATAGCTTCCATTTCTCTCCTGTGAAAATGAGTCGTCCATTTCTGTCATCATACACTGTCCATCCTGATCCAGAACTTTACTTGGGTATCCAGTGGCACAGTCCCAATTTTTGGGACATGATTGTTCCGTATTTGTTAACTTAAGACTAGCTGCATGCAAATGTTTAATACTCTGTGCTTTCTTGCCTCCCCCTCCCCCTCTCCCGTCTCTTTGAATGTGGGTCATGGTACTCTCCTCCATATTTACCAGGCTCTGGACTTGTCCCAGTTGGTTGGCAGGTTCATAGCTCAGTCCATTACTGGGGAGTAAGACTGAGGACTTGGGCCTTCCAGACTAGTGTCACAAACAGTGTCCTTATTGAAGCAGGGTTTATACCTCTTCAGTTCCGATGGTATCAATTTTTGCTCCATTATATAGTTACCATCCAACAGTCCACTAATCAACTAACTCGTCAAATCTTTTTGCATACAAGGTGCATTGACCCCATGACACCAAGCCTTGAGTAGGATTACCAGTTGAAATGTAGGATTACCAGTTGAAATGCTCCTAAGGGCTCTCTGACGGGACCTCCTCCTAACACCGTTAGAATATGATCCCTATGTTTTCCTGAGCTTAATCCCCAGACCATGAATTAGGACCTATGTATTTCAAGGGCCTAAAGTTTGAGTTGCTCCCACCACCTTTTAGCATCTGTCTTGTTCTTCAGGACTATCAAGGTGCAACCACCATTTACACTGACTCCTTTAAATCTGTGGATAAGACAGGATATGCTTTACATCTTGCACCAGTCAGGAACATTATTTGTTGCCAGGAATATGTAGGGTTTTTATGGCAGACCTGACAGCCATTAACAGAATCTTACATGTTATTAAACAGGCTTCTCTTGACTGTGTGTTAGTTTGTAACAATTCAATGAGCAGGCTCCAGCCTGTTGATCATTGCAACTCTTGTCACCTTGTTATATCTGCTATTCTGGACCTTCTCTGTGACCTTACTAATACTGCCTGCTCAGTTGTCTTCCCTTTAGTCCCAACTCAGGGTATCCCAGGGAATGACCTTGCCGACTGTTTGCTAGAGAAGTGATTAATAACATAACATTTCATTTGATAATCCAAGATGCAGATTTGACCACTCCTCACTTGGGGATGGATCATCAAGTGGTAGGCTTCTGCCCCCCTCTAATGAACTCTGCACTATTACGGAAACTGTTGCTGCATGGCTCTCCATGTTCTACTCCTCCCAGAAGGAACCTATCAGCCTATGTCAACTCCACATCGGGCATTATAGATTAACATATACTTTTATATTATGTAATTAGCTACCCCGACGTAGTTATGAAACCTTGCAGAAAGTAGTTTATGTCCTCTTGAAATGCCCCCTTGTTCTGGCTTTACAAGCTAAGTATGATCTTCAAGATTTCTTGCCTTTAATGTTAGTGTATGACGTATGGATATTTGAATGGGTTCTTTGTCTTCTCCAAGAATGTGTTTTTTATTCACAGATGCAACATTTTAATTACTTTTGGGACAGGGGTAGGATGATTGGGATCGAGTCATCTCCTTCCTCATGCTGTGTGCAGGTGACATTCGACCCTGTCACCTCTGCCAGTTGCCTGGGTAATCCCTCTGTTACTCTGTTTTAGTCGCTTTTTTGCTGCTCTGATGAAGGCAAGACCAAAAAGATTGCTTATCCTTGATACTAACTGTTGATGAAAGGTTAATTGGACAGGGTCTTTATACTTCCTGCAAGATATTAGTTGCTGTTCTCATCTTTAATACCTTAACTTTAATGGATCAGAGATTTGAGCAGCTTCGGGAGGAATGGCCCCCATTGCATGCATAGTCTCGTGGGACACTCACTTGTCCTCACCCACATACTGACCTGCTTATTTCTCTCACTTTGTTTTATTACTATCAGTCCAGTTGATGATCTTTTTGTTTTAACCTCTCTTTTACTATTATGAGTCTTTCCAGCCAGAAGACATGCTTTATTCTGTTACTGTTTTAGCCCTTAATTGGCTTGACAAGGGTCAAATGAAGATGAGGTTTCTCACAGTACAGACAAGTCCAGGGGAAGTTCTTGTCATCTCACTGACTTGTGTTCCAGACTGAATTGTATGCTTTTCGTCATCTTCATCCTCGTCATATTTCTTCATATCATTCTAGCAGGCTGGGTAGGATGCTTATAAACAATTTGATTCCATTTTGCTCTATCTTGATATGCCACTTACCTTGATACTGTTTCCCAGTTTTTTCCTCTAGTCTTAAGTTCTTTCTTAATCTGATCCAGTCATCTTTATCTGGGTTGTCCTATTGGTCTTTTCCCCTGCAGTAGTTTTTAGGCATGCAGTTATCCTTCATCATCTTCGCATGTTCAAATCACTTGAGCCATGCAGTAATGAGCCTCTCAGTCCTTGACACATCCACTTGTGTCTTTCTTCTGATGTATTAATTCCTAGTTTTATCTCCTTTAGTCTTCTGCAAAGCTGAACACAGAAACTTCATATCACATGCTTGTAGCTTACTCAAATTAGCATAATTAATTATGCAAATCAGTGAAAATAATCAAGTTTTGAAAATATGATGTAAGTGAGTAGATAAAAAATCCACTCACCTAGTGGCTGCAGGAGGACAGACATACAAAAGGTACTAAAGTCTGCAGCTTTTGGAGCCAGTGGCTCCTTGTGGCAGAAGGGGTTAAGATGAAGGAAGAGAGATGAAGGAAAAGGTCTGGTGAGGTTCACGTAAAGGGGTAGATTTTGGAAAAGTCACCCAGAACCCTAAGCCATCACATCCATTCCTGATACTGCTGACCCCTCCAGAAAACAACTTAGGAGTACACCACTTGTCACTTTGTATTATTCTGGCCTTGAATGTATTCATTAGCTACTTTGACAAGGCTCTCACTTCCTAAAATCATGCCCTGAAATGAGATCCATTCAGTCTGACACTTTTCCCTCCAGATCTAGAATAGCTGTTTGTCGCTCTCCCGATCTCTGCAATATCCTTACCAGAACCTATACTACTACTCCATCCATCTCTCTATCCTATGGCTCCTACACCTGTGACTGTCCCTGCTGCAAGACTTGCCGTATGCACCCTCTTGCCACCACTTATACCAGCCTTGTAACTGGTAAAGCATACTATATCAAAAGACCTGTGAAATGACATGTCATATACCAGCTGTTATGTAAACACTATTCGACCTATAATATTGGCATGACTACCACTGAGCTATCAGTTAGAATGAATGGGCATAGGCAGAGGGCGTATACTGGCAACACACAATGTCCTGTTGCAGAACATGACCTTAGTACATGTTTCTCCACACATGCCATCTGGATTCTCCTCCCAGACCTCAGTTTCTCAGAACTCCACTGGTGCGTACAGGTGCTACAACACATCCTTTGTTCTCACCATCCCCCTGGCCTTAATTTATGTTAATTTCTTTGGTGTCAGCATTTCTTCATAGTAACTTTTCTTTCTTCATAGTAACTTTCCTTTCTTCACTACCTTTTTAGTTTTCTGTATCTTTCATTTTCTGACGTGTCTATTTTTCACCGCCTCATCCCACCTCTATCACATACAGTGCAATTAGGCTCTGAGCACTATGCAACTTAACTTCTGAGGTCATCAGTCGCCTAGAACTTAGAACTAATTAAACCTAGCTAACCTAAGGACATCACACATATCCATGCCCGAGGCAGGATTCGAACCTGCGACTGTAGCGGTCACTCGGCTCCAGACTGCAGCGCCTAGAACCGCACGGCCACTCCGACCGGTTAGTGCAATTAGCTTTTCACTCTTATTAACTCGTGCACTAAGTTTTGACAGTAATCTCTTTATTGCGTATTACCCTATCTCCACCTTTAAGCTCTCAGGTTTTCAAATCTCATCTGGGGTTCCGGTTGATGTTTCTGAACTCTGCCGCTTTTCCTAAACCTCACCAGTCTTTTTCCTTCACTCTTCTGCCTTCCCTTTGAACCCTTCTGTCAGAACAAGGAGCCACTGTCACCAAAAGCTTGCAAAGTGTAACACCTTTTATATGTGTTTTCTCCTACTGCTGCTTGGTGAGCAGATTTTTTTTTATCTATCCCCTTAAATTGTATTGTTAATTACACAGGGCTACAAGCTGTATGTCATAATCAGCGAGAGAAATGTTTTAAACATCGTCTTTTTGGCTCTCACAGGAATTCCCTTGTTTCACACAAGGTTCCAGGCTTAATAAAAAAATAAGATCCCTTTCTTACTCTGTTTTGTACTTTTATTTTGGCAGTTTCATTCCTTGATAATCTACTTCACAAATAATTGAAAGCTTCTAAACATTGAATTTTCTTTCCATCTAGCATCAGGTTACCCTGGGCAGAGGTCGTGTTTATAATCATTGCTATAGTTTTGCTCTTGCTCACTGTCACTGGTAATCTTTAAATGTGGAGTTTCTTTGATCTTATCTTCCCTGTGCTTTTAAAGGTCTGTTTCTCCCCAGGTAGCTCCATCATCAGCAACGACTAAAGCATTGAGATCACCATTTCCTATCTCCTTGATTTCCTTTACAATCACATCCAGAAGTGCAATAAAAAGTAATGGGGAAAATGCACTACCCTGTTGCACTCTTCTGTCTGCCCTGAACCAGTCCGATATGCCATTAATCACTTGTACACATCTTCTGTAGCCTTCATATAGCATTTGCAGCTTCCTTATTAGGGAGTTTAGCACCATCCATTTTTATAAACCCTCGAATATCTTTCCTGTGTAATTCGTTTAAATTTCTGAGTGACAACTGTCTCCAGACGATCTCTCTCTTGACCGAGGGACTGACGAACTCACTGTTTAGTCTCTTCACTCTCCAACAAACCAATCAATCAATCTTGTCAATTTCCTTGTAGAACAGGTGATGAGAAAAACACTTTGATGCCAATCCTGATGAACAGTAAGACATCCAAAGTTGATTACTGCAAAAAGAGATCACAAGTGACAAA
This sequence comes from Schistocerca serialis cubense, assembly GCF_023864345.2. Classification (NCBI taxonomy): domain Eukaryota; kingdom Metazoa; phylum Arthropoda; class Insecta; order Orthoptera; family Acrididae; genus Schistocerca; species Schistocerca serialis. The sequence goes on along the minus strand of NC_064639.1, from coordinate 852,142,630 downwards.
GTATCAAAACACAACTTAGTACTCAGACTTGTGAAAAGCTACTCAGACGTGGGACAAAAAAATCTGCTGTGCAGTTAAACTTGTCAACAGCATGCATGTTTATATTCATCATTAGCATAATCAGGGTTTGGCAAGGAGGCCCTATCAGTGTGTGTGTGTGTGTGTGTGTGTGTGTGTGTGTGTGTGTGTGTGTGTGTGTACTTTTTTTTTTTTTTAGGGGAGAGGGGGCACTTCTACTATGTAATGTTGGATGCACTTTGTTCGTATCTTTGGTTGAAGGCGATGTTTGCTTTGATTGTGTGGTATTATCTATTGAGACAGATGTCAAAGCTCTTAAGTATGAAAGGATGTTTGCAGTTTTGGACAGGAGGGATGTTGTTCGTTGTGGAGAGGTAGTGCAAAGAACAAATATTCCATTGATGATAGTTGGATAATAACGTAACCATAACACACAAAAAGAGTGCTTGATTACAGGAAAAAAATCCAACCAGGCATGGCTAGATAGTTAAGATGGAGACAGTCTCTCAGAATTTTGACTGAGGCTAGGGGTATTGTGGATTTAATTGATTTTAACTTGTTTCAGTTGTCATTTACAAGAGTATTTCCCTTTCATAAAACCAGTCATTGACTTTATTGATGATTAGTTGATTTATAAAATATGTCACATGTGTTGTTTCTTTCATTTCAGGTTGTAAACTGCAATCATCCAATTGTGATGTATGAGATGATGCTGAGCATACAAATGCTTGTGAAGGAATGTGGTTATTCAATGCAAGACCCTGCATGGGACATGGTTCTTTCAATTATGGATGGTTTGTTTGGTCACATAGGTAAAATGAAAATTTTGCAGTTAAAAATTTTTAAAACTATCTATTTCTGTAAAAAATGTAATTTTATACACCACGACAATGTGATCTGAGTTCTGAAAGTACTGCAGACATCAGAACATGGCACATCTTCCTATCATAAGAAAGTGGTTCTAGGAGGATTGTGTTTGATTGGGATTCACAGTTAGTGAAAGCAATGCATTGCTGTAGATGGTGAGCATTTACACAACAAGAAAATTGAAATTGTGTGTGCCTCAAGAACATGTGATGGGGCAACTTGTATTCTCAGTATATACACTTCACAGTACAAAAAGTGGAGGAGGAAAATCGCAGCCAGAGCCAGAATCAGTCTGATATGGAATGAAATACAATGTGCCATTTTTCCACATTATATTTATTGCATACGCAAGAGGAATTATTACTTGAAATATTATACAAAAATGATCCTGTCTGTATTATAGACCTATACTTTAGTATTCCCACTAGTGAATATTGAGATGAATGAAGATGAGCTGCTGTGGGTACCACACACAGGATAGTGCAAAATGCTTTCACAGAGGGTGAGCGCAAAGCGTGGTATGGGAAGAGCCACTGACCCAGGTGTTTACTTCCTGATGACAATAGGCTTAGACCAGCAATTTTTACCCTGACATCAGCATGCTCAAACCTGGCTGTCACTTTGTGCCATGCTCAGGGTTCCATGTACCAAGTTTTTTAGTCATTTGTGTTCATTGCATTGTTTTTCTTTTTCTCCGTGCTCATCTTTACACAGCGTTTGGACTTTGTAACACTTTGTCAGTTGCTAAAGCAGTATTTTGGTTGTCATAGCCATGTAATGATGGTATGGTTACATCTGAACGTGCGTGGATCTCTAATCTGCAAGATTTTTTGTGCAAGGGATCGATTAGTTTGTCCCCGGCTTGCTACCTCATATGTGGATTTGCTAATTGTGGACCTGATCATCTGATTAACTTCCAACTCTGACATCTAAACTAGGTCATTGGCTTTGTCAGACTCCTCTTTAGCCAATTTTACTAAGACTGCAGAATCAGATAAACTTAATGCAGCAGAAAATGACATACTGTCTATCAGTTGTCAGGTGGCAAAGCAATATGTGCATGCCAAAAAGCCCCCATTGCCCTGTGGGGCGAGCCAGGTGGCCTTGGCTTCTGCTGAGCTGCTGGGTGGTGGCACCATTGAAGATTCATGTGCAGTGACATCAAAGTAGTGCTCCCCTTAATCCCCGTATGTGGTGGGTGTAAGTCAATCATAGTGTCTTAATCCCCTGCTCACATCATTTTTCGGGTTCTCGGTGTTGCTCCCCTACTGCACTTATTTGTGTTCAGTGGGCAAGCCAGCAGCTGCCCCAGTTGTAATTTGGTGCTCTTTACACAGGATTGCCCACATGTAAGTACCTTGTGTGTATGCTGCGAAGTAGGCCATTTGGTAACAGTGTGTGACAGTTGGTGGGCTATGGTACAGTCATTAGAGGGCCCCCCCCCCCCCCCCTCCCCCATGTTTTTGTATTGTGCTAATGTTAGTACTTGAAGGGCGACTGAGTTTTAGGTATACGTTAGAGCAATGATCAGTCTAATTAAAATTGATATATTCAGGCTTATGTGCCGCCCTGTGTTGCAGTGAACAGTAGATCAATTTGTCGTATTATAAACAGTGTGTCTGTTTGAGGGGTCTGTTCTATCTCAGCAAGTTATAATAATGTGGAACAGCAACTTAATGTTGTTAGTGTTTAATTCGGTATTGGCGCTAAATATTTTTATGTTGGACATATTTTCTGTTTTCGGCTTCCAGATAGTTAACAAAGTTCATTTAGTGTCTTTGTTAGTCCCCTTTCAAGATTTGAACTTTTTACTGTGTTTGTATGACCGGCTGTGTGAGAATAGCTTGGGTCAGGCAAAAAGTTTCGAGACATATCTCCTTTAAGCTGTCAAATACCTAAATTTTGTCACCCTCGACCCAATCCGTTTGCCATTTGCGACAAGGTCAGTGCTGAGTTGCGGCATTGGCAGGACATCAGCATCATTTCTCCTATTTCATTGAGTCAGTGGTGGACCTCGTATACAGTGCCACAGCTGGAGGAGTTGGCAAAGTTGTCAGAAGGTCTGTATTTCTAAAATGTAGTCTTGTGCCACACATACCTACATTTGTCATTGGTCACCACTTCTCAGAATTTCTTTGTGCTCAACACTCCCCTTGGGCTTTGCTAGTTTAATTGATTGTCTTTTATAATTTTTTCTGCACCAGGAATTTATCAGCGATATTTGGATGAGTTGATTAAGGACATCCCCTGTTGTGTAAACTACCTCAGTGACATCTGAGTCATGGGCACCACGCAAGAAAAATAACTATGAAATCTGCAGGCTGTTTTCCAATGCCTTCTGGTGAACGACCTTCATTGCAAACTGCAAAAAATGTAGTTTTTTCTCCAAAGGTGCATTTTTTGGTACGTTTGCTTAGCAAAAGTGGCCCCATCCCTACGGACAAGCATGTAAAAGACACCATCAACATGCTGGCAGCCAAGAACTGAAAAAGCTCCCGTCCTTTTTAGGCAAGGTTTCTTATCATGCTACTTACATACCCCAGGCCCCGCACATCTGCCATCCTCTTAAATGATTTCGCCAAAAGGGCGTTGCATTCCTGTGATATTTGGACTGTCAAAGGGCTTTTTAAGTCCATCAAGGAGTGTTTGTGCTCCACTCCTTGTTTGACTTCCTTTACATTGGGTAAACCATTAAACCTGGCTGATGATGTAGCCTATTATGGCATTGGTGCAGTTCTGCTGCATCATAACCCATATGGCACCAAGCAGCTCATTGTTTACACACTGAAGACTCTGCGGCACAACATAACTGCCGTAACTGCTCACAGGTGGCGTAGCAGTTGTGAGCCATCATTTTCGGCATTGCTGTGGCATTCATTACCACTCCACCACTCAACATGCCAATGCCTATGCGTTATTGTGTTTGTCGTCAGGTCCTCTTAAGGGATTTGATTAACAGGAGGCTCTTGTTTCTACATTGGATGATACATTGCAGCAGATGTTGTTTGATTTAACTTTGATTGTGCAGGATGCCATGACCGCCATGGCTCCCAACCCGCTTTTCCAGAAAAATCATTTCAGCTGTCCAGACATGGTGTCCTGAGCGTGCTGCTTCAGAAGCAGATTTGGAGTGGCATACAGTTTTTCCAATGCAGTTTCGGCTCACTATTGTCTAAAGGGTCCTCACGCTTTCCACGGAGGAGCAAAACTGTTGTGTGGTTGGTCATCTGATGTTTTGTCCTCGCATGCTCCAGTTGCTGCATGCATCGCACTGTGGTATACCTATTATGAAGGCTTTGGGGCAGCGTCACATTTACTGGTCAGCAATTGATTGCAAAATTGGACATCTTGTCCGGGCTTGCACAGCCACTGTAGATGAACAGGCTGCTTCACCATGTCAGTTTTTCCCTAGGCCAGCTCTGGAACACCCTTGGGACAGGATGCACATCAACTTTGTGTGCCCTTTGTTGGGAAGCATGCAGTTGTTGGTGGATGATGTGTTCTCAACTGTTCTCCATGGCATTGACAGCAACTGTTCGCACATTGTCAGACATTTTTGCCTTCAAGAGCTCTCCTCCGATCCTCATTTTCAGTAATTATTAGCAACTCGTGTTGCGTAAGTTTGCAGATTTTTGAATTTGCAGTAGTATACAGTATCTGATTGCTGCTCTGTTTCACCTGGCTTTTAATTTTGAGATGAACAATTTGTGTGAATGTTCAGAACTCAAATGGAGTAGTCAGACTGCCTTGCCCACAAGGATGCCTTGCTAGTTTTCTTGCCATGTGCTGGGTGATGCTGGTTAACAGACACAGTTAAACAGAATGTTTGCTTCGGTGCCAGCTGCGGGATCTTTTGGATTTGTTGCATCTCGAGTCACATGCCACGAACTGTTGTGGCCCCCTGTGTTTTCCTCAGAGGCTGCTGTACGGGCCCAGTCTTTCAGCCAGCAGCTGTGGTGGTTGCCTGATGTAGTGGTGAGTGACAGAGGTTGGCGTTTGTTGTTGTGGATCTTGACTGGAATTACCTGACACTTGGTGTTCTAATCAGTTGTGTCTGTGACCTAATGGACCCCAAGCCCCCATCTCCAAGCCAGCTGGGCAACAGGTTACTCATACCAATGCTCTAGTGTGTGTCTCCCAAATGTGACAGAGTACTCACCCACTGCTATCCTCCCACCACGCCCTTTGCCATCCTGTCTTTGGCTGCAGAGTAGGGCGCTGGCAGGCATAGCTCCCATGACTATGATGTGGAGCCTATGGGATTTGTACTGCTGGCCCTCTTTGCACACTTGCAACTGGATGAGTTCTCGCCCCCACTGTTGATGGTGGAACCCAGCTTCCACAATCTTCGGCCCCTCAGGCATTCAGAACACACAAATCTTCTGCACTATGCGTATTCAATAAATACACTGTGGTGTGTCACATTTCATTTACTTAATAGTAGCTGGAAAAGAAACTTGTGTTTTATTTATGAAAACATATCGGTGCGTAATTAGTAAATGGTAAAAGACTGTCTAAATGATAATAGGAACATTTTATTATAGTTATCTATAACACTATATTGTATTGTTCTTGCCTATATTATTATATTAAAATCCTGTAATTATTGCACAAAGTACAGTTAATCTTCAGTATCATTAAATACTTTTAATTGGCCTCACGGAAAAATATAAAAGTGTAACTGTGAGGATCTGAACCCAAGTAATGGTCAGTAAGTTATTGCTCTAACTGCTATATCAATTCTCCAGTTTAAAGTGGTCAAATGCTCAAAGATGACTACCATTGACCTATATTTTTTTGAAAACTGACGCCTTTTGACCTAATCCCTTTATATAATATTTAAGTGCCTGTGTTATTCCAAATTATGATGCAATCTTCCCTTGGACATGCATGCACATTGCTATAATTCTAGTTTTGATTCTGGTTAGTTCTGTGGCTGTGTGTGGTTTTTTTTTTAAATGCTTCTTAATAATGTTGAAGAGAGAGAATACTGAAAAGCACATTTTGCATGAGGATTGGGAGATTAAGTGCCTTTGTACACAATCACCATGAGAAACATCAATGTTTAATATGTAAAAAATGCTTAAGTCGACATTTCTCTTCGCTCCATGAAGCAATACATAGTCATTGCTCTCACGATGAAGTTGCCTGGACCATCAGATCTTAAAGAAAAAAGGTAAAGCTCAGAAATGGATCAGCAATGGCTAACTCATAAAATAATATGCAATAGAATTCGCAAAAGCGTTTGGTTTAGATGATGCTGCCATACATTTTAAAATGACTGCTTTGCTGTATATCACTGTGAATTCATGATATGGTACATGACATGAAAAACAAACAATAATTTAATTGCAAACTGTTGGTATTATTTTTTGTGTGTGGATGAGAGTACTGATTGGACAGATCTTAGTCAACAATTAACTTTTTGGTTTATTAAAGGATGACTTTTCTGTACATAAAAAACGCACGTTTGGATTTTTAATGCAGTTAAAAAGTGTACTGACAAAACTGTGGTTTTAAAAAATGCTCTGCTGTTTTTACCGATTGCGCATGAGCTGTGATCGGTAGCAAAAATGGTTTCATTGGTTGATTAAGAAAATATGGAATAGTTTAATTTTCCATTGCATTATTCATTAGAAAAGTTAAGACTGCTTTCTGCAATGAAAGATGTAATTAAAATTACAAATACAATGTGCTGAGGAAATTGATCTGTCTCATCAAATATTTAAACAATTTTTGGAGGAAGTTAATGCAGATACACAGACAGACTTCTTCATTTCAAAATACGTTGCTTGATTGCAGTTTTTTTCCACTTAGATTATAACTTTTCAAGTTCTTGAATAGAGAAGTAAAATCAGACAGTACAGAATCTGAAGATCAGTTCAAAGTTCCCCGGTGTTACCATATTTCCCTTGTTACTGTGAACTGAAACAAGACTATATGAAAAAGATTTACTTCTATTATTGGTGAAGTCTCCAGCGAGTGTCATAGTCATTTGAAAGATTTTAAGTGGATAGAACTGGATATCATTATCAGATGACATCTGGCTTCACTATGTCGGGGCCGTGACATCACCGCACAATTCAAGTTAGAGGGGGTAGCACTCACTGGAGGAGAATGGCATGCAAGCCACACTTTGCCAGGCATGCAGTATGGCACAGACTAGTTGCAGTGCATGATGATTGATAAAATGTTATGGTACTGGAGAACGTGGAAGATTTGTGGGGATAAGGCAATGGGATGCGACTACATGAGTTCAGGATAATGAACTTGTAAACTTATCACGGCAAAATCCTTTTTAAATGCAATGCAGTTGAAACATACTATTGCGTTTTCTGTTTTAGTTGATATAATTTGATGTCAGCTTCAGGAGGCTGAATGGAGAAATAAACTTTAAGAGGAAGCTCCGTAATGGTCATAAACTCTATCAGTTAACATTTGCTGAGGCCAGTGAACCAATCTTTCCACAGGGAATGATAGTCCAGTACGGTATATAGGCCGCATAGTGCTGGCTTCAGCACCAAATATAGCTGTGGGTCTCACAGTAACCTTGTATCTACGACAGTTTGGTACTTGATTTGTTCTGTGGACTTAGGATGCTTGACTGGATAGACTTGATGCTGCCCAGTATATTCACATAATGTGTAGTGTTATGATCCCATCAATGTGACAACTAATCCTGAGAGATTAGTCTGTTTCCAACTCGATCAATTTTCAATTCACCACTCATCTGTGGTGCAGGAGTGGTTTGCAGACCAGACCTCAGCTCAATTGATTGTGTAGAATGTTAAGTGGTAAAGACACCACATGTTGTGCTCTTTTGAGGACCAAAGAAATCATATTAAGAACCATGAACTCTTCATTCTGTTAATTTTGTGTTAAACAAATTAATACAATAAAACAAAGTCTAACTGCACCCTGGCCGCAATGATGTACTCTGTTGTGAGTGACAAGACAGCTGCATGTGGCAAATAGCTGAGTATATACAGTGAAACCCTTATTTTATGTTTTCTTATGGTCCAGACTTAAAAAATGCAAAATCAAGGAAAATGTTAAAACCCTCAGAATATGAGCAAAAGCCCGTGTAATTGGTTTATATCATTAAAAATCACAATCCTCTCCAATACTTTTTATAAAATCTGTCTAAGTGAATGAAATTAAATGTACAATTCATTGTTTATACAATAATTTGTGCTAATGAATTTCATCAGTTCTTAAAAATATGCCAATTACACGGGCTTTTGCTCATATTCTGAGGGTTTTAACATTTTCCTTGATTTTGCATTTTTTAAGTCTGGACCATAAGAAAACATAAAATAAGGGTTTCACTGTATATACTCAGCTATTTGCCACATGCAGCTGTCTTGTATACTGTTGTGTGAGTCTATATGATCAGTCTTCATTACAGTTTATAAAAAAGTTCTGCAGCCAATATAATACAGTTTACGTACAAACACAATAATAAGATAATAGAGGTTAAGGTACATATTGGTGTATTTGGGCATACTGATGGTAATTTTTCCCTTGTTCATTCCCTAAAGGAAAGTGCAGCAACTAAGAATGGTATGCAATAAATACACTTTACAGTGTCTTGTGGAATATCTGTAATGTATGTTGATAAACTAATGCTTCATAATCATAATGTAAATAATAAAACACACATCAGTTACATTTTTCATGCATAGAATGATGTGTTTCAGGAATTTATTTCCATTGATTCTGAAGATGTGTGAAGAAATGAAACTCGTTAAGTGTTTTATTAGCAGAATCATTATTGACACAGTTGCAGGCTCTTGAAAAAGAATTGTTTATGATGAGTGAAATTAAGAAACTAACGATGAATAAATCATGTTGGTTTGTATCATCAGTTGAACCATATATATTACGTGATATGTGGTATCTGTAGTTCAATTCCTGCAGGCATAGGTGTGTGTTTTTGAAGGTGAAACAGTAAAGGAACACTTCTGAGTGCTTGTAGTTATATTTTTTCTCGTTTACTTTGCTGGAAACAATTAACTTATCATTAAATGTATTCCAGAAAAAAAGGCTTCTTGACACTATGTAATAATACCATATGTTTATTATTTTTGTTGTTATCATGCATTTGTTTCTTACACAACCTGTCACTGGTTGAGAATTGCATTTTATGCACTTTGTGTGTGTGTGTGTGTGTGTGTGTGTGTGTGTGTGTGTGTGTGTGTGTGTGTCTTTTTTTTTATTTTTATTTTTTTACCACCTTTATTCATCACATTCGGACTTAGAATATAAAGTTTATTTTTACAGAGCAGTGTTCTTCAAGTAATCACACAGGCCTTATATCATGCCATTTGAATGAAACCATTTGTGGAATAGAAAAGCTGATAGAACTTGGGCAATTCAATGGGTCAGTGCGCCGTGTTTTTGAGCTGATTGAAAGATGTTCCCCAGTAAGACCAGTAAGTATATTACGTCGACTGTGACCTATGTTCTTTGTCATTTTGGTTTTTGTATTGCATTAATGTCAACTTACACTGTACAGGTTGGTCACTCCTATCATCACTGCACTGAGTACTTGTTTGATATTACTGTTTTTGTGAAATGTCTTCCCTTTTGAAAGTAGTGGCCTTCCCTTTACATATGTTTCTTTGTATCATAAAATAATCAAGAGAATTATTGACAATGCAAATAACAGTCCAATTAAAATTACTTTGTGATTGATAGAGTTCAGTACGGTCTGGGCGGGGGTCACTGTTGCTAGCATGCAGCCAGCTGTGCTTTACTAGGCACTGCACATACATACAGAGTGGGTTAACACAGTGAGCATGTGGCATTAGAGAAAGAACTGAGATTGACTGGCAGCTGGTCCTCAGCACTAGACTCGTTCAAATGTCAGTCGCAAAATAGTTTTAGTGGTAGTTTAAATAGATTTATAAGATGAATTGAAACTGTTATTAATTGCACACTATATATCTGTACCTGAGAGGTAAAAGGGGACAAGTCTAATTTCCATGTTTCTTTGTATCTTTAAAATAGTCAAGAGAATCATTAACAAAGCATGATACAGTCCTATTAAAATTACTTTGTCACTTGACTTCAGACATTTTTAATACCACACACTGCTTATTTTGTTGAATAAGTGAAGCAGTTCTACTCCAGGCCATGGCCGATTCAGACAGTGTTAAATGGTCATGGATCCATGTAATACAGCCTAAGTTAGCCATGGTCTGGAACAGAACTGGCACTCTTATCAAATTTGTCATTAGCCTTTTTTACCACTAGCTTCTACAAATTGTATAACATTTGTGGTAGGCTACAACTCTGAGTCTATTTGTCATACAGCTACTGCTCTTTTCTCTAATGTTTCTTTAATTTTGCTATAACTGGCACATATTTGTATTATAGTTGTGTATCTTCTACAGCTTTGTGTTTCTTTTATGGCTATTCAAGATTTGGCACTTTGCACTTCTGTCAGTCTCAATTTTTGCTATCTATATATCCGTTTGGCCAGAGTATGAGGGACTTAGTCTGGGAAAAGGAGGTGCCAATGAAGCATAAGGAACTGCTGTACAAGATGTAATTTACACACATACTGACGTGCAGTAAAACCTCATTTTTATGTTGCTGCATTTTACATTTTCCCACTGTCTAAGTTCATTTTTGTTGGTCCCAAAAAAGTCCTATTCTCTCATTACAATGGTATCCCATCACTAACGAATGCATTTTTCAACATTTCCGGCATTTTAAGTTCTCGCTAGACACGAGGCAGCTAGCGGCCTCTTCTCCATTGTGCCACTGCCCAGAATGTAACTGTGGACCAAAAAGCTGGGAAGCAGTGGCCGGGAAGAGTGGGGGGGGGGGGGGGGGGGGTAGCGGCTCCTGTGCCAGGTGCAATAAATATAGCAAGCAGTCACATAAAAGCAACGGCAGTGTCAGTTGCCAAGGACCTCTGCAGTCAGGCAGCAGTCCTCGGATCACAGGCCAGCCACAGCAATGATGGTGGTGGCATAGTTACAGTGAAGGCTCTAGGACTGCGGCTGACACAGGATGGGTGGTGCTGTCTTTTGCAGAAAGGTCTTCATTCCTGTGTCACTGCAGTGAACTCTGGAATGAGGTCAGTGAGTGATGCCCATCTGTTGTCCTATGGCAGTGGGATGAACTGCAGAAACTTCCTGTAGGCTCATGAACACGCCAGGTCATTGGAACGTAGAAGCAGTGGTCTGGAAGCAGTGCCTCGTCGTGGGTAATAGTATCAGCAGGGGTGTTGTCCTGCAATAGTCAGTGGCCGGGTCCCAGCACTCTGACCATATATCTGGCAGTGTCTGTTCACTTACAGCATCCATGGCAGTTCTGAATGTAGTTTTCTGAAAGGATTATGAAGCATGATAAATCTCTAGGTATTATGAGGATTTGGGAAATTGGTATCCTACGGCTGCAAACCACTGGGCACGAGGCGTGAGGCGTGTTGTGTTGGTGCCCACAGTGATAAATGAGAATCTGCTGGCAATGGAATGGGAACTGTAAAAATGATGAAGGAAATGATAAACATCTAGGATGTGGGAAGGGAGACTATAGACAGTTTTGTGTGAGTGTTGGTCAGTGAAGGCAGAGCATCTTTCTTTTGGAGCAAATGTAATTAGCCACTACAGGTAACAAGTGCAGAGGTCAGTGGAGATGGGTTTGGCAATGGAGAGCTAATGGGAGGTGGGTTTTACAGGGTGTTACCAGCACGAAGAGAGAGGAGGAGTCAGGTTTTGAGATGTACCTGATGAGCAGGTGGAATGTCACTGAGACGTTTGGTTGAGAGGCATCAACCTGTTGTTGAGTACAAGTGGAGTTCTGAAAGCTAGATTTAGTTTCTGTCTGGACTACTTCCTGCTTCCTGAAAGTAATTATTGGCCATCCATACTATCTCCTTGTGATTTTAATGGTTTTCTGATATGTGGAAACTAACTTACATTTGAAAATTCTATTTAATTTACTAAAAGCACTCCAGGTATACTAATGCTTCCATTTGTTTATTTTGCCTTCTATCCAGTCATTGCCCTCAGCTGCTCTAAATACAAAAAGTCAGCTGATTCTTTGACAGTTAATTTTTACTACTTTCTTTTTTATATTATGGTCATATGCCATTTTACTATTCTTATTACTGTTACATTTGCTTGCCCTATTAAATTCATCACATAAGGTTATCTGAATTAGGGGGAAAATATAGATGTTTCAGGGATGTTGTATTAACATACATTTTTTCTTCTTTTTCCCAATTTATGGATCTGAAAACTTCCTCTAGGAAGTCTCCTCTTTCAGTTTTAAATTTCTCACAATCCTGATGAGTGGTAATGGAAACTGTAGCATTGATGTGTGAAGTCACTGATCCATTCTATAATTTCTGCCAAGCTTTGTATCTATTTTGTCTCTAAATGTTAAGATTCTATCATCACTTGGAATTCAAATTTGCTGAAATGCCTAAATAAATCATAGTTTGCTGGGCAAATGTTGCTACATTTTTATTGAGATGGAAAAAAAGAAGATAACTGGCATACTTCACTATCTTCCACTCCATTTTTCTTGTGGTAGCATATTTTGCGGCAACATATCAAACCAAGGTGCAGTAATAATTGAATATTTAGTGTTGTGAATTCAAGAACATCCTGCAGAAGACCATACGAAGAACTAGGTCTGCTTATAGTACTCCTCAGCATATTTATCCCTTAATGAAATTTGTCATAAGTACTTCATCACTCTTTTGAATCAACAGCTAATTTCACAGAATCAATACTGTGAATGAAGGTGATCTTCAGAAAGGGTTTGCATTTTGGTCCAGCATGATGTCCATTATTCAGGAACACACATTTTCATTATCTTCTCAGCAATGATAAAAACTTTATTAGTATTAGCTCACTTTCCTACAGTTCTTTTGTTGTGCCTATCTGTTACTCAGCACCTCTGCTACATGATGAGTAGCAACTATTCTTTTTGTAATATTGTTACCTTCATTGTGTTCAGTAGATCCCATGAAGCAGAACTCTCAAGACTATCTAATGATTCATGGTGTAGGTTAACTGAAGACAAGGAAGGCATAGAAACCTGACCTGTAATTGCAATAACAATAAATTAGCACCATATTGCTCATGGCTGTTCATGCTTATGCCAGTTAAATATAACAAAGTAAATTAGAAAGAATGGTGCCACCTTTTTTAGATAAAGCTGTTGCCTCCTCAGTTACCATTAATCTCCTATTGATAGCTTGATATTTACCTAATTATATTGGTCTTTGCCAGAGAAAACAGGTACCTGCATATGTAAATACACTGTGTAACTACTTGTAACACAGCCTGACAACAGTGCTACATGCTGCATAGCTAACATAACTTTTCAGTAACTGAGTGTAAGCATTCAGACAAATTGTACAGAGAGAACCTGTTTAGGTATGCTTCTAACTCTCTTTTGATCTTGGTGGCTTCCCAATTTCTGCTTTATTTTAGGTGGGAGATGGTTGACTACCTTTGCACTGTAGTACATAACTCCACTTTAAATCCTGTGCAGGGCGGCAACAGCTACATGAAAATTATTTTTATGTCTTAAAATGATTCTGTAAATCACAGTTAAGCTGAAATTGATATTTATTGTCAAAAATAAAAACCATTGATGAATAAAAGTATTGGGAGGATCCTTAGAAAAATTTCCATAAGATATATGGTCATTTTCTGTACAGTGTATTCATAGTGCTCACTTCTGCTAAATAAACACTTTATTTTACATGCACTACCCCAGAAGATAATATAACAACACAACAAGGAGTGCAGATATGCCAAATAAGCCAACAACTGAGTGTATGTCAACACAGTGAGAGATGTTTGTAAAGGCAAAAAGATGCCAAGCTTCTCGACTAGTTTATCTATGTGTTGTAATTTTAGCCTAGATGTCAAGGAATTTTATACAGTGTGTTTCACTTAGCATATGGCCATTAATAATTACTTCTGGTGCTGACAGGTCGTTGTTGTTGGTCATCAGCAAACACAAAAGTTTTTGAACCATCCTTCAGAGTCTTTGGAAGATCATTTAATTGGGTTAAGAACAAGAGTGGGCCCAATGCTGATCCTTACGTCAACTCATATGCATGTACCCCATTCTGAAGTTAATTTCAAGCCTCTGATAAGTTTGTTAGTGAGACCCTCTGTTTTCTAGGTAAGACTCCACCATTGAGAAAGGTGTGCCAGTAATGCCATAACACTTTATTTGGTCAAGGAGAATTTTATAATATACACAATTGGCAAAATCACAGAGTGTTTTAATAATTAACTTTTTTTTTAACTCTGCTAGCACTTTATCTGTGAGGTCTTTTATTGATTTTTCTGTGGAGAAACCTTTAGAAAACCAAACTGAGAGGCAGCTAACAAGTTTTGCTCGGTTAAATGAGTCAGTAGTCTATCATAAACCAATTTCTCAGACTTTTTTCAAAATACTTGAAGGAGTGAAATAGATTTGTAATTAGAAGAGGTCTGTTTCTCTAGACTGTTAAAGATGGTGCTACTAGGGAACATTTATCCTTAATAGGAAATATGCTCTGAGTCATTGGTTACAAAGAAAGGTTAGCACTAGAACCACAGATATTTGAACATACCTAGAACCACACTTGGATCACTAATGACCTTCGTGTCATTCCCTTTTATTTCGTGTGTCAGTGGGTTATTGTTACTACTAGTGAATCTGTCCTTTGAAGTGCTGGAAATTTTATTATGAAATAAAAAAAATAAAACAATTTTTCAGAAATTATCATTTATTATTTTAAAAAACTTACACATTTGCTGGATGCCTTTACTGGCTAACATCACATAATGAGCACAACTAATAGTCTTTTGATGTACATTTGTTGCAGATAGTTTACTTGCACATATCACACTTTACAAATAATTTGTTTCCTTTACAGTTAGACTTTACAAGGCAGTGTGTTCGCTTTTTTTGTCTCTCAGGAATGTCTTCGGGCGTGACTGAGGTACTAGTCTCCCTGGTTGCTTGCTTCTCAGCAAGTTCCTACCCCAGCTGCAGTATGAAGTCTCTGTGTTTCAACTTTTTCTCATTTAGAACGTTGTACGATACACAGGCATTTATCCCAGCCAAATGCAGCAGCTGTAAAATGTATGAAAAGGCCAAGGTCTCAATGGTGCTTTGACAGGGTATTTGTGAGCTGTTTGGTAGATCACATCCACTCCAAATGTAGAGCTGTTATAAAATGTAACTATGTCTGGCTTCTTTTCTGAACCACCTTCAATTTCACGTAAGAATGGGTAGTGTTGGGAATCATGACTTTCTTATTGCTCTTTCCCTGGTAAAGTGTCATAGTGGCATCATTCTTCTTCTGCAATACTGGGCTGCTTAACACTTTTTTTGCCTTCTTGATACAGACTGGAATTTCCCTGTGAGGTTGAGTTATGGTGCCCAATAGACGTGTAGCATTTGCTTTCAGGAGTTTAGAGAGAACCAAGAGGTGGATATTTCATCCTTTATCGAGGTAAGATTGCATCAATTTTTTCACAACAAAATCGGTAACCATCACTTGGCCTAGTGTCATCCTTTCCTATATAAGAGAAGCATTCACAATATATTTGTAGTTTTTATCTACTGCTGTCCAGCACTTTTGCCCATAATTGTCCAGTTTTGAGGCCATGAACTATGTGAATCTGCAACAGCACTTTGAAGGAAAAAGCTGTTCGTTGTTATATATGCACCCAGTATGTAGTGACATTGTGCATTTGCAGTGAACTCATACCAGTTTTCTGATACCAAAGCAAACTTGTCGTGTTTCAGTCATTCTGATCTTGTGATCTAATGTCAAATTTGAGATATCCCATTATCTCTCTGAAGCTGTCATGAGCCATTGTTGACTTCACAGAATTATTTCCCCACCTCTCTGACCACAATGTGTTTAGTTCTAGGCTCTTCGCTCCTACAGCACCTCAGATGTGCAATGCAGCAATAAAAGCTTGCAGTTCTTCAATGTTCATATTCCAATCATCTGAACTAAATACTTGACGTGCTTCGATCTGAGTGCATTTTACAATGTGTTTCAAAATTTTGTCATTATCATTAGATGCCAAGCACTGTAGCAGGTCCCATTCATGTTTTGTTTTGCATACAGAGATGGTCCTGCATGATCTTTGAAAACATTATGTTGCCCATATTTGCCAACTAACAGTAAGTAACCTATAACTCCCACTTTCCAGGCCGTTACATCTGGTACTGCAATATCTCTACCTGAATGAAACTGAAATAACCCACAGTCTTGGTCATTTCATTGTTAACAATCACCATGGCCCTGCGTTAACTTAGTCATTTTGGCAGCTGTTCCTGTAATAATAGTAATTAGTATTACTACAAGTATTGATATTCAATATGTTGTGGAATATTAGAACAAAAACCACACCTCAACTACTTCCCCCCCATTTGCTTCACCTGGTCCTACTCAACCCAACAATCCACCTTTCTAGACCTTGACCTCCACCTCAAAGATGGCAACTTCAGTACCTCTGTACATATCAGATCTACTGACCACCAGCAATACTTCCACTTTGACAGCTGCCACCCATTCCATACCAAGAAGTCCCTTCCATACAGCCTAGCCACCCGTGGCCGTCACATCTGCAGTGATGAGCGATCCCTCTCAAAATATATCTAGGGTCTCACCGAGGCCTTCACACACTCCAACCTTTTACAAAAACAGATCTGCTATGCTTTATCTCTCTCATCAATCACCAGCTCCCAATTCTGACCATTGGGCCACAGAAGAGTATTCCCCTCATCACTCAGTACCACCCAAGCCTGGAGCAACTGAACTGCATTTCCGCCAGGGTTTTGACTATCTCTCATCATTCCCTGAAATGAGAAATGTCCTTCCTACTATCCTTCTCACCCCTCCCGCAGTGGAATTCCACCATCCACCGAACCTAGACAACATACTTGTCCACCCCTACACAACCCCTGCTCCCAACCCCGTACCTCATGGCTCATACTCCTGTAATAGACCTATATGCAGGACCTGCCCCATACTTCCTCCCCCAGTTATCTACTCCAGTCTGGTCACAAACATCACCTATCCCATCAACGGCAGGGCTACATGTTATCAAGGACCCTCTATACTATGATCCAAAGTTATTTCCATAAAGGTACTGTTACGGTGTGGCTAATGGATGTAAAGTAACTTGTAGAGATGATCATGATGTCACTTATCTTGATGCTGCTGAATATCCATTGTACATGTGGCTTCGTTGAATAGGCAATGGTTGAGTCCCTTGCTGCTCTGGATGAAAAAAGTGTAGGTTTTGATTATTACCAGTCTACTGAAATCATGAAGCAGGATTCCACAATTTTTTGGTTAGAGAAAAAAACATATTTACTGTCAGAACTTTGAACTTGAAAGTAATTAAGTAAAGTTCACGCTCTCGTATCACAAAAATTAAGTACTACTTGTATTGTGGACACCGTAAGTTTATCAAGAAACACACATAGAAACAACAACTCTCAACTGTGGTCAAAACACAAGTGGCCGAAATAACGTTGCTGATCAAAGATCACAGAGTCATATCGACAAAGAGCTTAAGATTTCCGTATCGATTATTGATACTGCATTTTTAAGTTACATGAAATATCAAATAGCATAAAGGGTAATTCAGTGACAGTAATAATATGAGTGACAAAATTGTACATATAAATAATGCAAGTCAAACTTTTTTAGAAATAATAAAAGTTGTAATGTAAATATACACACATTCAAATTTCCATTGGTCGCAACATCTATCCTAACATCATACTAAGCGAATGCTTTTCGAAAACAACTTTAATTAGTGTGTAAAATCTCGTAACACAATGGGCTCTTTTGGTCAGTTCCATTACAATAGGTCCCCAAGAATTTTGTAAGCATGAACAGGTGAACAAAATTGACACCAGAATAATGGAACTGCCAAGAATATGATTTTAAATAAATTAAATTGTTTAATAGAATTGTTTTCTTTGAATTTAACAACTTTTTGCCCATAACAGTTGGCATGAAATTATGTTTAACATTGCAATTGTGTTACACAAAGTAAAGGAACTCATACAGTTGTTAATTTTTTACAATTTTCAATTAGTTGAGTCTATAATGTCATAGCACTTCACATTAAACTGTTAAAAGGTTGTAACTTTTGACTACCGGTTTGTTTTACTTTCTTTTGTTAACCACTTTACTCGCTACTCACAGTAATGTCCCACATTCTCCATCTGCAATTTGCTGACCTCCCTTAATAGGGTTGTTTTCTGCTTGTACTAAAGCAAGTCCATTTCCACAGCTTAGCTGTTTTTATTGCTTTGTTCATTATAATGCCGTGTTATCTAAAAATAAAATACAGAGATCACCTTTTGGTTACATAATGTTTGTATGTAAGTACATGGTTAGGATAAATATTTATCCTCCTGGTAATGTTTATCTAGTGGGAGAAGTTTACAGGAAGTGTCTGAGTAATAATACAAAGATATAGACTGGGCTAAAAAAGGATCCTGTGACTAACAATAAATTCAATAAACTTGTAATACAAATGCATTAACATTTTGGGTGTAAAATGTCTTATCATAAACTATAACACCTACACCAAGGATAAATAACAAATTAAATTGTTTTCATAAGTAAAGCTACAGTCAGTCTGGTGCAAGAGTTCATATTCACAGTAAAAGTGCAAGAGTAGAGTCATGGTTGTTTGAAAGTATTAGTATAATATGTTTATATCAAATTAGAAAAATATTACTGCCTATGCTTTGCAGTGTTTCAGAAACAAATATACAGTAATTCATGTTGTTTACTTAAAACAATTCTCCCCCTTGTTTAGTTGGACATTTCAACAACTTAGGTGTGCAGTAATTAAGACTCTGCCTTTAAGATTAAAAAAAAATTAAAAACCGCTAATTGTTGTGAGACAAAATTAGTGCTGATTGGTGATTTACATTTTAAATGATGTCTCAACAAGTGTGGTGTGAGAATATTACACAAGCTAAAATTACACACATTATCAAATATCACTCAGATTGAATAGATATATAGGAATATCAAGAACTAACATGATTAGCATATTACATGCAAAGAAAATTCATTGCGAACACTTCATATAGAAAGTACATTTTAAACAAATAATAAACATTTTCAAGGACACAAAACTGTATCATAAAATCAGTCAATTTTTTTATACACAACATTTCATAAGATATTCCCGACACTTGACTCCCTGTGTCTATAAGGCACTTGCCTTCCCAGGTAACAACTTTTACTCTAATGAATGGACTACAAATGTCATCACCATTTTTGGACTGAACATATTCATACAAAAAATCATTTTCAGTTTCACTAAAATGATGACTTCCAGAAATACAGTTATCTATATGTTACTGTCACTTTTGTTACCTGCTATCATTACATTAACATACATATCATTAACGCTGTCACTTGCATTGATAATTTCATTAACCCAAACACTTTCATCAGCATAACATTGTTTTTCACTAAGGTACTTATCCTTCAGTTGTTCAACAATAATATGTTTAGTATTTTGCCACCAACCAGGATATCAAATTTGACACACATTAAGAATCATTTTTCTAAAATTACCATCCTTTCTAATTGCATCACTATTTAGCCACATATTATAAAGAAACAATTCACCTTTGTTCATTACAAATTGTAGCCTACTTGCACAGTCAGGTTTACTATTTAGAGAATATTTATCATCTACACATGTTTCTTCATAAGATGATGTATTACAGAACCTATTGGTTGTGACACTGACTTTAACACCACTTAAATTGTTAACAACCTCCTTGGGTATATCTACAACATGCATAATATCAGTTTCTCCCCCAACACCTAAAGCTTCCATTTCCTTTTTCAAACAAACAAAATATTTCTCACCATCATCATGTACCATTAAATCTTCATTTTCCCAAATACTACAATCATCATCAACCCCTCTCTCCTGAAAACTTACAATTTTGCTTTCACATTCAAGTATATTTAATTCTTTGCTCATTAAATCAGTGTCAACAATTTGCTCACCTGGTTCCCTTATCAGTGCTTCAGTTCCTAAATCATGTAAATTGTTAACCTGCCGGTCCTCTTACTAACTACAAGTTTCTGCCCACTCATAAAATTCAACTAAGTCAATTACTTCCTCTGGCTCTTTATTACAACCAGTGTGTTCATTCCTCTTACCTGCATTGTTAGTGTTAGATGAGTAACAAGTGTCATTCTTAACAGATACTACGTTTACAGGCTAGTGCACATTAATAAGATAACTACTCATTACTTCAGATGTATCTTTTGGTACAGTGTAGTCACTGGTATTGGTCCATTTAATATCTACACTTTTTGCCCTTACCTTGTGGACTGACAATGAAGCGCGTGCTAGTTTTTTACTTCATAACTTCCCATAGCGTTTTGACTCCTGGTGTCTCTAGGTTCATGCCCATTCCTATTCCTGTTTTCAAACTCTCTTATTATTTCTGTTCCAATTGTTCCCAGATCGTCCTCTTCAATGGAAATTACAGTTTTCCTTGAATGGAAATTACTATTATTGTGACTATTTTGTTCCCTATGATGAAAACTATGGTTGTTAGACCTACTGTTGTTCTCCCTTCTGTTAAAATTAGTATATCCCCAACTATGATTCCCACCTTTCTGTGTGTGACTGAAATAGTTTTGTGGTTTCCCCACTTTGTCTAAGATTCTGTCTAGTTTGCCTATGTAGTTTAGAAATTGTTCAGTGTTGTCATCTGGTCCATAAACTAGGTCCCATTGCATATCAGTTGGCAATCTCTTTAAAGCATCAATCTGTGTGAGCTCATCAAAGGGTTTACTCAAATGTACAAGTTTCTTCAATTGATTTTTACAAAACTGTTTCATAGTTCTTGTGTTTTCCTATAATTTTGTCCATTCAGGAACTCACTCTTTATCTGTGCTTGTTCAGTTTCAGACCAGAACCATTTTAAGAAATCAGTTTCAAATTCTGCATAAGACATGTCCATAGAAAAATTTTGATTGGCCCATGACAAAGATTCCCCCTCCAAAATTTTTTTTACAAACTTAATTTTCAAACTTTCACTCATATTAGGCAAAAAGTTGACCCTACAACTCTGCAGAAAGTCGACAGGATGCAAACTACACTCATTAGAAAAGTTTTTAACTGTAATATTGGATAATATTGTACATGTGTTCATAGAAAATTTGTATAGTTACATCATTGCTAATTATTTCAAAATTACGGTTTAACTCTGATACTGTACTTCGTAGTTCACTAACGTTTGTCTTCGTTTCAACCTTGTGGAGTTTTGCAGTGTCACTGGCTGTTTCCACTTTATCATTCACAACAGATACTTTCAAATCTACTCTACTTTCAGGATCTACAGCCATAGCTTTTAATTTAAACAGACTGTATCTATTTGTCTGTTAACATTAACAAAATACTTTGCATTTTTCTCTCTGTCTGTGACCAGTTCATTTCTTAGAGAATTTGGTTACTCAAACTAGATTTTACTTCTCCCACTTTAGAATCTACCACCAAAATCTTTGTTTCTGGGCTGCCAAGTTTCTTGTCTATCTTTGATATGTCGTTGCAATGTTTATTACCTGAAAGTAAGACATTGTCAGTTTTTCTTTTCGTCACTTCCTTAAGATGCGACACTTTCCTGAAAACTGTCCATGACCATCAGATTCATATTTTGTAACTCTTCGTGATTAGCTTGTAAGCATGTTGCAACTGTTTGATTTAAAGCTAACGATTGTTCCATCATTAGTAACACTGATTTTATGTCCGAAATCTCCCATTCTGATGGATTACGACTGATCGGCTTCTTTGAATGACTTGTCTCCTATTTTTATCGGCATGTCTAAGTCCCCAGAGACTAATATATCTAAAAACAAAGATGATGTGACTTACCAAACAAAAGCGCTGGCAGGTCGATAGGCACACAAACATACACACAAAATTCAAGCTTTTGCAACCAACGGTTGCTTCATCAGGAAAGAGGGAAGGAGAGGGAAAGACGAAAGGATGTGGGTTTTAAGGGAGAGGGTAAGGAGTCGTTCCAATCCCCACGGGGGCGGAAAGACTTACCTTAGGGGGGAAAAAAGGACAGGTATACACTCGCGCGCACACACACACACACACACAAATATCCATCCGCACATACACATGGTGTATATGCGGATGGATATGTGTGTGTGTGCGAGTGTATACCTGTCCTTTCACTCCCTTAAGATGCGACACATGGTGTATGTGCAGATGGATATGTGTGTGTGTGTGTGCGCGAGTGTATACCTGTCCTTTTTTACCCCTAAGGTAAGTCTTTCCGCCCCCGGGGGATTGGAATGACTCCTTACCCTCTCCCTTAAAACCCACATCCTTTTGTCTTTCCCTCTCCTTCCCTCTTTCCTGATGAAGCAACCGTTGGTTGCGAAAGCTTGAATTTTGTGTGTATGTTTGTGTTTGTTTGTGTGCCTATCGACCTCCCAGCACTTTTGTTTGGTAAGTCACATCATCTTTGTTTTTAGATATGTTTTTCCCACGTGGAATGTTTCCCTCTATTATATTCCCCAGAGACTAAGAAATTTTCACAATCCTGCTCGGATTCAGCACCGCTTTCCTGTTTTACAATGGTCATTTTCGTAAAATTTCACAAACAAAATAATAAAAAGAATAAAAAGCACTACACAAATGTACTTATCTTTTCAGTGGGGGCTTCACTCATGTGGTCAGTCCACTTTACTGTTTCGTTTCGTCTCCTTTGACTTCCATGTATTGCACTTCTTTGCACTTTGTGGTTATTAGACACAAGCAAATATATATATATTTTTTCCACGTGGAATGTTTCATCAATCCGTGTCCATATAAATGTCTTACTCTTGGATGAGCCCCCAGTTATCATGGTCCCTCTCTACTATGATGCAAAGTTGTTTCCATAAAGACACTGTTGCAGTGTGGCTAATGGATGTAAAGTAATTTGTGGAGATGATCATGATGTTACTTATTTTGATGCTGCTGAATATCCGTTGTGCATGTGGCTTCATTGTCTAGGCGATGATTCATTCCTTTGCTGCTCCGGCTGAAAAAGGTGCGGGTTTTGACTACTACCAGACTACCGAAATCATGAAGCAGGATTCCATGATCTTTTATTTGGAAATTAACACTAATTTACTGTCAGAACTTTGAACTTGAAAGTAATTTAATAAATTTCACACTCTTGAATCACAAAAATTAAGTACCACTTCCATTGTGGACGCCACATTTTTATCTAGAAACATACATAAAAACAACCACTCTTGACCACGGCCAAAACACAAGTGGCCAAAATCATGTTGCTGACCAAAGATCACACACTCATATTGACAAAGAGCTTAATATTTCTGTATCAATTATTGATACTGCATTTTTAAGTTACATGAAATATCAAATAATATAAAGGATAATTCAGTGACAATAATAATATGAGTGACAAAAATGTACATATAAATAATGCAAGTCAAACTTTTAGAAATAATAAAAGTTGTAATTTAAATATACACACTTTCAAATTTGCATTGTTCGCAACACCTACCCTAACATCATACTAAGCGAATGCTTTTCGAAAACAACTTTAATTAGCATAATATCTCATAACACAGTGGGCTCTATTGGTCAGTTCCATTCCACTGTGCAACCAGTCATATGATCTACAAGCTAAGCTGCAACCACTATGCTGCATTGTGGGCATCACAACCAACAAGCTGTCTGTCTGGATGAATGGCCACCGACAACTGTGGCCAAGAAACAAGTGGACCACCGTGTTGCTGAACACGCTGCCAAACATGACATCCTTCATTTCAATGACTGCTTCGCAGCCTGCACCATATGAATCCTTCCCACCAACACCAGGTTTTCCGAATTGCGCAGGTGGGAACTTTCGCTGCAATACATCCTATGTTCCCGTAACCCTCCTGGCCTCAACCTTCGTTAATATTGTCCTCACCCATCAATATCCTTCCCTGTTCCCACTACACACCCCTCATTCCACTATCACAGTTCTTTTTACATCTCCCCTTTTCCCCTTTCCCCCCCTCCCCTAGCCCTCTGTCTAATCTGTCCGCAGCCTGTGGTCTAGTGGCTAGCGTTGCTGCCTCTGGATCACGGGGTCCCAGGCTTGATTTCCTGTGTGGTTGGGGATTCTCTCTGCCCGGGGACTGGGTGTTTGTGTTGTCCTCATCATTTCATCATCATCATAATTTGTGACAGTGATAAATTGGATTGTGAAAACAAAATGGACTGTATATAAATTGGGACTTTGTACAGGCACTGATGATTGTGCAGTTGGAGTGCCCCAGAAACCAATCATCATCATCGTCTAACCTGCAGCATTTCACTGTCTGCCTCCCCTACCCTACTATCCCTTCCCCCTCCCCGACTATCCCTCCCTCTCCCAACAATAGCCCCCTCCTTATCACCACCCAGTCGCCATTCCCATCATACACTGGTGCTGCTGCTCACAGTGTGGCAACAGTTGCCTGTGACTGCAGTCGTGTGTGTGAGTTGCGTGGAGTTTGTGTGTGTGTGTGTGTGTGTGTGTGTGGGGGGGGGGGGGGTGTCTATTTTTGATGAAGGCCTTGCTGGCTGAAAGTTTTATTTGTGACAGTCTTTTTGTTGTGTGTATCTGTGACTCAGCATCTCCACTATATGGTGAGTAGCTACTTTCCTGTTCATAATATTGTTACATTCCATCCTGAATTTTTCATCATAACCAGCAGGTTTACTATTTTTAAAGTGATCTGATGAGTTTTGTGATCTTCATAGGGGTTTTATTTTTGAAACTGTCTGTTGGTTGTGTGTGCAGGGTCTCCACAAGTAACTATAGCGTATCTTTTGTTTATTAGTTGGTGCAACTTTTGCTGCCTTGTGAAGCACTAATCATTGAACTTGATTGTGAATGATTTGAAAGTGTCATACTTTCTACCACATCTATTTCTTATTGGTTAAATTTCATTTTAACACTTTTTTATTGAATAATATTCCAAATAATCTTTTCCTTATTGTTGGAATGTTTCATTTTTTGAGCATAGTGAATGTGTTTCGCAGTTTTAGTAGCAGATGGTATGATTTTACCTGATTTTTATGCACATATCTAGTTCTGTAGGACCAAATTGAGGAGCACACCTCCAAGGTCATGGAAGGTGTCAGTACATGAAATTACAACTTAAAAGTAATAACAGATAAAATAAAATGTTCATGAACCCAAAAAAGACAATCCGTAATTTTATGTCAACACAATCAACAATATAACAAAGGAATCAGCTTAATTTTTCAAAGAACTCTTCAACAGAAAAGGAGTGACCCATGAGGAAACTCTTCAGTTATGGTTTGAAAGCAGATTTTTGAATTCTTGTGATTGCTTATTGAAAATGGATGCAGTAGCGTACTGCACACCTTTCTGCACAAGAGTCAAGGAAGTGCAATCCAAATGCAGATTGGATTTCTGTCTAGTATTAACTGAGTGAAAGCTGGTAATTCTTGGGAATAAGCTGATATTGTTAACAAGAAATGACAACCAGCTTTCACTCAGTTAATACTAGACAGAAATCCAATCTGCATTTGGATTGCACTTCCTTGACTCTTGTGCAGAAAGGTGTGCAGTACGCTACTGCATCCATTTTCAATAAGCAATCACAAGAATTCAAAAATCTGCTTTCAAACCATAACTGAAGAGTTTCCTCATGGGTCACTCCTTTTCTGTTGAAGAGTTCTTTGAAACATTAAGCTGATTCCTTTGTTATATTGTTGATTGTGTTGACATAAAATTACGGATTGTCTTTTTTGGGTTCATGAACATTTTATTTTATCTGTTATTACTTTTAAGTTGTAATTTCATGTACTGACACCTTCCATGACCTTGGAGGTGTGCTCCTCAATTTGGTCCTACAGAACTAGATATGTGCATAAAAATCAGGTAAAATCATACCATCTGCTACTAAAACTGCGAATATATATATATATATATATATATATATATATATATATATATATATATATATATATATATATATATATATATATATATATATATATATATATATATATATAAAAAAACAAAGATGAGGTGACTTACCGAACGAAAGCGCTGGCAGGTCGATAGACACACAAACAAACACAAACATACACACAAAATTCAAGCTTTCGCAACAAACTGTTGCCTCATCAGGAAAGAGAGAAGGAGAGGGAAAGACGAAAGGTTTTAAGGGAGAGGGTAAGGAGTCATTTCAATCCCGGGACCGGAAAGACTTACCTTAGGGGGAAAAAAGGACGGGTATACACTCGCACACACACACATATCCATCCACACATACACAGACGCAAGCAGACATATTTAAAGACAAAGAGTTTGAAACTCCCTAAAGCCTAGGTCTTCATGGCAAACGAATCTGCTCCAGTCTGGAATCCCTGAACCATTACACCAACAACCTGACAACAGCTTTCGCATCCCGTAACTACCCTCCCGACCTGGTACAGAAGCAAATAACCAGAGCCACTTCCTCATCCCCTCAAACCCAGAACCTCCCACAGAAGAACCACAAAAGTGCCCCACTTGTTACAGGATACTTTTCGGGACTGGACCAGACTCTGAATGTGGCTCTCCAGCAGGGATACGACTTCCTCAAATCCTGCCCTGAAATGAGATCCATCCTTCATGAAATCCTCCCCACTCCACCAAGAGTGTCTTTCCGCTGTCCACCTAACCTTCGTAACCTGTTAGTTCATCCCTATGAAATCCCCAAACCACCTTCCCTACCCTCTGGCTCCTATCCTTGTTACCGCCCCCAGTGTAAAACCTGTCCCATGCACCCTCCCACCACCACCTACTCCAGTCCTGTAACCCGGAAAGTGTACACGATCAAAGGCAGAGCCATGTGTGAAAGCACCCACGTGATTTACCAACTGACCTGCCTACACTGTGATGCATTCTATGTGGGAATGACCAGCAACAAACTGTCCATTCGCATGAATGGACACAGGCAGACAGTGTTTGTTGGTAATGAGGATCACCCTGTGGCTAAACATGCCTTGGTGCACGGCCAGCACATCTTGGCACAGTGTTACACCATCCGGGTTATCTGGATACTTCCCACCAACGCCAACCTATCCGAACTCCGGAGATGGGAACTTGCTCTTCAATATATCCTCTCTTCCCGGTACCCACCAGGCCTCAATCTCCGCTAATTTCAAGTTGCCGCCACTCATACCTCACCTGTCTTTCAACAACATCTTTGCCTCTGCACTTCCGCCTCGACTGACATCTCTGCCCAAACTCTTTGTCTTTAAATATGTCTGCTTGTGTCTGTATATGTGTGGATGGATATGTGTGCGAGTGTATACCCGTCCTTTTTTCCCCCCTAAGGTAAGTCTTTCCGGTCCCGGGATTGGAATGACTCTGTGCCCTCTCCCTTAAAACCCACATCCTTTCATCTTTCCCTCTCCTTCCCTCTTTCCCTCTCCTTCCCTCTTTCCTGATGAGGCAACAGTTTGTTGCGAAAGCTTGAATTTTGTGTGTATGTTTGTGTTTGTTTGTGTGTCTATCGACATGCCAGTGCTATCGTTTGGTAAGTCACATCATCTTTGTTTTCAGAGATTATATATATACACAACATTTGTTAAGATTTGTGCATCATGGTCTGAAAGGCCATTCCCCTATTTACTAACAAAATGTCCATCTAGGAATGAAGAATGAATAAAAATATTGTCTGTGGTTGTGCTATTGTTCCCCTGCTCCCTGGTTGGAAAAAAACACAGTCTACGTCAGATCATATGAACCTAGGAGATTTTCCAACATCCTCCTTCTTGCCCAATCACATACGAAATTAATATTGAAGGGACCATGTGTAACTAATTTATGGTACCTCCTATATAGTGAGCAAAGAACCCTCTCTAGCTTAAGCAGAAATTATCTGAAGTCAGAGTTAGTGGATCTACAAATAACAACATTTAAAAGTTTAGCTCCACTAAATTCCACTGCCCCTGCACAACTTTCAAATACCTGTTCAGAGTAATGTAGAGATATGTCTACAGACTCAAATGGAATACTGTTCATTATGTACTTGGCCACTCCCCCACTCCCCAAAGAACTCTTGAAAAACAGCCAGCTAATCTGTATCCTGGATTGTCAAATTATTGAAATGGTGCTCCAATATAGCAATAATGTCAAGAGTCAACATCTATAAGCAGTTTACTGACTTTATCTCAAGTACCTCTTATGCTTCGATGAAATATGCTAATTCCTTCACTGCCTGGATATGTGACCTCATTTGAAGGTGTTTCCCTTGTTAGAGGGATTTCTGTGAAGCAGGGATACCTATCAGCTGACTTCCGTCTAAAAAAGGCGCAGCTCTAAAACCAACTACTATGGGAATCTTTCCACAAGTGATTATCCCACCACCTCCCACTACACTGTCACCTGTAAACTTTGCCATCCTGACCTCCCCATACCTATTGAGGTGCAGGTGATGCTTAGTGAAACACGGTGTATTGACAGACTCAACTGGCACCACTGCAATGGGAGCCATGCCCTCTGCCACCAGTGCCTTCTCCAGCCCCATGTTATCATGTCTAACAGCAGCATTAAGATGAAGCTGCTCATGGTGCTGAAACGGCTACCTAGATTTCACATTAGTGCCACCAGTTTGAGTAGCTATCTTCAAGAGGTCACCATCTATATCATACTCCCCGTCCCTATCAATACTATTCCCACTCCCAACCGCAGTCACTGCCTGATCCTCTTTTGGAAAATTGCCATACAACTCCCCTGCATTAACACTCACCTGGGCCAACCTTGCACTACTGGTACTCACTCCCCAACACTTCCTGCAACTGCTGGCCGACACATCTGCCATGCGAACTACCTAGCAGCAGAACCTTCTTCATTCTGTTAGAATTTCAACTGGCTTAGGCTCCCTAACTGCTGAGGAATGCTGCATGTTTCATACACCTACAGCAACAAGAGGCTCGTTTTGACTGAACTCTGGCAGTTGATCAGATATGTTGGTTGTATGCAAAGTACACCTGTTTGAATATCTCCTCCTACTAGCTACCTTCTTACCAACTGCCAGTTCCCATTCCCTAGTGCCATTCACCCATTCCTATCTAGTTCCTCCCCTGTGTTTTGTAACTGCACCTGAACGGCACAGATCTTGCACTCCTGCTCCTCTATCAACTTATTTCTGATACAAATTCTACATTTCCAGGAGAGGATATGGCTAGAATGCCCCCTGGCTTCCCCACTGCATTCCCCTCAACAAAAATACTTTGAACGAATCTCACTCCGTAACCCACTACTCACAAACCTACAACAAAGCCAGCACTTCTCACTCATGGTAAAATGTTAACAGTGACTGAAAAAACAAAAGTCTACATTACGTAAGTTTAATGACTACTGTAGGACTATTTAAGGAACTAACAATTGTGATCTTGAATTTTGCTCTCTACTAAGAAAACTATTACTCTTATTAAAACTATGGCACCACAAGTAACACCAATACCACAAAAAATCCACACAGTTTCTTATTTAAAAACAAAAATTCAAGCAACCACTGGAACACTCAATGAAATTAAACACAGCGAACAATACTTTTACTGAAATGTTTCACTACAAACAATAAGAAATAACAGCTTAAAACTATCGTACAAAGTTTAATAAATGACGTCAACGCACAAACAGCTCTATAAAACACAATTGGTGAAAGATTCCAAAAGTTTATTAAACCTTTATTTCATCAGAAACAGCATGAGACACCATTGAAAGCTACTAAGTTTAATAACTGAATAACGGTGCACAAACAACTTTGTCAGAACTTAGCTTTAGAACCACTACAGCTGCAACTGTACACTGTGAAATGTAAACGCACTACTGAGACTTTGATGAATGACGTAAGCACACTCCCGAATAATGAGCCACTCAAATCAATAACACAAATAGAAAGACTGAGATGAATTTTACAGCAAATATTAACACCAATAATCTTCAAAATAAGTATCTGAAGTCTAAAACTTTATAAAATATTGGCATACAATTTGAAGAACTGTCCAACACGTGAAGTCACACCAGTGATCTAAATGCAATGGAGTTTCAACTTTCAACTACAGCTTGTCCTTGGAATAAGATAGAACCCTCTCTTCCTGTCACAAGATACTCAAATAACAAGAGTTGTCCATCCCTGATCCTTCTATAACAATAAAGGAAAACCATAGTGGAAAAATATGTAAAATAAGGGGAATACAACCATTTACCTGAAGAGGATTGGTATGTGGCACACAGGAATGGTACTAAAAACAGTTAACACTAGCTTTTGAGCTTTTGATCTTTTTCTAATAAGAGTACACACACACACACACACACACACACACACACACACACACGCACGCACACACACACACACACACACACACACACACACAAAAACCATTGTACGCACAAGCAGAATCAGAACATCATTAGAAATGATAGAGAAGATAAGGCCTGCTTGTATTTTGGATTATAATAAAAACAAGGCTGGTATGCACCACTGATACCAGCTAATGGGCTTCTATCATTTTTGAGAAGAAGCAAATAAAGTGGTGGAAGAAAGCATTTTTCACATTATTATTATGATGATGTTTGTAAATTCATATGTTTTATCTAAAACGTCAAGGTCTTTTAGCAAACATCTTGTTGACTTTGAATTGGCTGGAATTTGAAGAACAAAGAAGGCCTTGTTGAATCAACTTCCACTCAACATAGTTCAGCTGTAAACAGACTTCACAAAAAACATTTTCTTAAATTGATTCCGGCTACAGAAATATCAAAATGGTCTCTTAGGCAATGTAAGGTTTCTGCTGAACGTAGCAAGGCAGAATCTGTGAGAGTAGTAAGAAAAGATACCACGTACTGTTGTGAAGAATGTGACATAGGATTTTGTTTTCCAAAATGCTTCAAATTTTGTTATAGCAAGGTAGATGTAAATAATAAATTTTCAATAAAAAAACTGCATTTTCAAACAGTGTTATTTTTAGTTCCAACAACTTCTAATTCTAAGGAAATGAAAGACAAAAAATTTTTGTCACTGTTGTGAAAAAAATAACATTTTCATTTCAATATTAGTAAAATGGCCACTGACATAAGTGTATGTTTGTTAGATAGATTTGAGAGAAAAAGACCCCTCATTCAGCTGCAACAAAATGACTTAAATTCTGCGCTGTAGAACTTCCTACATTTCAGGAAAGTTATGAGAAAGTACAGTATTTGCCATTTGAACTACACTCTAGCCACACAGTTCTCAAATTATTAATACAGATTGTGTGTGTGTGCTGGTGCCTAGACTTTAATGTTTTCCATGGAATAACTTTTATTTATTTAAACATAGTGTGCTATTCTGAGATTCTTTCAATACTTGTAAAACTTTTTCAAACTTTTTTCCATTTAAGCCCACGCCTGAATTTTCTCCCTGCTCATTTTCCCTTTAATGAAACATGTCAAGCTATTAATTCTATTTGGTCTCAAGTTTTTTGGTGCACTTTTGGTAACTCCTCTACATTCTATTTGACATTTAATTATTCAAGTTCACTGACCTCTTTTTCTGATCCCAAATTTCAGCAATTTGCTGTCCATAAACAAAAAGAATGTAACCTATTGTGCTTTCAAAGTTTGTCTTATTGTCTAGTTGAACTAACTGTGTGTTGCAGGGTGTGGTTACTAAAATAACTAGATGTTCTTCATGGCCTAATAGAATTGCTCAAATTAACTTGGGCCACTACTCCCAGTATTTCATCCAAACCTAAATACAGATATCTCAACAACTTTTTTGTAACAGTAATAATCTCCTGTGGTGGTGTTTTATATGATGGCTATTTCATGCGTGTGTTTCCAGCTAATGACATCTCACACTTAATGCACAAAGCGTTATTTTCTGTTCTAACCAGCTTGCATGTGCACACAAAGGCTTCATCAACTATAATACTAGTTTACATGTCTCACAATATTGCTTCATCAATTTAATTCCTCAAATAATATATTTCTGACACCAGGAGGTCTCAGTGCTACGTCTTGTGACTTACTTAGCGAATTCTATAGTACCAACACGTGCTGAATGGCTGTGCAAACTTGGCAACCTGATGGAACGATATTTTCGACAGGAAATACGTACAAGTATTCGTGTAAAGGTTCTGGAAATTCTCTCTGTCATCACTGAGAAAAACAGGTAAGATGGGCTTCAGTAATGTCCATTTAGAATTTTATTTTTGCTGTTAGCATTTTAGGACAATTGTGTATTGTGAACTGTGTGTTAAAATTTAGTGAAGATTAGAGAATGTGGTGCAAACATGTCATTTTCATGACAAGTGGGGCACTAATTTTGCAGAAGTATTGATACCACATTTTAATACAATGCATATGTCAAGACCTCTGCAAAGTAATGGAGATGAATGATTGATTTTACAAAGAATTTTTTTTTTAAAAAAAAAAAAAAAAATGACGTACCTTCCTACACATCGCTTCGGAATTAATCACGTGACATTTTTGCAGTGAATGAAATGTGAGAAGCTTTAAACACACGTCAGGAACTTATAAGTGAAGGGAATGCACATGGTATCTTTTTATGCATAGCTATATTTTCAGAGCTATTATTTTTGTTGACATCTACTGTCCACCAACACATAATGTAATAAATCAACCAACACTGAACACAAAATATTCAGATGACAGCAGAGACAAAGTGATTACTCATGCATATCCATTCTTCAATACCACAGCCAGTTTAAATAAAATGCTAAAGTATCTACTCATCATCTTATTACCCTCATTATATTGAGTATTTCAAAAAGATTCATCCAATTTCCTAGGCTGTATCTTTTATATGAATGAAGATAGGAACTTAGGGTGGATTTTTAACTTGTGCACAGCACCTTGAAGTTTTCATTTTCAAAAGAATCCTTCGACATTACAAGGATACTTTTTTAGATACAAACACAAGCTAACTTGGGGTGTTTTTTATAATTACGTTTATGATCAAAGTTCTCATTTAACTTTCTCAAATAGTCAATGTTCCTTCAGCACACACGAGAAACGTCCTAATGATAGAAACACACATCCCATGCTATTGCCAGCATGTCTGGAGTTACGTCATTCACTGCAGTTGCTTATGGTGTTGCAGTTTGCCCAAAGTTATTAGAAGATGAGGCGGATGGAGTATTTAATAAGCCCTCACAAACAAAAAACCTGCCATATTATGAGATTAGTGACATTGGAGGCATGTGGTGCGGTGCAAGATCCATAAGCCCCTTATGTGTTTGGAGATGCAGTGTGATACTCTCAATTAAAATCACACTGCATAGTTGTAACCAAACTGCACCCATTGAAATGGAGATTGCAAAATGTCTTCTTTTTATTGCTGTGTTATCAGCGTCTACATTGTACACAGGATAGTTAACGAGCAATCTAGGTGCGCCAAGGCAACTCATACTGACAATCACATGGATGGCTAACTTGCAACTGGTGCCAAGGTAAATCTGTAGATTCTGTGCATAATTTAAAATGCACTTAAAGCTTTTATATTCCTTCAAGTAGAAAATACAGTTTTGTGAAACTGGATGAATTTTTGAAATCCCCAGTACATTTATAGCAGCACATGTGGAGCAGTTTTGAACTTTCAGTCAGTATAGTTTGCTTGACAGTTCAGAAATAATATAGATGTAGAGGATAGACAAAAATATGGAAAACTAAAAACACAACACATTTACCATGCCAAATATGGTGTAGGAAACCTGTTGGCATTCAATACAGTTTCCTGTCACCTCGGAATGAACGAATACAGGTTCTGTATGGTTTTCAAGGGAGCCTTATATCAGTCTTCCTGCAAAACAGTGACAAGTTTGGCAAGGTCATGTAATAATGATGGAAGTGGATAGTAATCAAACACTCCTCTCTCCAAAGACTCAGTACGTAAATCGCTACAGGCAAATGCTGGAATGCTTCTTTTGAAAGGGCATGGCCGGCTTCCTTCCCCATCCTTCTGTAATCCGATGGGACTAATGACCTTGCTGTTTGGTCCCCTCCCCTTCCCAACCAACCAACCAACCAACCAACGGCTCAATAGTATTGAGATCTGGTGACTGGTGGCTAGGGGAGATGCAAAGGTTCCTCTTCGTGCTCGCAAAACCAGTGCTGGATGAAGTGATCCGTCATACTGGACAACAGCATCACCATGTCAAACACTGTACTAAAGGATGGACCTTTCAGCCAAGATCATCGCATAATCCTTGGCAGTAACTCGACCTTGCAGTGTAAGCATGGGACATGTGGAATAACACAGTGTGGCTGCCCAAACCAGCACTGGACCCTCACCATGTTTCAGTCTTAGGAGCAAGCAGCCTGCATCGTAGGCTTGAGATGGCATACGCCAGACATAAACTGAACCAGAAGTTGGAAACGATGTGGAAAGAGACTCGTCTAACCAAATGACTATCTTCGATTGCTCCATAGTAGAGTTGTTTATGGCTTGTGCACTGAGTTTTCCTGTTATGGGCAATTGCATTAGTGATGTGTGGTTTCATAATACCAGCTCCATTTCCCATCTTAAGGAGCTCCTTCATGTTGTTTTGGTGCTGAAAAGGTTCACCAGTGTGACATTCATTTTGGCAGTGACTTTTTCAGCTGTTGTCCTCTGTTTCGTCACAATCCTCTGCAATTACCATCCATCACGGTCACTCAATTCACCCTTTTGTCCATGTTGTGACTTAGTAGATGATGATCTTCTGCTTTCCCTGTACACGGTATAAATCTTCCAAATGGTGCCTCTTGAAACACCAAACACATAGACTTCCTTGGTTACAGAAACACTCACTATACTAGCATCGATAATTTGCCCACATTCAAATTCACTTAGGTCTGACATAAGGCACTAACATTTACACAGAACACTTTTCTGAATATGACTAGCATTTGCAACATATTGAGGGCACTGCACAGGTGCCGTTGGTGGTCAAACAACAGTGTCATCGGGAGGCTTGGCTAGCATCTGCATTTATGTTGAAGCATGCATTTCTTGCGGTGTTTCCGTATTGTCATCAGCCCCCTGTGTATAGGGTAAACTATTCTCTTTAGCATATAGCAGATTTAGGAAACATTATTCATGTGACACCCAAGTCATGCTTTTCAAAGAAAAGTAATGCAACCATGCAAATGAGCATATTCTGTGCTCTTGTATTTTCAAAGAATTTTCAATATCATACAAAACTTTTGACAGAAAACAAAAGTTGTGTACTGGAAAGTACCCTCCTTGAGTTACTATAAGAAACTTCTAAATGATCTGAACAAAATATCCACTTCGTTCTATGAAATTGGATAATTGCAAAATAATATGTACAAGGGGGGGGGGGGGGGGGGGGAGAAAGTCTGGTGCTTTGGAGTATAATGTTATTGTATGCTGCCAGTCTTTGTCATCATCTTCAGTTATCTGCTATATTAGCAGGCCCTTTGCCTCTCCATTTTCTGTGATCCATTTCTTCCTTCTTAAGGCTGCTGTATGTTGTACTGTCCATAATGTCATCCAGTATCTGGAATCTCTTCCTTCCTCGCTTCCTTTTCCCTTCTACATAACCTTCTAAAACTGTTTTTATCGGTCCTTCATTCTTTCTTAATATATGCCCAATCCAGTTTCTTTTTCTTCTCTTTATTACATTTAGTAACCGTCTTTTCTCTCCCACTCTTCTCAATACCTCTTCTTCATTTTTTACTCTGTCCATCCAACTTATTCTTTCCATCCTCCGCCATGTCCGAATCTCAAAAGCCTCCGGCCTTTCTTTGTCTTTCTTCCTCATAGTCCATGTTTCAGCGCCATACAGAAGAACACTCCAAACAAGACATTTTATAATTCTCATCCTGAGTTCTCTGTCCAGACCGCTGCAGAAAATTCTCCTTTTCTTATAAAACACCTCTTTTTGCCATTGCTATTCTTGTTTTAATTTTTGTGGTGCACATCCAGTCGGTGTCTATTCTGCTTCCAAGATACTTAAAATTTTGCACCTGTTCTAGTATTTCTCCATGTAGCATAATTTTTATTTCTTTATTTCCTTCTAGTGCCAATACTTTTGTTTTATTTGTGTTAATTTTCATTCCATGTTTTTTTCCGTTAGTTTCAATGGTGTCCATCAAATTCTGTAATTCTTTTTCCCCTGTGGCTAGAAGGACCATGTCATCAGCAAACCTCAACTCAGTCTAAGTAACAGTGATGAAATGTGAGGTCATAACTTTACTTAGCAATATAAAGCAGGACACACCCTCACAGACAGTTTTAGGAAAAGTAAATTGACAACTTAGATTAAGTAGAACAGTTCTGCGAATATGTAGCACTGCTGCAAGTGTATTTAGGTACAAGGCACTTTTGCGACTTATTCAAGAGTACTGTTGGAGTGTTTGAGATACTGACGACATTGCATGGCGAGATGTAATTGAAAGAATGTGGAAGTGTACTGCTTGACTTTAATTACCCACTTGACTGTACAAGATTTATAGTCCAGGACTTTACGTGGAAATTTTTAGAATGAAGTTAACATTGTTTTCTTAAAATGATATTGGGTGAATTTACAACAATATTGCTAGTTCTGTTATTTATCTTACTGAAAGTGAACAGGTAAGTTCTTTCTACAGTGCGTTATTTGCAGCTGTAGCATATAAGGGGCTGATAAATAATGGTAGAATGTACCCTACTCCATACATTGTGGATTTTATTTGTTTATTTATTTATTTGCAACATGCTCCATTGCACGCTATTTGTAATACTACATGTATATATTTCATGTGCATGCATGCATGTAGTGTAATGTTTGTGTTGTTTGATGATGATGATGATGATGATGATGATGATGATGATGGAAGGAAGAGGTGAAGCCCGGGGCCAGCATATAGCCTACTCCTCAGGAATAGCACCAGGAGGGCTGCCAAGCTTTATGTCCCATCCAATATATGCATCACAATTAACAGTATCACATGAGACACTGCAGAGAGGTCTGGTATTTAGACCAGAACATTGGCACAAAGTCTGATGATCAGGAACTTTACGCCACCACCTCTCCTCCCCTTGCCAGCCAAATACTGGCATTGAATTTTTTTTCCATCACCAGAATTCAAACCAGTTTATCCTGGAGTTGAGAGTCACCGTGCAAGTGTGCATTAGCAGCCTCTGCCATGGAGGCAGATATTGTGGATTGATTTTGCAGAACATTTATATAAGACTAGGTGTGTATTTTTGTAACCAACTTCTCTGTTGTGTCATCTGTGGTGACATATATTGGTGTGTATGACAAGCTTCATCCATAGCTCACCTGTGCATATCATACGAGGCTGCAGATAAGTCTACATTTTCAGACTTGGGGCCTTTTGCATAAAATGTTGTTGATGAAACTAAATGAGGAAATTTCAGTTTGCTTAAGACTGCAGTTCAACTGAAAATTAAACACACGTACAGGCCAACCTCGTCTGTTGACTGACAGAGACCACTGACAGTTGAAGATGCTCATAATGTGTAATAGGCTGACATCTGTTCATACCATCACACGGGAATTCCAAACTGCATCAGAATCCACAGCAAGTACTATGACAGTTTGGCGGGAGGTGAGAAAACTTGGATTTCATGGTTGAGCGGCTGCTCAGTAGCCACACATCACACGTGTAAATGCCAAATGATGCTTCACTTGTTGTAAGGATTGTACAAATTGGACAATTAAAAAGTGGAAAAATGTTGTATGGAGTGACCAATCAAGGTACACAATGTGGCGATCCGATGGCAGGGTGTGGGTATGGCGAATGCCCTGTGAACGTCATCTGCCACCATGTGTAGTGCCAATAGTAAAATTCCAAGACGTTGGTGTTATGGTGTGGTCGTGTTTTTCAAGGAGGGGCTTGACCCCTTGTTGTTTTGCATGGCACTATCACAGTACAGGCCTACATTGATGTTTTAAGCACCTTCTTGCTTCCCACTGTTGAAGAGCAATTTGGGGATGGCGATTCCATCTTTCAACACAATCGAGCACCTGTTCATAATGCATGACCTGTGGCGGAGTGGCTACATGACAATAACACCCCTGTAATGGACTGGACTGCACAGAGTCTTAACCGGAATTCTATAGAAAACCTTCGGGATGTTTTGGAACGCCAACTTCGTGCCAGGCCTCACCAACCGACATCAATACCTCTCCTCAATGCAGTACTCTGTGAAGAATGGGCTGCCATTCCCCAAAAAATCTTCCAGCACCTGATTGAGCATATGCCTGCAAGACTGGAAGCTGTCATCAAGGCTAAGGGTGGGCCAACACCATATTGAATTCTAGCATTACTGATGGAGGGCACCATGAACTTGTAAGTTATTTTCAGCCAGGTGTCCGGATGCCTTTGATCACATAGTGTAGATGAGATAAAAGAAAATCTTCGTGTGATCCAGCTAGAGGCATACCAAGATTGCTTCCAGAAATGGAAACAGCGCTGGGAGCGGTGTATCATTTGTGGAGGAGAGTATTTCAATGGAGCTCATGCACAATATGTAAAAGGTTAGCACTGAAAAATTTTTTGGACAAAGTTCCAGAACTTTTTTAACAGTCCTCATAGATGAATCTGCAGATGCAGAGGACAAGCTGTGAATATATATTATCACGATAAACAATGTGACACAGGAATTAGCTTAATTTTTTCCAGGAACTCCCCGACAAAATAGGAGTAATGATCCATGAGGAAGTTCTTCAGTTTAGACTTGGATGTGTTAAGGATTATGGCTAAACTTTCACAATTCGTGTGGTAACTTTTTGAAAATGGATGCAGAGTAATGCTGCACATCTTTCTGCACAAGAGTCAAGAAGGTGATCCAAATTCAGATTCGATATCTGTCTAGTATTACCAGATGGAAAACTGTTAATTCTTGGGGATAAGCTCATATTCGTAACAAAAAACATCATCAGAAGTCCCAGACTTGTGAATGGTGGCTGACAGGAGGTTCATGAGCTTACACCACATATTGCTCAAAGTGCCCATTTCTGAGCCAAAAATACCCTTTCTTCTAACAGTAGTATTTCACAGACCAGACTCTGTGACATATTATTAACACAGAAAACAAACTTTAGAATCCAGTTTTGTCTCCTTATATATTTTTTTGTACCCATTCCCAGATAAAACTAAAAAAGAACGAAAATTTTTATGTAATACTTCTGTCGTGGCTAAGTGTAACACGGCACAAAGACAGTATTTGGGAAGGATTTAGTAAGCAGAGAGTAATTATTCAAACATAACAGTTGCATGGTATTTAGCTGAAGATCATAATAACTTCACAATGGAAGGAACTGAGTTGCTCTTGAGAATTAAGACCTACAGACTCACCAAGGCTACAGATTTCATAGATGTTTCCTGTGGAATTGAATCAGATCAGGGACTTTAAGAAGGCCCGTTGTCATTGACCCAGAAAGAGATTTGCATGTTGGGTTGGGGGGGGGGTTGGTTGGCAGTTGTCTGTGCCATTGACCCAGAAAGAGAGTTGCATGGGGGGGGGGGGGGGGCGGCAGTAGTCTGCCTTCCCTGTCAGTAAGCCTCACTTAGTTATGTCCACTGAAGATGAAATCATTATTAGCTGAAAGACTAACAAAGGATCATGTTTTGGGACTATGATTACAGGGACATGTAAAACAAAGTGCTCAACAGCAGGGATGCCATATAAATAAGCAAGTCCCAATGATGAGCAATGTGGTATCAGTACTGCCTGAAAATGTTGATTTGGTGCAAGACAGGTACTGATTTAAAGTCTTCACTAAGTGATTGCATATTAGCAACTGAATAGTACATTGTTTTGCACAGGTCAGGAAAAGGATGGAGAAACAGTGTGTGGAAGGAACTCTGAAAAACTGTTGGGGGATTGCCAAACAATTGAAAGTCTAGGATGGTTGTTGGCGAATTGTGCTACTTCTGTTATCTGAATAAAATATTTTCATGAGAAGGATATGAAGTGTGATGCTAGAACAATCTAATTAAACTTAGAAGTAAAGCTGAAGGTAAGCCCTTGAAAGTACAGTGATACATTACTTGAGAAAAAATTTTAATTTGTGGGTTCACTTTTTTACCTTTTTTTGGGGGGGGTGGGGTTTTTTTGGGGTGTTTGCAGTAAGGTGTTGGGTGGCAGCATTGAGTGGTTGAGTAAGGTAGTGTTTTCAAAAAGTTTTCAGTTAGCAACTCAGTTCTATAATGGGCTATGTTAATAACATTGTGAAGTGTGGCTTTTGTTACTAGTAGGTTCAAACAGCATGCAAGACATTCAAGCAAGTCATGGATGGGCTGTTAGATTTATTATTGGTTCATTTGAACAACTTGTAAGTGTTACAGAGATGCTTTGGGAACTGAAATGGGAATCCCTGGAGGGAGGGAATGTTCTTTTCATGGAACACTAACAAGAACATTTAGAGAACCAGCATTTGCAACTGAGTGCAGAACAATTCTCCTGCTGCTAACCTACATTTCATGAAGGGACCATGAAGATAAGATACAAGAAATTAGGGCTCATATGGAGATATATAGACAATCGTTTTACCCTTGCTCTGTTTGTAAGTGGAGCAGAAAAGGAAATGCCCAGTAATTGTACTGGATACCCTCATCCCCATATGATATGGTGGCTTGCAGGGTATGTAGATGTAGACCTCTATCAACTATCCTACAAGATTTGTCCAGCATTTTATATTTGTGCGACTACTACCACATTCTGTCACTCAAGTAACACTGTGTATCTTCTTGTTGAGAATACTATGGAATAACAACTTGAGTACGTTTTGCCACAGGCTATTTGTATCTTTTCTCAAACATGGCATTTGCAGCCATCTGCCTTACAAATTTGTTAGTTTCTTCTTCATTCTTTTCTTTAGCTTTCAGACTTTCCCATTTCCAATAACTTTATTGTGTGTTTTTTGTGTCAGCTGTATGTGTGAATGTTCTCATGTTTTATCTTTTGTTGATTTATCAGTTCCTTACTCATTTTATCATGTTTCTTTTTTACGTCCCTGTTTGTAACGTGTAATTTTTAACTGACTTTGTGAAAGATCATTATTTATATTCTGAAATTTGAATATCTTGGCTGTTAGTCCATTGAAATATTTGCTCCAAATTCAGTGTATCATACTGATTTTTCTTCTATCTGCTGTAAATCATATCCTGTCTTTTTCCTATCTGTGAAGTTTTTAGTTGTCCTCCCCGTATAATTTTTGGAACCTTGAACAGTAATGTCTGTTTTAGAATCTATGTGTATGTCAGACATGCTGAATCTATGTGTATGTCGGACATGCTCAGAATGTTTCAGCAGTATCTTGAATTATTTTAATATTAAGTAATCAATATAGAGATACCAGAGGTGGAAAATACCGCTTCAGTTGTAAATTTCTTTATTTTCACACACCAGTTATGGACTGTTATAAGCCTATCCTCAGGTGTTGTACTGGAAATAGCAAAAGACGGGAGACAATTTTCACATGCCACAACACACAAAAATAAAAAACAAAAATTTCCCTAAAAAGTTTTAAAAACTTTTAAAAAACATTTTGAAACCACAGGTTAGGCTAGGTGCTGTGAAACCTATGTCAATGCGCAAATGGCACTAGGCAGCACTACAGATGACTGCCTGAGTAGGGAAATATACAAATGATATCACGACACTTACACTGTGCTGTGGTCCCCGAGCACCGCGTGTACCAGGCACGGTGTGCTGCCTATGAGCGCAGAGCAGGGAGTAGCGGATGTGAACGAGGAGGCAAATTGGTAAACCAGAGTGGCAAAAGTGCTGCCATCTATTGACAGAGAGAAGAATGTGGAGCCACTAGCTTGGCCATTCACAATTTGAATTTAGTGGTTTACATTTAAAATGAAGAAAAAACAAAAAAATTACATAATAAATGCATGATATAAGTTAAAAGTGCATTATGTGTAGTAAAGGAGCGTATTGAACAGTTTGGTACAGAACTGTGGTAAAACTGAGTAGAAAGTGCAATATAAAATTATTATATAAACTGTAAAGCACAATGAAACTTTTCCTTCACATGAGTGGCAAACAAGTTGTAAATTTAGTGGGGACATACACTCCTGGAAATTGAAATAAGAACACCGTGAATTCATTGTCCCAGGAAGGGGAAACTTTATTGACACATTCCTGGGGTCAGATACATCACATGATCACACTGACAGAACCACAGGCTCATAGACGCAGGCAACAGAGCATGCACAATGTCTGCACTAGTACAGTGTATATCCACCTTTCGCAGCAATGCGGACTGCTATTCTCCCATGGAGACGATCGTGGAGATGCTGGATGTAGTCCTGTGGAACGGCTTGCCATGCCATTTCCACCTGGCGCCTCAGTTGGACCAGCGTTCGTGCTGGACGTGCAGACCGCGTGAGACGACGCTTCATCCAGTCCCAAACATGCTCAATGGGGGACAGATCCGGAGATCTTGCTGGCCAGGGTAGTTGACTTACACCTTCTAGAGCACGTTGGGTGGCACGGGATACATGCGGATGTGCATTGTCCTGTTGGAACAGCAAGTTCCCTTGCCGGTCTAGGAATGGTAGAACGATGGGTTCGATGACGGTTTGGATGTACCGTGCACTATTCAGTGTCCCCTCGACGATCACCAGTGGTGTACGGCCAGTGTAGGAGATCGCTCCCCACACCATGATGCCGGGTGTTGGCCCTGTGTGCCTCGGTCGTATGCAGTCCTGATTGTGGCGCTCACCTGCACGGCGCCAAACACGCATATGACCATCATTGGCACCAAGGCAGAAGCGACTCTCATCGCTGAAGACGACACGTCTCCATTCGTCCCTCCATTCACGCCTGTCGCGACACCACTGGAGGCGGGCTGCACGATGTTGGGGCGTGAGCGGAAGACGGCCTAACGGTGTGCGGGACCGTAGCCCAGCTTCATGGAGACGGTTGCGAATGGTCCTCGCTGATACCCCAGGAGCAACAGTGTCCCTAATTTGCTGGGAAGTGGCGGTGCGGTCCCCTACGGCACTGCGTAGGATCCTACGGTGTTGGCGTGCATCCGTGCGTCGCTGCGGTCCGGTCCCAGGTCGACGGGCACGTGCACCTTCCGCCGACCACTGGCGACAACATCAATGTACTGTGGAGACCTCACGCCCCACGTGTTGAGCAATTCGGCGGTACGTCCACCCGGCCTCCCGCATGCCCACTATACGCCCTCGCTCAAAGTCCGTCAACTGCACATACGGTTCACGTCTACGCTGTCGCGGCATGCTACCAGTGTTAAAGACTGCGATGGAGCTCCGTATGCCACGGCAAACTGGCTGACACTGACGGCGGTGGTGCACAAATGCTGCGCAGCTAGCGCCATTCGACGGCCAACACCGCGGTTCCTGGTGTGTCCGCTGTGCCGTGCGTGTGATCATTGCTTGTACAGCCCTCTCGCAGTGTTCGGAGCAAGTATGGTGGGTCTGACACACCGGTGTCAATGTGTTCTTTTTTCCATTTCCAGGAGTGTATAAATGGAAATGTGGAACAACTCGCCACAGTCATCAGTTAAAAGAACATGCACATGTGCCACTCCTATTTACAAGCTCTTTTTGCTGATCAACAAGGAAAGTAGCGAAACCTTACTGCCTACACTGTCAGAAAGTAATATGCCAATAAATAGCTAGCAACAATAGCATTAAAAGGACACATTAAAAGTGGGGTCAGTTTAAAACTGCTAACCAATAGTCGACAACTAATCGAGGCTTACGTTAGGTAAGACCTGAGATGTACTTTACATGATGAAAGGCGGGTAAATTTTTTATTAGTGAGGGCGCAGATAATGCCACAGTACTATAATGCACCATAGTCATAGGATAAAATGAAATCATGCAACTTTTATTAAGAGAGGGCAATTTTACAGCTATGTTAAATGAACTGGGTGAACCTTGCGGACCTCACTATACGAAACAGGCATATGCCATACATTCGTTAAGCCTATTGGAGGCTACAAAAAACACTGACCCGATAAAAAATAGTATACATGTGTGGCGTACAGTAATCAGGGACCAGAAAGAGAAGGAAATGAGGCTGGACACTGCTTCAGGAAGAAAAGTTATTTAGCAGGACTGCGTGCTTAAGTTCAAAATGCCAGACGAATCATGGCCAATGTTGCAGATGATTTCTATTTCTTCTAAAATGTTTAAAACTGAGCCCTTATGTTGAATATGTAGAATCCTGCAATTTGTATTTATATTTGAAATGGAATGGGTATTATCCTTCAGGTGGTAAGTGAGAGCGGATTTGGAATTGCTAAGATCCTGATGCTCTCTGAACCGTATGTTAAAGGAATGGCCAGTTTGGCCTATGTATGCAGTTGGGCACTCACTATGCTGGATGCAATAAACGGCAAATTGTGCGTAGCGATTGTCCCTCTCTGGTTTCGTGGTGCTCCAATAGATGCCCGACCTTATGTGG
Source organism: Schistocerca serialis cubense (assembly GCF_023864345.2). NCBI lineage: Eukaryota > Metazoa > Arthropoda > Insecta > Orthoptera > Acrididae > Schistocerca > Schistocerca serialis. The sequence continues at coordinate 852,098,247 of NC_064639.1, read as the reverse complement.
GGTGTACAAGGTAGGTATAATCCCCTCTTTCCTAAGCCATTTGCCAATCCTGTCAGATATAATGCCTACATATGGGATCCTGCAAAAAAAAAAAATTTTAGTATTATCATTATTAGTAGATGATAGGGTAATCCCGTATAGATCGTTGGAAGCGCCTTCCGATTGCATTTGCTGATCAACAACATTTGGCTGGTAGCCATTACCATGTGCTATGAATTTAATGGTAGCCAACGTGTGCTGCTAATTTTCTTTTGAGACAGGGAGTCTGGCCATGCAGTAAAGCATAGAATGAAGAGCTGCCATTTTTTGCTGCTTTGGGTGAACTGAAGAGCAATGAATAATACAATTAGTCATAGTTGGTTTTCTAAATATGTTGAAGTGAACATTACTATTCTGTAACAAAATTTCCAGATCCAAAAAGGAGAGTGTAAAGTCAGATTGGTATTCTATGGTGCACTGAATCTTGGTGTGCATTTGGTTAAAGTCATGTCGAAAAAGTTGCAGCTGGTCGTCGGTCCCATTATATAAAAGCATGATGTCATCGACGTATCTTTTGTACCATACTACTCTTGAAGATGATGTGGGTGAGTTGAAAAAAAAAAAAAAAAAAAAAAAAAAAAACTGATGTTCAGTGTGATAGATGTAAATATTAGCTACTATACTGGCAATGGGGGATCCTGTGGCTATCCCATCAGTTTGTCCATATATGGTGTCTTTGAAGACAAAGTAATTATGGTCCAGAACAATTCTGAGCAAATCAAGGAATTCGTTAAATTTTTGTGAATCTAGACAAGGTAATGTCTGTAAGTTGGACTCAATAATAGGAATCACCTCTTTAATGGGAATATTTGTGTACGTGCTTACGATGTCGAGACTTTCTAGATTCGTATCACTGGTTACAGTTACGTGTTTGAGGTGTGTAATTAACTCCTCTCTGTTCTTGATGGCATGAACATCATAGAAAAAATAATGCTTACTGTGGAAACTTTGCAATTCATTAGCCAATAAGTCTTCTGGGGCATTAATAGCGTTAAGGATTGACCTTACAGGAGCCTGTGGCTAATGAAGTTTCACGGCGCCCCTGAAAGTGGGTGTTCTCAGATTCATTGGTATTAAAGTTTGTTTAAGGAAGGGGTGAATAACATATCTGTTTCTTTAAGTGCCTTCTTAATTTCTGTGATGAACTTAGCTGCGGGGTTAAATGAGTATGTTTGGAACATAGGGCTGGAGAGAAAGTCCTGTGCTTTTCGTGCGTAGTCGGCCTCGTATAGGACTATTGATGTGTGGCCTTTGTCTGCCTGCACAATTATGGCTTGGTTCTCATGAAGCTTCCTGTTAATGTTGTGCAAAATGGATTGGTCCTGTGTGTTGGCATACTACTTGTGGGGACCCCAGTGTTTCTGATTTTTATGATTTACTGTGCCATAGTGATAATCGCAGCAAATACTGATTTTTAATAATTGTTATGGATTGGATTCACATACTAGTCCATTCATACTTCATTGGGCATGCTACAGTTTAATAAATAACCCCTGGGAATGACTATAATTTTTATGAGAGATGATTGTTGTACTTCTTATTTAAAGAAAAATGTATGGGTAATATTCTAAACAATTTGAATTAAGTACTTCACCTTTCACTGAGTAAATTACAAATGGAATTTCACTGAGGCAGTCATTACCCTTTGGCATTCCTGCAATACGTGATTTATTTCCCATGTTGTATAAAACAAGAGCCAAAAGTAGTTTCTTTTGTCACAAGATGAGTATTGTTAGCAAATCATATAAAGGTAACTCAACAGAGGAGTGAGTATTCAATGAGAAGTGTTTGTCCATTATTCCAGAAAGAAATTTTCACTCTGCAGCAGAAAGTGTGCTGATGTGAAACTTCCTGGCAGATTAAAATTGTTTGCTTGACAGAGAGTCACACTACCAAGTGAGCTGCTTGAGCATGACTCACAGCTTTACTTCCACCGGTACCTTGTCTCCTACCTTACCAACTTCACAGAAGTTCTCCTGCGAACCTTGCAAGACTACCACCTCTGGAAGAAAGGATATTGCCATGACTTAGCCACAGGCTGGGGACGAGGGGGGTTTCCAGAATGAAATTTTCACTTTACACCAGAGACTGCACTGAGATGAAGCTTCCTGAGAGATTAAAACTGTGTGCCAGACCGAGACTGTAAAGCAGGATCTTTGCCTTTTGCTGGTAAGTGCTTTACTGGCAGAAGTAAAGCTGTGAGGATGGACTATGAGTCGTGTGTAGGTAGCTCAGTCAGAAGAGCACTTCCCTACAAAAGGTAAAAGTCCCAGGTTCGAGTCTTGGTATGGCACACACTTTTAATCTGCCAGAAAGTTTCAAGTACTTCATTGTTAAATGTAATACATAAGAAGAAATTATCGATGCATGTAACATGCTTTGAAATTTAAGGAACTGATAAGAAACTTTCAGTTTCCAAGATATCATAAATTCATCTTTATTTTTGACATTCAGTTTTGACAGTTATCTTCTGGTGCTCAACAAATGTTTGTTGCAAAATTTGTTCACTGTGAGTTAGAACATCTTGCCATGTTCTTGTGGATAAAATATAGCACATTATACGAAGGTTTGTCAGAAATAAAACATTTACAGTTAAAAAGCACCTTGTGCACATGGTCATGTTCATATACGTAGCACTCACAGATAAATATTAATTCTTAAAAATCACAATATACAGTAAAATGTACACTTACACACATATATTTACATTTATGTGACATGTCCCATACATAGAGAATCCACCACAGGTGAAATGAAATGTGTGGTCCAATGGAGATGGCCATGTGTACAAGGTGCTTTTTAACTATACAGGGTGTTACAAAAAGGTACGGCCAAACTTTCAGGAAACATTCCTCATGCACAAATAAAGAAAAGATGTTATGTGGACATGTGTCCGGAAACACTTAATTTCCATGTTAGAGTTCATTTTAGTTTCGTCCACCTACGCTCAATGGAGCACGTTATCATGATTTCAAACAGGATACTCTACCTGTGCTGCTAGAACATGTGCCTTTACAAGTACGACACAACATGTGGTTCATGCACGATGGAGCTCCTGCACAGTTCAGTCGAAGTGTTCGTACACTTCTCAACAACAGATTCGGTGACCGATGGATTGGTAGAGGCGGACCAATTCCATGGCCTCCATGCTCTCCTGACCTCAACCCTCTTGACTTTCATTTATGGGGGCATTTGAAAGCTCTTGTCTACGCAACCCCGATACCAAATGTAGAGACTCTTCGTGCTCGTACTGTGGACGGCTGTGATACAATACGCCATTCTCCAGGGCTGCATCAGCGTATCAGGGATTCCATGCGACGAAGGGTGGATGCATGTATCCTCGCTAACGGAGGACATTTTGAACATTTCCTGTAACAAAGTGTTTGAAGTCACGCTGGTACGTTCTGTTGCTGTGTGTTTCCATTCCATGATTAATGTGATTTGAAGAGAAGTAATAAAATGACCTCTAACATGAAAAGTAAGCATTTCCGGACACATGTCCACATAACATATTTTCTTTCTTTGTGTGTGAGGAATGTTTCCTGAAAGTTTGGGCGTACCTTTTTGTAACACCCTTATAGGTTTATTTCTGACAAACCTTGGTAAACTGTGTTATATTTTATCCACCACACTGACACTATGACAATATAACATGAGATTCTAACTCACGATGAACACATTTTGTAACCAAAATTTTTTGAAGACCACAGGGTGACAGTTGTATCTGTGGAAACCTGTTGTCAAAAATAGATGAATTTGTGTGATTTTGGCTATTGAAAGTTTTTTACCAAGTAAAACAGATCACTTCTTCTAATTTCTCACCATGAGAAAATTCAGTTAAGTGATTGAGTTGAAACGAAATCTGAAAATACTTGATTCAGGATTGTTTGCAATTTATTTGCAGAGAAACTTGCAATAAGAATATCTTCGAATTTGTGGCTTAAGTACTCAGTTTTTTAATTCATTCATGTGCCCTGACAGTGTTTTGGAAGAACTCATCACTTGTACAAAAACATCCATGTCACTGATGAAGTTAATCATATGTGACAGTAGTATAGTGTGAAATGTTTTATATGTAGTGCGTGCAGGCTCAAGAATGTTGGTGAGATATTTTAAAAGCAATTCAGGAGAAAAATGTGTAGGGCTTCTCTGTATCACTACATATTATAAATTAAAAGTCCCCTCCCCCAATTTTTTTCTTTCTGTACATGAAGGCTACCCCCAAGAACTACTGTAGGGATCTTGATACAGCTTTTACTACTAATACGTAGACTGATCCACAAGGAAGTGTGTGTAATTTATTACCACTATGCCAGGCGAGTCATCCAGCCGTAGAAACATAGTGGTACCTTTGCGAAGATAGGGTATGCTGCTAGTTCCATCAGTATTCCCAGCATAGTTAAGTTACTAAGTGAAACACACGATCCAGTCACATTATTTTGACCACCTGTCAAAAACTTGAATAACCACTTTTACAGCATGGGCGTGCAAGAAGAGGCAGTGAGATTCTGGAAGGTAATGATAGCAAAGTGGAGCCATGCCAACAGCAGTACCGTGGCCACCTACACTAGGTTTCTTGGTTGAGTATCCATGGTCCAGTCAACCCGATCGAAGTGGTCCCACATATTCTCAGTTGGATTTAAATCTGTGGCGTTTGATGGTCAGGGAATACAGTGAACTCATCTTGGTGCTCTCCAAACCTTGCATGCATACTGCAAATTGTATGATACATTGCACTGTCCTGCTCGGCAGATGCCATTGTGCTGAGGCAAGAAACAGAGTGCATGTAGAGGTGGACATGGTCCCTAAGGATAGATGCATACTTGTATTGATTAATTGTGCCCTTCAGAATGATGAGATCATCCAGGGAACTCCACAGAAACGTTTCCTAAACCATAACACCTCCTCCTCTGGCATGTAACATTCACATGTCTGTTGCAGGGCCATACATGCCAACAGCCATTTGTTCAATGGAGCATAAAAAATGATTCATCTGAAAAGGACATTCGGTGACCATTTGGTTGTGGTATTGGTGTGCAAATTCCAGCCTTCATTGCCGATAATAGCAGTCAGTATGGGTACATGAATCAGGTGCGTGCTGTGGAGGCCCATAACAGTAATGTTCACTGAACAATCACTGACAAGACACAGTTTGTAGGCGCGTTTCATCTGGGTGGTCTATTTACCAGTACACAATTTCGCAACCATTGTTCACCTCTGTCATCTATGGCCCATGGTGCACCACAGTTGTCTTGGCACTGGATTTGCATATTGCCATTTTTGCAATGCATACTATGCTTTGGCACTCAAATAATTTACAAATGCTTTCACCCTTGGCCCAGAATCCAATGATCATGCCCCATTTGGAAGCCAGGCAAATCTCCCACTCTCTGCAATAAGACAATGACTGCACTGTTTTTCATATCCCCCTGAAATTTTATATACCTTTCACTACTAGTGCTGCCACCTGCCATCTGTGAGTGGTTATTGCACGTTGATGTCGAACATAGGTGCTGGCAACATTAATGTGACTGGATCATGTACAACATTGTAGTGGTAAACCTTGAATGAATGATAAAAACAAGCATGAAGGAAAATAAACATTCTGTGTTATTGTAACTGTAATTTAAAAATTACTTCAGTAAATCATCATTGATAGTGTATGGTTGCTTCTACAGATGCCTTTATGAGGATGAGTTAATAGAGAAAGTGGTTGTGCCGTACTTGCAACATATTGACAATGACAATGATATCCAAGTCCGCAAGTCAGCTGCAGAGCTTCTCATACAACTTTGTGTTGAATGCGAGAACAAAAGATGTTTGGAACTGCTTGATTTGCTGGGGAAAGTAAGTACCCACCTCTTATGCAGTATTTACTGGAACAGATTTTAGTGAATTGTATATACTTTCAGTTTGATTACTTTACTGAAATTTACTATTGACAGTTTTTTAAGACTAAACATAGTTATATTTTCAGTTTTTATGTGGCATTCCTTGGGCTGCAATTACCCCAAAACGAAAATGTTATCAATTACTGAATATAACTTGTAAACTATTTTTAATATTAGTTTCGTGTTTAGAGTTGTTGTCCATGACTCACATTCCCATTTAGTTTATTTTCATATAATGTTAAAAGCCTAACAAGTGATAATTGGTAAATTCTCATTAGACATGTGTGCTTGACAATTCAGATCCATGCTTTTGGGCTGTGCCCCTAGAGTAAACTTATATTTACTGCCAAGGACATCTCTACAAGGACATGGTTACTATTTTAGTCAGTGTTATAGTGTGAGTGTGATGGGATTGTTAAAACTTTGTGCAATGGCAGGACTTCTCCTTAAATTGTCAGGGCATAGACGTTGTACACACTGCTGAGTGTGTGTGTGTGTGTGTGTGTGTGTGTGTGTGTGTGTGTGTGTGTGTGTGTGGGTAGGTGCGCACGTACGCACTTTTGCTACATTCATCTGAGTTACAGTTTTAAGCACTTTTGTTTCATTATTGGACCCCTGATTCAGGCACATTTTACTCATGGCTATAATTGTCATGCTAATATATTGAAAAGAAAGTTCTAATATACTTCAGTCGACTTATTTTATGCTGCAGTGTTTTTTAATTCAAATAAGATCTGTCAAAAACTTTGAGAATTGTTTATTAGTATTTGTAATAGTTTTGTATCAGTATGCAAAAATTGTGAACAAGTTGTTCATTTTTTTGCATCGTTGTTGAGTCACGTTTTGTGCAAGAAAATCACTACAGTTTGCCATTTTGTTATTTCTAAAGACAGATGATTGTTGCAATTGACTGTACAGAATGATTTTATGTGCACTATTTGACTCACAATTTTTTTAAATTTTAAAGTAGAATTGGTGCTTTATACGTGACTTACACAAAATTATTTGATGCCATGATATGGAATTTTTGCGGATACCTGTAAGGAAGACAGTAGGCTATCAAAATAAGTTGTCAGTGAAATGATATGATTATCAGAATTTATGTTGAAGATGTCAGGTTCACAACTAACAAAACACAAGAAGACATGTTGTAAGGACACTGCCTGAAATTATCACTCCTGAGGATCTTTCATACAAGTCATACATTTAGCGTCTCTCAAGGATTTCAGTGATACTGCTTGAAAGGAAACTATTTTCTGTGAAGAGATTTCTTCAGCCTTATATCAGTAAATTATCGAGGAAAAACTTTTGACAGACTATTTTGCATGAAGTTATTGTTAAAATTTGGTGTCTGTGTCACAGGTAATGTGTCCTACAACAGCTGCAGTGACATTTTGTATTTGATCTCTTTAATGAGAGTCTTCTTGGTTTGTAAGTTTGTTCTGAAATCACTGTAATATCAAATTGTTGCTTAATATTTTTCCTGTTTTACTATTAAACTAGAGTTATACAAATGGATATGCACTGCACACAGGCAGTCATGCTGTAACAAATTTTGAATAAAGTATGCAATTTTTCTTATTAATTTACAGTTGCTTAGCAGGCCCTTTGAACTGCATGGTCAAGACCCAACTCTTGGCTCATGTAGTGAGGCAGATATGCTTGATGTGAAAACAGTGGTGGCTGGTTTAGTCCGAATTCTGAAGATAAAAATTTATCAGCTACCATCGTCACATGCAATACATACATACAAGTTGCTTGTTGGGCACCTTGATGCACATTACCAGCGTCCCACTGTGTTCGAAAATTGCAACAGTATTAGATTCATGGTGAGTATTTATTCATACGTACAGCACAGCACACACACTTACTGTGCACTAGCACATAAGGAAGCATTGGATTTAGTGTGAATAAAATGATCTAAATTCAATGATTTTATAGTAATCTCATGTACGTATCAAGAGAGCAAAACTGTAATCAATATATTCTGAATTAATTGTGACCCATGCAGTTTTAATAGCTGCTAGTGCACTAATAAATTAATAGCAAAGTTTTGTGTTCAGTTCCTCCTCAGTTACTCATTAGATTCAGATTGCTGAGACATGAAGTTCCATTTTAATAACAAGAAATTAAACTTCTTTATCAAAAGTTTAAATACAAGCAGTATATGTTGAACAGTTGTGCAATGTGTTGTTACTGATATGATAAAATATGCTTGCAGACAGGAATGTTAGTTTATCACGAGGAATGATCTGATATACATGTAATTCAGTAACATTCATGTTGGTGAAGTGTACGTGAGTGATGTAGATATCAAGGGCATGGCATATTACAAGTGACAACTGGTGGTAATTAATATTACCATCAAGAGTGGAACAACAGTACTCTTAGATTTTTGCTATAGTGCCAGAAGTCAGTTTTGATCCTAACACTTCAAGAGAAGTTGTATATCAGAGAGAAGGCATCACACCTTTATTTGATGACATTCCTATTGTTGTTGTTGTGGTCTTCAGTCCTGAGACTGGTTTGATGCAGCTTTCCATGCTGCTCTATCCTGTGCAAGCTTCTTCATCTCCCAATACCTACTGCAACCTACATCCTTCTGAATCTGCTTAGTGTATTCATCTCTTGGTCTCCCTCTACGATTTTTACCCTCAATGCTGCCCTCCAATGCTAAATTTGTGATCCCTTGATGCCTCAAAACATGTCCTACCAACCGATCCCTTCTTCTAGTCAAGTTGTGCCACAAACTTCTCCCCAATCCTATTCAATACCTTCTCATTAGTTACGTGATCTACCCACCTTATCTTGAGCATTCTTCTGTAGCACCACATTTCAAAAGCTTCTATTCTCTCCTTGTCTAAACTATTTATCGTCAATGTTTCACTTCCATACATGGCTACACTCCATACAAATACTTTCAGAAACGACTTTCTAACACTTAAATCTATACTCGATGTTAACAAATTTCTCTTCTTCAGAAACGATTTCCTTGCCATTGCCAGTCTACATTTTATATCCTCTCTACTTGGACCATCATCAGTTATTTTACTCCCTAAATAGCAAAACTCCTTTACTACTTTAAGTGTCTCATTTCCTAATGTAATTCCCTCAGCATCACCCGATTTAATTTGACTACATTCCATTATCCTCGTTTTGCTTTTGTTGATGTTCATCTTATACCCTCCTTTCAAGACACTGCCCATTCCGTTCAACTGCTCTTCCAAGTCCTTTACTGTCTCTGACAGAATTACAGTGTCACCGGCGAACCTCAAAGTTTTTACTTCTTCTCCATGAATTTTAATACCTACTCCGAATTTTTCATTTGTTTCCTTTACTGCTTGCTCAATATACAGATTGAATAACATCGGGGAGAGGCTACAACCCTGTCTCACTCCTTTCCCAACCACTGCTTCCCTTTCATGCCCCTTGACTCTTATAACTGCGATCTGGTTTCTGTACAAATTGTAAATAGCTTTTTGCTCCCTGTATTTTACCTCTGCCACCTTTAGAATTTGAAAGACAGTATTCCAGTCAACATTGTCAAAAGCTTTCTCTAAGTCTACAAATGCTAGAAACGTAGGTTTGCCTTTCCTTAATCTTTCTTCTAAGATAAGCCGTAAGGTCAGTATTGCCTCACGTGTTCCAACATTTCTACAGAATCCAAACTGATCTTCCCCGAGGTCCACTTCTACCAGTTTTTCCATTCGTCTGTAAACAATTCGCGTTAGCATTTTGCAGCTGTGACTTATTAAACTGATAGTTCGGTAATTTTCACATCTGTCAACACCTGCTTTCTTTGGGATTGGAATTATTATATTCTTCTTGAAGTCTGAGGTTATTTCGCCTGTCTCATACATCTTGCTCAGCAGATGGTAGAGTTTTGTCATGACTGGCTCTCCCAAGGCCATCAGTAGTTCTAATGGAATTTTGTCTACTCTGGGGGCCTTGTTTCGACTCAGGTCTTTCAGTGCTCTGTCAAACTCTTCACGCAGTATCATATCTCGCATTTCATCTTCATCTACATCCACTTCCATTTCCATAATATTGTCCTCAAGCACATCGCCCTTGTATAAACCCTCTATATACTCCTTCCACCTTTCTGCCTTCCCTTCTTTGCTTAGAACTGGGTTGCCATCTGAGTTCTTGATATTCATACAAGTGGTTCTCTTCTCTCCAAAGGTCTCTTTAATTTTCCTGTAGGCAGTATCTATCTTACCTCTAGTGAGACAAGCCTCTACATCCTTACATTTGTCCAGTAGCCATCCCTGCTTAGCCATTTTGCACTTCCTGTCGATCTCATTTTTGAGACGTTTGTATTCCTTTTTGCCTGCTTCATTTACTGCATTTTTATATTTTCTCCTTTCATCAATTAAATTCAATATTTCTTCTGTTACCCAAGGATTTCTGTTAGCCCTCGTCTTTTTACCTACTTGATCGTCTGCTGCCTTCACTACTTCATCCCTCAGAGCTACCCATTCTTCTTCTACTGTATTTCTTTCCCCCATTCCTGTCAATTGTTCCCTTATGCTCTCCCTGAAACTCTGTACGACCTCTGGTTTAGTCAGTTTATCCAGGTCCCATCTCCTTAAATTCCCACCTTTTTGCAGTTTCTTCCGTTTCAATCTGCAGTTCATAACCAATAGATTGTGGTCAGAATCCACATCTGCCCCTGGAAATGTCTTACAATTTAAAACCTGGTTCCTAAATCTCTGTCTTATCATTATATAATCTATCTGATACCTTTTAGTATCTCCAGGATTCTTCCATGTATACAACCTTCTTTTGTGGTTCTTGAACCAAGTGTTAGCTATGATTAAGCCATGCTCTGTGCAAAATTCTACAAGGCGGCTTCCTCTTTCATTTCTTCCCCCCAATCCATATTCACCTACTATGTTTCCTTCTCCCCCTTTTCCTACTGACGAATTCCGGTCACCCATGACTATTAAATTTTCGTCTCCCTTCACTACCTGAATAATTTCTTTTATCTCATCATACATTTCATCTATTTCTTCATCATCTGCAGAGCTAGTTGGCATATAAACTTGTACTACTGTAGTAGGCGTGGGTGTTGTGTCTATCTTGGCCACAATAATGCATTCACTATGCTGTTTGTAGTAGCTTACCCAAACTCCTATTTTTTTATTCATTATTAAACCTACTCCTGCATTACCCCTATTTGATTTTGTATTTATAACCCTGTAATCACCTGACCAAAAGTCTTGTTCCTCCTGCCACCGAACTTCACTAATTCCCACTATATCTAACTTCAACCTATCCGTTTCCCTTTTTAAATTTTCTAACCTACCTGCCCGACAACCCTGACATTCCTAGTGCCTGAGAAAATTTTGAAGGAGATTCATTGCAAGTTTGAATGAGGTTGGTCATAAAGGAGAACTACTTGACTTAAAATACATCATTGTCACTACGAAACTGCAGTTAATGGATGCACAAGGATATGTACGTTTGTTATTGTGTCTCCAGTTGCCAGAGAGAGATGTAGAGGGATAATTGTTATGTTGTGTACTGGGCATTGTACCACACAAGTGCATGTACTGTCACCCTCCATAGATGCCATGAACCCTCCGCAACACACATGTTGATTCCAAATATGATTCTGCAGCTGGCATGATTATGTAGCTTCACCAGTATGTGTGATAAAGCTTTATAGTGTAATGCATTATTAGTACTTTCACGAATATTTACACAGCTTGTCAGCTGTGAGCTTTTGTTTGCCAGTTGTTAGCTTTCCTCTATGATCTTTATTCAGCTATCTTCATAAATGCCAAATGCTTGATTAAAAAAAAGAAAAAAAATACTAAACACCCTTCATGACAGAATAGACATCTATATTGAAAACATACGTACCATTGAGAGAGAAATTATTTTTTTGTTTTGTGAAGGTATATCTTTCAATATGTGAATTTTGATCATTAAAAACTTACCCTGTTTCTGTATGTATTTCTTTAACAGAAGAAGATACAGATTGCAGGGACCATGAGAGAAAGTGTGATAAACTATATAATGATATAAAGAGGAACGTGTAGATATTCCAGAGAGTATGGCCAAAATAACAGTACCCACTGATGGTGGCACAAATGTGCCGAAATATGATAGGCCACTTAAAAGATCAGTTGTTGATGTAACAGGGAAACAAGGCTGCTGTTAGACATTAAAAATCAATTATAATTGTTGAATGGGACTGGTTGATAACTTTGAATCTTCACCATCCAATGACCCAACTGGTTTTGTATTGTGACTCCCTTGCCATTTGAAACCATAAAGAAATTGAAGAAGAATAAGAAGGAGGAGGCTAACAACTTAATTAAATCTATTTGTAACTTTTCAACTGTTTCAAAGCTACAGGGAAGCTCCGTAATACTTCTTTGGTATTTCCTTTCTAGATATTTGAGTGTTTCCTGCAACTTCGAGCGAATTCGATGTACCAGCCTGGTTTTCCTGATCCTGTGACCCACCAGTTGCGATACAGCCCTTTTCTGTGTGTGGATCACAAACATGGGGAACGACCTGTGTCGCCACAGCCATCAAGCCCTGCACCTGCAGCTCATGTACCTTGCACTGTCACACACCTCTCTCTCACACATGCTTGCAAGGCTGTTGTGACTGCTCTGAAGCAGGAAAGAGGTTTGTTTTAATTGAAATATGATATAAAACTTTGAACATAGTTCATAAAATTGAAAAAGCACCATGGTTAAATAGAAGAACTTGTAATTATGTAACACTTCAGGTTTTTTGTGTAGATGATTAAGTCTGAAATAGAAAAGGAAGTTGAAGAAACTCTCTTTTTACTGTTAAATGTTGATTGTAATTACTGGGTGATTGTGCCTAAAACTCCTGTTTCATTTGTGTTTCGACACATTGACATTTTACTTGTGGCTGTGCAATGTATTACCCACATCGTGTGTAATCTGCCATCTCATCTCCTGTTCTAAAATTTTAATCTGTTTTTTGTATCAACATTTTGAAATTTTATAAAAACCCATTAGGGTTATTTTATCTAGAGGAGGATATAAGTTCTGCCTATGTATACAGACCTTTATAAAACAAACATGGTACAATTGACAATGGAAGGAAAAAGGAGCTGTCTAGCTGGCTCTGCTTTTATCTTTCATCAATAAATTTTTGCTTAGTAATTTAATATTGTGCACGATACATTTTGCTAGCGTTTATTTATCTGTACTGCTTTCTTGTATTACAAAATATCCCAATGACAGAAAGTTTGCTCACATGTTTAAAGTAGTTGAAGTTAGCTTTGTATTAAACCATATAATGTTTGTAATACAAGAAAGCAGTACAGATAAATAAATGCTAGCAATATATATAAATATAATTTTTTTTGAGTATGTGTAATGTATACTAAGATGACAAAAGTCATGGGATACCCTCTAATATTGCATAGTGCAACAACTCGACATGTCGTGTACTCTACAAGTTGTTGGAATTCCCCTGCAGCAATATAGTCATGTTGCCTTTATAATCACCCGTAATAATGAGAGTATTGTCAGTGCAGGATGTTGTACATGACCTGATCTCTAGATTGTGTCATAAAAGTTCGATGGAATTCGTGTTGGGCAGTCTGGGTGGCCAGATCATTCGCCCGAATTGTCCAAAATGTTCTTCAAACCAGTTGTGAACATTTGTGGCCTGGTGACAGGACATCATTTGGGAACACGAAGTCCACAAATGACTGCAAGTGGTATCCAAGTAGCTGAACATGACCGTTTCCAGTCAATGATGGGTTCATTTGGACACAATCCATTCCATATAAAGACAAATCACACCACTACGGAGCCACCACAGGCTTGCACAGTGCCTTGTTGACAAGTTGGGTCCATGGTTTCATGGGCTCTGTGCCACACTACACTCTATCATCAGCTCTTACCAACTGAAATCAGGACTCATCTGACCAGGACATGGTTTTACAGTCATCTAGTGTCCAACTGATGTGGTCACAAGCCCAGGAGAGGTACTGCAGTAATCTTGTGCTGTTAGTGGAGGCACTTGCATCAGTCATCTGCTGCCACATTTTGCCACACTATCCTAATGGATAAGTTCATTGTATGTCCCACATTGTTTACTGGAATTATTTCATGCAGCTTTGCTTGTCTGTTAGCACAGAAAACTCTATATGCAAATGCCACTGCTCTCAGTTGTTAAGTGAAGTCCATCAGCTACACTGTTGTCTGTGGAGAGAGGTAATGCCTGAAATGTGGCATTCTCAGCACACTCTTGACTCTTTGGATCTTGAAATATTGAATTTTCTGTCGTTTTCTGAAGTAGAATATTTTATGCATCTGACTCCAACTAACATTCTGCATTCAAAGTCTGTTAATTCGTATTGTGTAGCCAGTATCGTGTCGAAAACCTCTTTACGTGAGTCAGCTGAGTACAAATGATAGCTCTGCCAGTGTACTGTCCTTTTATACCTTGTGTTTGTTATACTACCGCCATCTGCGTATGTGCATATCACTACCTCATGACTTTTGTCATCTCAGTGTATGGTATAATGCAGTTTTTTTTTATAAATATTTTTTAAATATTTTACATCAAATGGGTTTACAGATTGGAAAGTACTGCAGCTGATTCTGCAGGAAGTGCCCCGAGTAATGAAGAATAAAGCTCTCATTTTGTCTCGTCATGGAAATGATGTTGACATGTTGGCTGCTGCTGTGTGTGCCATTGTAAGTACTTACAGTATAGAGTGTACTCACCATTATTCATGTATAGAGTGTACTCACCATTATTCATGTGCAGATTATTCAGTTTGTAGATTGTTCTTGCATCTTAAAAGAGAGAGAGAGAGAGGGAAGGAGGGAGGGAGGGAGGGAGAGAGAGAGAGAGAGAGAGAGAGAGAGAGAGAGACATTTCGCACACATGGTGACCGGCAGTGCAGTTGCTAGCTGCTAGGGGCAGTGGTGGATGCTAAGTCAGACTGGCAGCAATTGAATCGAGCCATGCCGGAGCATGTGCAGATGTCGGCCACCAACGCTGCTAATGCTGCTACTGCTACTACTACTGCTACTACTGATCCAGTAGACATAAACCCCAATACATGTTTGAAAATATCTCCATTACTCTTGTTTTTTGATTATTGTGCATCTTCTCCCCCATATATCCTGAATAATTGGGAGTGTACTGTAAGTAGATTTTAACAGTGTAGGATTCTAATAAAGGCACTATGCAGTGAATTGACTATGATTATTGAACCGCAAGTGGGTGTGCCTGTGTATAAAGTGCACCAATCACTAATAAAATTGTTTTCTACAGTTCCATTGTTGTTTTACAAGTTCGAGCCCATACCTATTCCTTCATTATTGCTTCTCCTAACACAGTAATAAGTTGTGCTGTCATACTTCCAAGTGAGCAGCAGTAATATAAAATAAACAGTGAGCTAGATGAGAAAAAAAAAAATTTGATCCGTCTAGAAAATGACCCTGATACAAGCTAGCAGCACAGTCTCACAATGAGGCTGTTATCTACAAGATAACCGGTTATGAAATAAGTGGTTGGCAGGGATCTGAGGCAACTTCACTGTTTAATGCTTCGAGTGGGTCATTGCTATGGTGTAACACTTTTGTGTGGCAACAGAGTGAGACAATCAAAGGTTTATATTATCATCATTTAAATGAACAGTGATTTAGCTCATATAATGTTAGCTTATTTTATCATTGTTTAATTAAACTAAGATTAAACTGTAATTTTGTTCATACATGTTTACCTTGGTAACATAGACAGCTATTCTTTTCATGAGTAGAAAGCACCCCATGCACCTGCCCATGTTATGAAAAATGCCTACTCGGGGGTTAAATAGCGGGGATTTCAGATAAATCATTTTTATCAGGCATCCATTTTAAACTCCTGACAAAAAGGGTTCATCTTTTTTTGATCATAAAAATTTTTCTCATTATTCTTTCGACCACAGGAAATCACTATGAACAGCCAACTGTGTATTGAAGGTAAAAGTAAATGTTCACTCCCAGTGCACATCAGTAGTGCATTCTGTGCCTCCAGTGATGGACAGGGAAGTGCTTATTTTATACACTGTTTGCTCTGCCAAAATACCTCAGTAGGTAATTTCAAATTTAGACTGTGCATGAGTGTCACTTTGTTAAGCAGGATGTTTATAAATTAATCTTGGATCCATTGTTAAAAAAAGGAAAAGTAGATAAATTTATATATACAATCTGTTCTCACATGTTGACATTACTTCTTCAGAATACCACCACCCAATTGCAAATATTTGTTGCATCTTGAAACCAGCTCCTTAATCCCTTCATTAGAGAATGGTGCTCCAGCCATTTGTTGGCAGTATCCTTGAGCTCATCATTGACTGTGAAGTGCTGAATAACCAGCCAGGCCTTCATCTTGGGGCAAGAGATGAGTTACTTGATGGCAAGTCTGGACTATATGGAGGATGTCGAAATGCTCCTTTCCCTTCACCCTCTCCTCTCCCTCTCTTAGTGTCCTTGTTTATGTTGGCCCCACTATCCTCTTGGTTATGTTGGCTTTACAATTTGGTTTTGTTGCGTAATTACCTCATCTTTTGGCATTCTCTGGTCCCCCTCTGGGGTTTGACCTCCATTACTAAATTTCTATTCCGTAGTGTGAGCCATTTGGGGAAGAGCACCTTACCTAGTGTCTCCGACATGTGCCCTCCCAGTTCCTTCCACCTTTTCTTTCACGTCGCTGTCTGATGCTAGGGTACATAGCCAGCACGGTAGCCAGCCCGTGTGGTGGGGTCGCATGTATCCTTTTGGTTGAGCACCCTGAAAACACAGGGATCACACTTCTGATACCTGAGCTGTGACCACCTCATGTAAGCCTTGGAGTGGTTGCTTGTCGTCCTGGAGCATCGGAACTCCTGGCAGTGGCCACCATGCCAGACAGCCCTTGCTGTAGCTGGGTGGCGCCCATGGAGAGAGCCCCCGATCGGAGTGGGTGGTATCTGGACGGACGCTATGCAAATGAAATGCATATGGGTCAAGAACTCTGGCCGTTCTTCTATGGCCTCTCTTTGCATTGAAATGATTCTGTTAGTGCTGCTTCTTCTGCCCCTTCGGCCTTCCCTTCCATGGCTACCCACTGGGAGGAGGGTCAGGCTCATCACCTAGGGGCGAAACCTTTCCGCTGCTATCTGGTTTGCACCAGGTCTGGTGGGGATGCTTTCACCAATACCAAACTTTTATTTTTTGTGGAACACATTGAAGACAAGTTTGGAGAAGTGGACTCTCTGAGCAAGATGCGGTTGGGTTCGTTGTTGATCAAAACTGCTTCAGCTGCCTAGTCTGCGACCCTTCGTGCCTGTAACCATCTTGACACAATTCCTGTGCCCATTACCCCCCATCAGTCTTTGAATATGGTTCAAGGTGTAATTTTTCACAGGGACCTCATCCTTAAAACTGATGAGGAACTTAGGGACAATCTCGGACAGCGGGGTGTTCATCTCGGACAGCGGGGTGTTCACTTTGTTCGGCGTATTCAGAAGGGTCCAAAGGACAATTGCGTTGATACTGGTGCCTTTATCCTGGCCTTTGAAGGGGGTACCCTCCCTGAGAAGTTCAAGATTATGGTTTATTGATGTGATGTGAAGCCATACATCCCACGACCTATGAGATGTTTTAAGTGCTTGTGTTTTGGCCACATGTCTTCCCGCTGTTTGCAAGCCCCCCTCTGCAATGACTGTGGACATCCACTCCATGAGGGGAGTTCCTGTGTTCCCCTGCCTGTGTGTGTTAATTGTCATGGCAATCATTCTCCATGTTCTCCGGATTGCCTAGTTTATAAGAAGGAAAAAAAGTTACAGGAGTATAAGTCCCTCGATCGTCTAACCTACAATGAGGCTCTTAAGAAGTATGCATGTCTTCATCCTGTGTCCATGACATCTAGCTATTCTTTAGTTACATCTTCACCCCTTCCTCCCCCTTCCTTACCCCAGCCTCAACCCCTGTCTTCCCCCACTCCCATACCCTCCCCTCCGGGCGCCACTCCCACTCCCCTGTCGGAGAAGTGTCCCACTTCTTTGGCGTCTGCCAGTCAGGTGCACTCCTCCCAGGATTCCCCTTCCCGGCACCTTCCAGGCCAAAGGTCTGCTGCCAGACGATGACCACAAGAACCACAGTCTGAAGGCCCCCAGGTCACCTCATCTCTTTCTGTTCCAGATCTTGCTGCAGCTGGCTCCTTTTTGCTGCACAGCCCTCCTTGATCTCAAACAGAAAAGAAGAAGAAACATAAGTCCCGTCCCTACCTTTGCAACCTGACTCTGACTTGCTGTTCATGGATGTTGCCCCCTCCTTGTCGGAGCCTGTTTACCCACCATTTGAATCATTGTTCTGTGGTTATCCAATGGAATTGTAATGGATATTACCATCACCTTCTGGAGTTGAAATCCCTTATTTCGTTTTATTCCCTAGCTTGTGTGGTTCTACAGGAATCTCATTTTACTGATGATCACTCACTGGCCCTCTGTGGGTTCCGTGCTTTCTGTCGAAATCAGGTTGGCCCCCTGCAGGGCTCTGGTGGTGTTTGTACGTTGGTCCGTATGGACGTTGCTAGCAAGTGGATTCCTCTTCAAACTACATTGGAAGCGGTTGCTGTTAGGGTCCACCTGGACTCTGAGGTCACAGTTTGCAGTCTTTATCTCCCTCCTGACAGGACTCTTACACCTGCTGCCTTAACTGCCCTTCTTCAGCAACTTCCTCCTCCCTTCCTCCTCCTTAGGGATTTTAATGTTCATCATCCTTTGTGGGGCAGTGCATTTCCATCTAGTCAGGGTCTTCTCATAGACCAATTTCGTGCAGACCACGACTTGTGCCTTCTTAATGATTGCTCCCCTCCTCATTTCAGTGCCGGTCTGGTACCTTTTCTGCCATTGATATTTCTCTTTCTTCTTCCTCCCTCCTCCCATCATTCCACTGGTCGCAACACAATGACCTTTGCGATAGTGACCACTTCCCATTGATTCTCTCGCTCCCTTCTCACTTCCTGATGGACAGATTACCTCGTTGGTCTTTCCAACGCGCCGATTGGCCTCTATACACTGCACTGCACTTCTTTCTCCCTCTTTGTCGGATTGTATTGATGACATCCTCTGTGACGTGTCTGATGCGATTGTTTGCGCCACTAGCCTTGCTATCCCACACTCATCCAGACCATTTCACTGCCGGCAAGTCCTGTGGTGCAGTCCGGCCATTGCTGTTGCCATCAGTGATCACCGTTGAGCTTTGCAACACCTTAAGAGGCACCCATCCGCTGTCAATCTTATTACCTTTAAACGCCTTCACACCAATCTGTTACTTAATCTAACAGAGCAAACGGGTGCGTTAGGAACACTTTGTTTCTTCCCTTTGTTCAACTGTCCCTATGACATGGGTTTGGGGTACACTTCATTCCCTCCAAGGTTGCCATCAGCAGTCTACCCTCCCGGGCCTTGCCTTCCCAGATGGCCTTTGCACCGACCCATTGATTCTCACGAAACATCTTGCGACCCATTTTGCAACAGCATCAGCATCAACCTACATCCGGCTGCTTTCCTTCACCATAAACAGCTTCCACCTTATGTTTTACCCCTTGTCAGACAGAATCTTACAACAAAGCTTTTACAGAATGGGAACTTCTTGCCGCACTTTCTTCTTTTCGTGGTACGGCCCCTGGCCCAGACTACATTCATAACCAATTGCTTCAACATCTCAGTGCTCCATGACAACATCTTCCCTGGTTGTTTAGCTGTCTTTGGCTCCAGGGTGACTTCCTCTCAACGGAGGGATAGCATCGTGGTTCCCATCCTTAAGCCCAGTAAGAACCCCCTGTTTGTCGAAAGCTATCAGCCAATTAGTCTGACAAACGTTGTTTGCAAGTTACTTGGACGTGAACGGATGGTAGCCCGGCGGCTCAATTGGGTCCTCGAATCTCGTGGTCCCCTTACCAGTGTGATTTCTGAGAGGGACAGTCTCCAACTGATCATTTACTTCGCTTGGAATCTGCAGTTTGGCAGGCTTTTTCCCAGCACTGCCATTTGGTTGCCGTATTTTTTAACCTTCGCAAAGCCTATGACACAGCTTGGCACCATCACATCTTTCTTACACTTCATGAGTGGGATCTTTGGGGCCCACTCCCAATCGGTTGTTCAGGGATCGGGTTGGTACTGTTTTTAGTTCTCCACAGACCCAGGAGAATGGCATCCCACAGGGTTCCGTATTGAGTGTACTTCTTTTCCTCATTGCTATAGATGGACTTGTGGCCTCTGTCAGTCCTTTTGTCACCCCTGCTCTGTATGTGGATGATTTCTGCATTTGGGTTAGTTCCTCTTCGATGGCCTCTGCAGAGCAGCAGCTCCAGGGAGCTATATGGCATGCCTTTGCATGGGCCGTCCAAACGGGTTTCAATTCTCTTCTTTAAAACTGCGGGTGGTCTACCTCTGTCGCCGTACTACAGTCCACCCTGATCCAGAGCTCTATCTCGATGCACAACGATTACTTGTGGTCCCACAGTTTCATTTCCTGGGTCTTCTTTTTGACAACAAGCTCACTTGGCTGCCTCATATCAGACTTCTGAAAGTAGGATGTTTCTGTAAACTCAATGTCCTTTTCTTCCTTGCCCACACCTCTTGGGGTGCGGACCGCTTCACCCTTCTCCGCCTTTATCGGGCTTTAGTACTGTCTCACTTGGACTATGGTTGTCAAGTTCATGGTTTGGCTGCCCCTTCCACACTGTCCTTCCTGGATCCAGTTCACCATTTCGGTATCCGTTCGGCCACCACTGCCTTCCCTACCAGCCCTGTTGATAGTCCCCTGGTTGAAGCTGGGCTCCCCCCCCCCCCCCCCCTCCCCCTCCCTTTTCTGTTCGGCGATCCCAGCTTCTGGTTTCTTATGCAATAGCTGTCCGTTTCTCTCCCACTCATCCTTCCTATTCTATCTTGTTCCCAGACCAAGTATGTCACCCACCTGATTCCTGCCCTCGGGCGGGTTTACCGGTTGGGCTCCGCGTTGCATCTCTTCACTGTGATTTTCAGCTTCCTTCTTTGTCCTATCTGCCATATTGACAACACAACTGCTCTTTCACATTTTTTAGCCTTTTACCTTTTATTGTTTTGACTTTTCTGAGATGTCAATCCATCTGACTGGACCACATTTGAAACAAGGGATTGATGACCTTGCTGTTTGGTCCCTTCAACCCCAATCAACCAACCAACCAACCAATGCATGAATCAGGGTGACACTGCTCATAAAAATATGGAAAACAACAATATTGTTTTTGTGACATACATATCATGTAATGTACGTCAAGCTTTTGTGTGTGTGTGTGGTTTTTTCAATGTGCCTATTGCAAAACAAATTTGGTTTTTATTTGTAAACAGGTGTTGGTTATCACAGAATTTTTCATCATACCATGCATACCAAGTAAATCGTCAAATATTGGTGCAGAGAACTGATGCTGTACAATTGATTGAATTTTTATGCAGTATTCTCTAGAAGCTCTCTATTTTGTATTTGATTATGTATGAGCAATTTTGTAGTCGCTATATAAGATTTTCCACCTACCTGTAAAAATAAATGTCACAAAGCTGCACAAGTGGAGTACATTGTGGAGGAGTTTCTTCAATACGGGCACCTTGACAGATCCTCTCTATCTCGAAAAGTTACATTGTAAAAGTCCAGGTTCATTTGCCCTCCTCATGAATAGAGGAGCAAAAGAAATTGTTCTCTCATGTATGTCTTCGATGTCAATTAGAAATTTCTTGTATCATACTGTTGAGAGTTTGTCGGATTTTGAAGATGTTAGCATAACGTTTTTGTATTTGTATGCATGTTCTTATGCTGATTGTTTTTCATTCTTGGTTCAAAGGAGCCAGTGATCTCTTGCAAGCAAAGGAAGACCATTTTTAGTAATTTTCCAGATAAGGTGACAGCGTATTGTGGAGTGCACAAATATGTCACCTTATGCACATCCTTTCGCTGCACAGTAACCACCTTTGTTCCACGCTTGGCAAGAATTTGGTCATAAGTTGACTGTTTTTGGCACCCTGGGATAAATATGTTCTGTAAAAATTGTATCTCAATTGATGTAAATGAGTCAGGTACTTTTCTCTGTGATACTTATTTGATCAGTGTTAATAACAAAGCCCTTGTCATATTTTGGTATGAGAGCTAGACTCTGATTTCGGAAATTTGCTGCTGCTTCAAGGACTTTCTGCAGTGAAACACTTTCACTCTTAGTTCCAGATGTGGTGACTTTTCTCTGGTATTTCAGATGGCTTCATTTGAAGAGCATTACCTATGAGCCAGAAGCTTGAAATTCCAATCAGGAAATTGGGCCTGCAGCAGCAGGAGTCATTGTTGCAAGTTTCTTGTCATCAGCTGCTGATTACAATCTTGAGCTTCTATAAAACAGAGGTCCACACATCAATTGTTTTAAGTTGTTCATTCCTCATTGCAGCTTTTTTAAAATGTGTACTTCCCATCTTTTCATATCTTTCATGCTATTGAGGCATGATGCTCTCCTTCTGTGAAGAGCAACCGAACTCCATCCTGGATACTCTCTCGCTATATTGATAACCATAATCTTGTAGCCCAGTGGTACTTAATCACTGTCTGTTTTCACCTGCTTCTTTTTGGGCTAGTTATCATCTGAAGATGATGATGACTACTTCACTTTCTTCAGACAAATCCTCTCCACTGATATTTTTGTGGGCAATTAGTCAGTCTTATGTTATGAGTTGGTTCTCTGGTAGCATTTTGAAAATTTTATGAAATATTTCTTCTCTAATTTCCACATGTTCTTGTGTTATTGCAGCAGAAGGTTTTGAAGCGATGAGATTGTTTTGTAGAAGGAGCTGTTCATTGTACAGAAGTACAGTTTTTAATTGCTCTTTTGAAATTTCAGTGTAAAGCAATTTGGATACACAATCAGGCTCACTGTCCCTTGCTGTGAAGTAGCAGGCACATCACTACATGTAATTGTAAAATTAGAGGCCTTGGTGTGTTTGCATGTAACTGTGTAGGGGGCTAATGCACAAATGAAGTATTCTGGTTTTTTAACACTTCCCTTTCTCCTTCCACCAACCAAAAGTTGTTTGTGCACATGCAGCTGTATCTGGTGGATCAAAATTAACTGCAGAATTACTGGTAAAAGGAGTTAATACAATGAGTTGTGCGGTAGCTAGATGTATACCAGAAAAAAATAGGCTCATGGTGGGTCGAAATGTGCCTGTGCAGATGTTGAGAAAACGGGCTCATGGTGAGCTGGAACATTATCTGCATGAATATGGTTATAATAGGAAACTAATTCCAAAATTTTTGAGAAAACCAGAATTTTCAGCCTAAAAATTATGAAAACAATAAATAATTCTTTAGGTATTGATAATTTGCACATTCACAATAAATTTGTTATTAGAATTATATGGGAATAAAGAAAAAAAATCTGGTAAGCTGGATTTGAAGCACAGTCCTCTCTTATGAAACCAATCATTTACTTGCTTGGCTGTGGACTTGTCAAATGTTAGTGACCATGCAAAGAGGGGTGGTGGGTGGGAGGGGGGGGGGGAGAGAGAGAGAGAGAGAGAGAGAGAGAGAGAGAGAGACTGACTGACTGACTGACTCTACCTTTCCATGTTGCTTTGAGTGGCAGGTCATTAGTCTGGCTCCCTCAGATATTTATGTTCTTTGCTTTTATGGTGTTATTGTAGTGAAAAAACTGTTGGTTTGCTTTTAAAATTGTGCACCGTAAAGAATAACCTATTTTAGCGAATTATTAAGATGGTAATCCTAGCAAATTCTCAGCTTAAAAGAGAGTTACACTTACAGAAGCTGAGGAAACCACCAACTAATTAAAGAAATAAATTTCTTGATGTGTTTTCATATGCAAGAATAAAATGTGGCAGGTTTTTGGCCTTATTCTAACCAATTATATTCAGTTTTATTATTTGCTGCAATAATGTAATGATAGTACATAAAAATTAACATTCAACATTTCATCTGCAGTCGGTCTTTTTACATTAATCTGCTGTGAATGTTTTAATGTCAGAACATTATATCTCTGTGTACACAGATAACTGATACGTCGTAACATTGTATGAAATATTACTATGTGAATTTATGCAGATTGTAATGTGTCTTGATGATCATCTAGTTACTTCTTCCTATAACATTTATTCATAGGACAGATTCATAGAGCAAAATTATCTTTCTGTTTGACAACAATATCTTTCTCTTTGGACAGGTTAGTGACAAATCACTGGGTCTTCCTGAAGCCTTGCGAGGTGTGCGCATGACGCGCTCTGAATTGCAGGCCCATGTGATACCGGTGCTTGCATCACTTGCACCATACCACGCCCAGCTGGATCCTGCTCTTCAGCAACGTACCATCAAGTGTCTTGAATATGGGCTCATGTCGCGCTGTGCAAGGCAGTGCATTACTGCTCTTACAACCTGCATGCTTGAGATGCGTGATGCTATGCATAAATTGTTGCCGGAAGTGTTGCTCAATCTTTCAAAGATCTCTGCAACAGTACATATTGCCATACCTATCCTCGAATTCTTATCAAGTTAGTAAATTTACTGTTTTTTTCCTTTCAGTGCCATGCATTCCTAAAAGTCTCAGGTGTCTTTATTTTAAAATTTAAAAGACTATAAAACTTGCAATAAAATCTGAGCTTTTAAGACTGATTAGTTAATTATCTTTTTCATTTGTAGGTAACCCCTCAGTCTACAGTGATAAGTGAAATGCAGTAATTGATTCACTGAATTTTAGAGGAATAAAATTAACCTTGATTTCACTTCATGTTTAACACATTTAATGTTTGTATACATAGAACTGTTTTTGATAATCAAAAACCACGTTTTGTGTAACAAAAATTACAAATTGTTCTGTCACCAGAAGTAACTTGTGAAAAAATTCACTGCCGAGTTTTTTTTTTTTTATTAAATGTTTTAAATCATTGAAGTGGAGGTCTAATAACTTACCTACTCTGTCACACAAATGTTATCCAATATATCTCACATACACCTTTCTGTGGCACAAGCAAGATGGCACAGTAGTTAACGCAGTGGACTTAGATTCAGTAGAAGCAAGATTCAGATTCACGTTTGAGCATACAGATTGATGTTTCCCATGGTTTCTTAACACAGTGTAAAGCAAAATGCTGGACTATTTCCTATGAAAAGGACAAAGCTGGTATCCTATACCATCTCTGTCAAATCACAGTGCACACTCAGTCCCTAATGACCTTATTGTTGATGGGGCATTAAATCCTAAATGCCTTTCTTTCCTTTCTTCTGCCCTTCCTTCCTTTCTGCAGTTAAACTTATAATTTATGTATAATTAAACTTGTAATTTACCAAATGTGTCCCTAATTTGAATTATACTTCTTCATCATGCCTCATTTGGATTTGGCATATGAACAGTAAAAGGACAAGTCGTTATTGACACAAAATATTTTGAAAATGGTTACAATCTCTGCAAAACTGGGAAACTAATCTGAATTCAAATTATTTCTCAGGTTGTCAGTGCAATTATGTGTACTCAATCAATACCTTTCAAATATATTCACAACAACACTTTGTTTGAAAGTTGTAACAGTTGTCACATTGTGTCAATAATCAAAAAGAAGGATGCAAACTTTGCTTTGATTTGAGAAGAAGATATAGTAGTATGACTCCACAACTAATAATAAATTTTCATGGTTAAATCATATTTGGTGCTAAAAGGCTTAAGAAGTAGCAGCTAAAAACTTCTTTGTGAGATATGCCACGTGACTTGACATTTGCCCAAATTATGTCTCTGTAGATTAAAATGGGAACAACACTGACTACTTGAAATAGTAGTTCAAAGTATGTTTAATGTACAAGAGGAATTGCAAGTAAACGCAGGTTGGCTGAATTAAATATTTTATCAGAACAACACTAAAACTTTAGGTAATTGAAGTTTACAGTGTATTTTGTTAATAGTGGGACTGTTGTTGTAATGTTAAATTTTTTATTGTGAAAGCTGACACTTCACACAAATGAAAGATGAATTGTCTCTTTGATGAAGTATTAAAGTCAGTGGAGTATCGGATACGCACAAGATTCAGTATCTGTGACTTACTGAAAGAAGAGAGTAGAATTTTCTGTACTTGACAGTTTGACAGTTTCAAATCAAAATTTGTAATGAGGTCTGAGGTTATGAAATTATACTGTAAAGATATGCGTAATTTAATCAATAATCTCCTGGGTTAAGTTGTATTCCATAACATTTTTACAGAGTGTCCCATTTTAATCTATAACGGCCGATCTCTCTGCAGTGGCGCAATTCTGCAAAAAAAAAAAAAAAAAAAGGCACCTAGTAAAAGTTGTAAGGTTTGAAGTGGATAATGGAGTGGTTACCTCGAAATGACCTGCGACCCTGTTATCAAGGTCAAGTTCATTTTTGCAAATGGTAACCCCTACTTTTTATTCCATATTTATATCCTACATGAAAAAATACACATTGTTTGTAAGAAACTCTTTTTCAAAAAACCAATGGTTTGTCACCAAGGGGCACTTCACTGTAACTTTCCCAGGTTACCAATATCTCAAGAACAAAGTGAGATCGTTAAAAATTTTCAAAGAAAATCTTGTATGGTTTCTGAACCCTGTCCACTGGCAAAATTTTTGTGAACTTGAAATGGCCTTGAAATTCCTCAGTAGGGATTAACCTAAAAGCAAAATACCCTCGGTGTTTGCAGAACCTGATGTGCACCACATGGAGGTTGCCTAGTGGACTTTGCACATCATTATCCATGAAAAGGTTTGATTAACATGGTTCTCACTGGAAATTTAGGGTCTCAGATGCTAGATCAACTGCCCATTTTGCCTAATGTCTAATGCACAGTGACACACACTGTTGGAAACTGGTCTCGACATCATTCAGTGTCTGGTGAGTGATTGCCTGGAAAGCTGCCACAATCCTTTCTCTAATATCTTCTGGTGTTGTTGGGGGAGTGGAATACACCTTCTGCTTCACAGCTCCCCATAAGAAGTAGTCCAGTGGTGTTAAGTCTGGCAACCTTGGTGAGAATTCACAAATTGCACTACTGATACCAATCCATCAATTTGGGTAAGTTACATTGAGGTACCTTCTGACAGGCAAGGCCTGATGTGCAGGGGTGCCGTCCTGTTGAAACTTCATATGTGCTCATATGTCTAGGGGGATATTTTGTAGTAAAGAAAGCACCAGATTCTAGAGAATATGAAGATATTCAATGTTTCACCGCAAAAAGAGGACCTGTCATGTAATCTCCAACTGTGCCTGCTCAGATATTGATTGACCACCGTCTGAGTGTTTGGCGATTTCATTGCCAGCGAGGATTTGCTTCCGCCCAGTAGTGCGCATTATGGAGATTGATTCCTCCCATGTTGTTGAAGTTTGCATCATCTGTAAAGAGTGTGCATGTGAAGAAAAGGGGATCAAGAGATATTTGCGTATTGGCCCATCGACAAAATGCTAGGTGTCTCTCAGTATCCCCAGGCTTAGTTGCTTGGGTGATATGTAAGCGATATGAGCGATACAGGTGGAATTTAAAGTACCTTAAAACAAGAGACACCACTGATTGAGGCACACCATGTATTCACTGATTCTGCTGTGTCGAAAGGTGTGGATCTACAGCGACAATAGCATGAACTCCCAGTGCAATCGCCTCTCTTGGGCCTGTCTTTCCTCTCTGCCTTTTCAAGGTCCTCTTTCAGTTCATCTTACCAGAGACCTAACTGTAACCTTTGTGGGATGATGGGTATCGGGATACCTTTTGGTACATAATCTTTTGCACGGTTGCATGATTAGCGCGGCACTTGCCAGAAATTTTTATCATTCTCACTATTTCTAACAGCATGTAATCAGCCATTTCAGACAGATTAGAGATGAAAAATAAATTGTACTGATCGCATTTGCTATTATTGGTTTTCTTAGGTTTTACCTTGAATGAAACATCCGCCAAGCATGTTGCAGGACAACTGACTTATTGCAATATACGCGACCCATATGTTTACACTTGCTCGCTGTTGTTTATGCCACAATGTGAAGCCAGAACGTATAGTATTTAAGTGTGTTCTCTCAGAAAATTACGTAGGTGTCTAACGGATGTGTGTTTTTCAAGAGGCCACCTTTACATATCTCGATGTTGATGTAAATAATAAAATAGTGAAATACCCCATGATATCCATCCTTTCCAGATATGGATAGAAGGCAAAAATGAAAGATTGGCCAGAGAAGGTCAATTGCAAGACAAAGTGACTCAGATAAATTTTTCTATTATGGGCTCCAAACATTCATGTTGAGAATAATTTTGCTTGTTGGGATTTGGAAAAATTTTAATTCACAGGAACTGATTAAAATATCATGAGACATGATTGGTCTTAAGTTGCGCGAGGCAAAATTCATCAGAGTTCAACAAGGTGGTATTTTTCTAAATCCCTTAACACACGTTTTTCTAAGTCCATAAGAGAAAAATTGTTGAGAGTCACACCAGCAAAGAATCATTCTAAGTGAGCATGGCCGAGAAATTTTCGGAGTCTCCAAAAGTAAAATTTCTCTGAACCCCCCAGTCATGATTTAAAATACCCGACAATGACATTTAATAGTTAGCCTCAAAGCTCCACCCTTCTCTCCTCTGATTGTGCTGGCACAAGCACAGTGCTAGTCTCTGATTCGGCACCCCGCTAATGCTGACGTTATTTGCCTTCAGGTTAATCCCTACTGAAGAATTTCAAGACCATTTCAAGTTCATGAAAATTTTACCAGTGGATAGAGTTCAGAAATTGTACAAGATTTACATTGAAAATTTTTCCCAATCTTGCTTCGTTCTCAAATACTGGTAACCTGGGAATGTTACAATGAAGTGCCCTCTGGTGACAAACCATTGGTTTTTGAAAAAAATGTTCCCAACAGACAATGCATTTTTTCATGTAGAATACGAATATGGAATAAAAAATAGGGATTACCATTTGGAAAAATGAACTTGATCTTGATTTCAACGCGAAAACAGGATTCAAGGTCATTTTGAGGTAACCATTTCGTGACCCCCTTCAAAGCTTACAACTTTTATAGGGTCTTTTGCCTTTCTTCCTCCTCATACGAATTGGAACCCTATTACTCTGGGTTCTGCGGACCTGTCCTCTCCATCTTTCCTCCCATGAAGATGTAATACATGGTTCTAAAAGCTAGACATTAGGAATATTGTGGTTGCTGATTATTTTTATACTTGTCTAACAGCTGTACTTGGCATAGCACCACCTTAATATAATTTGTAATGTAAATCTATAACACCAAAACACAACAAATAATTGTAATACATTAAAGTAATGGGAAGTTACAGATATGCAAGAAAAGTGGAAGGCAAATAAACAACTTCCATTTGGTTATGGCAGAGAGATAAAAAATACCAGTTGCTATTCTTAGAAAAGTAGTAAGTGGAAACTTAATTTCAAAAATTGTAATGTTTGATGGTGATTACTAACAACAGTAAAAATTTGTAGAAATGACACTAGAAAAAAAAACAGTTTTAGGAAAAGGATAGATGGCTACTCACCATATAGTGGAGATGTTGAATTGCAGACAAGCTGGGCAAGTAAGTTTACGGCCAAAAGGCCTTCTTCTGGAGTAAAACAATGCCCCCCCCCCCCCCCCCACACACACACACCCATATTAACACAAACGTAACTCACATAAATAACCA
The DNA here is from genome assembly GCF_023864345.2 of Schistocerca serialis cubense. Lineage (NCBI taxonomy): Eukaryota > Metazoa > Arthropoda > Insecta > Orthoptera > Acrididae > Schistocerca > Schistocerca serialis. Next base: position 852,068,613 of record NC_064639.1, on the reverse strand, counting down.
CTGTGTCTCATTGCCAAGGACAGACTGACAGACTGATAGCAACTGTGCATAATGGGAGAAGAACCAACGTGGGTAGGGGGGGTGGGGGGTGAGGAGGAGGGAGGGAGGGAGGGGGAGGAATAGCAGGTCAGGGCTAGTGGACAGTAAAGTGCTGCTTGTGGTAGCAAACATCTACGAAGTGGGGTGATGCTATGGTAACCAGGTACAATTCAGTGGTTAGATGGAGGAGGAGGAGGAGGAGGAGGAGGAGGGAAGGGGAAAGAAAGCAGAAAACAAGGAGATAAGTAAAAAGACTGTGGGTGCATTGGTGGAATAGGAGGCCGTTTAGTACAGGTAGTCAAAACTCCTGTGAAGAATGTGATTAATTTGCTCCTGTCCTGGATGGTAGCGAGTCATAAGGGGAATGTTCTTCTGTGGCCTCACGGTGTGACTTGGGTAGGTGGTGGGTGACTGGAGAGTCACGGGACAGATCTGTTTCAGTAAAGGGTTGGGAGAATAATTTCGGTCTGCGAAGGCCTCAGTGAGAAACTGTGTATATTTCGAGAGGGTCTGCTCCTCACTGCAGATATGACAGCCGTGGGTGGCTAGGCTGTAAGGAACTGGCTCTTTGGTATGGAATGGAGTGTAGCTGTTGAAGTGGAGGTATTGCTGGTGCTTGGTAGGTTCGATATGGACGGAGGTACTGATGTAGCTTCTTTGAGGTAGAAGTCAATATTGAGGGAGGTGGCTCATTGGATTGAGGAGAACCAGGTGAAGTGAATGGGGGAGAGAGTGAAACTTCCTGGCAGATTAAAACTGTGTGCCCGAGTTCGAGTCTCAGTTGGGCACACAGTTTTAATCTGCCAGGAAGTTTCATATCAGCGCACACTCCGCTGCAGAGTGAAAATCTCATTCGGGGGAGAGAGTGTTGAGGTTTTAGAGGAATGTGGATAGGGTATCCTCAGCCCCAGTTCAGATCACGAAGATGTAATCAGTGAATCTGAACCATGTGAGGCGTTATAACACAGATTTATTTGTAGGTAGTGCTTCAAAGGAGAAATAATTGTGGATGAGGATGTAGTTGGTCATGGTGGTCAGGAAGGAGGTTGTATGTTTGGAATTCTTTGGGTGTTGCGAAAGATAATGTTCAATAGCATCAAGGTTCTAGGCATTAGGGATGTTGTTATAAAGGGAATGACATCAATAGTGATAAGCAGGGCACTTGGTGGTAAATGAACGTCATTTATGCAGAGTTGGAGTAAATGGTTGTTATCTTTCAATAGGAGGGTAGAGTGTGGCTAATAAGTGGAATGTGTTGGTCTGTGTGAGTAGATATTCTCTCAGCAGGTGCACAGTAACTGATCACAATGGGACATCCTGGGTGGTTGGGTTTATGGACCTTAGGAAGCAAGTAGAAGGTAGGAGTGTGGGGAGTGGTAGGTATGCAGTGAGAGATAGATCTGTGGAGAGGTTCTGGGACGGGCCTAAGGATTTGAGGAGAGACTGGAAATCCTGTTAGATTTCTGAAATGGGGTCACTGTGGCAGAAGTTTGTAGGTGGATGAATCTGACAGCTGGCGGAGTCCTTCTGTGAGGTAATGATTGTGGTTCAAAGCTATAGTGGTGGAACCTTTGTCAGCAGGTAAGATTATAATGTCAGGATCAGGTTTTGGGTACTAGATTGCAGTTCTTTCTGCGGATGTAAGATTAGCGTGCATGTTGAGAGATTTGGGAACGATGGAAATTCTGGAAAGTTAACAGGGTGGTTTCAGGGCAGTGAAGGTGGATCACAGTTTGATGGAGGAATGAACTGAGTCAGGCAGGATTCAACTTTAGTTTTAGGTTGAGTCTGGTTGATAAGGTTGGTGGCAATAAAGTGTTTCCACTGTAAGGATTGCAAGGAAGCAAGAAGGTTTTTAACAAGTCCAGCATAATTGAATTTGGGAGTGGGGCAAAAGGACTGGGATTAAGTGTTTGGAGGAAAGGTTTATGACACTGCTTCGGGTCTCTTTAGGCTCCGAATTCTATATGGTGATGGGAGGGAGTTTGTAAGGGGGGTAGTAGGTCTGGGAGGCAAGGTTTGTCAGCTGCGAGGGGATGGGTGGAACTTTAGAGGCTGTTGCAGACGTGGTGGATAGTGGTAGCTCTTTTCCTTCTTTTTTAACCTCCTTTTCGAAAGCTTTCAGGATTATGATATTAATTATATTCCTTTTTCCTGTATTTTGATACAATCTGCTGAATTTTCGTTTTTTCTCCCTGGTTTGAAGGCCTCAGATTCAGTGGTCAACTTTATCACATCCTATTTTCTTAACATTTATCTTCTTTTAATATGCTCCAACCTTTTTTTTTGTGTCTGCTGCCAGCATGTTATGATCTGTATCAGCGTCTGATACAGGGAAAGTCAGTGTCTTTTTGATCATGTTTTTGAATCTTTGGTTGATTATAATTTATCTGTTATCTTGCAGTATCACCATGAGGGTTCCTAATATACAATCCATGTTGATAGTTCTTAAAACATTTGCAGTCCAGGTATCAGAGCAATCACTGAAGGCTATTAGTTCTTCTCTCTGCTTTTGTTTATTTTTTCAAGTCCATATACCCCACATATCTTATTTTGCTTATATTTATATATTTTGGTACTCCAGTCTCCCATAATTATATAGTGAGTGAAGTGGTGTAGTGTTCAGCACATTGAACTTGCATTCAGGACAACGATGGTTCAGATCCCTTTCCAGCTATCCATATTTAGGTTTCCCGTGATTTCCCTAAATCACCTAAGGCAAATGCTAGGGGGTTTCATTGAAAGGGTGCATCTGATTTCCTTCTGTCAGTGGACATTAAACTCTATAATGTTCCTTGCTCCCTTCCTTTTTTCCCCCCTCATTATTATGGTATTTACTTTTCCCTTTGAATTTTCTTCATAGATTTCTGTTGGATGTTCTCTGCTTACTTGGAATGTATATCTCCTCTTGATATCTTCCTTCTTCCTTTTGTGCACTTCGTCTCATGTATAATTTGGCCTGTGCAAGGAATGAAACCTTGCTAAAACCCCATACAGCTGTCTGCCATTATCATTTCGTAATTACGTCAAGTAATGCAAATTGATAGTTCAGAGTTAACACACCATTAGACTCCATACCAGACTGACTCTCTCCTCTCTCTTTCCCAACGCAACCCATTGTTGTGGTGTGCTCTATATTCCATAGAGTGAAGCATATCTCCAAGGTAGGGGACACAGCTGCCTGGAGTAATCACTGACCAAACTGCTGGTGTTACCCCATTGTGCAGGAACACTGTGTCCATCCATGCTCGGTTACTTGCACAGATAATACAAGGTCTTGCAATACATGTGCCCAAACTTCATAAACGAACTAATCAAAACTAACTGTATGTTTGGCAGTCATTATTCATTAATACTAAAACACTGTGTAACACATCACTTTGCTGACATGGTATGTTACACCTCAGTGTTTGAACTTAAATAACTCAAACAAAAATAACAAAAACTATGAATTTTAAGTTACATGGATGGTCACAACAGTACTGATGATGTTTTACTGTTGAAGATGTTCAGAATATCCTCCTTGGGGAGCACTACAGTGTCTGCACTGTTGAGGGACAGATCAACACACGTGTTTTGGTTGCCTTTGGAATGGATTCACAGGCAGTCACAGTCACCTCTTTCATGTCACCCACTGTTTGTGTCTTTGTGACATGGACTGTATCATTTGGAGTTCCACACAGAAAGAAGTCTTAACAGCATTATATCAGGAGATTTGGATGGAAACCCAACACATCATCATTGACCTGTCCATCTCTCAACACATTTATACCAGGAATTGCTGCACATCACAATGGTAATGTGATGGTTCACAGACTTGATGAAAAGAAACAATTTTTATCTCCCTACAGTTGGTGAACAGCTGACAAAATTTGTTCCTGCAACAGAGTATGGTACTTTACAACTATCACAGTTCCTTCAAAAAACAAATTGCTCTAAAAGTCCTCTGATATACGTACCACACCACACTGATAACCCAGGAAGATTAACAGCTTGTTCTTCCTTAACATGATCATCATCTCTTGCCCAGTACACACAGAACGGCGATTGATGGTTCCATTGAATTTAGACGTCATCTCATCAGACCAAACAATATCAGTCAGCTTTTCATCATTACAAATTCATTCACAAAATTTGAGGTGCCTATCTGTGTCACCCCATTCATTGCATGAATAGATCTGGGAATGTAGGGTTTCCACTTTGCTTGCTTTAAAATGCAGTGAACACTTGATTTGCATTCACCTGATTCATGCACACATTGCCATATGGACTTCTTTGGGGATATTGTGGAAGCTTTTACCACTGTGTCCACTCATATTTCATCCACTACTGATTTCTTGTTGCCACACTGTTCATATCTCAGATCACACCAACTTTCTACCCTCTCAAATTTGTCACATAATTTAATTATTGGTACATGAGACCATGGTGCAATATCAAACTTTGACTGACATCGTCTCTATACTTCTCTCATGTTTTCAAATTTCCATAAACACTTTAAAATCCACTTTCTTTGCTCCAAGGACAATTTTCCAACCATCTTTTACTTACATGTAGTTTCTGGCACCCGAAAGTAAACAACAGAAAAAAAAGAATGGTATCACATGCTAATTATGACAGCGTCATATAATCACAATTGGGTCAAATTCGAACAGTGTAAGCCCTTTGTGGGACACTATGTGTCGAGCCCTATAGGATCACAGAAAGCATTCTGCTTCATTTGTGCATTCTTTCTGATCTTTCACAATTCTCTCATTTTCTGTCCATTGAGTCTCTCTCTATCCTCAGTCCACTTTTCCCCTGGTGTCTTTGAGACTTCATTGATCTGACATGTATATCTTGTCTCTGTATGCATTTCTGTCTCCAATTTCTATTTGATTGTTTTGTGCTTTTTCTAGGTCAAGTTTGACATGTGTGATCCATGGTGTTGTTGACTTGACCCTTTGTATGTGTTTCAGAATTCTGTTAGTGAGTGATGTCACTCATGAATTTAACTTCCGATGTTGTGACACCGAGTGTCTGTCTTGATTAGTCATAGTGTTTTTGGATTGAGTCCATGTTGTTCTAAGATGTTGAACAAGGATTGTTGGTCAACAGAATCGTATCCTTTCTTGAAATCTGTGAAAGTGCAAATGATTGGAGTATTTTAGAACTGTTTTCAGATTGAAGATTTGTTCTGTGCATGAACAATTGGGGCAAAAGTCTGCCTGGTATTCACCAGTTTTGTGTTCGAACTTTTCTTGTGTTCTGTAGAGTAAGCATGCTGAGAAAATTTTGTAGGTGATTTGGAACAGGGAGATTCCTCTGTAGTTGTTCACATTTTCCCTATCTCCTTTCTTGTACAGGAGGTGGATAAGTGCACATTTCCAGTCGGTATGAAGTCTTTCTTTTTGCAGGTGGTTGTGATTATTTGTGTAAGTTACTGAAAACACTTTGGTCCGAGGTTTAGTAGTTCTGCAATGATGCCATGTACACCAGGTGTCCTGTTGTTTTTTTAATGTAAGTGTATTTTTTTGGATTTGCATGTTGGTGGGAGTGATTCTAGGTGAGTGGAGGATCAGTCCTGTATTGGGAATCTTGCTTCAGGTGCAGGGCAGTTAGGGTGGTCAGTAAAATAATGTGCCACTTCCTGACAGTTCTCTTGATTAGAAATGCAAGTTTTCCATCTTGTTTTCTGAATCATACATTTTGAACTGTGTTTCCATGGATGTCCCTTGTGGAAGTCCTGTAGAATTCTCTTGTGTTGTGGCTGTGGAAATTTTCATCTGTAGCATCCAGTTGGTCCTTCATGTACTTGGTTTGCCTAAAGAGTTTTGCTGCCTGTTTTCTGGATTCGTTGTAACAATATAGGTTTTCGGAGATTTTTGCTTCTGAGTCCCACCATGGATGTTTAGTGTTCTTTTTCTGCGGTATCAGTTATTTTGCTTTTTGTGTAATCGTCCTATGGAATACTTCTCATGTTTGATTGTTGTCTTTCCCTTTTCCTGCTTTATGTTGGATTCTATGATCTTTTTTGTGTCAAACTCCTCTATGTGTATCTGATGGTTTTATGGTACCTGTGGAGATCTTGGCCATCATTGTGTATAATGTTGCCCAGAATTCCTCTTTTGATTTGGGGTCTTTTTATCATTATCCCCGTTGATAGGGTTATGTATATTGATCATGGTATATTTCCTGTTGGTGCATTGTAGGTGTATTGTCATTAGCCTGTTGCTTATGGGGGTGACTTCTCTGATTGAATTGGTTACCTTCTTGTATACCACGACGACCATGGCCGGAAGTGGAGCACCACTGGTGAATCTTTTTCCACTCTTGTTCTTGAAAATACGGAAGTATTTATTTGCATATACACATCTTAATGTCCACAGAAATTTTTTTCTTGTGTGAGGGTAATCCCAAAAGTAAGGTCTCCTATTTTTTTTATATGTACATAGACCTGTTTATTTCTACAATGGTTTACATCAGTTTACAGCTTGAACATTTAACTATTTTTCGACATAATTACTATTTCTGTCAATGCATTTTAGTAGATGCTGTGGCAGTTTTTGTATGCCCGTGTCATACCAGCTTGCCACCAGCTCGTTGGCTTTGGCGAAGAAGGATGTGGCCAGTGGTGTGATAGTTGCTTGGTCTCAGGTGTAAAGTGGTATGCCCAGGTTTCATCACCCATGACAATTGATTCCAGAAAGTTGTCCTGTTTGGCTGCAAGGCGGTGAAGAAATGCGTGAGAAGCATCAACTCATTACCGCATGTGGTCCTCAGTCAGCATGCTTGGCACCCATCTTGCACACACCTTCTGGAAGTTCAATATTTCTGTTAAAATTCTGTGAGCGGTGCTTCGAGAAACCTCGGGAACCAACGTGCAGAGATCATCCAGGGTGATCGGCCGATCTTTGTGCATGCTTTGCTCAACCTTCAACACTGTCTCCTCAGAAATTGATGGTCTCCTGCTCCTTTGTTTGTCATGAGTTTCGGTCCGATCAGCTGCAAACTCTCTACACCACTTACGAACATTTTTGATATCCATGCATGACTCACCACACACTTCCGTCAATCGATGATGGATTTCAATCAGCGCAGTGCCCTTTGTGTTGAAAAACCGAATAACTGCGTGCAATTCGCACTTGGCGGTAACATCTAATGGGAGCTCCATTCTCAACGGCTGCCAAGCCAAGACTGAGCGCCTCAGTGCGGCGTGTGCATGTTTACACACATTGCGTGAAGCACTCTTCCTAACAGTGTGACCAACTGCCACACAAACAGAGTTTTGTGCTTATAAAAAAATAGGAGACCTTACTTTTGGGATTACCCCTGTATATTCAGTACCATTTTCTATTTTTTTCGCCTCCAGTTAATATTACTTCATAGTCTATATGTTCGTATTCTCCTTATCAACACCCTTAGTCCAAAGATATCAATGTTGCACATTTTCATTTCGCTCATCATATTTTCGAGTTTACACACACTATTCTGTGTTCTTACTTTTCATTTTCCAGTTCTCAATCCAGATACTCTTTTTCTCTCCTTATTATTCTCTAACATGCAACACACATCTGAGAATTTTTCCATCCAGAGATCCAAGTGAGAATTCCCATGCATGCAAGATTTGTCCAATGAGACAACGGGTGCCACCGGGTCTTTTATGCTGTTGTTACACATTGTCTTCCTCATCCTATGTTGTTAGCCTTAATAAACTCTTATCCATTTATGAACAGTTTCCCACTTCAGGCACATGAGTGAGCTTCTATCATCGTGCAGTTTGTCCACCCTGTTAAGGGGTTGTTGACACTTATTTGGAAGGGCTTTCCTTTTCACAAGAGATACTGAGTTACTGTGTCCCTGGCCATCTGTACAGGTGTTCCCTCAGTCTAAAAGGAGGTGGCATTAGGATTTTCACCCGCGCAACAACCCGTAACCCCCCCCCTCCGCACCCCCGAACCAACCCTGCATCACTCACCCATCCCATCACAATATTGTAGTGTGGTTTCTGAAGTGTTAGTTGCTGTCCTGTTGTGACATAGTGAGAGTCATCTCTACAGTGATACTACAGTCATATGCTCTTTGTGTATAGAGAACTTGGTCAAAACAGGCAGCAGTTCTGTGTTGAAAGTTGTCTTAGTAACAACATGTGCTTGATCAGCTGCAATTATAGATGCTGGCGGTCAGTGAACAATATGTTATGAATTTTTCAGAAATGCTTGTTGACAGTTATCTTAATTAAGTGATTATTTCAGTCTTATTACAGCTTCTGTTGTGTATAATAATTTCTTCAGTTCCACAATTCCATCATCATTTAACCTTTTCTTTTTTAAATTATTTTCTAGCACTGACAAGACTACCAAAAGTGTTTGGCAGCTTTGTTGGAGACCAGTACATGTCAGTGTTTGCAATTTCATTGCCTTACACTAACCCTTTTAAATATAATCACTATACGGTGTCATTGGCCCATCATGTTATTGCTGTATGGTTTCTGAAGTGTCGGCTACCATTCCGACGTGACTTTGTGAGGTTCATCACTACAGTGAGTAAAATAGACTACATTTCAATATAATGTTTATATGTATTCAGAGGATGTGCACATTTCAATTAAGTTGATACATTAACAATTTCTAAATACAGTCTTTTTAGTAATAATATGAAATTTCTAGTTAGATGTCCAGACACAGTATAAATTACTTGCATAATGTTTGCTGCTAAGCAGTGCAACAATATACAGTAAGACCTTGATAATCCGGAAGACCTGATATTCCAACACACATCATAAACTTTTTTTGCACATGTCTTCCTGTCAATGTCGTCTCACTAATTCAACTCGTGGACCAAGGGATCGTACAAAATTTCAAGTGCTGATACAGAGGAATTTTTGTGCAAAAGCTGCTAAGCTAGGATTGTGGTGTCCAACAGTTTCAACACAATTTTAACATTAATGATGCTATTTTCATCATTGCAAATGCTTGGACTTCTGTGAAAAATACAACATTGCACAAGACCTGGAGGAAAGTGTGGCCTAAACTGGTCAGAGAAGCCACGGTGGAAACCAATGTAAATGATAATGAACTGACAACTCTTTTCTCTGAAATTGTGTTATAAATTCAACTACACTAATGAACTGACTGTATTTTCATAAGAGGAAGTTGATGAATGGACTGACATGACGCAAATTTAGCTTTCTAAGAAGAAATGACTGATGATGTAATACTACTAAGTGTTTTCAACCCACAGGAAGCACCAGAAATGGTGAGTGATGATGATGGAACACGTACAACTCACAGCTCTGAGCTGAATCTGCAGAAGCCTTAAACACTTATGTGAAATTCGCTGAGAGTAGCCAACAATAAAATGCTTCTGAAATTATGAATATGCACATCACACAAAATAATTTTTGTCAAGAAAGTGCTTAGTCCAGGAAACAAGTTAGCATTTCAGTGATGTTCCAGAGCACTCAGAATAAAATTTCAGCTAAACCAACAGTGGCAGATACCAGTTGACAAAATAATTTTTGTCAAGAAAGTGCTTAGTCCAGGAAACAAGTTAGCATTTCAGTGATGTTCCAGAGCACTCAGAATAAAATTTCAGCTAAACCAACAGTGGCAGATGCCAGTTGACGTATTCCATACCCTTGACAGTGTCAAATATCTGTGCTATTCCTAAAGACAAAGATTCCAATTAAACTGCACCAAATTCTTGGTAACAATATTTATTAATTAGCTTGTTCTTGATCTTTTCAAATCAGTGGTGCTTATTTTATGTGTTAGTTGGAATATAAAAAAAAAATATTTATGTATATTAAACTTCTCTAAAACTTTCAGCCCTAAACTGATTTAATAGAGCAGTAAGGTATTAATACATACTTCCATTTTTTTATACTGTAGACTCTCCTGTTGTGATTAATAAATAAGTTAATTGTATTTGTACATTGAAACTAAAGGGTTTTTTAATACAGGCTTTTAAATGCGAACTTGGTAATCTGGCATACCGGATTATCAATGTCCTACTACATTCTGTTCAATGAAAATTCAGCTTCCACAACTTGACCACATTTGTTAGTTATGAATTGATGTCTGTCTTCTAATGTTGCAATAAGCATAATGGCATGAGTTTTCCAACCAAGGCTACACGGCCCCCTGTAAGAAAAATTATTGCATAGGGTCGATAGACATCTCACCCTTTCATGGAGCTAGAGTTTGGGGCTTGGAATAGAGATCAACAAGGCATATTTATTTGAAGACCATCAAGCTGACATGTATATACATGTGATTCAGTTACTGTAAATTATCAATTTGTTGATGAGTGTTTACAATAATCACATATGATATGTATGATTTTGGACATATCATGGCATTATGCTTCTATGAACAAGGTACTGACATTTGCTAAACCAATACTAAGTTTCTGAAGATAACAAATTAATTTGCTGGAACTGATAAAGGGGAATAAAAATATATTTGCAACTAAAGACTGCATTTTATTCTGAAATATACACTACAGTTGCTGAAAAATAACAGCTACAAATAAAATAATAAAGTACAAAATGTGTGTTACAGAAATTTATCTAGTATTAGTGTGGGAGACATCAGTATCTTCTTAACAGTTATTATTAGTAGTTATTTTAGTCATTGTTATTCTGTCCTGTGTTTACAAATTTAAAATATGAGTGATAGTGTGATTTTGTGGTTTTTAAGTTTTACTAAACCTCTGTGTTGGGTGCCCTAAATACTCACTCCATATTGTACTAAGGTACTTATAAGAGATGAAGCTATTTAGACATTAAAAACCATTGTGAATGTCTGGGTGGTTTATGGTTTAAGGACATTTGGTGGAGAATGTGTCGTCTGCTTCCTGAGTGTGCAGATAGTGCATCTTACACACAGCACATGTGTGCTGCAGTCAGTTATTCTGAGTGGGCAGCCATTCCGTCCAGCCGCCAATCTGATAAAGGATGTGATCATGTGGTGGTGCAGTGCTGTTTGCTTTTCGATGCATTGCCATACACTGATCAGCCAAAACATTATGACCACCAACTTACTGCTAATATTCACCTGGTGAGGGATGACTGCTAGTCAGAAACATGCAGAGTGCGTGTAGTCCAGTGAGCATCTTGTCCACGTGTAGAGTGGGGAATGTAACAATATTATGAAAAGGAAAGTTGCTACTCACCATATAGAGGAGATGCTGAGTCGCAGATAGGCACAACAAAAAGACTGTGCGGCAGATACGGTGCCAGCTCACTCCAGCCATGACATGTCACCACTGTTATCCATGTGAAAGGTGGACATACCAGCTGTTAAGTAGGTAGTCGTAATATTGTGGGTGATCAGTGTAGGTGACACTCCCTTTTGATCCATCTTTGTTAACAAGCAGATATCAAGCTACCTGCTGCCTATTCTTGTGTTCCTGCTTTTGGGTCTTTCTTTGCAACTTTCTGCCATATACTGCCCTCTCTCTCTATTCTGAGTTTTCAACTTCCATTTCCCACTATGAGGTTGATGCCGTGGGTGTGTAGATTCTCTTTCAGCAGTGTTGCAGTGTCCCATTCATAAGTAAACTCAGTTGTTAGGCCACGGACATCTTAAGTATATGTAAAAAAATCTTCTGTGCTGGTATCTACATCTACATCTACATCCATACTCCGCAAGCCACCTGACGGTGTGTGGCAGAGGGTACCCTGAGCACCTATATCGGTTCTCTCTTCTACACTCCTGGAAATTGAAATAAGAACACCGTGAATTCATTGTCCCAGCAAGGGGAAACTTTATTGACACATTCCTGGGGTCAGATACATCACATGATCACACTGACAGACCCACAGGCACATAGACACAGGCAACAGAGCATGCACAATGTTGGCACTAGTACAGTGTATATCCACCTTTCGCAGCAATGCAGGCTGCTATTCTCCCATGGGGACGATCGTAGAGATGCTGGATGTAGTCCTGTGGAACGGCTTGGCATGCCATTTCCACCTGGCGCCTCAGTTGGACCAGCGTTCGTGCTGGACGTGCAGACCGCGTGAGACGACGCTTCATCAAGTCCCAAACATGCTCAATGGGGGACAGATCCGGAGATCTTGCTGGCCAGGGTAGTTGACGTACACCTTCTAGAGCACGTTGGGTGGCACGGGATACATGCGTACGTGCATTGTCCTGTTGGAACAGCAAGTTCCCTTGCCGGTCTAGGAATGGTAGAATGATGGGTTCGATGACGGTTTGGATGTACCGTGCACTATTCAGTGTCCCCTCGACGATCACCAGTGGTGTACGGCCAGTGTAGGAGATCGCTCCCCACACCACGATGCCGGGTGTTGGCCCTGTGTGCCTCGGTATATGCAGTCCTGATTGTGGCGCTCACCTGCACGGCGCCAAACACGCATACGACCATCATTGGCACCAAGGCAGAAGCGACTCTCATCGCTGAAGACAACACGTCTCCATTCGTCCCTCCATTCACGCCTGTCGCGACACCACTGGAGGCGGGCTGCACGATGTTGGGGCGTGAGCGGAAGACGGCCTAACGGTGTGCGGGACCGTAGCCCAGCTTCATGGAGACGGTTGCGAATGGTCCTCGCCGATACCCCAGGAGCAACAGTGTCTCTAATTTGCTGGGAAGTGGCGGTGCGGTCCCCTACGGCACTGCGTAGGATCCTACGGTCTTGGTGTGCATCTGTGCGTCGCTGTGGTCCGGTCCCAGGTCGACGGGCACGTGCACCTTCCGCCGACCACTGGCGACAACATTGATGTACTGTGGAAACCTCACGCCCCACGTGTTGAGCAATTCGGCGGTACGTCCACCCGGCCTCTCGCATGCCCACAATACGCCCTCGCTCAAAGTCCGTCAACTGCACATACGGTTCACGTCCACACTGTCGCGGCATGCTACCAGTGTTAAAGACTGCGATGGAGCTCCATATGCCACGGCAAACTGGCTGACACTGACGGCGGCGGTGCACAAATGCTGCGCAGCTAGCGCCATTCGACGGCCAACACCGCAGTTCCTGGTGTGTCCGCTGTGCCGTGCGTGTGATCATTGCTTGTACAGCCGTCTCGCAGTGTCCGGAGCAAGTATGGTGGGTCTGACACACCGGTGTCAATGTGTTCTTTTTTCCATTTCCAGGAGTGTATTCCGGTCTCGTATTGTTCGTGGAAAGAAGGATTGTCGGTATGCTTCTGTGTGGGCTCTAATCTCTCTGATTTTATCCTCATGGTCTCTTCGCGAGATATACGTAGGAGGGAGCAATATACTGCTTGACTCTTCGGTGAAGGTATGTTCTCGAAACTTTAACAAAAGCCTGTACCGAGCTACTGAGCGTCTCTCCTGCAGAGTCTTCCACTGGAGTTTATCTGTCATCTCCGTAACACTTTCGCGATTACTAAATGATCCTGTAACGAAGCGCGCTGCTCTCCGTTGGATCTTCTCTATCTCTTCTATCAACCCTACCTGGTACGTATCCCACACTGCTGAGCAGTATTCAAGCAGTGGGCGAACAAGCGTACTGTTACCTACTTCCTTTGTTTTCGGATTGCATTTCCTTAGGATTATTCCAATGAATCTCAGTCTGGCATCCGCTTTACCGACGATCAACTTTATAAGATCATTCCATTCCATTTTAAATCACTCCTAATGCATACTCCCAGATAATTTATAGAATTAGCTGCTTCCAGTTGCTGACCTGCTATTTCATAGCTAAATGATAAGGGAACTATCTTTCTATGTATTCGCAGCACATTACACTTGTCTACATTGAGATTCAATTGCCATTCCCTGCGCCATTCGTCAATTCGCTGCAGATCCTCCTGCATTTCAGTACAATTTTCCATTGTTACAACCTCTCGATACACCACAGCATCATCTGCAAAAAGCCTCAGTGAACTTCTGATGTCATCCACAAGGTCATTTATGTATATTGTGAATAGCAACGGTCCTATGACACTCCCCTGTGGCGCACCTGAAATCACTCTTACTTTGGAAGACTTCTCTCCATTGAGAATGACATGCTGTGTTCTGTTACCTAGAAACTCTTCAATCCAATCACACAATTGGTCTGATAGTCCATATGCTCTTACTTTGTTCATTAAATGACTGTGGGGAATTGTATCAAACGCCTTGCGGAAGTCAAGAAACACGGCATCTACCTGTGAACCTGTGTCTATGGCCCTCTGAGTCTTGTGGACGAATAGCGCGAGCTGGGTTTCACACGACCGTCTTTTTCGAAATCCATGCTGATTCCTACAGAGTTGATTTCTAGTCTCCAGAAAAGTCATTATACTCGAACATAATACGTGTTCCAAAATTCTACAACTGATCGATGTTAGAGATATAGGTCTATAGTTCTGCACATCTGTTTCACGTCCCTTCTTGAAAATGGGGATGACCTGTGCTATTTTCCAATCCTTTGGAACGCTACGCTCTTCTAGAGACCTACGGTGCACCGCTGCAAGAAGGGGGGCAAGTTCCTTCGCGTACTCTGTGTAAAATCGAACTGGTATCCCATCAGGTCCAGCGGCCTTTCCTCTTTTGAGCGATTTTAATTGTTTCTCTATCCCTCTGTCATCTATTTCGATTTCTACCATTTTGTCATCTGTGCGACAATCTAGAGAAGGAACTGCAGTGCAGTCTTCCTCTGTGAAACAGCTTTGGAAAAAGACATTTAGTATTTCGGCCTTTAGTCTGTCATCCTCTGTTTCAGTACCATTTTGGTCACAGAGTGTCTGGACATTTTGTTTTGATCCACCTACCGCTTTGACATAAGACCAAAATTTCTTAGGATTTTCTGCCAAGTCAGTACATAGAACTTTACTTTCGAATTAGTTGGTCGCCTCTCGCATAGCCCTCCTCACACTACATTTCGCTTCGCGTAATTTTTGTTTGTCTGCAAGGCTTTGGCTATGTTTATGTTTGCTGTGAAGTTCCCTTTGCTTCCGCAGCAGTTTCCTAACTCGGTTTTTGTACCACGGTGGCTCTCTTACGATCTTGCTTGGCACATACTCATCTAACGCATATTGTACGATGGTTTTGAACTTTGTCCACTGATCCTCAACACTATCTGTACTTGAGACAAAACTTTTGTGTTGAGCCATCAGGTACTCTGTAATCTGCTTTTTGTCACTTTTGCTAAACAGAAAAATCTTCCTACCCTTTTTAATATATCTATTTATGGCTGAAATTATCGATGCAGTAACCGCTTTATGATTGCTGATTCCCTGTTCTGCGTTAACTGTTTCAAATAGTTCGGATCTGTTTGTCAGCAGAAGGTCTCTTATGTTATCGCCACGAGTCGGTTCTCTGTTTAACTGCTCAAGGTAGTTTTCAGATAAAGCACTTAAAAAAATTTCACTGGATTCTTTGTCCCTGCCACCCGTTATGAACGTTTGAGTCTCCCAGTCTATATCCGGCAAATTAAAATCTCCACCCAGAACTATAACATGGTGGGGAAATCTACTCGAAATGTTTTCCAAATTATCCTTCAGGTGCTCAGCCACAACAGCTGATGAGCCAGGGGGCCTATAGAGACATCCAATTACCATGTCTGAGCCTGCTTTAAGTGTGACCTTCACCCAAATTATTTCACATTTCGGATCTCTTTGCCTTTACATATGTCTGCTTGTGTCTGTATAGGTGCAGATGGATATGTGTGTGTGTGTGTGCGCGAGTGTATACCTGTCCCTTTTTCCCCCTAAGGTAAGTCTTTTCGTGCCCGGGATTGGAATGATTTCTTACCCCCTCCCTTAAAACCCACATCGTTTTGTCTTTCCCTCTCCTTCCCTCTTTCCTGATGAAGCAACCGTTTGTTGCGAAAGCTTGAAATTTGTGTGTGTGTGTTTTTTATTGTGTCTATCTACCAGCGCTTTCTCGTTTGGTAAGTCACAGCATCTTCTTTTAATATATTTCAACTGTGGTTATTGTTTTATTCAAATAAAATATCAATTCTAATTCTTTCACTCATCAGTTTAATCATCATATAAACTTTTTATTTGCTCTCATTTTTTTTCTTCATTTTATTAATTTTTTCTTTCGGAAACTATGTTGATGTGATTGTCATTACTTGCATGTATTTATTTTGAGTTAATTTCTTCCCTTTTATCATTTTATATTTTCATCCAGTCATTACGCATTTTCATGTTTTCATTTTATGTATAAAATCTTCTTTCATTTAAATCTTCATTTGTGTTATTTCGTCCATGGTGTGAGAAGAATTTATTTTATATGTTTGTATTATTATTACTCTCCAAAAATATCTACATCTTGTAATGAAAAATCAGTTTTTGACACCATCATACAGCCAATATAAACAAGTTATTTTTGTCTTTTGTTTTCTAATTGATAGATCAGTATTTTAAAATGTCTAAATATTATGATAAATAAATAAAAACACCCCCACTATGAACCACGGACTTTGCAATTGGTGGGGAGGCTTGCTTGCCTCAGCGATACAGATAGCCATACCGTAATTGCAACTGCAACGGTGGGGTATATGCTGAGAGGCCAGACAAATGTGTGGTTCCTGAAGAGGAGCAGCAGCCTTTTCAGTAGTTGCAGGGGCAACAGTCTGGATGATTGACTGATCTGGCCTTGTAACACTAACCAAAATGGCCTTGCTGTGCTGGTACTGCGAATGGCTGAAAGCAAGGGGGAACTACAGCTGTAATTTTTCCCGAGGGCATTCAGATTTACTGGTATGGTTAAATTATGATGGTGTCCTGGGTAAAATATTCTGGAGGTAAAATAGTCCCCCATTAGGATCTCTGGGCAGGGACTATTTAAGAGGACGTCGTTATCAGGAGAAAGAAAACTGGCGTTCTATTGATCGGAGCGTGCAATGTCA
The DNA here is from genome assembly GCF_023864345.2 of Schistocerca serialis cubense. Classification (NCBI taxonomy): domain Eukaryota; kingdom Metazoa; phylum Arthropoda; class Insecta; order Orthoptera; family Acrididae; genus Schistocerca; species Schistocerca serialis. The sequence goes on along the minus strand of NC_064639.1, from coordinate 852,051,755 downwards.
GATCCCAATATCGGGCAGGTAGGTTGTTGTTGTTGTTGTTGTTGTTGTTGTTGTGGCCTTCAGTTCTGACACTGGTTTGATGAAGCTCTCCATGCTACTCTATCCTGTGCAAGCTTCTTCATATCCCAGTACCTACTGCAGCATACATCCTTCTGAATCTTCTTAGTGTATTCATCTCCTGGTCTCCCTCTACGATTTTTACCCTCCACGCTGCCCTCCAGTACTAAATTGGTGATCCCTTGATGCCTCAGAACATGTCCTACCAACCGATCCCTTCTTCTAGTCAAGTTGTGCCACAAACTCCTCTTCTCCCCAATTCTATTCAATACATCCTCATTAGTTATGTGGTCTACCCATCTAATCTTGTGCATTCTTCTGTAGCACCACATTTCAAAAGCTTCTATTCTCTCCTTGTCTAAACTATTTATCGTCCATGTTTCACTTTCATACATGGCTACACTCTATACAAATACTTTCAGAAACGACTTCCTAACACTTAAATCAATACTCGATGTTAACGAATTTCTCTTTTTCAGAAACACTTTCCTTGCCATTGCCAGTCTACATTTTATATCCTCTCTACTTCGACCATCATCAGTTATTTTGCTTCCCAAATACCAAAACTCCTTTGCTACTTTAAGTGTCTCATTTCCTAATCTAATTCCCTCAGCATTACCCGACTTAATTTGACTACATTCCATTATCCTTGTTTTGCTTTTGTTGATGTTCATCTTATACCCTCCTTTCAGGACACTGTCCATTCCGTTCAACAGCTCTTCCAAGCCCTTTGCTCTTTCTGACAGAATTACAACGTCATCGGCAAACCTCGAAGTTTTTAGTTTGTTCTCCATGGATTTTAATACCTACTCTGAACTTTTCTTTTGTTTACTTTACTGCTTGCTCAATATACAGATTGAATAACATCGGGGAGAGGCTGCAACCCTGTCTCACTCCTATCCCAATCATCGCTTCCCTTTCATGCCGCTCGACTCTTATAACTGCCATCTGGTTTCTGTACAAATTGTAAATAGCCTTTCGCTCCCTGTACTTTACCCCTGCCACCTTCAGAATTTGAAAGAAAGTATTCCAGTCAGGTAGCTTAGAAAATTTAAAAAGGTAAATGGGTAGGTTAAAGTTAGATATAGTGGGAATTAGTGAAGTTCGGTGGCCAGAGGAACAAGACTTTTGGCCAGGAGAATACAGGGTTATAAATACAAAATCAAATAGGGGTAATGCAGGAGTAGGTTCAATAATGAATAAAAAAATAGGAGTGTGGGTAAGCTACTACAAACAGCATAGTGAATGCATTATTATGGCCAAGATAGACACGACACCCACGCCTACTACAGTAGTACAAGTTTATATGCCAACTAGCTCTGCAGATGACGAAGAAATTGATGAAATGTATGATGAGATAAAAGAAATTATTCAAATAGTGAAGGGAGATGAAAATTTAATAGTCATGGGTGACTGGAATTCGATAGTAGGAAAAGGGAGAGAAGGAAACGTAGTAGGTGAATATTTAATGGGGGTAAGGAATGAAAAAGGAAGCCGCCTAGTAGAATTTTGCGCAGAGCATAACTTAATCATAGCTAACACTTGGTTCAAGAATCATGAAAGAAGGTTGTATACATGGAAGAAGCCTGGAGATACTAGAAGGTATCAGATAGATTATATAATGGTAAGACAGAGATTTGGGAACCACGTTTTAAATTGTAAGACATTTCAAGGGGCAGACGTGGACTCTGACCACAATCTATTGGTTATGAACTGTAGATTAAAACTGAAGAAACTGCAAGAAGGTGGGAATTTAAGGAGGTGGGACCTGGATAAACTGACTAAACCAGAGGTTGTCCAGAGTTACAGGGACAGCATAAGGGAACAATTGACAGGAATGGGGGAAAGAAATACAGTAGAAGAAGAATGGGTAGCTTTGAGGGATGAAGTAGTGAAGACAACACAGGATCAAGTAGGTAAAAAGACGAGGGCTAGTAGAAATCCTTGGGTAACAGAAGAAATATTGAATTGAATTGATGAAAGGAGAAAATATAAAAATGCAGTAAATGAAGCAGGCAAAAAGGAATACAAACGTCTCAAAAATGAGATCAACAGGAAGTGTAAAATGGCTAAGCAGGGATGGCTAGAGGACAAATGTAAGGATGTAGAAGTTTATCTCACTAGGGGTAAGATAGATACTGCCTACAGGAAAATTAAAGAGACCTTTGGAGAAAAGAGAACCACTTGCATGAATATCAAGAGCTCAGATGGAAATCCAGTTCTAAGCAAAGAAAGGAAAGCAGAAAGGTGGAAGGAGTATATAGAGGGTCTATAAAAGGGCGATGTACTTGAGGACAATGTTATGGAAATGGAAGAGGATGTAGATGAAGATGAAATGGGAGATATGATACTGCGTGAAGAGTTTGACAGCGCACTGAAAGACCTGAGTGGAAACAAGGCCCCAGGAGTAGACATCATTCCATTAGAACTACTGACAGCCTTGGGAGAGCCAGTCCTGACAAAACTCTATCATCTAGTGAGCAAGATGTATGAGACAGGTAAAATACCCTCAGACCTCAAGAAGAATATAATAATTCCAATCCCAAAGAAAGCAGTTGTTGTCAGATGTGTTTTCTTAAATTACTGAACTATCAGTTTAATAAGTCACAGCTGCAAAATGCTAACGCGAATTGTTTACAGACGAATGGAAAAACTGGTAGAAGCCGACCTCGGGGAAGATCAGTTTGGATTCCGTAGAAATGTTGGAACACGTGAGGCAATACTGACCCTACGACATATCTTAGAAGAAAGATTAAGGAAAGGCAAACCTATGTTTCTAGCATTTGTAGACTTAGAGCAAGCTTTTGACAATGTTGACTTGAGTGCTCTCTTTCAAACTCTGAAGGTGGCAGGGATAAATTACAGGGAGCGGCAGGCTATTTACAATTTGTACAGAAAGCAGATGGCAGTTATAAGAGAACGGAATGGACAGTGTCTTGAAAGGAGGATATAAGATGAACATCAACAAAAGCAAAACGAAGATAATGGAATGTAGTTGAATTAAGTCGGGTGATGCTGAGGGAATTAGATTAGGAAATGAGACACTTAAAGTGGTAGATGAGTTTTGCTATTTGTGGAGCAAAATAACTGATGATGGCCAAAGTAGAGAGGATGTAAAATGTAGACTGGCAATAGCAAGGAAAGCGTTTCTGAAGAAGAAAATTTTGTTAACATTGAGTATAGAGTTAAGTGTCAGGAAGTCGTTTCTGAAAGTATTTGTATGGAGTGTAGCCAGGTATGGAAGTGAAACATGGACAATAAATAGTTTAGACAAGAAGAGAATAGAAGCTTTCGAAATGTGGTGCTACAGAAGAATGCTGAAGATTAGATGGGTAGATTACATAACTAATGAGGTGGTATTGAATAGGCTTGAGGAGGAGAGGAGTTTGGCACAACTTGATTAGAAGAATGGATTGGTTGGTAGTACATGTTCTGAGGCGTCAAGAGATCACCAATTTAGTATTGGTGGGCAGCGTGGAGGGTAAAAATCGTAGACGGAGACCAGGAGATGAATACACTAAGCAGATTCAGAAGGATGTAGGTTGCAGTAGGTACTGGAAGATGAAGAGGCTTGCACAGGATAGAGTAGCATGGAGAGCTGCATCAAACCAGTCTAAGGACTGAAGACCACGACAACAACAACAAATAAGAACAATTCCAATCACTGGGTCAGAGATTTAAAATGAAAAGAGAATAAGAGGAAGTATATATGAGAGCAAATAAAAAAGTTAATATGGTAATTAAAATGATGCGGCAAAGGATTAGTAATTCAAAACTTATATTAAAAAGAAAAGAAAAAAAATGCATGAGTAATAGTGAGTACAATCATTTCAATAAACATGTATTACAAATCGCATATGAAGGGAGTCAAACACACAACCTTCAGTACAGCAGCAAAATACCTTAACTGCTAGACGATGGTAACATTTTTATAATAGTTCTATTGTAAAGGCTCTAGTAGATCATAAAAATTTCCGAAATTAGTTTTTGACAATTACTCACAATCAAAAGTCCATCAGGGTGAATGGCTGCAATGTGAAACACTTGGTGCAACATCGTGCAGGTCATATTCAGAGATAGCTGCCAATACAGTCACAATGGTACACTGGACATGCTGTTTTGCAGTAATCCTATTGCTGTCTGCCTAGACTGACACTTTATCGTGTGTCAATTCATTGAATACCTTTGTGTGTGGAGGGAAAATGCTGTGAAATTGGCCAGCACTTTGGCAAACTCTCAATGTGACTTTGACACTAAAAGATTGCCACATAGGCAGGGTTGTGTTAACTCTATATAAACCGTGACTGTGATTGAAAATTGTGAAGTACGACAATGGTGGTTCTTCCTGACTGGGATAACGGATGTGGATGTAAGACTGGAATGGGCAAGAGAAGCAAAGAAGGGGAGTAGTGGGAGGGAGGGTTGAGGAGAGGTGGCTGACAGCTGGGAGGTAAAGGCAGCATGAGCACAGCATCAGAATGTTTCACAGTTGAGCTCTTCCCAGCGACAGGTAGGGGGAGTTGTTTGCAATGCACAATGTTGTTGTTGATTGGATTGGGGGGGGGGGGGGGGGGGGATATAATAAAGGAAAAGGGAGACTGGAAAATGGTAAAGTGCAGAATGAATGAAGTTCAGTTCATGGGGCAGGGATTGAGCTGGGAGGTGGTAGCGGAGATTGAGGCCTGGAGGATTACAGGAATGATGGATGTGATGCAAGGACAATTTCGATCTATGCTGATGTCACTATTTTGCTGCCTTCCCAGTGTACACAATGTCCTAGTCCGTCCTTACATCTGTCAGCTACCATCTCCTTGCCACGTGAGTCATACCGCGGTGGAAGATTTAGGTGGAAGATCTGTCTATACTCGTCCAACATGTCCTACTCCAGTCCCGTACAGGCTTATTCTTTCCCATCAGAGGCAGGGCCACCTGTGAAAGCAGCTATGTCATATTCCAACTCTGCTGTAGTTTCTGCAATGTGTTTCATGTGGACTTGAGTACCATCTTGCCCACCACAATGGTTGCTAACTGTCAAAATTTGTTGAAGAGCAGAGTTGGCCACCCAGTAGCAAAATATGCTTCTAAGTACAACACGCTCGATTTCAGTGGCTGCATGTCTGGATCCTTTGGCTCAGCATCAGCTCCCCAAAATTACATAGCTGGGATTTGTCCTTGCAACACATCTTTTGATTCCATATAATCCATCTGGCCTCAGTCTCTCCTGGCACAAAGTAGTGAACTAGTACAATGGAGCTGGACAGGTGTATGTTTACTCTATAGCTCTGAATAAGCATTCGTCCAAAAGCAGCAGTGTTCTCAGCTCCATTTATGTTCCTCTTAATGACTCTTCTCTTCTACTGGAAAAATAGTTAGGTTTGTGAGCTATAAATTTTGTTCTCACTTAATGAGCCATCACACAGCACAACATAGATCCGTACTTAAGAGATTTTGCATGTTCTCCTTCACACCTCTGAGTGTGTTGTCTATTCAGTGAGTTGTTATATTTACTCCTTAAATGACTAATATTCCACCAATGAATTTCCATTATCTTACTTTTATGTAAGAAATTTATAGATTTTTTGTAAATTTTATTCTTTCCTCTAAATTTGTGGTGCAGACTATAATATTCAAAAATCTGTAGGGGCTGAGAGCAAATGTGTTGTTACCGTTTGAAGAAGGCCAGTTAATGAAGGCTCCAGACATAGTAAATGAAGATTCATCAAGCCGAAAGCGTAGTTCAAGCCTCACAGAGCACAGCAGCAGGCGTAACCTGAGGGCATTACCGCCAGCAGGTGGTCCCGCAGCTGCTGCCGCCCGCTCGTCAGATCTCAAACCACCAATTGATGAAGCTCTGATGACTTTTCATGTGGAACTTACAGAGACCTGCATTGATCTAATGGCCAGATATACATTTTCTACATGTTATGCTGTACCAAAGAGGTGATTATTTCCATTTTTATTTCATTGTAATTTGAAAATGTGTCTGCCAGTAATGTACATCTTTATAATGTTGTTCTTTTTTTTAAGTGTTTGTTTCATCAATATTTCCTTTGTGGGTGATAATTTTTTACTCCTTTATTCTGCACCGGAGCTAAGATATGGATGTTGCAGGCTTTATTGCAAATTAATTAAGCAACAATTTTCCCCCCCCAGGCTGCCTACTGCTGATTTCCTCCTTAGCGGGGGACAGTCAATGACATGGCTTGTAGGAAATAAGTTGATCACTGTTACAACAAGTGGCTGCAGTCAGAAGGCACTCCGGAATGGATTATGCGACAAATGTTGGCAAGTTTGTCATACAGGTGAGTTGTGCTTCTGTTAATAGTGTTGGTTATATTATGTCGTTTCATGAAACTGTAAGTGCTTGGATGAAATAATAATAAGAAGAAATTAATTTATTTGAGGCAGAAACTGATTTGGGATTGTAATTTTGAATTTTACTGTAGGTATGATGCTCACTATTTTTTTCTGTGTTTGATTCATGAGCAAACATCCGTCTGTGTTTGGAGAGAACTCTTCTATTTACAGTAGTGATAAACACATTAGAAAGAGTAAATTAGTTTCTGGGAATGGTGTGAACATGTATTTATTAAAATGTTCAGGATTCTGTGCGTATAGAATTAAGTTCAAGAAAAATGATGTGAATACTGACCAACTGATCTAAACTTTGTTGTGTTGTTATCTTTAAAATTTATGAAACACAAATTTTGCTGGGGGTACTGGAGTGATGAAGATAATGATGGTTTATTGGCACAGCACGTGATTAAGTACTACAGCAATGGTGACAAAATTGAACTTTTTGGTAACCATAGAAAGTCATGTATCACATTTCTTTACATCCTTTTTTTTTTAATTTTTTATTGAATTTCATTGAATCTGTGTGTAAAGAGTAAGACTGGTTGATAATTTATGTGGCACTGTAGAAAAGTGTTAGCAGTTAGGTACCAGAAATTGGTCATTTGATAAACATGGAAAATTTATTATATATAGAAGTAACAGAGACAGAAAAAGAAAAAGATGGAAGAAAAATCCATTGTTTTCAGAAGAATGTGAGAAAAAGAAAAGCAGTGAAGGAAAAACACCTATAAGAGGATTCCAGCGAAAGTAAAGAAGCGTATGAAAATGTTAATAGAAAAACTAAAAGTCGTCTCAGAAGGAAAAAGAGAGAACATGTGGATAGTTTAATCAAAAGAACAGAGGAGGATAAAAGTGCAGAGAATGCAAGAGATTTTTACAGATCAGTCAGATTTTGCAAGAAAAGATATACACCATGTATTTATGGCATTAAAGATAAAAGTGGAACACAGTTCTGAAAAGATCCAAAGGTATGGAAATTTGGAGAGAATATTCTGAGGAGATTCTAAGTGTTGATGATGGAAGTGGAGATATGGAGCAGCAACGTGATTATGAGAGTGTAGATTCCTTCGTGGAACTGCCAACAATGAAAGAGACAGTAGACTCAATCAAAATACTAAAAGACAACAAAGCTCCAGGGAGAGGTGGCATAACAGCTGAATTGTTTAAGAAAGGAGGAATAAAAATTGAAAAACAAATACAAAAACTTGTTACGAACCTCTGGAATGAAGAAAGAATGCCAGAGGAGTGGACAGAGGCAATAATAAACCAATTCATAAAAAGGGCTACAAACAACAATGCAGGAACTACAGAGGCATTTTATTAATTAGCACTGCCTTGAAAGTGGTCTCCAAGGTCCTCCAGAAACAATTAGATCCATAATTAAAAGAGATACTAAATGAGAAACAAGTAGGGTGTATGAACAATCATTCAACTATTGACCAGATATTCATACTTAAAGAAGCCATATCCAAATATTGGGAGTATAACAAAACAATGGCAATACTATTTGTTGATTTTAAGAAAACCTGTGAGAGTACATCCAGAGATAAGTTGTGGGAGAAAATGCAGGGATTCGTAATAGCAAAGAAGATTATAAATCTTGTGAAAGTGACGCTGAAAGGCTCAAAAGGGGTAGTGAAGATGGGTGGAGAATATCCCAAGGCATTTGACATAAAAACAGGAGTCAGGCAAGGAGGTGGAATATCACCCTTCTTGTTCAGCATTGTAATACAGGAAGTGCTGAACACAGCGAGTGAAGTAGGAGCCCTTAGAACAAAAATAAATGTAGTGGCCTTTGCAGATGATGAAGTACTAATTGCTGAAAATCCAGATGACCTTAAAATACTGGCAAAGAGACTTTCAAAAAGCAAAGAAATCTAGACTAAAAGTAAATGGTGAGAAAACAAAATTCATGAGGGTTGAAAGAAATTACAGAACAAAACCACGGGAAACGCTGCAGATCGATAACCACATGTTTGAAGAAGCAGATGAGTTTAAATATCTGGGGGTACTAGTAAAAAACAAAAATGATGACAAGCAAGAAATAGAGGCAAGGATCAGAGCTGCATCCAGAGCATCATACTCACTCAACAAACTACTACCATCTCAAATTTTTTCAAGAGGAATCAAAGTAAGAATATGTAAAACCATAATCAGACCAGTATTACTATATGGGGCAGAAATATGGAGAACATATAAATAAATGGAGAAAAGATAAAATTTTTCAAAAATAACGTATTGCGAAAGATATTTGAACCAATCTGTGAGGGAGGAGAATGGCAGAGAAGAGAGCAGGGATCTTTTCTGAAAGAAATCGCAGAGAATAAACTGGAAGGACAAAGACCTCTAGGCAGGCCGAAAATGAGATGGAGAGACCAGGTTGCCAAGGATCTCAAAGTACTGGGAGCAAGGGGAGAAGATGTTGAAGACAGAATACTATGAAAGAGTTTACTTGACGAGGCCAAAAACCAACTGCGATTCGTGGGGCTAGGAGAGTAAGAGTAACAGAAAAATCGATCCTGGTGGGAATAGCTACCAGTCACATAATGATGAGCGAGCGTATTGGTGGTGGATGAAACATAGTTAAAGAAAAAAAAATATTTTACTCGTGTACTAGACATTATTCCCCTTTTTAGTGACTTAAAAATGCTTTCTGTGATAGTGCAGTTTTTTGTAATAGTGTGAAACTTCATGTATTTGTGTTGTACAGTATCTGTGGCATAATTTTGTTGTTTCAATGATTTATTCCTAGTGTTGCTTTTGTCTTGATCCAAAGAAATATAATACACTTGGCACTGTTGAGTTGAGGGATATTGATTTCATATCTTTTACACTGTCTGATTAAATAAGTGAAGCACTCTGAAGGTAAAAGAAACTTCCTGGTTTGAGAGTGTATGTTATATTATATCTGTGGTTATAGCTTTGAGTAATCTTGACAAAGAACTTGGTTGTATGAGCCCACTTATCAATATGATGTTGTAGCCCCTCTGGCCTGGATTCATACACTGATTTGGTTGTGAAGGATATCATAAAGGGGAGTTGACATGTGAGCTGGTCTGCGGGGGACAGATGTAGTCTGGGCACAGGAGTTCAGTGTCACACAGACAGGTCATGGAGACACTTTATACATGTGGATGTGTTTTGTGTTACAAAAATGGCACCAAAATACTGTCATATGAGAGGCAACTCATCAGCACACAGAATGTCAGTGATGTACCACTGTGCCATTAGAGTTCCCTCAGTCACTAGCAGCTTTTACCTGATGTCATACCCAATTGGAAGAACTGGAAGTCTCTTTAGGTTGCTGCATCATTGAACACAATGTGATGCCTTTCAGCAGCAGACTCTGATTCCTGGTCATGACACCACTCCAAACACAAATGTTTGTGTTATGAGTTAATGAGAGCCTATGCATGGTACGTAATTCCGTGGTCCAGCTACGTCTAGTGTCTGACCGATGGTGTGGAATGACACAGAATGTTGCAGCGAGCCTGTTATGTATTCTCGAATGCCAGGTACATGTGTGAAGAGGATAATGTGCGTGGTGCACAGTATGGTGATTCTCACTTGTGATGGTCAAATAAGGTCAACCGGAACCATGATGACAGATACGCCTGCTCTCATGTACCCATGCAATCAGACATTGGGCCACTGTCACACCTGAATGCTTCACAAATCTGAATGTTGCACAGTTTGATCAGCCAATCAAATGGCGACCCACAATGAGACCCTTTCCAGATTTTCAGGTGCTGATAATGATGTCTCACAGGAGTACATGGCATCTCCATGTTGTTTAGTGATTACGTAACATCTTATAATGTTCACATCCCTTATACGCCCTACCACGCCTAGTAACAACAACAAACATGATCACCACCAACATACTCTGGTGACTGTTTTACCTGTCACAGACAATTGCAAATCTAACCATTTACATACCAGATGATCGTGTGTGTGTGTGTGTGTGTGTGTGTGTGTGTGTGTGTGTGTGTGTGTGTAAGAAGTTACATTGAAATCTGACTGTCTTTTGAGTGCTTCACAATTTTTGTCAGGCTGAGTAATTTACTTGACAGTTGTTTAACGTCATGTGTGATTGTTATGACTGTCCCATTCTACTTACATTACTCATGGAATGGTTGATAGATGACTTCCTTCCCATTTGTTGAGCCATTTCCCTTTCCTCTTTGTGTGTTCTTTGATCCATACTTCAGAATTACAAAATATGCTACTCAAAATTTTTTTTTCATTGCTATGATTTAGCTGAACCAACTTCACCTGATGAAATTGATGTTGAAGTACGAAATCAGAAAGCTCCTGTGCAAAGAAGCAACAGTAGTGAGGTATGTATTCTGTTGACTTTTTTTTCTGTAGACTTTGAGGAAATTTTTATGTAATACTCGGTAATAAGAAACATTTGTTTTATTTTCTCATGCATGTTCAATTCATTTTCTGCAGAGTAAAAGAACTAAGTCTCATGTGCATAAAAATATAAGTGTTTGAAAATGATGCTTAATGTAAAGCGTTTGTTGATTATTTTATGTCGAATGAACGTTGGAAGATATTTCCAATTTGGTTTGCATGAGAGCTATTAGCTAATCTCAATATTCTCGCTATATCTATTATTATTATTATTATTATTATTATTATTATTATTATTATTATTAAGGTATGACAGCCTCAGCATATGGCATTGTATATTAAGTCTTTGATTCTTCATCCCAATGTTTTTCGTGACTGTTGTACAGATTGAACTGATATTGCATGCAACAATAGAACAACAGTTGCCTCCTAATCTGGTACTTACATGACACATTCCACAGGCTTCCAGTATTAGCTTTGTGTGTTGTATGTTATTTGCAGTAATGGGTATGCATTATGCAGTGCGAAGTATTAATAGTGTCTTAAGAAATAGCTTTATAAACATCATTCCTGAGGAGGATGAGAATTTGTATGAATGGTGCACACTGGAATGGATCTCATCCATTGTGAAATATAGAAAAGCTGAGCTGCTATTCCTGTCAGCTATTTGATTTTTTAAATTTGTGCATTAGACACAGTTTGTTATGTTTGGTCCCAGCAGCTTGTAAATTTTCACTACCCTTCTGTATTAAATGTTTTGAATTTTCACTTTTCACATTTTTTGAAATTGATACATTAATTTTTTTGCAAGGAAATTGTGTGTGCTGCAGTGAAGATGGCATTTCCTTCTAGCAGGTGTACCCATTCTGTAAGAAGAAAAAAGGAATTTCTTTTTAAGGAAGGGGATTACTGCAGCCAGACTCTGTTACCTTAAAGATACATTGCCAGCCTGTAGAATAAAGTCATTTAGGGATTAGCTGTGGTGTATGATTTTGTGATGTAGGATAAGGAAAGTTGTGGCAGAATCTAAATAATTTGGGAGGAGTAAAGGAGATATTGCACTGATAAGTGGAAGCATTGAATCGTCATGAAAAAGCGTGAGAACTTTGCTAGCTTTAAGACAACTCCTTTAATGAGCTTTAGTGTGTGCAAGTCCACCAGACAGTGCATGTTCCGTCCCCTCCCCTCCTCCCTACACACACACACACACACACACACACACACACACACACACACACACACACACACACACACACACACATACATTTGTGCAGCTAAATTATGATGGTTGAACTCACAGTGGCAGAACTGCAGTTCAGTAGATGGACTTGGATGAGGGTTTGTGTCAGGCAGGGTGAATAGAGAGAGAGAAAGCTGGGAAATGGGAGGTGGTGTTTTGATAAGGTAGTTGATAGTTCAGAGCAATGCAGCAGGTGTGCAGGATAGGAATGCGGAACAGAGGGGCAGCAGATTCATCAGATACAAATGCGGCACATGGGTACTGGAACCAGTGAGCTTATGCAGTGCACAATGACAGTGATATGGAATGGTGGATTGGGAGAGGATGACAGGACTTTGGAAGGAGGGACTGTTAAGTGGAGGGTGTGGATGTAGTGAGTTAGTGGAAATTGAGGCCAGGAGGACTGCAGGAGCAGAGGACATGTTGCAAGGATAATGTTCATCTATCTAGTTAAGAAAAGCTGGTGCTGGAGGGATGGATACAGATGCCACAGATTGTGAAGCAACCATTGAACTCTGTATATTGTGCTAAACAGTGTGTTGGGCCACTAGATGCCCAACTTTGTTCTTGGCTACAGTATGGCAGTGGCCATTCATTCTTACGGGCAACTGGTTGGTGGTCATTCCACATATAATGCAGTTCTGAGGGCTGATATAACATGGCTGCTTTCACATGTGGCCCTGCCTCGTATGGAGTAGAAAAAGCCTATGGCATTCTTCGAGTAGAATGTGCTCAATGTGTCTTCCACAGGTATGTGACCTCTGTGATGTGGGGTTGGGAATGAGAGTGGAATATGGGGATGGATCAGGATGACGTAGAGGTTGTGTGGGTGGTGGAATATCAATTTAGGGGGGGGATTGGAAGTACTGTGGACAGGATGTCCCTCATTTCTGGGCATGGCGATAAATAGCTGTAGCCCTGGTGAAGGACTTGGTTCAGGTGCTTTAGTCTGGAACGATATTGGCTGATGAGGGGAAGCTCTCCTTTGCTCGATATTGCAAGAGGTTTAGGGATCTGTGAGGATCTGGTATGGGAAATGTGTTGTGTGGACCATTTTTAGGGATTAATGCCTGTCTGTGAAGACCTTTCTGACAGTTTCAGCATACTGGGCAAAAGAGAATTTTTGTCATTGCATGAGTGACCAGACTAAATGGGAGCAATATTTTGGTGTGGAAAGGATGACAGCTGTCAAAATGCAGGTATTGTTGATGCTTTTTGGGTTTAATATGGACAGAGGTTTGGATGGAGCCATCAGAGAGCTGAAGGTCAAAGCTTACAAAGGTAGCATGTTGAGCTTCGAACCTGTTAAGTAGGTGAGAAGGATGTTCTGAAGCTGTAGAGGAATGTGGGTAGAATGTCTTGACCCTGGGTCCAGATCATGAAGATATCATCAATGAACTTGTCCTAGACAAGATATTGAGGTTTGGGGTAGGCCAGAAAAGTTTCCTTAAGGCAGCCTATGAATAGTTTGGCATAAGAAGATGCCATGCATGGTACCCATGGCCATGCAGCAGATGTGTTTACGTGTGTTTTCCTCAGAGTAGTAGTAGTGTCTGTGAGGATGTAATTGGCTAGATGTATAAAGAATGAGGGGGTTGAATTTTGGGTCAGAAGAACATAGAGAGAGGCACTGTTCAATAGCAGCAAGGTCATGGAGCATAAGCAGGATGGTGGCATATAGGGAGTTGGCATCAACAGTGATAAGAAGGGGTGGTGATAATGGGATGGGGACAGTCAAGAGCCAGTGAAGTAAGTGGTTTGTTATCTTTAACATAAGAGGCTAAGCGACGAGCAATTTTTTGTAGGCATTAGTTGACAAGAGCAGAGATTCATTTGTGGTGCACAGTGATCATCTACAGTGAGCATCCAGGAAATAGGGGTGTACGGATTTTGATAACCCGGTAGATGGAGGATGTGCGGGTTATCGTTGGGGTGAGAAGGGAAATGGACTCAGGGCAAAGATTTTGTGACACTCCAATGAACTGGAAAGGGGATTGGAGATTATGTTGGACTTCTTGGATGGGATCACTTTGACAAAAATTCTAGGCAGAAGAGTAACAGTTGTCAGAAGCATTCTGTCAGATACCTGGGGATTGTTAATGAGGCAAAGTTGGAGATAAGAAATTCCTGGAATTGGTAACGAAGAAGTGTTCCTGATTTATGGAGCAGGAGAGTGAGAGTTGATCATAGATGAGTCCAGCATGATTGAAATGGCCTGTTGGGATGGAAGTGAGGCCTGCAGATATGACTGAAATGTCTGTAGGATTGAGGTTGTGATGGATATATTGACAACAGTATTTTGGATTTCCTTAGATCTCAATTTTGTTAAATGTTGGGAAGTAGTTTCGGAGAGTATGGCAAATGGAAGAGGTAAGCAGATCTGGGTGCAAGAAAAGTTGATGATTGTGATCGCTATGGGTAGGATAAGTGTTGATGGATAGTGGTATTAAGAGGTGCATGTAGGATATCAATAAACTGATTAATTGGAATTTGCCTGGAGTGCTCTTCCAGGTGTCGGAGGGCAAAAGTTTCGATTTGGGAGATGTAGTGTAGGTAGTTGTGATTGCACAGTAACAATATCTGGCTGAGGGAGTAGTACCAGGGTTGTTTTGTTAGGGATAGGGTTTGGCAGAATTTGAAAATTTGTATGTCATTGTCAAAGGATAGGTGAGATCCAGAAAAAGAGTATTATTATTATTATTATTATTATTATTATTATTATGTTTGTGTGTGAGAGGGGTGGGGTGGGGGGGGAGGGGGGGGGTGAGGATTCCTTGGCTTAAACAGCATTCAAGGAACAAGATGTGGAGCTGAATTTTGCCTGGGGATAAGGATACTTTTCTGAGCTGATGCAGATAAATGGAGTAGGGGTCCATTCAGAATGCACTGGATGGTTGAGGAAACTACAGATAACAAGATGCAGCTTTGGGGAATTAAAATGCCGGAAGAAACTGTGCTGAGGGCTATAGGGAGCGAGAATATTCATTTGCTTGTTAACTATCATTGCAAGCATGTGAAAAAAGAGGAACATGCATAAAATTATAATGGGAGCAATGTGTAAGAAGGGGTATGTTGATTTGGAGACAAAATGTAGAGCTGCTGCTGACAAATGAAATGGTTCGGAAGGTAGTGTGTGCGACACTTGCAGCAGCCATGACTGGTACTATCGGTTGTAGCAGTAGTCGTGTGTGATCAGGTTGCTGTGGTGTGTGTATAATACAGGTGAGAAAGAAGACAAGAGGAAGTTACAAACAAACAATACAG
Organism: Schistocerca serialis cubense; assembly: GCF_023864345.2. Taxonomy (NCBI): domain Eukaryota; kingdom Metazoa; phylum Arthropoda; class Insecta; order Orthoptera; family Acrididae; genus Schistocerca; species Schistocerca serialis. The sequence goes on along the minus strand of NC_064639.1, from coordinate 852,036,478 downwards.
GAGAGAAAAAGTAGGTATAAATTATGAGACAATAACAAATGACAGACACCACAAGGTGTAGGACAGAAGGGAGCAACTAAGTGATACAAATGTGGTAGGAAAATTTCTGCCTGAATTTCTGGAATAGGGTGGATGTTCCGGCATTCTGGCACGTCCTAGTGTAAGTCCCTCAATTTCCCCATTGCCAGGAGACTTCTGTGGACAGATGCGTTGTCCTGTTGGAAGAGTGTTTTTTCTTTTTTTTTCCTTCTTTAAGCCAGGTCAGTTTTCACAAATGCGTATGCCCAATTCTGTTAGAAGTTGATAGTAGCATTCTCCATTTCTGGTTTACTTTTTTCAAGGTAGTCAATCAACAAACTGCCTTTTGCATTCAACAATACTGGTGCCTTGATCCTTTCCACCAATGACACCAGTCTTGCCTTCTTTGGAACTGAGGAACTGGCTTTTATCCACTTAAAGACTGTTGTTTGGTTTCAAGTCTGTTGTGGTGAATCTGTTTCATCCACTGTCATGTGGCGACACAAAATGTCACTTCTGCTTTTCTTCAAACACATGCAAGCACTTTTCGGAAAGTGTCATGTGAATGCATTTGTGTTAACAGTGAGCACACTTGGCACCCATTTTGTGCAAAGCTTTCTCATGTTCAATTCCCATTGCAAGATGCGACCAGAACATTTGATCCACCTTTACACGCTGATTTTCCAAAATAGTATAGCGCTTTGTCGATGATTTCCCATGTGCTTGCACTTTTTGGACATCCTTGTGGATCACCTTTTGATGCTTTCACGGTTTCATGTAAACCATGCCGCTGATTTCTTCATGATGGAAATTGTAGGTTAACAGACACAATACACATTTTTAAGCCAAAATGAATTTTTTGGTGTTAAACCTTCTTTTATGCAGAATTTAAACACTGCATGATGCTCGATAATTTTTTTCCCCATTTTCATCATCATGCACATCACAACTGCTTCAAACAGCTGTCTACAGTGAATTGTTGCCTGGATTGACTTTTAATTTTATGTGGCACCTACTAACTCGTGTACCAACATAAGGCAAAAATAATCGTGCGAGTAGTCCTGCAATCTCTGAGCGAGGCCAAGAACTTTACAGATCGCCCTCACACGTCTCAACACAAAGTGTCTACAAGGAATGGTGTAGCACTCACAGCCATGTAACAGCGCATGAGAATAATGGTTGCAAACAGACGCTAATCAACGGGGCACCAGAGACGAGTGTTACATATTGACAATGACAGCCAGTTGCTGCCGTCAGTGAACTCGGGTCCACCTTGGCATTTACAAAGGAAACTGCACACAACACATATTTCAAGTCATGTACATCCATGTCAGCTTGCATCTCTCCAATTTTAGCTCCATGGTCTTTTCGTGATAGATACATAGGCGGAAGCAACATGTTGATTGACTCTTCTAGTAAGTGCATTCTTGGAACTGTAACAGCAAACCACACAGAGATGCCGAATGCCTCTTTTACATTGTTTACCAATGGACTTGGTTAATCACCTCATTGATGCATCCGCACTTGGTAAATGTATCTTTAATGAAATGTGCTGTTCACCATCAGGACATCTCTATTTGCTGTATCATTCTATCCAATATGGATCCCTGACTAATAGTAATATTAAAGTATTGGTCTAATGAGGGTTTCATAAGTTACCACCTTTGTGAAGGGGTTACACTTTCTGAGGATTCCTTCAATGAATCTCTGTATGGCATCTGGTGTACCTGCAATTAGTTTTATGTGGTCGTTCTGTTTAAAATCACTCTGTATGCATAATCCTGGATATTTTGTGAATGTGACTGCTTCCAGTCAGCATTCTGCAGTCTTTTAATTATAGCATGAGTCTTTCTGCCTATTTATGGACAATATGTTACATTGATGTACACTGAGGGTCAATGGCCAATTCCTGTACCAAACATCGATCCACTGCAGGTCTTCCAGCATTTTGGTACAATTTTTCTAACAATGCAGCTCCTCTGTATACAAGAGTATCATCTGTGAGGGCATCATTGAACATATGTTGCTATCCTTAAGGTCATTTATATATATTTCGAAAAGTAATACCACAATTCTCCCTTTGGGTACACCAAAAGTTACAACAACATCTGAAGGTTTCTCTCCATTGAGACTGACACATCCTGTGTTCTGTTTGCTAGTAACTCTTCAGTCTAATCATACAGCTGGTTGGATATTCAGTATATTCATATTTCGTTGATTAGAGGGCAGTACAAAACTCTATTGAATGCCTTCTGAAAGTCAAGATACACAACTTGGTCACATGGCTCTACCACTTTCTGTGTCTCATGGACGAACAAAGTAAGCTGTGTTTCAAATGATGGTTGTTTCTGGAACCCATCGTGACCTTTACTCATTGTCCTGATGTCCACCTTGATAGCTGAATGGTCCATGCGGTAATGTGTCATGAAAGGGGCCCGGGTTTGATTCCCAGCTGGGTCAGAGATTTTCTCTTCTCGAGGACTGGCTATTGTGTTGTCCTCATCATCATATCATCATATCATCTTCATCGAGATGCAAGTTGCTGAAGAGGTATCAACTGCAAAGGCTTGCACCAGGGACCGGTCTACCCGACAGGAGGCCCTAGCCAAGCGACATTTCATTTTTCACTGTCCTGATTAGAATTAGTGTGTTCTGTGAAACTTAAAGTAAGTTCAGCTCAACCAATTCTTGTGTTAGCTAAGAAACTAACAAGGAGAACCAGCTATAGGTCCCATACATCTTGTATTGCAGGACAACTTCCCATTTGTTTCCTTTCTCTTCCACATCTGATCCTACAGTCTCTATCCGACATTTTCTTGGTCTTCCCCAAGGTCTTCTTCCTACGAGGTTCAGGTTTACTTTTCTATTCACCTCATTCCTAATTTTGTCCTTTCTAGTCGTTTGATTCATAGTTTTAATGAATCTCATTTCTGAAGCCTGCTGAGGTCTTTGTGTAGTAGGGTACATGTTTGTAAATCATATGTAAGCATTGGTATGAAATTCGTGTGGTATGTGGTTGCTTTTGCTTTTAGTGGCAGTTTACCATTCCAGAGAAGGTTTCTGATTTGACTATAAAAAGTGGATGCTTTCTGTGTCCTGCTGAGTGCTTCGTGCTTAGTGGTATTACCTTTCAAGATCATTCTTCTTAGGTACTACTTTGACTCCTTCTAGAAATATGTTTGAGGTTGTTCCTTGCCTGTTGATGGTCATTTCTACTGTCTTTGTTTTACTTATTTTTTGTCCAAAATTTTCGGATTTGTTGTTCCAGTCATTAAGTTTGTTCTATGTTTCAGCTTCTGTCTCTCCCCATAGTATCAAATCAGTAGCAAAAACCAAGGCATTTAGTTGCTGTTTGTTTTCTTGATAAATTGTATGATCTTGTTGTAGTAGGGCACTTCCTTGTTGGACACCTCTTTCTTTCAAACCATTCTGATTGTCCGTTGCCTTTCTGAACACAGCTGTAAAGTTTTTGACGTAGCATCTTTACTTTATCAGTTAGGGACTGTGGCACATTTCCAAACAGTCCCATATCTTGTTTCAAGGAACATTGTCATACCCTTTTTCAATGTCCACATATACAATCTCGAGATTTCTTCCACATTCCCAGTACTTTTCTGTCAGCATTCTTACTGCAAAAATAAGATCCATAATACCTCAGTCTTTCTTGAATCCATACTGTTCTTCCTCAAGCAAAGGTTGTGCTATCTTCCTAAGTCTCATTTGAATGATATTTTTTAACAGCTTCCGGGTGTGTGACAGCAGTGTCATGCCTCTGTAACTTCCACATTTTTGTTGATTGCCATTTTTGAACAGGGAGGTGATGACTTTTTTACGCCAGTCTTATGGGGTTTTATTTTCTTCTAAAGTCACTGATAACACTCAACACTCTATATAGCCAGTTTAAGCCTAATATTCCAGCTGCCTTTATCATGTCTGAGGTAAGATGATAGAAGCTTGTCGACTTTCCATTCCACATGCTCTTTAATGCTGGTTCTACTTCACACCATGTTAATTGGTGTCCATTGGTTTCAACTTGATTAATTACTTAGTCATTGATGGTTGTGTTGTCCCCATCTCCATTTAAGCAGAATGTTGAAGTACTTTTTCATTTCATCTCTGATCCCTTCCTCTGTTCGTAGTAAGTTACTGTCACCTGTTTCCAGTGCAATGATATTTACATATTCATTTCATTTACTCTTAGTACTTTGTGTAGTAATTTCCTACCTCTCTGACAATCTTCCTCCATCCTTGTAGTAAAGTCCTCCTAGCACTTTTCCTTTTCTTCCTGGATTAGTCTTTTTATGGCTAGTTTCTTTGTCTAGTATTCCTGTGCTAGATGTTCAATTACTAATTCATTTAATCTACTATCTGTTTTCTGTTTTTCATTGTCTAATTTTCTTATCAGTACATTTTTATTTTTTACTGTTGTCTTCACCCAATCATTCCACCGAGGTGTTTCATTCTCTTTTGGTGTGTCACTTGTATTTCCGCAGATGTCTGTTGCTTCTTTAACAAGGATTTCTTTGAATAAAGACCACTCTTCTTCTACTTCCCCTTTTCTGTTTTGGGTTATTTGGCTGTTATTCGTGCTTCATAGCTCCTTTTCTTCTCCATTAACTGTATCATCACAAATCTCATATAATTAACCAAAATTGAAAATTTTAATATTTCAATTTGTACTTTGTATTTTACACTTCAGGAGAACAATCGCATTCATAAAAACACAAAAATCTAGATCACCATGAGTAACTGCAAAGGCACATATACCAAAATCACATTTTTTGTGCAAATATAATTATGAGAACAACCTCACAATATGATGATAACTTCACAGTGTGCCATGCGTATCAGTGTGTTTCCTTGACAGCTTGAGCTTGCAATTGATTATGGATCAATCCAGGATGGACTATAAAAATATCATGAAAAGGAGGCCTTAGTAAAAAATAAGCTTGCATGCGTGCATAGACACACACACACACACACACACACACACACACACACACACACACACACACGCGCGCGCGAACACAGCTCTCACGCACATGACCGCAGTCTCTGGCAGCTGAAGCCAGACTATGATCAGCAGCAGCAGCGTATGATGGGAGAGGCAACTTGGTGGCACTTCAATGCCCCCCAGCTCTACGTTGCTATCCCTCTCCCTCCCTGTCCTAGCCTCCTCCTTACCACCACTAAGTTGCCTTTCCCATCATATGCTATATGCTGCTGCTCCTGCTCCTGCTCATAGTCTGGCTTCAGCTGCCAGAGACTGCGGTCATGTGCATGAGAGTTGTGTGTGTGTGTGTGTGTGTGTGTGTGTGTGTGTGTGTGTGTGTGTGTGTATTGTCTGTTTTTGACAAAGGCCTTGTTGGCCGAAATCTTAGTTTGCGACATTGTTTTTGTTTTGCCTATCTGCGACTCAGCATCTCCACTACACAGCGAGTAGCAATGTCACTTTCATAATATTGTTATATTCCATTCTGGATTTTCTGTTGTTTAATTTTGCCTGACGGCTTTTCTTCCATCCTAACCCAGTGCTGTTTTCATTTGTTACTATTTTCTAATGCATTACTATACCAGATGTCCATCCTTCTTTCTCTTCTTTCTTGTGTTTCTCATATCACCTTACAAACCGTATTGAATGCTGTACTCACGAGCTACACTGTGGCAACTGTCTCTGCCGCACACAACATACAGCTACAAGACCACACTGATTGTTGGTGCAGCATCTTATGTCCCACATTACTCCCACCAATATCATTAATCCTATACCTTCAAATTGATCACTCTCCCTGCGTCACACTCCCATATTTTCGCTTGTTATTTCACACACCATTCCTGTGTCACATGATCAAGTATTTCATCCTACGAACCCCTCCCCACCCCCCACTCCTCCTCCTTTCTATCCCAGTTCGCACACACTTATACACTGTCAGACCTGCAACTCACAGTAAAATATTTATTTATATTTTTTCTTCGATCACATTGTGACTTCATGCCACTTTTAGTGGGTTTCCACCTTCCACTATCGACATACTCCCTCAAATTTCATGTTTCCCCTTATTTCATCCGTTTCATGCTTTTTGTGATTTTTTTTTTTTCCGTGTACTTGGATGTAGTTTTGAGAACTTTTTCAGACATCATTCTACACTATTTATGTATCTTTTCACTTTTTTTATCACCACCAGGGATCCTTCCTCCTTCCATTCACCTCAATACAGAAAAATTTCCTTATATGTAACTAGAACTCAGTCCCACATACGGTTTCTGCATTGTTGCCAGGGCTCATGGAATTCCCCCAAATGGCCTTACCATCTCCACCTGCCACCCTTTCTCCCACAGTGACCTCCATCTATTCAGATTCTGCCAGTCCTTAGACCTCACCAACATATTCCTGCAAAACCATATCAATCAAGCCCAAACTTCCTGGCAATACCTTCTCTCCATCCATAAAATTGTCCTACTATTCAATCCCAAATTCCTGCAACCCATAACACACATTTAAATGCTTGGCCTCCAGGAACTAGAGCAACATACGCAATGCCACCTCAAAAATCTCTCCACCATGATCACTTCCTGCTCCCATCATGAAGTACAACTGTCCATCTCGTCTGCAACAACCTCCAAACCTCTCCCCCCCCCCCCTCCCCCCACATCTTCTCATAGCTGACAAACCCTGTGTTGCAGACCTGCTGCATTTACCCTGCCTTCAAAAATAACCCCCTCCACCACATAGAATCCAGAAACTAAACAGACCCAAAACAGTCGTGAACCTTTCCTCTTAAAGCTTTAGCCCTACAGAAATATCAGTCCTTTCCAAAGGACCGAGCGAGGTGGTGCAGTGGTTAGCATACTGGACTCGCATTCGGGAGGACGACGGTTCAATCCCGTCTCCGGCCATCCTGATTTAGGTTTTCCATGATTTCCCTAAATCGTTTCAGGCAGATGCCGGGATGGTTCCTTTGAAAGGGCACAGCTGATTTCCTTCCCAATCCTTCCCTCACCCGAGCTTGCACTCCGTCTCTAATGACCTCGTTGTCGACGGGACGTTAAACACTAACCACCACCACCACCTTTCCCAAGGCATCACCTTTTGTCCCACTCCCAAATTAAATCACACAGGACATGTTAAAGAAATTCTCTCCTTCTTCTGGTCCCTACAGCGGAAACACTTTTTGACCACCAACCCTACAAATCAGTTTCAACCAAAGACCAATGTTGAGCCTTCTGTGACACAGTACATTCCTCCATCCAACCATGATCCACCCCCACTGCCCCCAAATCACTGCCTGTTAACTTTCCAAAATGTCTTAACCACGAGCCTTCCTCAAAACCTCAACATGCAAACTAACGTAACATCTACAGAAAGAACCACAGTCTACCACTGGAAAACGCTTACCTGCAGACAAAGGCTCAACCACTCGCGTTTGAAACCATAAGGATTAGCCAGCAGAAGGACTTCACCAGCTGCTACAAACCCTGCCACAGTGATCCCATTCCAGAAATCCAGTAGGGTCTCCAGCCTCTCCTCAAATTCTTAGGCTCATTCCAGAAGCTCTCCCGGGAGCCCATCTCTCTCCACACTCTTACCATTCCTCGCACTCCTACCTTCTACATGCTTCCTAAAATAAACCTAACCACCCAGGATACCCCATTGTGGTCGGTTACTGTGCCTGCCACTGAGAGACTCCCTGTTCTCGTAGACCAACACCTTCAGCCTATTACCCGCAGCCTACCCTCCTATTTAAAAGGTACCAACCATTTCCTTCATGAACTCTCCACAGTTCCTGTTCCCTTACCACACTACATCCCTAATGCCCATGGCCTTACCACTATTGAACACTACCTTTCCCAACACCCGACGGATTCCAAACCGACAACCTCTTTTCTAATCACCACGACCAATTATATCCTCACCCACAATTACTTCTCTTTTGAAGGCATTACCTACAAACAAATCTTGGGTACAGCGATGGGCCTACACATGGCACCATCCTATGCCAACCTATTCATGGGCCATCTAAAGGAATCCTTCCCAAACACCCATAATCCTAAACCTCTCACCTGGTTCAGATTCATTGACGACATCTTCGTGATCTGGATTGAGGATAAGAATTCCCCATCCACATTCCTCCAGAACATCAACACTTTCTCCCCCATTCACTTCAGCTGGTCCTACTTAACCCAACAAGCCACTTTCCTATGTGTTAACTTCCACCTCAAAGATGGCTACTTTAGTACCTCTGTCCATATCAAATCTACCGACCACCAGTAATACCTCCACTTTGACAGCTGCCACCCATTTCATATTTCGAAAAGCTAATCCAATGACAATAAAGAGTTTTTTAAACCTTGTTAATGAACAAGAGAGGCAGGATGTTTATAATGCTGATAACACAGATGAAAAATACAATGCATTCCGTAACACACTGCTCATGCTCTTTGAAAGTTTTTCCATTACAACATTCTAAACCGGGTACTAGCAGTAAAGGGTGGCCTGGGTGGCTGATTATTGAGATAAGGATAGCATGTAAAAAAAAAGTGGGAATTATATCAAAATGTTAGAAACTGTCACAATCAGCTACAGTAGCCCATTACAAACAGTATTGTAAGGTGCTTAAAAATGTTATTAGGAAGGCAGAGAGTACATGGTACACAAACAGAATAGCTAATTCACAGGACAAAATTAAAAACATTAGTCAGTTGTGAAGGAAGTGTCTGGTCAGCAGCACAAGGTTGATGATAAAAAGTCAATTCGTAGCAAAAATATTGCTGTTACTGATAAATCAGATTCATGTACAGTATTTAACAATCATTTTCTGAGCATTGCTGGTGAGTTACATAAAAACGTAGTTCCTACAGGGAATCACATAACTCTCTTGGAAAATACCTTCCTGAGATTGATGTCTGAAATACTACTCTGTGACACTGACAAGGGGGAGATTGAGTCACTAATTAAATCACTGAAGACTAAGGATTCTCATGGATGTGATGGAGTGAGTGCCTAGCAGAATATTAAAGTACTGTGCTGCACATGTTAGCCCTATACTTATTTTGTACATATTTGTAATTTTTCTTTTAAGAATTGTCAGTTTCCTGAATGATTACTCAGTAGTAAAGCCGCTTTATGGAAAGGGAGGAAGTGGTAATGTAGACAATTTAGACCTATTTCTAAACCATCAGCGTTTGCAAAAGTTATTGAAAAGGCTGTGTATGTAAGGATAATTGATTGTTTTATTTCACGTAATTTGCTGTCAAATGTATAGTTCAGTTTTAGAAGTGATTTAACAACTGAAAATGCTGTATTCTCTTTTCTCTGTGAGGTATTGGATTGACTTAACAAAAGGTTTTAAATGTTAGGCATCTTTTTTTATTTAACTAAGGTGTTTGATTGTGTTGATCACAAAATATGGCTCAAGAAGTGCATAAGCTGCTATGTAGACAACAGGACCAATAAAATACAATCTACAATCTACTTCAACAAGACAGCAAAAGGTCATTATTCACAGTGTTGAGAATGGCTATGATATGGGGTCTGAGTGGGACAGGGTCCAATTGGGGTGTGCCCCAGGGTCACTCCTGTTCCTTATTTATATAAATGAATTGCCCTCTAGTATTACAGGTGATTCTAAAATATTTCTGTTTGCTGATGACACTAGCTTGGTAGTAAAGGATGTTGTGTGCAGCACTGGCTCTGTTTCAAATAGTGCAGTTCATGACCTAAGTTCGTGGATTGTAAAAAATAAACTAATGCTAAATCACAGTAAGACTTAGCTTTTACAGTTTCTAACTGACAATTCAACAAAACCCGATGTGTTAATTTCATAGAATGGGCATATGATTAGTGAAACTGAACCGTTCAAATTTCTAGGTGTTTAGATAGATAGTAAACTGTTGTGAAAGCGCACGTTCAGGGTCTTGTTTAAAGACTTAATGCTGCCATTTTTACTATTCGAATGGTATATGAAGTAAGTGATATTTGACACAAAAACTAGTCTACTTTGCTTATTTTCATTTGCTTATGACATATGGTGTTATATTTTGGGGTAACTCTTCCCATTCTCAAAGGATATTTTTGGCTCAGAAACGGGTGGTCTGGCAATAAGTGGTATAAGTTCACAAACCTCTTGTTGAACCCTGTTTATTAGTCTGGGTGTTCTGACATTGGCCTCATTTCTTATTAACAGTATCAGCTCATTCCCAAGAGTTAGTAGCTTTCACTCACTTAATAGTAGGCAGAAATCCAGTCTGCATTTGGATCGCACTTCCCTGACTCGTGTGCAGAAAGATGCGCAGTATACTGCTGCATCCATTTTCAATAAGCTACTACAAGAATTCAAAAATCTTAGCAGCAATCCACATGCTTTCAAACTGAAACTTAAGAGTTTCTTCATGGGTCGCTTCTTCTGTTCTGTCAAGGAGTTACTTGAAAAATTAAGCTGACTCCTGTGTTATATTGTTGTTTGTTTTTACATATACTTATGCTTGTCTTTTTTTTTGAGTTCATAAACATTTTATTTTATCTGTTATTACTTTTATGTTGTAATTGCATCTACTGACACACTACATGACCTTGGAGATATGCTCTTAAATTTGGTCCTATGAGACTAGCTGTGTAAAATTAAAAAAAAAAAAAGAAAAAAAAGAAAAAGAAAAGAAAAGACAAGAAGTCCCACCCATACAGCTTAGTCACTCACTGCCGTCACATCTGCAGTGTCAGGTGGTCCCCCTCAAAATATACTGAGGGTCTCACTGAGGCCTTTGCAGACTGTAATTACCCTCCCAGCTTTGTACAAAAAGAAATCTCCCATGCTTTATCTTTCTAGTCACCCACAACCTCTCAAAGTGCCACTGCGCGGCAACAGAGGTGCAATCTCCTCGTAACTCAGTATCAGCCAGTAGTGGAGCAACTGAATTACATTCTCCACCACTGAAATAAGAAATTTCCTGCATACTATCCTTCCAAACACTTCCCCACCCCCCACACACAGTCATATTCCCCCCTCCCAATGAACCTACACAATCTCCTTGTCCATCCCTACATAGTCGTTGCTCCCAACCCCTTGCCCAGCCCTGTAATAGACGTAGATGCAATACCTATCATTACATCCTCCCACTACCTTCTACCCCTGTCCAGTCACAAACGTCACCCATCCTGTCAAAAGACAGAGGTACCTGTGGAACCAGGCATGTGATCTACAAGCTAAGCTGCAGTCACTGTTGCATTCTATGTAGGCATGACAACCAACAAGCTGCCTGTCCACATAAATGCCCACTGACAAACTGTGTACAAGAAACAACTGGACCATCATGTTGCTGAGCATGCTGCCCAACATGACGGTCTCCATTTCAGTGACTGCTTCACAGCCTGTGCCATATGGATACTTCCCACCAGCACAATCTTTTCTGAATTGTGCAGGTGTTAACTCTCCCTGCAACATATCCTACTTCCTGTAATCCTTCTGGCCTCAAACTTCATTAGTCATTGTTCTCATCCATCTAGCCCCTGTACCTACACCAGCACTACACAGCCCTCTATTCCACAAACAAACCCAGTCTTTTTACTTCTCTGTTTTACCACTACCCCCCCCCCTCCCCCCCACCTGTCGAACCTGCTGACTGCGCCTCACGGCCTTACCATCTCTCTACTTCGCCCCTGCTCGCTCCCCTGCAGCACTTTACTTTTATTTGCTACTGATCAGTGAAATTTATCCTGAAAAATGATACTAAAGTTACTGAAAATTGCAACCATGAATAAAATAGTGTTTATTTTCATTGCATTTCTTTTACTTGTGATTTCTCCTTCCTGTGCGATGAGAGTAGGACACTTCTTTAATCAACAAATGTACTTTTTCACATATCAGTAACAGTATATGTCACAGGGTTTACATGAGGGCATACACTTTGAAAGAATTACGTTTAATGAACAAGTTGGTATTCAAATTTCATCGGCAAAAACCCCATTGTGTGAGGAGGGAACATTTTGCCCCCTACCTCCCAAGTCGTTAACATACAGAAAAAGCTCCAGTTTTACATTAGGTGTCAAAACTTTGTCCAGAAACAAGGTAGGTTTATTTTGTGAGTTTTTCAGATTTTGTGGCTGTTGCATGCACATTTTGATGTCATTCCATTGATTGGTTTATGCCATCTGTGCGGTTTCAGGATTGCGGCTGGATGATATTGACTTCTTACCACAGAATTTCAGCTGGCAACCATCCAGCCATCTTATGCCGTGATGGACTTGAGGGCTAAATTTGTCACTAACTTCTTGAAGACAAACAAAAACTGTTGGTAGCAGTTATTTGGAAGGCATTAATTAACCATATCAGTTGTAATGGTAAAATCTGCTTTAATGAAATTTACATCTTTATTTCTTTTGCTATACATCCACAGCAATAAAAGAAAAAGAAGCATAAGATTGAATTTGAACATGAGGCACGACATTATGAGACTTTCTCGAAAGCTATTGCTTGTTGGCAGGTAAGCCAAAATAGGTGTCCCTTTATTTTCATCTTTTTATCACTTGCCAGGTTTTCACTGTATCAGAGGGCAACCTGTGTTCCCCTTGTAAGCAAGCACTTGCTGCATATCATTGTTGTTGAGGCTTGTGTAGAAGTTGAAACTGCATGGTTATCATTTCCAGGCTCAAAGCCTCAGCGTTTCAGTCCCCGCAACATTGAAGTCAGTTGGCAGAAATAAAAGTGGGGGATGTCAGTGATGATAATTTTTGTAGTTATTCAGTCTTTTTGTTCTACATATAAGTGGAACTCGGGAACGTTGCACACCATATATAAGGAGAATTTATAAATGTGTCTCACTCTTAATGCATCCGCCAAGCTTCTGTTTCAGTAACAAACATGACACACTTGCTGCAAGGTAAATACAATTACAACATTTTAACAGTGTAGGAAAAGACAGATTGCTAGTTACCATAAAGAAGACACGTCAAGTTGCAGACAGGCACGATTAAAAGGATCTCGCTTTTAGCTTTCGGTCACAGCCTTCACACACACACACACACACACACACACACACACACACCTCACGCACACACACCTCACGCACACACGACCGCCATCTCCAGCATCTCGGGCTGCATTGCAACATCACATGGAATGCAAGCAGCAATCTGGAGGGGACGGGCAAAGGGAAGGGGAAGGGGAAGGGGAAGGGGAGGGGGAAGGAATGGTAGAGTACAGGTGGGGAGAGAGACGAACGCTGTCTGGTGGAGTGTGCAGGGACTAGACTGCTGACAGATACAGCATCAGGAGGTTATGGGACAGTAGATTGGGGCAAAAGAAACAAAAAGAGAGAGAATATGGGCAGATGTATTGTCAGAGGGCTGCAGATACACAGGGAGAGAGGAGAATGGAGAGGAGATGATAGGACAGAAGGGGTGGAGGATGTGTGGACAATATATTACCATAGGTTGAGCTCAGGATAATTGTGTGAGGGGAGAATGTGTTGTAAGGATAACTCCCATCTGTGCAGTTCATAAAGGGTGGTGGTGGAGGGAAGGATCCAGATGGCTTGCGTAGTGAAGCAGCCATTGAAGTCAAGTGTATTATGTTCAGCTGCATGTTGTGGCACAGAGTGATCTATTTTACTCTTGGCCACAGTTTGGCAGTCACCGTTCATGCTGATGGACAGCTGGTTGGTAATCATACCAGTATAAAAAGCTGTGCAATGATTGCAGCAGAGCTGGTAAATGTCGTGGCTGCATTCACGGGTGGCCTGGCTCCGGATGGGGTAGGATAAAGCTGTGATAGGGCTGGAATAGGAAGTGCTTGTGGGTGCATTGGGCAGGTTTTGCACTTAGGTCTTCCACAGGGATATGATCCTTGCAGTAAGGTTGGGATTGTTAGTGGCATTGGGATGGACTAGGATGTTGTGGAGATTGGGTGGGTGACGGAACGCCAGTTTAGGAGGGGTCAGGAGTATCTCGTGTAGGATGTCCCTCATTTCAGGGCACAATGACAAATAATCAAAGCCCTGGTGAAGGATGTGTTTCAGTTGTTCAAATCTGGGGTGGTACTGGGAGATTAAGGGGACAATCATTTGTGGCTGGTGGGAGGATTGGGGTCATGAGGGGAAATGGCACCAGAGGTCTGTTTGTGGTCTAGGTCTGGGGGATAATGCCTGCCTGTGAAGGCCTTGATGAGACTCTCAGCATACTGAGCAAGTAAGTTTTTGTCACTGCAGATACGCCGTCCCCAGGTAACAAGACTATATGGAAGGGATCTTTTGCTGTGAAAGGGATGACTGCTGTCATGATGCTGGTACTGTTGGTGGTTGGTGGGTTTAATGTGGACAGGGGTGCAGATGGAGCCGTCAGAGAGGATGTCAACATCTAGGAACGTGGCACACTGAGTTGAGGAGGACCATCTGAAGTGGATGGGAGAGAAGGTGTTGAGATTGTGAAGGAATGAAGATAGGGTGTCTTGGCCCTGGACCCAGATCATGAAGATATCATCAATGAACCAGAACTAGGTTGGGGAAGGCTAGAAAGTTCTCCTCTACATGGGCCACAAAAAGATTGGCATAGGTGGATGCCATGCCGGTGCCCATTGCTGTGCCGCGGGTTTGTTTATACACCTTCCTTTCAAATGAGAAGTAGTGGTGGGTTAGGATAAAGTTAGTAAGCTGTATGAGGAATGAGATACTGGGTTTGGAGCCTGAAGGATGTCGGGAGAGGTAGTGTTCAGTAGCGGTAAGACCGGTAAGCCTGCTTACTAGGTTTGCTAGACAAACATTCAATCAAATCATATTAATGAGTTTTATTTCAAAAAAATTAAATGGCAATACTTAACTTTGACAATTACACAGGAGTGTTGCAAGCAAGGGCGACATACAAAATAAGCAATCTTCTTCAGTATAAACAACCTCAAGTCTGTGATACTTAGCGAGTACAAGTGAAGTAACTACAGTTGATGCTGCTATTGAACTGTCTGTCACCAGTCAGTTGCGGCACTTATGTTCTCTTCACCTATTATCAACTGTCGTCCTGGAGAGGGGTCAGTCAGCATGCAATTGGCTGATGTCTTCTCACAGCCATGTCTTCTCTATCATTCCCAACTGGCATGCTGGTGCTTGACTTCACACCGTAACACGTCGCTTGCTAGGAGTTATTTCATGACAAAAAATGAACTACTACTGGAATGATCTGGTAACAGTTTGACTTTAGCATGCCTGAATAAATGTTTCCACAATTTTCTGAGGCTACAACTTCCCACCTGGCAACAAAGGCCAATCTCTTATCAATGACCTGTGTGGTGATTTGGCACTAATGTGGTACAGTACGTTGCTGGTTGTAATGGAACTTGTAAAGAAGACAGAGTAGACCAAACACTGTTGGATTTCACTATGTGAAATACATCCATAAACAAATTTGAGTATATGTCCAATTACATTCCACTAGCCACAATACAGTGTGTGATGTTGAGTACTGCTGGTACCACTATCAGTTCCCCCCTTCCCTTAACTTTTCCAGAAAGTGCATGGGAAGAATGACTGTCAGTAAACCTTAATATGAACTCTGATTTTCATGCCATGGTCATTTTGCAAGATGCATATGGTAGGAGATAATATCACAGTGCTTCTCTTTTAGCATCTGCCACTGGAGTTAGTGCATGAGTATTTATGGAGATGATCAACTAACTAAATTATCCTGTGACAAAATATGCCACTCCTTATTGGATCTTCTCTAAATTTTCTATTAATTCAACCGGGTAAGAATCCTGCACAAATGTGCAATACTCAAGAATCAGGTGAACAAGTGAATTGTAAGGCACTTCTTTTGTGAATGAATTACGTTTACTTAAGATTTTTTCTATGAAACTCTGCCTAGCACCTGGTTTTCCTGTTATTTGTTTTGTTTACTCATTCCTTAGTCATTCTTCTTTAGGTCACACTGGACAGTTACTCTTATTTACCAGTTGTTTATTTTTTTAAACAATCTGTCAAAAATAGTGTAATTAATCAGTAATGGATCTCTCTTCCTATTTATGTGCAGTATGTTACATTTATTTACATTATGTGTCAACTGCTAGTCCTTGCATCAGTTGTCATTCCTCCGCAGGTTTTCCTACAATTGGCCACTGCTCTCCAGCATTGTAACCTTTCTATGAAAAACTTCATCTTCTGTGAGTAGCCTCTTGGAGCTTCAACCTTTATCCACTAATTCATTTATATGTCTTGGAAGCACGTACAGCCCTTTAACCCTACCTTAGAATACTCAAGAAATAACCTTAGAATACTCAAGAAATTATCTTTGCATCTTTGGTTTTGTCCTGTTAAAAGCATCATGTGAATTTCTATCTTCTAGCAAGTCCTGGATTCAGTCAAAACTCTGGTTTGATGCTTGGTAAGCTTGTATTTTGTGCACAAAACAACAATGCATAACTATCAAATGCCTTCTGGAAGTTGTGGAATGTTGCATGAACCTGGGTGCCATGAGTTTCACAAGATCTCTCTCTCTCTCTCTCTCTCTCTCTCTCTCTCTCTCTCTCTCTCTCTCTCTACACCTTTCTTTTTTGCTGTGGAGGATACTTTTTGCTAGCCAAAAAGGTCATAATGCATTAGCATAAAACATTTTCCGTAATTCTATAACACACTGACATCAGCATTACAGACCTATAGTTTTGTGTATCTGTCTGATGACCTTTCTTGAACATGGGAATGGCATGTGCTTTTCTACAGTTGCTTGGTACCCCTTATTGCTCCAGCAAACCACAAAAAACTGCTGCTTTTGGGGGAGCAAGTTCGTGTACATGATCTGTGTAGTATCTCACATGTGTTTCATTCAGTCCTTTCCAGACCTTTCATTTATCTTTTGTTCAGCAGTGACATACCTTTTTGCATTTATGCAGTGATTGAAAGGATGATTTGTATTATGCTCTTCAGCAGTGAAAAAATTGAGAGACTAAATTCAGCATATTGGCCTTCTCTCTGTCGTCTTCTGTTTTAGTGCCAGTATGATCACTGAGTGACAGAGTGGATGATTTCCATCTGCTCACCAACTTAACAAAAGATGAAAATCCTTATAACTTAGTCAGATAGGTTGACTGATTTTTACTACCATATCAATTGAATGCTTCTTTCATTTCTTTCCTAATGCTCATTTTGGTTTTGTTAAGCTGTTGTTGTTACGTAAACTATGATGAAGCTCTCTTTTATAGTAACTTTCTAAACCAAGGAGTGAACAACAGTGCAGCCTTTCCATCCCTTAAAATCTTTCTCGGAAGATACTACTCTAAGACTTATTGTACAATGCTTTTTAATTTTATTCTGTTGTGCTTTTAGATCTTCTTCCTCAGGAGTCATGTTGGCTAATCAGATACTTTGCAGTTTGTTTCCAGTCACTCTTGCTGAACAAAAATATTTTGCTATCATATTTATTATTCCATGTAATATGTATAGTCATTGATGCTATAACAGCCTTATAATCAATTTTCCCTTCCACTGCATTAATGTATTCAAAAAGTTGGAGTCTGTAAGTTACTAGGAAGTCTGAAATTGCCCTCACACATTGCTTATCTATCTCCTCAAAATAATTTTCACACAAGCTATTGGCAACAATTCCACACAACTTTGGCTTCAGTTTTAATGGCACAGCTCTCTTGTTATTTAGCTGGCAAATTGAAATCACCCCATGTTGTTATAGTGTGATCAGGAAACTTACAAAGTTTTCAAAGTTATTTTTGAAGCCGTCTTCCAATGTGGTTGGTGAAATTTATTTTTCTACTATTCACTTATGGTTTCAGCTGGCTTTCTGTTCCTAACATTATGTGAGCATTAAAGGGTAGTGGTCTATTAATTGTCGGCAATTCAAACGTACAGTGAATGATGGTACCCCTTAGGGAAATGGCAGCAAGGGACAAGAAAGGATACCAGGTGCACTCAGTGTGTACACCTGGCAGCCTCATTCAACATGTTGAAGAGGCTGTTCCAGCAGCCATTGAGTGAAAAGAGTGCAACCAACTGCAGATCATGGTGCACATTGGAAAAAATGATGCCTGCTGTCAGGGCTCCGAAGTCATTCTTGGCTCATTCCAGCGACTGGCAGAGAAGGTTGAGAAGACCATCCTTGCGCATAGAGTCTCATTGAAGCTCACAATTTGTGGCATTGTCCCCAGAACTGATTGTGGCCTTTTGGTTCTGACTCGAGTGGAAGGACTGAACCAGAGACTTCGAAAGTTCTGTGACGAGGTAGGCTGCGACTTCCTGGACTTGCGCCATAGGGTTGAGAACTGTAAGGTCTCCCTATATAGGTCAGGTGTTCACTACACATCAAAAGCCACTACTTAGGTGGCTGACTGTGTGTGGGGTGCTCAGAAGGCTTTTTTAGATCAAACGACTATCCATCTAATCCAGATAACAATGGCTGTGGAAAACCAGAAGTATCAGTGTAAGATAGAAAGAAATGCCTCCCACAGGAGAGAATATTAAAATCCTAATAGTAAACTGCTGAAGCATTTGTAACAAAGTGCCAGAGTTTGATGCGCTCACAAAGAACAGTGAAGTTCATGTAATACTAGGTACAGAAAGCAGGCTGAAACCTGTAATTGATAGCAGTGAGATTTTTGAGGAATATTTAACTGTATATCAAAAGGATAGGCAAATGGGAAATGGAGGTAGTGTATTTGTCGCAGTAGACAAAAAACTCAAATCCACTCAGACAGAAATTGAAGCTGCATGTGAGATTGTTTGGCCAAGACTCAGTATCAGGGGTGGGCATAAAATGATGATTTGATCACCCACCAGATTCATCTCCTGATGTAACTGAAAACTTCAGTTCACTTGGAAGTAAGTTCCACAATCACACAGTAATCATTGGTGGAGACTAATCGTCCAACAGTTAATTGGGAAATTCACAGTTTTGTTAGTGGTGGGCGTGGCAAGACATCCTGTGAAACATTACAAAATGCTTTCTGTGAAAACTACCTAGAACAGATAGTTACGGACCCCACTCGCAGTGTATTGGATCCAATGGCAACAAATAGACCTGACCACTTTGAGGATGTCCACATCGAAACTCTGATCAGTGACCACAGTACAGTTGTGGCGACAATGATTAACAAAGTACAAAGAACAACTAAAACAAGCAGATAGATATATATGTCCAGTAAACTAGATAAAAGATCAGTAACGTCTTATCTCAATGAGGAACTTGTAACTTTCAACACAGGTCAGGAGCATGTAGAGAAACTCTGGCTCAAGTTTAAAAGAATAGTTGACCACACACTGGATAGATATGTACACAGTAGAACTGTTCGTAATGGGAGGGAATTTCCAGGGTATACAGTCACTGTAAAGAAACTTCTAAAGAAACAGAGATTGCTACGTAATAGGTGTAAACAAAGCATAGGGCTATAGATAGAAAGATGCTGAATGAAACTCGTTTGGCTGTCAAGAGAGCAGATTTTCCCCAATTTAATCCTCGTGCCACTGAGAAGATGAATGGTATAAGTATTAGTGTTGGAGGTGTTGAGAATCATCTGAAATTGTTAAAATTGAAGAAAGCTCCAGGGCACATTGGAATCCCTGTCAGATTCTATACCGATACTGAATTCACAGTTGAGTTAGTCATTGTTCTCAATATAATCTGTCGTAGGGCTCTCGAACAAAAAAAAAAAAATGTGCACATTTCTTGGAAAAAAGCACAGGTCACACCTTTCTACAAGAAGGGTAGTAGAAGAGATCCACAAAACTACCATCCAATATCCTTGACATTGATTTGTTGTGGAATCTTAGAACATATTTTGAGCTCAAACATAATGAGGTATCTTGAACAGAATGACCTCCTCCATGCCAACCAGCATGGTTTTCGAAAACATCGATCATGTAAAACCCAACTCGCACTTTTCTCACATGACACACAGAAAGCTTTGGATCAAGGAACCAGGTAGAGGTAGTGTTTCTTGATTTCCAGAAAGCATTTGACTCAATATCACACTTATACTTATTGTTAAAAGTATGATCACATGGGGTATCAAGTGAAATTTGTGAGTGGATTGAGGACTTGGGGGATGACACGGCATGTTATCTTGGGTGGAGAGTCATCGTCAGACATTGAATTGACATCGGGTGTGCCGCAGGGAAGTGGATTGGGACCACTGTTCTTCATATTGTATATTAATGACCTTGCAGACTAAATTAATAGTAAAGTCAGGCTTTTTGCAGATGATGCAGTTATCTATAATGAAGTACTATCTGAGAGAAGGTGCATAAATAGTCAGTCAGATCTTGATAAGATTTCAACATGGTGCAGCGATTGGCAACTAACTTTAAATGTTCAGAAATGTACACTTCACAAAATAAAAAAATGTAGTATCCTATGATTATAATATCAATGAGACATTGTAGGAATCAGCCAACTCATACAAATACCTGGCTGTAACACTTTATAGGGATATGAAATGGAATGATCACATAGGTTCAGTCATGGGTAAAGGAGGTGGTAGACTTCGGTTTATTGGTAGAATACTGGAGAAGTGCAATCAGACTACTAAAGAGGTTGCTTACAAATCGCTCATGTGACCAATCCTAGAATAGTCCTCAAGTGTGTGGGACCTGTACCAAATAGTACCAACAGGGATATTAAATGTATACAGAGAAGGGCAGCACGAGTGTCACGGGTTTTATTAATCCATGAGAGAGTGTCACAGAGATACTGAAGGAACTGAAATGACAGACTCTTGAAGACAGACATAAACAATCCTGAGAAAGTCTATTAACAAAGTTCCAAGAACTGGCTTTAAGTGATTACTCTAGGGATATACTGGAACTCCCTATGCCTCACTCACACAGGGATCATGAGAATAAGATCAGAATAATTACTGTTGCACAGGGGCAGTTAAACAATCATTCTTCCTACGTTCCATATGTGAATGAAGAAACCCTAATAACTGGTACAATGGGATGTATGCTCTGTCAAGCACCTCACAGTGGTTTGCAGAGTGTAGACACAGATGTAGTTGTAGATACCATTAAAAAGTAATACTAATACTGAGATTATTGATGCTCTTGACATTAACTAATACTAATACTACTACAATATTTTGTCCTTCTGAACTGCAAGGATGAAAGGTTTCCTGTGAGAGGAAGTGGCTGATCTTTCTCTGATTGTGGATATTGACCCTATGGATGGGTTCTAACGTAAAAACATGTGGATGCCACAAGTACTCTTCTACCCAAGTAGCCACCTCATTTCTGTAGCGACATTTTGATCCATGGAGAGGAGGGCCCTACAAATCTCCACCTAATAACAAAGTCAGAGAAATTCACATATGAGATCGATGGAGAATTGTCTGGGTCTCTGCTTTAGGTCTTCAGTTTAGGCCTAAACTAGAGAACTGGAACTGCTTTTGGAAACAGCACTCCGAACAGTCAACCACACTTACTCCATCCATGTGAAACTAGCCAGCTTGACCACATCAGCCAACAATCAGGGATGTGGATAGCTGCAGAACACAGGGAACAAGTGTAATTTATGCCAATATGAGCTACAGTCTGCAGCCAGTTGCACACTGTGCATTCAGTAGCCACCAGCAGTCTCCTCCTCAGCTCAGATGAGGTTTCCCAGTAAGCTTGCTGAGTACCCAGTGACCTCCTTCCTCAACCTTCATTATATTCCCTTGAATGAGCTCAATTACGTACCTAATACTGAAGCTCCATCCTTTGTTCCTATCCATACTTAGTAGGATAACTGGCCACTGGCCCAACAGACAGAGCGTCCCATGCTGGCTGAGGCATATTATTTGCCATGAGCACCACCTCATACCTGTTGCAAAGGTATAAGTGGACAACTTGTAACCAATTCCCACATTTGCCTTCCACTTAGAGATACTTGAACTGAATGCTGACTGCAACACAGCCTCAAGTGAGGACACCCTGGTCAAATGTTTCACATCAAAAGATGCTTGGGGTTCCAACAGCATCAGAACTCTCACAGCTTTTGCCACAATTGATTCTACTGGAATCTGGCCAATGAAGCTTCCAGGTTTTTCCAACCAGCAGCCAGTTCATCTTGTGTCCATACACAGCAAATATGGGCCCTGTCCATTTCCTACTATAACCTGTGTAAGATCATAAAAAATGCTAATTAAAGAAAAACTAATTGAGAAATTGCGAGGAAGACCACAGCAAGAGATCAAATTATCCAACTTAGGTGCCACAGATGGCATAAATCTACACGACTAAAATTGTGATACACACAAAATATAAGCAAAAGTAATGAAAAATAGCTATAAAATCTTCACTACGGAGTCAGCTCAACATGATGATAAAAGTGGCAAAATAGGTGAACTCATATAATAAAATTAATTAAAACTACTAAAAACAGATAAATAAGCAATTACATTCCATTTCTTTGGAGTAGCAGTGTAGAAAAATACTAAATTACATTACACTATGTGATCAAAAGTATCCAGACACCACCAAAAAATATGTTTTTCATATTATGTGCATTGTGCTGCCACCTGCTGCCAGGTACTCTCTATCAGTAGTCATTAGACATCACGAGAGAGCAGAATGGAGCACTCCACAGAACTCATGGACTTCGAACATGGTCAGGTGTCACTTGTGTCATATGTCTGTACGTGAGATTTCCACGCTCCTAAATATCCCTAGTCCACAGTTTCTGATGTGATAGTGAAGTGGAAACGTGAAGGGACATCTATAGCACAAAAGCGTACTGGCCAACCTTGTCTTGTTGACTGACAGAGACCGCTGACAGTTGAAGAGGGTCGTAATGTGTAATAGGCAGACGTCTATCCAGGAATTCCAAACTGCATAAGGATCCACTGCAAGTACTATGACAGTTACGTGGGAGGTGAGAAAACTTGGATTTCATGGTCGAGCAGCTGCTCATAAGCCACACATCACACTGGTAAATACCAAATGACGCCTCACTTTGTGTAAGGAGTGTAAACATTGGATGATTGAACAGTGGAAAAATGTTGTGTGGAGTGATGAATCACAGTACACAATGTGGCGATCTCATGGCAGAGTGTGGGTATGGCAGATGCCTGGTGAATATCATCTGCCAGCATGTGTAGTGCCAACAGTAAAATTTGGAGGTGATGGTGTGGTCGTGTTTTTCATGGAGGAAGTTTGCACTCCTTGTTGTTTTGCATGGCATTATCACAGACTTACATTGATGTTTTAGCACCTTCTTGCTTCCCACTGTTGAAGAGCAATTCAGGGATGGCGATTGCATCTTTCAACATGATCAAGCACCTGTTCAAAATTCATGGCCTGTGACAGAGTGGTTACACGACAATGACATCCCTGTAGTGGACTGGCCTGTACAAATTCCTGACCTGAATCCTGTAGAACACCTTTGGTATGTTGTGGAACGCCAATTTCATGCCAGGCCTCACAGACCAACATCGATACCTCTCCTCAGTGCAGCACTCCATGAAGAATGGGCTGCCATTCCCCAAGAAACCTTCCAGCACCTGATTGAAAGTATGCATGTGAGAGTGGAAGCTGTCATCAAGGCTAAGAGTGGGCCGACATCATATTGAATTCCAGCATTACTGCTGGAGGGTGCCACAAACTTGTAAGTCATTTTCAGCCAGGTGTCTGGATACTTTTGATCACATGGTGTATGTATATGAACTAAGTGCTGCAGCTGCTTGAGGATCCTCTCTGGATGGTGATTGGATCTTTATACAGCAGCATGAGAATGGCTCGATGTTGTTTTCAAAACAAACAGTTCGAGAAATCATGATTGTAGCAGACTATATAAAAGTCTTTATATAAAAGTGACCACCAGTTGAAATTAGTTTTAAATTGCTTATTTTGTGTTAGGCCTGAACCTTGTACACAAGGTACTTCTTCTTCAAGCATTCTGTTTTATTTGCAGTTTACAGAAAATTTGTTAAATCTTGTCTGAACTTAATACACACCTTCACTTATAACACTTTAATTTTCTCAGAGTTGTGAAACCAAATTCTCATGTTTCACCATATTTCTTGACTCAACTGTCATTATTATGTTATTAAAATTTTAAGTTTTGTATTGGTTGCAGATGACAGGTGGTGCTGGAAAAGAGGAGAACAGTAGTGCAAGCCAGCAACAGCTTTCCCGGCAGATGTCAGTGGACCCTTCTCGTCTCTCTTTTCCCACTACTGCTTCAGGGCCTGTGTCATCTGATGATAATCGAAAACTGACAGACACTCATGAGCCAGAACCTGCCAAACTTGATCAGTTGTTATTCGGTGAGTTTCCAGTTGATGCAATTCTAATAATTTTCTTAGAGAGTTTGTAATTAAAGGTGCAGGTCACACCATAATATTAAAATATAGACAAAGGATATACAGTTGGAATTCTCTGCATATTCTATTATGCAGGGATACAACATATTTAGGTAAGCTTTTTCATTGCATCACAGGTATCAGTATTATTTGATGGTTTTCACTGCACTCACATCTATGTCTGGTTATCAGGGTGTAGATTTTCTGTGATTTCCCTGAGTTGTTCCAGCCAAATGCCGGGGATTGTCCCTTTGAAAGGGCCAGACCAATTTGCATCCCTATTCTTGAAGAAGTTCAAGTTTATGAATCCATCTCTAATGACCTTAATCTTGCTGGACATCAAAACTTAATCTTCCATCTTCCTTTCCTTTCCTTCCTTCCTTTCTTTTTGATAGTTCTTTAGAATCACTGATTGACACCACCAACCTGTTTCTATTTTTATTTTGCTGGTGTCCATAACTGCCAAGAATACAGTAAGAAACCATGATACACAACTTGCAAATTCAAACTGTAACTTGTAATGATTACGCTCTACATTATTTTATAATGTAAGTTCATACCATTGTTCTTTATTACAATTTTATCCATTATGGGCAACACTGTGAGTAATGTATTGATATAATAGAAAAACCTTTAATTCTTCTACAGCAACGACGTCTTTATTTCATCCACTACAATATCTTGCGTAATGTGACAACTATAGTGATAGCTTATAGTACTTCATGTTACAGCACGATTATTTGACTCCAGTTTTTGTTGCTTAAAAAAATAATAATAAAATTGTCTTGGATTTACTAACCAGATTAAAAAAAAAAAAAAAAAAAAAAACCCATTACATTGATTGTAGGTGCAGTGAATGTAAACAGTGCACCCCAACTACAGATGGCAAAGTTTATCAAATAAAGTTTGTTATTCTTAGTATAACACAAAATTTCTTAGGATCGTCATAAACAGTATGTAATTAAGAGAACTGAAATTTAGCTTGAGCCCCCAATACCATGACTGGCAATGACAATACATAAATAAAATGAATGGAAAACAAAGACAGTGTTCACAACTAAAATTAATTTAAGTCAGATTCAACACCAACAGAAATAAACTGTAATCTGATCAACTCACAATGCAGTGATTTCAACTGCTGATCAGTGAAGAAGAAGTCAAAGTCCACAGTGGCAAACTGAGTTCAAAACTGAACTTGGCGCAAATAGCTCAAAGTTCAAATGACCATCAATTGCAAAAATAAGTGTTCTACTGAACAATGGGTAGAAATAAAACTGAGTTGTGATCTCTGCAGAATATCTCTCAGCCCCCCCCCCCCTTCCCCCCTAAACTAATGCGAAATATTCCAAACTGTCTCAACCAACAATGCAAAATTGTCTATCACCAGAAGGTGTGTAACCAGTTCTCCACTGAGAGAATCATAGAGCTTGCCTCTTCCAGTCTGTCCCAAACAGCGTGACATAATAAGGTGGCTGCTATCCTCTTAAGCCCTCGGCACACCCCTTCCTGGAAAATCCAAGCCTCTACATCACTTAATAACTTCATGTTATCACCAGCTTCTCACAACATTTGCAAATGCAATTAAAAATCTGAATGTGCCATTATATGAGTACTAAAAATCTAAACAAATGTGCTAGGGAAGTTCTGGTAGAATTTACACTGAAGAGACAAAGAAACTGGTACACGTGCCTAATATCCTGTAGGGCTCCCACGAGCTCACAAAAGTGCCACAACACAATGTGGCAAGGACTCGATTAATGTCTGAAGTAGTGCTGGAGAGGACTGACACCATGAATCTTGCGGGGCTGTCCGTAAATCCGTATGAGTATGAGGGGGTGGAGGTCTCTTCTGAACAGCACATTGCAAGGCATTCCAGATATGCTCAATAATGTTCATATCTGGGGAGTTTAGTGGCCAGCAGAAATGTTCAAACTGCGATGAGTGTTCCTGTTGCCACTCTGTAGCAATTCTGGACATGTGGGGTGTCGCATTATACTGCTTTAATTGCCCAAGTCTGTCAGAATGCACAATGGACATGAATAGATGCAGTTGATTAGACAGGATGCTTATGTACGTGTCACCTGTCAAGAGTTGTATCTAGATGTATCAGGGGTCCCATATCACTCCAACTGCACACGCCCCACACCATTACAGAGCCTTCATCAGCTTGAACAGTCCCCTGCTGGCATGCAGGATCCACGGATTAATGAGGTTGTCTCCATACCAGTGCATGTCCATCTGTTTGATATAATTTGAAACAAGACTCGTCCGACCAGGCAACATGTTTTCAAGCATCAACAGTCAAATGTCGGTGTTGACGGGCCCGGTCGAGGTGTAAAGCTTTGTGTCGTGCAGTCATCAAAGGTAGACGAATGGGCCTTCGGCTCCTAAAGCCCACTGTTGGTGTTTCATTGAATGGGTTGCACGCTGACACTTGTTGATGGCCCAGCACTGAAATCTGCAGCAATTTGAGGAAAGGTTGTACTTCTGTCACATTGAACGATTCTCTTTAGTCGTCGTTGGACCCAGTCTTGCAGGACCTTTTTCCAGCCACAGCGTGTCAGAGATTTGATGTTTTACCAAATTCCAGATATTCATGGTACACTTGTGAAATGGTCGTACCAGAAAATCCCCTCTTCATTGCTATCTTGGAGATGCTGTATCCCATCGCTCGTGTGTCGACTATAACAACACATTCAGTCACATCTAAATCTTGGCAACCTGGCACTGTAGCAGCAGTAACTGATCTATACTGTGTTCCTCATAAGAGTAAACCTGATGTAAACAAACACAAACATGATGATTAGTCAGCAGCCGTAGCTCTTGTACTCTGGTGGTGTTCTGCTCTTGGAAGG
This sequence comes from Schistocerca serialis cubense, assembly GCF_023864345.2. Classification (NCBI taxonomy): domain Eukaryota; kingdom Metazoa; phylum Arthropoda; class Insecta; order Orthoptera; family Acrididae; genus Schistocerca; species Schistocerca serialis. The sequence continues at coordinate 852,009,348 of NC_064639.1, read as the reverse complement.
AGGTCCAACTTATGTATTTGATTTTTTATTGCTATGTCACTGTAAATGAAACTTTAAGACAATCTAATGTAGTAATAGCCATCAATGTTTTTCTTACTCAGACTTTAGCTACGTAATTTTTGTTTCAAATATCGTGTACAGTCACAGTCTCTGTAAGCACAACTTGTGCTCTGATTGTCTCACAGTTCATATGCACACACATACACATACACACACGCACACGCCCACACACACGCACACACGCACACACGCACACACACACACACACACACACACACACACACACACACACACGTATGTGTACTGATGTTTGTAGTGGTTCATTAATGAGTTACTGCTTCATAGCCGAGTCCAGTCAATCAAAATAGCTCTGAACTCCGTGCCTTGACTAATTACAGTGTAGACATGTATGGTACCTCTTTATACAGGAATTTGACTGCTTTTTCTATTGTCATGGTTAGATTAAATGTAGCTCTAATCAGTTTTGAATTACAGACAAAGCTATGCAAGTTTATAATCAATTAATTAAAAATCGCAATTAAAATCTTACATACTAAATGTTGTATGCAGTGTGTAATCGAGTCTACAAACACATACTGTCTTGCTGTTAGTGTAGCTATTTTGGATTAAATGATATGCTGATTTTAATCAAAGACCAGTTAAAATGTCTTTCAAAGGTTAATTAATAATGGTTATGAAACAGATGAATAGCTCAGTAAATGCACATTGATGAGTATCGTATATTTACAGCTCAATCTTCTTTATGTAATAAAAGTTGTAAAAGTTAGTAATCATTTTCTGGATTCCAGTTAGTCAAGTCTGCTCAATGCTATACTTCTCACGCATATCATCTCTGCATATCAACAGAATTACCTGTAGTTTTTCTTTAACATGACGGATCGTGCTTTCCTGTATCTATAATAGTCTGTGGGTGCCTCCGGCTGGAGATGTCATGTCATGTCTAGTGTGTCCAAATTTGAAAGGAGCACATGCAGTCCTCTGACCTTGCTGCTCTGCCCATCCGTGCCACTTGTGCGTACATCCGCGCCCACCAGGCATCCATCAGAGGCATGCTGACCTGGCTCTCACAGTGCAGAGTGCGTTATTCAGATGCAGTGTCTGACCAGAATTGATCACCAATATTTATATATGACACTTCATGTTGCAATCGGTGTGTGAGGTGAGCATGAAGTTATGTCGCATCTTGTAGTTGCATGAGGAGCAGTCAGTACATTTGCTGCATTCTGAATCTGTGTATTTACTATAATCTGAACCCAAAGATTACCTATGCTTCTCACTGTACATCATTCACCAATATTTTTTGTTAATGGTAATTATTGTGTAGTTTACTGTTTGTATGTTTTCATCACCAAGTTACCTATAGGTTCATAGGTTTTCATGAAATGCAGCTTCTACATTCTGCAGTACTGAATCAGTTGATACATGTGTAAGTAGATTTTATGTTGGAAGTGTGTACACATTTGTGGTGCTTATTAGTTAATGGGTTTGGTCTTGAGATTAAGAACTTGTTTCTGTAGCTCTAAAACATGATTTTGTGCACATTTAATACAAACACAGCATCCAGAAGCATAACCTGCTTCTATCAGTTGTTCTGCAGTTATTTATCTGTCAATGTAGTTGTTGTGGTCATCAACCAAAGACTTGTCGAATGCAGTTTTCCACACTACTCTTATTTAGTACTTCCTCATTATGTATGTGATTCACTCTTCTACTTGTCAACAGACTCATACAGCTCCAAATTTCAGAAGCTTCTATTCTTTTCTTTTCTAAATTGCTTATTGTCTATTTCCATACAAGGCTACACCCCAAACAAATGTCTTCAGAACAACTTTTGTAGCCATTTCCAGTCTACATTTTATTTATTCTGTACTTTGGCCATCATCAGTTATTTTCCTGTTCACAGAGCAGAACTCATCTGCTTCTTTTAGTGTCTCATTTCGTAATCTGATTCCCCTAGTATTGCCTGATTCCATTATCCTTATTTTGTTTTTGTTGATGTTCATCTCATATGCTTTAAAGACACTGTCCATTCCATTAAACTGCTCTTTCAAGTCTGTTGCTGTCTCTGACAAAATTACGTCATCATTGGCAAACCACAAAGATTTTATTTCTCCTCCCTGAACTTTAATTCCTTCAGATTGAATAACATTAGGAATAGGCTAAATCCTGTCTCACTCCCATCTCAGCCATTGCTTTCCTTTCATACCCTTTGACTCTTACAGCTGCTGTCAGGTGTCTGTATAAGTAGTGTACTCTTCAGTCCCGGTATTTTATCCCTGCTATCATCAGAATTTTAGATCATATTCCAGTCAACATTGTCAAAAGCTTTCTCGAAGTCTACAAATGCTATAAATGTAGGTAAGCGTATGTTTAAACCTGTCTTGTAATGTGAGTTGCAGGATCAGTATTACCTTGTGTGTTCCTATATTTCTCTGGAATCCAAACTGATCTTTCTCTAGGCCGGCGTCTACCTTTTTTTCCATTCTTCTGCAAACCACAAAGATTTCATAATTCATGCCAGTATTTTGAATCTATGGCTTATGAACTGATAGTTCAGAAATATTCACATCTTTCAGCACATTCTTTCTAGGAAATTAGAATCATCACATTCTTCTTGAAGTCTTGTGGTATTTCCACTGTCTCAAACATCTCCTATACCTTCTGTGCCAAGGAAAT